>NC_141699.1:453324429-453938429 GCF_964263255.1 Lissotriton vulgaris
AATGACAGCTACCATAATATCACTGTCTATTCTCATTTTAGAGTGACTGATTGCAGCTACGGAAGTTGTGCGAACTGCCCCCCTTCGTGGCTACATCAGCCAATGAATTCCCTTCAACTTGAACGCCATCACGCTGATGACTCAATGTGTGTATCACATGAGCCAGTGGTAGTTCATTTTTCAACTCACTACCTGTTCCCACTAGCATTTTAATGCTTAATTGTGTCACCTGTCGCATCTTTAACCCAGTTTAGTTCCCAATGATGTCAGTACTCATTGTATGACTATACACAGTAAAAGGAATCACAAACAATTAGTCTGGGGAATTTGTGGTCCAGTATCAGTGCTTTTAGTTCTGCGAACTGAGCAGTGCAGTCTCCTAGAGATTGCATTTTAGTGCAACTTGGATGGAATTTTCCATCCTGCATGCGACCTTTAATGATAACACATGCCGTGCTGTATTGTTGCTTGCTCCCTATGGCTGGTTGAGCAGATCCATCAGTGTAAATAAGATATTCATACTGATCTAGAGGCAAGAATTCATTTGGTAGAGGATATTCTTGTTTATATTGCAAAAAAGCTTGTGTTTTTAGACTTGGATCAAATCTGTGTTCAACGTCCGTTGCAGTAAGAGAATTAGCCCATTGTATCCATCTCTGATTTAAGGCTTTTGCATTTGGAATGCTAGCCTTTGAAACAGTTTTTAAAGCAGGTCCCGAGGTTATGACTGTTATGTGTTTCCCCTGAGCCAGTGCTCTTTCTCTTGCTACAGCGGTCTAATTGAAGTGAAACGTATTTCTGTGTTTCTGTACAGTTGTGATTTGTATGCGATTGGTCCCATTTCACCTTCATTGAAGGTCAAGTAAGTGTACCCGCATTGACCTGCTATTACACGGATCACCAAGTTGCGTACATTTCGGTGTGTCTATAAATGTTTGTAAGCAATCATGTCTTCTTGTAATGAACGTAGGGTTGTAGGATGTTCCTGTGTCCAATGTTTGACTGAAAAGTCAGGTTTTTTAAGTCATAGAAAGGCTTTACTCTTTCTGCATAATCCAAAATGTATATTCTACCGAAATTTTGGATTCCCAGTATCGATTGTAAGTTTTTAAATATTTTTTGAGATTGGGGCAGTGCACACTTTTCTAAAAAGTTAGCTGTCAGGCTTTTTCCTACACTTGAAAGCTCGTATCCTAGAAATAGGACACTAAGGTGTGCTATTTTTGACTTTTTTAAGTTACATTTGTAGCCCTCAGAGGCAAATCCCATAATAATGGTGCTCACCCTGGTCAAGTGCCTCATTAAGTCATTGTCCGTTAGATAAATATCATTCACATAGAACAATGCTTCCTCATCAAAATTTTGGAGTAACTCAGTTACTCATGCTGTGAATACCCTTGGGCTGTTCTTATATCCCTGGGGGAGATGAGAAAATTGTCGCTGGGACCCTAACGCAGAGAATGAGGTGAAATACCTGCTTTCAGGCGCTATCTTTTGGCAGAAAAATCCATTTGGGATATCAAGTGTTGTTTTGTATTTTTTCCGCACAATGTTATTCATCAATGTGGCACTGTGTGCGTTTTGGACAGAAAATGTCTTTGTGCAAGAGTTGAAATGTCTGTAATCTAAAACTAGACAACATGAATGATTTGGTTTTGATACAGGAAATAAAGGATTGTTCATTGGTAAGGTGCAATTTTTGATCACCCCTTGGTATTCAAGTTGATCTAAGATCTCCCTGACCTGTTTTTGTGCTTCTTGCTTTATAGGGTATTGGGTCGTAGCATTTGGTGAAACTTTTAATAGGATCACATGGTGGGTTGACTCCTCATCCCACCCTGCATAATTTTTATACAATGTTGGAGCTAGAAATACTGCCCACTGCCGTGCATATGCATGTTTCAGATGTATGGGAACGAGGTCGGAGAATGCTGGAAAAACTTACCTTCCCCCCGCGGGCACTCCATAACAAATGTTGGCGGCCAATTTTGTTCTGCTAATTGGATGTCCTACCCAGATGATAGATTTTCCCAAAAGAGACCATAAACTTTCCTGGGCTTGTCCCCCTCCATTTGGAGAGTTATCTCTTGTAACTTATGTGGGACTCTCACCCTTGTGCCTGGTGTTTCCACCTTGATGCAATCATTCAAGTCCGTTGTCACCATAAATTCCATCAAGTTCAAGGGTACGGAACCAATGTCAGCGGGCTCGATAAATCTCGTCATAGGTGCCTCTCTAACCATGGGTCCCACACTGCAACTCTGGGCAATGGCTTGCTTAATCTCCACAATGGCCCCCTCGCTGCCGGGGATGCCTGGCTTCACCTTGGGGATGCCCAATAGGGACCATCTCACAGGGAAAGCCAGGACAGGTTCCCAAGCGGTACACAGCGCCAACAAACCCCAGGGTGAACGTGCGCTCTACAAATTCATACTAACATAACATAACATAACAAGTTCTGGTGAGCTGTTGTTACTTCTGCTGCACTGTCTAGCATCGTCAGAGCCCATTCCCGGTTCAGAAGCTGCGTCCTCAGTATTCTGGGCATGTTTTATCTTCAGACCTGCAACTTTCTTTTTCTCAAATTGAGGTTTTGATTTTGGCTTGTCTTCTTTTTTGGAAGTATAGTCTTGAGCATTCTGTTTGTCTCTGGACTTTGTACACTCTTCCTTGTGTTCTGACCATCCTTCTCTCTCAGAGGTTTTCGTCGAGCCCTGAAAGGAACATGAGGAACGTGTATCAGTATCTTGATGTCTGTCAGGTTTCCTAAAATTATCCCTATTCCTGAGATTATACCTCTTTTCAGAGGGCTCCTGTGGAATTGATCTACCTCGGGATTGAGATCATTTTCTGTATAATTTGATTGTTTTTAATTATCCCACTTATTTTTTGAAGAAGTAGGTGTCTGCTTAATAGTGTCCCTTTTGGGACTGCCCATCAGTTGTGGTTTTAAAGCTTTCCCACTCAAACTGTCTCTGCCTAATTCTGCATATGTAGTTTCAATTATTTTGGATAGTTTGTGTTGTTGATCTAATGGATCGAACTCCCTTAGGCATTGGCAGGTTGCCACTGACGCTGCTTCCCCTTTAATATTACCAAGTATTATGGCTGATAGTTGGTCGTAGTTATTTAATAACTTCATCCCTAAGTTCAGAGCAGGCTCTGCTCTGTACTCATTTTGAATTTGTCTCAATAGCTGGAGCGTCTGCATGCAGGAGCCTCAGACTCTCTGATTAGTGTGTCGGCCTGGAAGTCTCGGTTCCCTGTAACTCCTGCTAGCAAGAGGTACTGTATTTATGCAGAAAAGTATTTAGAGTCCCATTGTCCCTTGTTCTTGTGTTAGCCATTGTTTGGTAGGAGGATGACGTATGTGGTGAACCTTGTGCCTAGATATTAGGAAGGTGGTGTATAGCCCCTGCCTAGTTTCCAAGAAGCCTTATGAATATACATTCATGCTGTGTCAATCATAGTCATAGAACACTATTGTTTTGGGAAACCCTCCTTCTACACCCAGGCCTAGAACTAGGTTAACGATCCAGTCCATAAAAGGCATTCAATCCTTAAAAGGCTTGTTACTATTTAATGTAGGGGACGTGATATAGGTGAAAGGGTATGATGTTACCTGGACCTATATTAGGGTGCCTATATGAAACATAACAGTGGTTCCCTTGCTCGCAGTGCCACTGAATTTAATCTAGTCTGGCTGATGAGAATTGATACCCACAAACCGGTCCTAGGATCCTTTATTTCTGGTCCATGGGGCATCTAGCCTGTCAGTTCGGGCGGAACTATGGCTGGACTATTCCCATGAGAAGCAGGGTCAAGACTGATTTGTATATGGCTGGGTCCAAACTGGGTTGGCATAATGAGCAAAAGAATGATGGTTTAAACCCAGATCTCATGACTAGGGGTGAGTGGGTGAAAAGTTTCAGCACTCCGTCCATCATCTTGTTGTGTTTGCTACTTTCTAAAAGTGGTATTTCTAAAATAGTAATATCAAATCCAACCTTACCACTAAAGAGGATTTAATATTAACATTCCAAATATATGAAACATAATTTAGCTACTCTTTTCTAAGAATTACAGCTTAAAAATAATTTAAGGAATTTCCAATGCTAGCCTATCAGAGGTGTAGGCCGCACAGTACTGGAAAAATTATTTAGTTATTTGTAACTACCAGGACATGCCAAACTTAAAAGTGCATGTCCTACCTTTTACTATACAGCATCCTGACTTTCAAGCTACCTAGGACCTGCTTTAGGGGTGACCTATGTTTAATAAAAGGCGAGTTTCAGGCTGACAAGTGGTTTTAAATACCAAGTCAGAGGCAGAAAACTGTACACAGGTTGGAAAGGCTACTTGTGTGGGTGGCACAATCAGTACTGCAGGCCCATTAGTATCATTTAGATTACAGGCCCTGGGTACATGGCATACCACTTTACAAGGGACTTACAGGTCAATCAATCAATCAATCAATCATGGCATTTGTAAAGCGCGCTACTCACCCGGGAGGGTCTCAAGGCGCTGGGGGAGACGGGTATGTTACTGCTCGAACAGCCAGGTCTTGAGCTGCTTCCTGAAGGAGAGATGGTCTTGGGTTCGCCGAAGGTGGGTGGGGAGGGAGTTCCAAGTCTTGGCTGCCAGGTAGGAGAAGGATCTTCCTCCGGCAGTGGCTCTGCGGATGCGTGGTACGGTGGCGAGTGCATGGCTGGTCGATCGTAGCTGGCGGGTGGGCGTGTAGAAGGTCATGCGGTCGTTGAGGTACTTGGGGCCCAGGTCGTGGAGAGCCTTGTGTGCGTGGGTGAGGAGTCTCAATGTGATTCTCTTGCTGACGGGGAGCCAGTGCAGGTCTCTCAGGTGTCCGGTGATGTGGCTGTGTCGGGGGATGTCCAGGATGAGTCGTGCGGTTGCGTTCTAGATGCGTTGGAGTCTTTTTTGAAGTTTGGCTGTGATTCCAGCGTAGAGGGTGTTCCCGTAGTCCAGTCGGCTGGTGACGAGTGCCTGGGTGACAGTCTTCCTGGTTTCAGTGGGGATCCATCTGAAGATCTTGCGGAGCATGCGCAGGGTGTTGAAGCACGTAGATGAGACGGCGTTGACTTGTCTGGTCATTGACAGGGAGGAGTCCAGGATGAAGCCCAAGTTGCGTGCGTGGTCCGTTGGTTTGGGAGCGGTGCCCAGGGCCAGGGGCCACCAGGAGTCGTCCCAGGCGGAGGGTGATGATCCCAGGATGAGGACTTCTGTCTTGTCTGAGTTCAGTTTAAGGCGGCTGTTCCTCATCCAGTCGGCGACGTCTTTCATCCCTTCGTGTAGGTTGGCTCTGGCGGTGGTGGGGTCGTTGGTGAGGAAGAGGATCAGCTGGGTGTCGTCGGCGTAGGAGATGATGTTGAGGTTGTGTTGGCGTGCGATGGCTGCGAGGGGGCTCATGTAGACGTTGAAGAGTGTTGGATTGAGTGAAGATCCTTGTAGTACGCCGCAGATGACTTCGGTGGCCCCGGATCTGAACGGAGGGAGGCAGACTCTCTGGGTTCTTCCGGTGAGGAACGAGATGATCCACTCCAGCGCTTTCTCTCGGATTTCGATGTTGCTGAGGTGCTTCACTAGGGTGCGGTGGCAGACAGTGTCGAGGTGACCTAAATATGCCAATAAGGTATACACTAATGTGACTATGAGAGAACACGCGCACTTTAGCACTTGAACAGCACTGGTGAATTGCAACGAGCCCTAAAGCCAACAAAAAGTTTGTCCGAAAAAATAGGTGGAGGAATGCAAAATATTGGGGTAACCCTTCAAAAAGGGCTATTTTTATCAAGGGTAGGCTTGGGAAGAAGGATTACGTATGCAAAGCTCAAGACACAAGCTACCCTTCGTTTGTCTGCCATATAGCTTGCACAATTTTAGAGCTAGGATATGTGCAAACATTTTACAGAAGCTTCCTAAAATAATCCAGCTGGACCATATTCCAATGGTAATACCAGGGCCTGACTGGCCTTAGCGGACACTGGGCATTTCCACCTTAGGCCTTCAGGGTGGGGGCTGGCTTTGGGCCCCTGAGGACCGTTTTTGTTACCAGGGGATGGCAATATTGGCCGTTGTAACAAAATCGTCCAAAACCTACCTTTGCAACAGCTCAAACGCACCCCTCACCCCACCTCACAACCCCCGGGGGCCACCGGACAGTTTGCCAGGGCCGGTTTCAGTTCTCAGTCTGGCCCTGGATAATAAGATTATTTTCCTAAAGCCTAATAGAATAATCTCTTCTTTGGAGAGGTTACTATGCATAAGACCCCTGCGGGGGGATTTGTCTTGTAACTCCCTTATGCCTGCTTCAAATCTTACAGAGCCCGATCCATTTCCTGGTTCCTAAGCTTTTTAAAATCTAGGCAGCATCCCAATTTGTGTGTCCCTCATATGCGAAGGTTGTTTAGAAAACAGCAGAGCTAACTCACTCCACAATCAACATGAGTGGCCCTGCTTCATTTGGACAGGACAGTGGGGCAACAATAATAATGTAAGTCAGGTGGCTGAGAACACACCAGCCATTCCACAGTTCCAAAGGGTAGGCCCCTGCTCCCCTATTCCCCATATTGAATGCTTGCAGGCAACTCTAGAACAGCTCCCTCCTGCAATGTAGCCAACTGATGGGCAATATTGCGCAGAAAAATAGACACGTTCTCTATTGGATGATACAGGGATTGGGTCAAAGAATGTTGTGAGACCGCAGAGGGTGCTCGCAGCAGATATCCCCTTTTTTCCTGTCAGAGAAGTCCATTGCCATGCCTGGATTTAAGGGGAACTTTGTCTACTTTCCTGAGAGGCCATTTTGAGTTCCAGAGACAGTATTTGAAAGGTGGCATACCAGACTCAATATCTCAGAGCCTGCCTGTCCTGCAGGTCTGCATATAGAGCACACAGGGCCCAGGGAGCTTATGTGTCCAGGCGCTGTGCTTATTTTGGGCAGGTGTGCCACCTCATCATTGCAGTTAACTCCTAGGTGGCAGAAAGGACAGGAGCTCTATAAATCACACACTGTCATAGCCATGCCATTGCAGTACAATGCAACTCACAGGCATGGCCTTCCTGGCTTGTCAGGGAGCACCTTTTCCAAGTGCAGAGTGTAAAGCCAGAGAGATTATATTTAATACACTATCTGAAGATAAGGGCACCATCTTTATGGGACACCTTCTGAAGATTAAAGACTATTTGATGCACATTGAATAAATGATTTCTTTTTAGTTGGGGCCTCATTCCTTTCAAAATATGCTCTATGGATTTGGGCAGGCGCATTGAAAAAGAACCACGCAGTAGATGACATCCCTATTTCACCCAATGATAATCACAGACTGCTTGATTACTACTTCAGTTCTAGTAGGAAGGTTGCAACACAAATATAGTAGATGTGAAATATTGTTCAAATATGTAACAGTTCAACATATTCTTGGAAAGTGATGTGCGCCCGTGCTTAATATTTGCGGTTGATTCGAGGTGATTCGCACGGTACTCAAATTTGGTGTTTGGGACCCATGTTTCATAACCCAGAGCAAGTGGGTGAAAGGCACAAAAGAGGAAGAAGGAGGAAGAGAAAGATAGTGAAACAACAACTGAGGGAGAAAACATGAAGCTTTCGGGGTGAGATAACGGGACAAGCGGTGTAGAATTGTGGAAATAAGAGGCATGGGTGTAATCAAGAATAACACAGCAGGCTACTAGGAAATAGTTTGCACCCCCTGAACGTTCTTCTTTTTAAGTGATTCCACTGAATTAACATCAATCTAGTGCATGGGGATACCAATGTCACAATCAAAGGTAGAAATCTCCGAGGACTGACAAGATGATGAAGAGAGTAAAGGTCAGTACACTGATAAGGTTTTGGAAGAAATCCAACTAAAGACTTCACAAGCCAAAACGTCGTTTTACAGCGCAATTTGACTTGGGGAGGCCTGCAGCAGAACTTGACAGTTGAAAAGTACTGCAAAATAAAAAAACTTGCGATACTGTCCCCAGGGATGCTCAATTTTTAAAATAGCTTCCATATTGTTTCCTGCCCGAAGACAGACTTTTACCGGGTTTTCTCTCCATTCAATGCCTAAATCATATTAGGCCGTTTCACACTATGTATATTGTTAAGCTGTAAAATATCAAATGGATTATCCCGAGGAGCCCCCGAGGAGTTGTGGGTTTTATAATGGATTAGACATGGCAGTGTCTACTCCGACAGTTTTAAACCATAGAGTGAGTGTATTACATACTTTTAAGGCTATAAATAAGATTTAGACATAACCCCATGGGGATTTTCCATTAAAACTTCATAAATCCCGTCAGTACTTTTATTCTTTCTTAATTCGTAGCATCATAGAGGCGCAGAAAATAAATTGAGCCCTGCGCAGGAGCGCATGGATGGAAAATATCAGCTGGTGCAATATGCCGATGTGGTTGCTGTATTATATTTCAAGAAAAATTTGTGGTCGAGAGGTTATCTGTAAAGGTTCTTATAAAACGCCCCCTGCAGTTATAATTAAGACACACCCTAATACATAGCAAAACAAGACCATTCGAAGTTGCTTCATTTCAAAATGAATGCAGTGAGATCTGTTCTCCAAGCAAGATTCTAAAAATCGATATGCTTAGCCGGATCACAAAACATTTTTGATCAGCAGTATTATTTGCACTGGTTGGTAAGTATTATGGTAAAATAAACAATGGTTCAAAAGGATCGATTCATATATAAATCTACAGATCTTGTTCCCTATCCGCCATCTATCATGGTGGTCAGGAGACCACCCGACAAGTACACAGCATTCTGATCGCCCAATTAAGAAGCGATCGCCAAGCTGGCGGGCGCAAAGTGCTCATTTTCATGGCGGCTGATGCTCCAGCCCAGGAACTGGGCTGCAGCTCAAGCCGCCATGAACAGGAGCACTTTCTACACATCCTTAGACCATGTGACATGCACCCTGTGGATGTGGGTGGGGGCACTACATGTGCCCCCAGGGTCATTTTGCAGTGGCTAATGAGAGACAGGTGCCCTGTTTGGGGACCCCAAAGTAAATGTCCTACAGCCTGTACATGGTAATGTTTCCGCCATGAACAGGCTGCCTGAAAGGGATATTGTAATCCCAATGGTGGTGCTTGGCTTGGCATCGCCTCCATTCTGGACTACGATTCCGGCCATCATCCCATCGGGATCTGAGAACCTGTCGCAGGCGGCGGTCTGTCCCCGACGGAATAGGGTCTGACTGCCAGCATTGCAATGTGGCGGTCGGACCAAAGGGCTGTTGGTGGTGGGACCGCCACCAAAGTCCTGTTGGAGACTGTCCTACCTCCATCGCAATGAGGCCCTAAGTCAACATTCAATGGAAACAGCAAACTCCCAGACCAAAAAAATGAAATAATCAAAGACTTTATAATACATACAATACTTGTGTATGTGGTGGCCCATAAAAGGAAAGTAAAGCTGCGCATCAGTTGTGACAGTGGTAACTTGAACAACTCAAAATTCATTGACTTCTTGACTCCAATCAACGCATATGTGGGTACACTGATCAAAAAATCCATCTATATCCTCAATAAGTAATCCAGTTTTAACTGCTAAACATTCCAATATCATTAGTTTAGTTGACTTTTCTACCCCAAAGGAAATAATTGAGCATTGACCCAAGTAATCCTTTTGATGTCCATGTTCTTGAGTTTCTGTACATAAAACAGATATGAACAGGATATATTTTTGAGCATTGTCTGTGAATTATTTAATAAAAGATGTACTTCTTTGCTAAATCGGTTTTGGCTGAAAAATATTGTTAACTCCCAATGTTTTTAATCTCCTGTTTGATGCCCAAATGGGATCTTCACATACAACCTGTACGTATGCTATTAAACTTAAAAGTGTCCTGAGAAGTATCACTTATACAGTAAAAGTCCTTACATATAATAAAAGTACTTGCTGCATTAACCGTTCCGGGGACACATCAATAAAAAAGTAATTTTCAAATTCGAAGCGTAGCGTCTGAGAAGGATTAATTTATCCCCTCCTGAGGTAAAGTATCCCAGAAGCCATTGCCCAGTGTTATCAAATTTTGTCTGAACAACCTTCGAAAATGTATTCATAATTTGAATTGAAACAGTCACCAATAATTAGCTGAGGAATAAACTGTGTTGTGACTTGTCTTAGTTACAAGATCCAAGTCTCTACTGCTCAACCCATCAGTGAGGTCATTGGATGGTTGGAAGGACTAGGCAATAGGATGCTGCTCCTGGTGGGGCTTTACATGATTTACCTGTAACCTGATCTAAACCTAATAAACCTTATTCTTGTCTAACCTACAAAGCCACATCTATGAGTGCAACACTGGTGACGAGCGGAAAACAAACAATGAGTGAGGAACAAGAAATTAAAAAGAGATTTGAGGAACTAAGAAAAAACAGGAAAATTACAAAGTAAAAGAGTTTGAAGCAATAAGGAGCAATTGTGCCTGGCAGCCCCACCAGTGTCTATATACAACGGACAGCCTGCAATATAGGGCATATGAACAGGCATGCCTCTGAATGGTATAACAACTGCATCAAATTGAGTACTGGCAGCGTGTTTCGGCCACGTGTATTTCAGAGGAACCAGCAACATTCAAGTGGACATTCTGCAATCGATTTAGTGGAACTGGCAGCTTTTACACTTCAAAAGAACCAGTGTTTTTGCATCTACTGTGCTGTTGCGTTGGTACCGACATTGTCCATGGTAAAGATTTAGACATTGTTTAAAGAACTGGCATGTGCCATGAACTATGTGCTCTCCGACTAGATTGGCAGCAAACGACCAGGTGTCTTACTAAATGAGTGGCTATTTAATTACATCTGGTCACTCTGTACCTATTGACTGAGAAATGTCTGGCCGCTAGGGAAAGGGAAAGAAAGCCGACGTGGTCGGCTATGTAGCTGGGACCCTTGATCAATTTATAACGAGGGCTACATCTGTTCTGGCCCATGAAATTGCCATCACAGAACGTCGCCTCTCTATGGATCCTGCTTTCACCAAAAGTTCATCTCTGGGGGGTTTAATGAACGCACGCACCCCAGAGAAAAACTCTCAAACTATTCTTGCTTCCAGGTTATCAAGCCAAAGCACCTGTCAACTGCAAGACATAGCTACTGGATCCTCTAATCTAGATGGCGAGTTTTCACAACTAGTGCCTATGTTGAGTAATTCATTACTAAATCGGACTAGTGGCCCTGTTACGCATGCCAGGGATGGCCATAAAGATTCCCCACAACTTTCTGAGCAGACACAGGGTGCAATCCCCAAGAGGAAGCGAGGGGGTACCCAGCAGAGGGGGAGAAAGCCAACATTTTTTAAACCAAATAAGTCGAGCTCTATGGCAACTACGGAGTCCCCTATAACTGAAATACCTCAGGAGAGACGCTCTGCTGTTAACAGTGTAAACAGGGCTGACACCCCAAATGGATTACCTCAGATAGAAGATGCCTATTGGCAAAGAATAGGTGGCCTTATAACATCGTCCTTGCAACCTTTATTAGAAAGATTTGCATCAATTGAGAACAGGCTACAAAAATTTGAAGAACTAACGGTGACTTCCTGGAGTGGTATTGAGAATAAAATGATGAACTGTGGACATATTGCGGGCCCTAGAGATGTCTGGGTGAGCCCCCATGGGTAATTTCGTGAGTAATATAGTTTTTTCACATACATATCCTCATGGTAGGGTGCGCTTTAGCGTGCGCATACCATCGGAGGATCAATATTGAGGTCCTGAAGAATGATGAGCGAACTAGGCTCTATATAGCAGAAACATGTTGACCACTACCTTGTAGGATACAGGTTTCAATTTATAAACTCTGAATAGTCCTTTTCACTTGTTTTTAACTAATGCTGGCTGGCCCTCTATTAAAGTGAATACAGGTTACAACCAGGTATTTTTGAAATCACTCACATTACTACCACTGTTTTTCACTTGTTCACAACGAAAAGAACCAGCTCCACTGTAAATCAGGCGTTGTAGCACACTGGGGGGACACTCGGTCTCCCCAGTGGGAACCCAATGATGAAGCATGTCACCAACCAGGTTGGTGAGTGAGGGTTCTTTTAAAGAAAATATTTATTTTCCTGTCTTCACCCGAGTTATTTTGTGGTACTTGCGGTTTTCTATATAGTGACAATTTTTATAAGGGAATCATGTTTAATTGATTTCTTTATATTCTTTCACTTTATGTCACTCTTTTGTTGTTGCTAATAAGTTAACCAAGGGGTGCAGGAGTGACCCAATAACCCTGACTCTCTAGTTGTTTATTTCTGAACTGTGGACAATCCCATGATTCAGTGAGGGTGGGCCTAAGGGGTTCTGTGGTATCTGCTTGCTCTAATATCTCTTTGAATCCAAGCCAGGTTGTGCAATCAACGGTTCTTACAGCAGCGAGGGATGAAGTACTGGGTATGAGTGACTTAGCGTGCCCAGAGGTATTGCGTGATAGGAGCCGCAATCATGGGGAATCATTGTCAGGAGCTGCCCAATCTCAGAAAGTGGTTGCAGATCCCAAGGAAAACCATACTGGGATGGACGTAAAGAACTCTTATCCACACTTAGATTTACCCCCTGATTGTGCACCATATGTTGCTGTTTTGACTGGTGTCCCAGAACTGGAACATGGAAAGGCTGAAATAAAAAATAAGATGATAATGTTATAAATGAAGAGAGGCGGCACACCAGCGTCGTGTAGGTTAGGGTCTTTAATTGAGCAGAGACGTAGAAAACCCAACTATCAAGATCGGGACCAAACGGGCAACAAACCGCCGTTGGACCGAACACTGGACATGTCACAGAATCAGGAAGCACGAGCTCAGCGCGCGACATAAGCTGAGGCACAGAGTGAGCAGGGTGAATATAACACATCTCTTTTCCTTAAACAGAGAATGAAGAAAATGCAACAGAACAAATTAGACAAGGACTTATAGCAACCTTTTTCAAGGGAACAGGTGAGACACAAAGAAAAACAATTCTGCATTGAATACACTTCTTTCTCTTGAGAATGCAGGGCCAGGTAACACAGGCCATGTAACCCCACACCCTCCCTTAAACAAACAAAATTAAACGAAGTCTTTTAAATAGGCAGGAGCAACCCTACGGCGAAGAGGTCTGCAAACCCCTTCAGCAACAATATTCCCAGTGACTGGCACTGAAGAAGCAGGCTTAACCTTTTTCTGGTAAAGTGCCACCCTGCGGAGGTTCCACGTTTGTCCATTCTGCAACTTAATGTAGTTGCCAACTACCGACTTCACTTGGTAGGGCCCTCTAAATTTGTTGAACATCCTCTGATTACCGCCAGGTTTCACTTTTACCAGGTCCCCTTCAGCTATTTTAGTAGAGACACATTTTTCCAGGATGTTGCATCCCACCTTGTTTACTCTCTCATGTAGCCAGGTAGGAATTAGTTTCGTACCCGCCGGCCTCCCCCTCATGAGCTCAAAGGGTGTCACGGACATGTTGCTATGAACTGTTGTGCGGTATGCCCACAGCATTTCTTTAATTTCCTTCTGTACTGAGCGGCCTGAGGCTAAAGCAAGTTGCATAGTGCCCTTAACAAGTCTATTTACCCTCTCACAAAGTCCATTCCCTTGTGGATTGTAAAGCGAAGTACGCAAATGCTTCAAGCCCAGAAATGGCAGAAATGGCAGAGGTAAGCTGTGTGCCATTATCTGTCAAAACCATGGAGGGGATCCCTTCACGTCTAAAGATCTCATCAAGTACCTTGACAGTGGACTCAGCAGTGATACTCTTCATAAAGGCAACCTCCACCCACCTGGAAGTCGAATCCACCAACACCAAAGCAAATTTCTCAGAATCCAATAGGTCATGAAAAGGACCTATGAAGTCAATACAGACCTTCTGCCACACACCATCGTCAGAAACAATCTTTCCCATGCCATCCTTACCTGCACGAACCTGTAACCTCTTTTCAGACTCCTTGCATAACTGGCATTGTTCAACCCAACTCTTTACCTGTGCATCTACTCCCGGCCACCAGAAGTCAGCTTTGATGCGCTTGCCAGTAAGGGTTTGGCCTAGATGGCCCTCATGCGCCAAGGCAATGATACGGGGTCTAAGGGATACCGGAGGTATATATTTTTCGCCCCGCACAAGAATATACTCGCCCTGTAAAGAAATCTCATCCTGTAACTGAACATAAGGCCTAAGAGCAGGTGAGACCGTACTTTGCCTTGACACCCCTTCCTTGCACATCTTAATTAAACCATCCATGACAAGATCTTTTCTCATTTCCTCCATCCATTCCCTCCTAGATATAGAACTGGGTAAATCACTTTCTACGTCATCTAAAAACGCGACCACATTCTCGGTCACCATCTCTTTAGGCAGCTCTTTAGTGTCGGGCAATCTAGATAAACAGTCCGCAACACTGTTGCACCAACCAGGTAAGTATTCCACATTGCATGTGAACTCTTGGACACTAACAGCAAGTCTCGCTAACCTCCCTGAGCAATTTCTAATTCCCCCAGGGGCTAGAACCTTCAACAGAGGCTTGTGGTCCGTTCTGAGTGTGAATGTGATTCCCCATAAATACACTCGGAAATACCGGGTTGCCCATGCAGCCGCCAATGCTTCACGCTCAATGACCGAGTAATTCCTTTCGGTCTCAGTCAGAGAACGCGAAGCAAACGCAACAGTGTTTTGTTTACCACCCCCTTTTTGTGTTAGAACCGCTCCAATCCCAACAGAGCTGGCGTCAACAGTGAGGATGGTGTGATACGACTGTACAAAACTTGAAAGAATATTAGCATCCAAGATGTTTTGTTTGATCAATAAAAAGGCATTTCTCTGATCTGCACCCCAAGTAAAACCTTTCCCTTTCCTCATGATGATTCGCAAGGGTTCTACCTTTTCCGCAAAGTTTTTTACGAACTTCGCATAGTACTCAACCATGACCATAAAAGACCTTAGTTTGTCTTTGTCATCAGGTTCAGACACGTTACATATTGCGCTTACAAGGTCTTTTTTGGGTTGTATCCCAAGGCCAGACACGTGGTACCCCAAGTAATCTACTTCCTCAACAGCAAATACACATTTTTCCCTTCGCAATGTCAAACCAGCCCTTGAAAGAGCAGTGAGAACTTTATCTAGAATAACATTATGGTCATCAATGTTCAAACCATGAATCAGGATGTCGTCCTGGAAAAATACTACTCTTTCAATGTCTTTAAGGACATCTGTGATGATTCTTTGGAATGCACTTGCTGCCGAGCAGAGGCCAAAGGGAAGTCTTTTGAATTAGTATGTACCTTCCGGAGTGATGAATGATGTAAATTGCTTCGAGTCCGGATGAAGCTTTACCTGGTGGTATGCGCTGCGGAGGTCCAATTTTGAAAAGATCTTTCCTCCACCCAAACTCAGGACAATTTCGTTTATGTTTGGAAGTGGAAAGTTATCCATTATCACGGCTTTATTAAGACTTCGCATGTCCACACAGAAGCGCAAAGATTTGTCCGGTTTCTGTGTGATAACTACTGGACTCAACCACTGTGTGGCCTCCACAGGTTCAATTATGTTATCTTCCAATAACTGTTTGATAATCTTTCTGACCTCATCTCTTGCGGATAGGGGTATCTTCCTCGCGGTGTGTTTCACAGGTGCTACACTCTTCTTGGTTTTAATAACATGTTGGTAACCAACAGCCTCCCCCAATTTCTCATTGAAGATGTTTTCATGTTTTTTAAGAATGGCTTCTAAGTTCTCATGAACTATATTGCATACGTTTTCCCCATCCACACACATTACAGGTGGATCAGCTCTCGGGTTCACTCTTATATTTAGCTCATATTGGTGTAACCATCCCAATATTGCAGGACCATGTGGGGATATATAAACCTTTCCCTGAGTAGTTCTCCCCTTAAACTTAATATTGGCCTCAAAGAATCCAAGGACACCAATGCTCACCCCTTGATAACCTCTTAGAGTGATGTCAGATTTTACTAGAACAGACTCGGTGCAAGGTGAATTATACAATTTCTTTTGGATGATTGTATAAAGCGACCCAGTATCCACCATTAAGTTCACAATACTCCCATTCAGATCAAAATCTGCTTTAGGCCGAGATAGGACAACACCCTCTGTTAACTCTTGGCTGCCAGCAGATGTAATCATCATTACTTCCGCTTCATCATCCGTAGCTTCACTCTCAACCATAGCAACCTTTTTTGCGCTATTTGTTCTACACATGCGTGCATAATGCCCTTTCTTCCCACATTTTAAGCAATCCCTAGACAAAGCCGTACAATTCTTAGAATCAGCTAAGTGAAAAGGGCTTCCACATCTGTTACAGGACCGTGTGGTCTGTTTAAACTTGCTTGTTGTCCCACTTCTATTAAAAGAGGTAGTGGGTTACCCCCTTTATTTGTTTGTCTCCCTTGTATTAAACCTATGCTTTCTGAAGCATCTGCCTGCAAACTTGCAATTTCCTGACTACTTGTGTGTCCCTGTTGTATTCTCTTAAGCTCTTTCATGCACCTATCGCTTTCTTCAGCAACTTTAGCAATAGTAATAGCCTCAGTGAGAGTGGGGTTTTTGGCTGCCCACAACTTTTCTTGTGTTTTTTTGCTAAAACATTGCACAATTAATTGATCCCGAATCATCTCATCCTGTATGTTCCCAAATTGACATTTCACGGAAAGTTCTCTTAGCCTAGAGACAAATTCATCTATTGTTTCATTTTCCCTTTGAGGGGCAGTGTAGAATTTATATCTGCGCATTACTACATTTTCCTGCTTAGCAAACCTAGTATACAATCTAAATAGAGCATCTTTATAAACATCATCAATGTCTAAAGGCGGATTCGGCAAATATTTAAATATTCTTTGTCCCTCCTTCCCCAAAGCACCCAGTAACAAAGCCTTCTTCCTGATAGCAGAAAACTTTGTACCATCCAAGGCTATGATATAATTCTCAAACGCCTCACACCAATCATCCCATTCCATGGATGGTTCACCCGGGGCACTTAGGAAAGGGACAGGGGCTTGGATGGTATTACTCACATTCATAGTGAATACCCTAGATTAACACTTACAGCAATGTGAATAGCTTACTCAACACAATTCACTGAAAACATAAATCAGAGCGAAAACTTCTTGGCAAGTGAGTGAATCACTTTTGTAGGTTGACAAGGTTCGTAATACCCCAATTTAAAGTGTGTGTGTCACTGTCGTTTACGTTGTGATTGCGTGACACACTGTGACGAAATTAGCTTTAAAGTGAGTGTGTCACTGTAGCCTGAGTTTATCTCCAAAAGCGGCCGTTATTAATGACGCTCGTGTTTCTTTAAAATGCAGTTCCCTTGTGATTGTGTGACACACTGTGACGAAGTTGCTTTAAAGTGAGCGTGTCACTGTAGCCTGAATGACGCTCGTGTTTGTTTTAAATGCACTTCCCTTCCTCGAGTGCGTTTCCCTTTTAAGTTGTTCCCCCCCAGTGGTGGGGCTCACTGGTGCTGCCTTTCCGTTTTACATTAATTTCCCCTTTAAGAGCAATGACACCATGGGGCGCTGTTGCCTGCGTTGACGGGCTGAGGATCAACAGTTATGGCTCCGTCACACCTCATACGAAGACAGTTCCCTTCTCGGTGAGTGATTTCACAACATACCTTCTCTTGAGGCTTACGTAACTTGTTTTAATTTCGATCCTCCTTCACGGGTCTGCGGGTGTTTCCCTTGATCGGGTTTTCTTTCATGCGTCGTTTCTCAGTTAAACTCTGCCTTTGCCTTCTCACGTTACCCTCCGCCTTCGACTGTCGCCAAAATGTTATAAATGAAGAGAGGCGGCACACCAGCGTCGTGTAGGTTAGGGTCTTTAATTGAGCAGAGACGTAGAAAACCCAACCATCAAGATCGGGACCAAACAGGCAACAAACCGCCGTTGGACCAAACACTGGACATGTCACAGAATCAGGAAGCACGAGCTCAGCGTGCGACATAAGCTGAGGCACAGAGTGACCAGGGTGAATATAACCGATTCATTGGTTGAATAATAATCAACCCCTTCCTAGAGATGCCCAATGACAGATCTTACTTATGAGAAGAGTGAATTGGGTAGGATGCAGACCAAAAAACACTGTAGGGGAGAGTATTGTTATCAACTTTAAGGATCCCACAGCAGTGAGACATGTTTGTGTGGGTTTTACTAAACATTTACTTTCTACCATTCAGATTCATAGCCTAAGTTACTTCTACACCCCACCAGACTATACGCCAAATTATGGTCAGCATGAGTGGACCAGGGGTAGGGGTCGAGGACAACTGTCACCCATACCACTCAGCAACAGATTCAGTGCATTGGATCTGGTGGATTGACTGACACCTACCGCTATCTGTTTGGACACAATGCCTAAACAAAGTGTTACTCTTAGTGATGCGGGGGGTGGGGATTCAACCCTTTACATATGTCCAAATAATGAAGTGGGGGTGATTAATGATGGAAACCACTTTTGTTTAATACAGAGGGGGAGGTGGGAAACCCTACTGTTATGAATGTTTTCCTCGCGCGTACCCCAAAAGGGCTTCAGGGCTTGATAGACGGCTATGTCTCCTTTATGGAGAACTAGATCTGTCCCCTAACCTATCCAAGTCATACATCATGGAAGTGGGGAAAAACCAAGCAAGAAATATGATTATTTGATTGGCTCTCATCACTTGGAAAAGGTACATTCATTCTCATATCTGGGGATTTTATTTGATACACGCCTCAATTTTTTAAGCTTTATTCGAAGAAATGTGCCGCACATTAGCTAGTTGCTCGAGGTCGATCATGAATTTTGCACGAAGGCTGGGTTATTGGTCCCGGGAGCGAATTCTGAGACTATATAGTTCTATGTGCTGTGCTAAAATCCTCTATGGTAATGAGGTATGGGGTTTTATTGACACACATCACTTACAAACCAAAGAAAATAAGTATCTTCGGCGATTACTTAAAGTGCCCCAGAGTACAGCGTCCCACATTATTCATGAAGAACTTGAGGTCAGTTATGTCAGAGACAGTTTGAAAGTTAAACCTCTAACCTGTTGGGTCAAAATTTGGACAAACCCAAAGGCCTTACATAGTAAGCAGACTATAAAAGATTGCCTTGCCCGTGACCTGGGGCTGAATATCCAATGGCTTAAGTACGTTAAGGAGACTCTAACAGGCATGGGATGTGCAGACATTTTTAATAACCTCACAAAAATGTTAATCAAGGACAAGGCCTTGGTGAAGGATCGATTCCAGAAGCATGTTACATCCCTTAGGGAAGATAGGGAGCTGGTCAAGCCATCAGTCAGAGCACATCTCCTGACTAAATCATGTCTGGGTATTGAACCTTATTTATCTTATTTTCACAACGCCCATGACTGATTTATTATGACACGTTATCGGATCAATCTTTTACACAATATACTAGCTGACCCGGCAGGATACACTTCGTCTATAGAGTTGAAGGGCCTGTGCGCCTGCAACCTTCGGTCTCCGCAGGATACCCTTCACTTTGTTTTATAAAGTCCCTTTTATTCATGCCCAAGGACCTTGTTTTTAAAAAGTATTCTAAAGAATGGCAGATTCGAACATGCAAAGGTGGCCCTGTTGTTTTTTAAAATGTCCACTCATGCATTAACCCTGTTCTGTACTGTGAATTTTTTAAGGGCAGCCCTCAGGCTTAGAAACACAAGAGGTATTAGGTGCATAAATTTGGCTCGAAGTGCTAGACTGTTAAAGGCCCTAATAATGAACTGGATGAGGGGAGGACAATTTTAATCATGGTGGAATTGATCACGCATGAATTCAATGTTGTTGATTTTATATGATTTTGAACCCACCATGATGCATTCTAATCATGTCAACCTGTTAATGACCCTAAAGATGAATTTTATATGAGAGGTGGTCTTCATTTGTGGATGGATTGTACATGTATCTTTTTATCTGTCTGCTTAGTTTTTTATACTACAATGTATTTTTTTTGCACTATAATGGGATTCTTTTATGCCGAATAAAGTATTTTGATTTGATTTGATTTGATTTGACGTGGATCATAGCCTTGCAAAGCCTGGTGTGCAATGCACAATGATTTAAATTCCACTCTTTGAGCAATGGGACGCTGATGAAGCTCTCTTATGCTCTACTTGGCTGACTGTGATGTAGGGATTTCAAGTAGTGTGTGTGTAGCCTTATTCTGCAACACCTGTTATTTCTTGACAACTTTTTATCAGGCCCCCAAGTATAAGGAGATACCGTTGTCCAGACGCTACAGTACCAAGGCTTGAATCACCACTTGTTTTGAAGTCTAGCTAGCAAGGGTAAGATCTTGCATAGCAGTCTTACCATTCCAGATAGCTGTCATTTTTGTGGTCTAGGCTTCCATGGCCAAAGTAGTTTCAAGCCACAGCCCTACATTTTTTATGACAGATTTAGGGATTGGAGGGGAACCAATGCCAATAGACCAGCCCGGACACTGTTGGATGTTGGAATTATTCACACTGGTCATTATTTCAGTTTTTCATCCATTGAGTTGTAGGCAGGGCTTATTCATCCAGCTGGCTACCTCCTCAAGACATGATCTAAGAGTAGATATTAAAGTAGCCAAGTCTGGGGCAAGAGAAAGCACCAGCTGGGTGTCATCTGCATATGAGACTATGGAGATTCCAAAGGTAGCTGCAATATCTGCCAAAGTTTGAAGGTATGTATTAAACAGAATGGGGATAGGTGAGGTCCCCTGCGGGACCCCACAAGCCACTGGCAAGATGTTCGATAAATATTCTCTGTCAAAAACCTGGAATGTCTGTTCCTTTAGAAAGGAACCCACTCACTACAGGGCTTTCTTTGTGATACTGGCTCAACCCACTCTATCTAAGTATGGCATAATCAAAAATATCAAATGCTGCACTGAGATCCAGGAGAACAATAGCCACTGTTCCCTCTGATCTAATCTCTTTTTTGCCTTTTCCACTAGTTCCATAAGAGCGGTCTCTGTCCAGTTCTTGGGATGAAAGCCTGCTTGTGTCTGGTGTAAGTTTGAGTTATCTTTCAGAAAATTCAAGAGGCATCTATACACAGACTTTTCTTCCACTTTCTTCAAACCACTGAAGAGGGATATAAGATGAAATTATCCAGATAAGACAGGTCAAAATTTGCTTTCTTTAGCTCAGCTCTGACCACTGCATATTTCCATGGTTGGGGCACTAGGCCTGTTTCCAGGGAGGTATTAACCGATTCTAGCAAAATAGGTAAAATAATTTTCTTCTTTAACGTGGAAATTCTCATTGGCACTGGGTCAAGAGGGGATCCTGATTTGATTTCCCCCAAACGGTCTGTAAACTCCTCTAAAGAAAGAGGGGGAGATTGAGAAAGGGTGGGCAAGCATACATTCTCACTAATTTTCAAAGGAGTGGAATCTAACTTTTACATTTCTTTTAGAATGATTGGTAGCTGTTTAAGATTTTAAAATTGAAATGCACAGCCAGAGTATTACAGCTATCAGTAGATGGTTCAGTTACAGAGGCAATCCTAATCAGAACCAAAAAAGACTTAGGAATTCTGAAAATTTCTCTGGGGGAATTTGCTGCATTTTGGATTTTAGTTTGAAAGAAGGAAGCCTGGGTTTGCCGAATTTCAGTGTGGTAGTTCCTTACTTTTTCCCGGCACAATAACATTTATTTTCATCAAAAGTCTTCCTCCATGCCCTTTCTGCAAATTTGCACTCTGTTTTTAGAGTTCTGGGGTGCGGAGAGTACCATGGAGATGATTTATTTTTAGATTTTTGGATTATGATTTTCTTGTGAATAGTTTGATCTAAAGTTTCAATCAACCATTCTTCAATCACATTGTTCACATTTTGAGGATATAAATTTATACAAAGCGAGGATAAACTTAAAATGTTTCTTCAGCTATCCTTATTTAACTTACACCATAGCCAGTCTTTAACTCCTTTTCAACTCTGAGGAGGGGTAGGTCCAGATGACTCAAGAATTATAGGGATAAGATAATGATTGTCCAAAAGAGTGGCACAAGGTCCAAATCCTCTAATACCTCATTGTTGGTAAATACAGGGTCTAAAAGGTGGCCTCCTATATGCTTCAGGCCCTCGACCAATTGTTACAGTTGGATCACTGCTAGGGGGCGCCTAAAGCTTACTGCTTAGGCATTGGTCACAGCATCTAAATAAAGCTTTAAATCCCCCAATATCGTAAGATGGCTATATTTAGTGGCCAAATATGAGAGATTTTCCAGGAAATATTGAATGAATTGACCAGAAGGACCTGGGGGCCTATGAACTAATATTCCTGCAAACGTAGATGTACAAGACATTGAAATAGCGAACTCAAGACTTTCACACTTAGGTATCAAAGAAGAGTCAGTTCAACAGATAAAATTAGCCTTCAAAATGATGGCCAGCCCTCCACCGTTTTTATTTTCTCTTTCCTTACGTATTATATAGTACTTTGAGGGAAGGGCTTAAACAATGTTCGGGCCCGATTCCCCATGATGCAAGGAAATGCACATCTGGTTTAGGAGCCTTCAAAAAATAAAATATATCCAGCTCCCTCAGATGTCTAGTTTTGAGCAATGTCTAGGCCTCATAGGTTTTTCCAAGTGGGAGCATACCTAAGCCCAAAAAGCGCAAATGTTTACCATTGCAAGTGGGATGATATTCGGAGTTAGCCAGGCTCTCCTAGCCCATATGTAAAAACAACATCCAAAAGAATCAAAAGTTCTCCTGCTTGCAATTGGGAAGAGATATTTTAGACCACAGGGGAGCAGAAAGGCAGTTTCGGTTTTATAAGTGAGGGTGAGGCCTGATATTTGGATGGGGAAGACACACCCCATTATTTAAAAAAATAACATATATATTTATATTATATAGTGGGATCTCTAAACCAAGGGACAAATTGGGGGCACACCTCCTGTCTGTCCCTGGGGGAAGAAAAAAGACTGGTTTGTCCCTTTTGGAGTGGGGTGTGGCCAATGACAGACTGCAACACCGGCAACACCTTTTGCTTCAAAGGCAAAATCCCTGGTGTCAGGTGGATTTTCTACCCCCAGGATAATGCTTCGGGAAGTCTCCCTAATTGGGACGATCCTCATATCTGGGTAGTTGCAGATTGGGTTGAATACCCCATCCGCCCCTGTAACGACCGGGTTCTCAGACTAGATGGGATCAGCTCCTGAGAGCCCCTCCAACCCAGCCAGAACGTAACCACCTCCCTCCTCAGGACCATCTATCCAGGCACCTGGGTACCTACCTGAGGATGGGGAACTCGCAATATACAAGCTCATATCATCAGAAACACCACTAAATCTATAGGGATACTAAGAATACTCACTGATTACTAAGGACATCCATGCCCTACACCACACTCATACCTCATAGTCTCGCGACCACAGGGGTCCAGACTAATCTACCCTGGGGCAGTTCTGATTATTTACCATTACACACTGATTACCATCAGTGCTCACTCGACACACAATCTGGCGTGCCATACACACTGCTCACCCTCAGTGCTCACTCGACACACAATCCGGCGTGCCTTACACACTGAGCTGCAGCCTCAGTGCTCACTCTCTTTATCCGGTCCACAATCCGGCGGACCTAAACACCGTATCCCCCCGGTGCTCACTCACTTACAACATGATCCACAATCCGGCGGATCTACAGACTGACCACAATCAGTGCTCTCACTAACGCCACTTACCAATGACGACCACTTTCCTATGAATACCTTCAGCTCTCTCTATGTTGGGAAGTCTCTCTCACTATCCACTAAAGGTTTGTTACTACAATAATATTATGGGATGGCCGAATTACTTAGTATATACTTTATCCCTCAGTTCCAGGGCTCCTCTCTCTCCCTAATTATTCAGTTATCACTTACCTGATCAGGGGTAGCATCTGTTCAAACAGTAATACCTGACTAGGAGACAAGGTTACCTCCACTGTATGGGGACAAAAGATATACACACTGTCTGCAAGAGTTATTCCCTGATTTAAGCGCTCCTACTCCCTTTTGATCCATCAGTTGCTACACAGCATCTGGTTAGAAGAAAGGTTAGCTCTATCTTAAGAACAACACATGCACACTGGTTCACTAAGAACTGGGGTATCTTTATTACAATAACAATAGAAAAGGATTCATATACAGATCTGCGGGGTCTCTATGACTAACAGGAACTTTAACAAACCGCTGAAAGAAAAGGATTAGACATACAATACCCTAGGGAATAAGGACAAGATTAAGATGTAAGTGTAAAGTGGACTAGTTTAGACTACCTCACCTATTAGAAGGAAGATTTCTCTCTGTCTCTGGTGGGATCAGGGCTCTCTCTGTCTCTCCCTCCGTCACCACAGCTCCACGCCTCTGGCTCAATTACTTCAGCTGACAGCCTCAACTCCTCCATCTGCTTTAATGCTCTCTGACAAACTGGCAGTCCCAGCTGATAGTTACTGCTCTCTCTTCAGCTTCAGCAATCATCTGCCTTCTTTCTCCATTCCAGAAAACCAATAGAACTGCACTGCACTCTGCAGCTCCAGCAGACATCCTACTCTCCACTCTTCAAGAACCAAACTGAACACTCCTCCTCTTCTGCACTTCGCTGATATGGATTCCTCTCCCCTAGTGGAAAGCTCCAGCCAGCAGCCTCCTCCCATCAGGTCCATGCACCGGGCTCCTCGCTCTAGACGCTCCCACAGTGATCAGCTGCTTGTTTCGTCTAGAGACCTGAGCCCAGGGACACTTCTTGATTAGATTCAGGTCTGGCCAGTTCTCTCCGGTTCGCTTAGGGCGAACAACAGCTCAAAACCAAAATATTACCTTTCCCCTTGAAGCATCTCATCTCTGCAGGGATACTAAGCAAAATGGAGTCTCTCTAGTTCTGGGCCTTGTAGGCCTGAGAAGGATGAAATAACCCTTAGCTCTGTCAGAGTACCTACATAAACCATACCAATGTGTAATATAAAGTCAGGACCACAGGATCCACCCTCTACTTTAGGCAAAATAATGAAAGGCAAAGCCAATAGGCAATAGATGGATTAGAGTAAGGGATCTATCATCATATAAAGCAGCTATCCTCTTCTAGGTCTGGAAGAAATGGCTTAAAAGGGAAGAATACAGCCTATAGGTGTGAGCAAGCATAAAGTCTTTATCACTCCGAAATAGAGCCAGAAAGCCTGTCAAGACAGCCCCTCAGGATGGGCAGGAAGTGTAATTCACTCATGGTGGGAAGAGCATGGGCCAATGCCTAGGGTGGCCATTCACCTCCAAAAATTATTTCATGAATTCCCTAATGACTTTTCTCCCCCCTGAAGGTGCTGATCAGGGGCAATTACCACCCTCTGCCCCCCCAGGTGGAAGCAGAAAGACTCTTGACCTATTAACTTGAAGTGAGGGCATGGAAATTCCCATGTGGGGAAGCCTCCACCCTATATTTAAAAGAATAAACACATTCCTTAGCATTCAGTGGGCTTTCTGGCCACCCTGTGAAAATATCTAGGGTAACTATCCCAATCTGCCCCCAAAGGAGAGCTGAAAGAATGTTCACCCATTTAGTTGGGGTGGGAGAAGGGCCATTCCCATGTTGTGCAGCCAACACCTCTATATTGTGATAAAACAAATAAATATCAGGTGTCTAGAGGGCTTTCTGTCCACCATGGGGTCAGATGGGGGTAATTACACCATCTTCCCGCCAGGAGCGACAGAAAGACTGAATTGTGCTAGTTTTTGGGGAAGCACACATCCTAGCCTAAGGGGCTAGTTGCCCAATTCCAGGGGCCTCATTTATGAGAAATGACGCATCGCTGCGTGAAAGCAGCGATGCGTCACTTCTCAGTGCGCACTCCTTGCGACATTTCTGATGCGTCATATTTAATGTATGACGCATCATGTCGCAATGAGTTACAGATACGTCAGCATTTCTGACGTATCTGTAAGCGCAAAAGTGACGCATTGCTGGAGTGTGCCACAAAAGTGACGCAACTCCAGCAATGCGTCCTTTCACATGGGGCAAGCCCCATGTGAAAGGGCCTGCATCAGTCTTACGCCTGCTGTGAGGCAGGAGCAAGATTTTGACGCAACGGTGTCCTTAAAGTGACGCAGTCAAATCTCATAGATTTCACTGCGTCACTTTTATGAGCCTTCCTTGCGTCAATACGCCCGCCTTCCATACATTATACCTGGCGCAGGTATAATGTGGCCCAGGGGTTTACAAAGTGACGCACAGCCTCATAAATGAGGCCCCTGGTGTCTGTTGGGTGGATCCCTGGTTGGGGATGGCTCCCCTGCAGCGATCCCTGAGCAGGAATTCACTGGGCAGTGATACCATTGCAAAGGAGAGATTCTTCCCATGCCAACAATACTTCTGCTAAGAGATTCAGTGCTCTGAGGGGCTGAGAAATGCCCCTGAGCACTGATTCAGTGAAAGTAAAACTTTATTACCTTCACTTTCAGGAGATGGGACATCAGTACGCCATGTGCCCTGATCATCATTATCATTTTTTTTTAAAATAAAAAAATAAGGAGAACCTTTCTAACCATCCACTGTGTCGACCAATGGCCAAAAGACACACTGGGGAGGGAGTGCTGCCATCGGTCACATTTAAGGATTTAAGCCAGCAAACCAAAGCAGGAGAAGCCACAAGGTTAAATGGTTTTTTATGAAAAATAAAGTATAATAGTTGAGTGGAGGAGGACATTTCTAAAGAGCCTGTCACGTATTCAGACATTTTTAGGCAGGAACCCACACACTATATTGGCTGATTAGGGAAATAATGGTAAAAAAACAAATCTTAAACCTGTCTTCGTTTATCTTGTGATATTGAAAGGGACACCTGAAGGGGCAAAAATATCAAATGCTCTATTGAAACTAAACACTACAGCATAGCTTAAGAGGCAACCTTCTCAAAGGTAATAAATTATTCTCAGCCTTGTCAAGAAACTACTTAAATATGATGTTGAGATTCCACGAAGAAGTATATTTGGGGCCAGGAACATTAGAAAAACATACTCCGTTACGCATGTTTATCACAGGATGTACAATGTTCACCATGATTACAATGTTCCTGGAGCACAAATTCTTTGTAGGCAATGAGAGGCTGAAGTGACCTAGGTAAACAAAACAAAGCAATATGTATTATGCAGGCGGTGGCATCACATCCAGCACACAACACTTGTCATCAAGGTACCCCAATCTGCACACATTACAATGAGCAACAGTGCCAACACAGACATCCTGTAGCTGTGCATAACTACCCTGTCGCAGAAACATTAGCAGCCTGCACAGAGCCAACAGGCAGCAGTCACAAAGCTATCCTTGGCCTTTTCACCAACAACAACATCAGCAGACTATGGCCCCGTTGTACGTTCTCACTCACCTTCAAGGGAAGTAGCAGTTAATCTGCTGATGACGCAGGTCAACACCTTCCTCCTCTCCACTATCCTCGTCACGGTACATGGGTTGGTTTGCATGCGGGGCCTTGGCTGCTCATCAGCGGCCAGGAGCAGGGGATCTCCTTGTGGAAGGCCGAGTTGTGGAGCATGCAGCATGCAACTACAATCTGACACACCTTTGTGGGCGAGTACATCAGGGCGCCTCCGGTCTTGTCCAGACAACAAAATTACGCTCCTCCACACCACGTGTCCTCCCATGAGCATAATTGTAGCAAACTTCACTTGTGGTCCTGGGATTCCACAATATTCTCAGCAACCAAGGCTGGTTGGGATATGCAGAGTCACCTAGGTGTAATATATACAGACCAACTTTGTAATATGACTGTGGCCGAGGACAGCATGTCACACACACAGCACACTACTTGACTCTGCATACTCACCCACAATCCATGCACGCTCCAGAAGCAGATTAGCCATCATCTGTAGCACAATGCTGTTACGTAGGATGTACGAGTCATGGTCCGAGCCAAGAAATTCGGCAAATACGTTTGAGATGATCATATCCACCTGGCACACCACTTGCACATTGATAGAATGGAAATGTTTCTTGTTCCTGTAGATGTGCTTCCATGCCTGTGGTGGAACCAGGCTAACATGTGTGCAGTCAATGGCACCAACAACATTAGGTATGTGCCCAAAGGCATACAAATGCCTTCACAGCTACCAATTCATGTCTCCTGGAGAAATTGATGTATCTGTCCTTGGATGTCATCATAGCAGACCGGACATCGCGTGGCACCATGCTGAACATAGGTTGCAACATCCCACCTTGAACGAACCAGTAACAAACAAATGCAGGGCCACCATCTCCTTACACGTTCGTGTCAAAGCAGTCGGATACTTTCTGCGAGGCCGCAGGTGGGGTTCCAACAGAGCACATAGGTCATGTAGGGTGGGTCGATCCAGACGGAATTTCCATATGACGTCCTCATCCTCCATGTCCGCCAGCACTGTGAAGGGACGATGCACACTTAGTCGCCTCCTAGGTGGGATGAAAGGGGACAGATCAGATGTCATTGCAATCCACCATGTGACGTGTCCAACATCTTACGTTCTGAGTGACACAATGCCTACAATGACAGGCACACCTCAGCTTACAGCATAACTAACATGTAGATACTCCCTCAGCTACACTAATCGTACACTTGTCCACTGTTCACACAGTGAGTACCTCAAAAACAATATCTGACTATGAGAATGCCCGAAGCTATATGACCACATCTTGCATTACCAGCACTGGCAGTAGTTCCTACAGCATATGTGTGGAACTGCAACACTACCGTCTCCTACCTAGTTGCTGTACCTGCCACACCTTCTTGTATGAGTCGAACAGGGCACACATAAACAGCACAAAGAGCACAGTCTGTGCATTAACAGCAAGCATGTGCATGAGCTAAGCAAAGTAGACCGTGAAATGTGCACATTGTGAAGTAAGACATGCATCACTGTGAGTTGCTCATCCATATCACACATTTACATATGTTACCATTGGAGAGCCATCACAAAAATGATCTGTGTACATGCCCAGGAAAATCACAAGTGACATGTGAGGGAGTACATGCCAATGTTTTCAAAAATATACACCAACATGGCATGTGTATTCAGTAGTGAGCAAAATGTTGCATTGGCAATGTGTGCGCTATCTTGTGCCATGAATCAGGTATCTACTGTGCACCGTAGAGAACTGGCCATTGGCCATTGACACAGAATGATGTGTCCATAGGTGCTGTCAATGTGCTCCGCCATCCAAATCACAGTCATTGTCAGCAATGTATAGCAGCCATTCTGTGGTAGCGACTACCTGGTCCCTGCGGTGTGTCACCACCAATGCCCAAGCCACACTCGCGGTAGTGATAGATACATATTTATGGTCGACTGGCGGTTGGCATGCTCCACCACCCAAATCATGGTTACTGGCTCCAATGTAAAAATGCCATATCGCGGTAGCGACTGCCTGGCCCCTGCGGTGTGTCACTGCCAATGCCAAATCCACACTCGTGGTTGTGATAGATATATATTTATGGTCAAATGGTGGTTGGCAAGCTCCGTGACCCAAATCATCATCACTGGCACCAATGTATGGTAGCTTTATCGCAGTAGGACCGCCTGGCCCTTGCCGTGTGTCACCGCCAATGCCCAAGCCCTTACAGCCAATGATAACCGCAATCATGGTAGCCTAATTCAATTTTGAAAATCTCGATAGGCATCCACCACTGCAGAGCCGGTCATTGAAGGCAGTTGAAAAAAGCAGACTAGGAACACCTATTGCAGCAGCTTAGAACCACTGAAACTATCCCTGGGGGCTATATATGTGTGGGGGGGAGCCCTACAGTTCCACTGCTTCTAGACACTGCTGACTGACACTCCTCACCATCAACTGCAGCTGCTCCTGTCTCCAGACACTGCTGCCTGACACCCCTGACCCCCAACTGCTGCTGCTCCTGTCTCCAGGCACTGCTGTCTGACACCTCTGACCACCAACTGATGCTGTTTATGTTCCCAGACACTGCTGCCTGACACCCCTCACCACCAACTGCTGCTGCTCCTGTCTCTAGACACTGCTGCCTGACATCCCTCACCACCAACTGCTGCTTGTCCTGTCTCCAGACATTGCTGCCTGACACCCCTGACCACCATCTGCTGCTGCTCCTGTTTCCAGACACTGCTGCCTGACACCCCTCACCACCAACTGCTGCTGCTCCTATCTCCTGGACCCAGTGATGTTAAGGACTGAGAAGATCAGGGCCCGTCCCTTCACCACTGAGGAGCTGGAGGTCCTGGTGGACAAGGTGCTCACACAGTATGAGAGGCTATATGGTGCTCCAGATGTCATGGTAAGTGTTTCAGAGTGGAAGTGAGACTGTTGGGAGTGCACACATGAAGTTGATCTGCTGCAGTATGTACCTGAGAGTGTGGGGTTGTATCATACACTGCCTAGCATGCTGACTCAAGGGGAAAGGGATGTGTAGCCTATTTTACATGTTTAACTGGCTGCACATCAGAATGTGAGGGACATGCATTGGTTTTTCAGCTATACAGTGACACAGCAGGTTAGTTAAGTGGGAGTAAGGACAGAAATTACCTGTGTGAATGGATGTGTGGATCCATGATGTTCTTCACAGGCTCATCTGTGATATTACCAAGGGTTTACGTGCAGAGGGTACTGATGGAAGTGTGTCTGACTCAAAATTGCCACCATGTATAGGTCAGCACTATGGACAGGACTTGAATGCCAGAGGGTGACACTCCTGGTGGTAATTCACCTATGACCCAGCAGATTGTAGCACTTTTGTATAGCACTGTTTATACCCTCATATTTTCCCTGCATGTGACATTTCTGATGCTCCACGTTGGACCTCAGTGTGAGCCCACCTGGCCTGCAAAGTCACTGCCCAATCTGACAAGGACACATCACTGAATGTACAGAGTGAATTATATGGCTTGTCTGCTAGACTATCCATCTAAGTGCTATCTCAGCCCTGTAGATTGCACATGATAGACCTTGTAAGAAGGATGTGAGATTATAATATCATGTCCCTAAATGTGACCTCTATGACATAGTGAGCCGTTTCGTTTCAAAATGCTTTATTCGGTTTGTACAAGTACAACCATATAGCAACATACAACAATACTGTATGAAAACATATTTGTGTAGGTTGAAATAATGAGACTTATTTAAAATTATATCAATAACCATGCCAATCTTGTTAAGTCCATAAGATATATCTCATTGATATACAGAGTTCAATTTGGTCACAGTATATTATTTAGCAGCAGTTAAGGTTTAGTGCAAAACACGCCAGGTATAATAGTGCAAATCAGAAAAGACCTTTGATAGGCATAAAGTGCAGTTGGTATGTGCTAATATGCAAAATTATAAGTATAGTGCAACGTCTGTATGGTCTCGTAGATATTAGATATCATAGGTATTTTAGCAGCGGTTTGTTTTAAAAGAATTTGAAAAAAGACATTAGTGCAAGAAAAAGTGCAAAGCCGGAAGGTAATCATTATCAAGGATACAATCAACAAGTAAAAATACAGAGTGGATAAAATTCATATAAGAGAAATGCAAAAGTTTAACAGTAACTCACAGTTGTTCATTGGATGTGTTTACCAACGGGGGATAAAGGAAAGAAGGGGGCTCATATAATAATTGATTTCCTGTGCCCATTACATTTAAGAATATAGATGGCTACACGGTAACACACATTCGGGGAGGACAAGTCAAACAACAGTTGCATTGCAGCTCTTATATTGCACGTACTGTATTCCAAAAATAGTTGCTTCAGATAAAACTTTCTAAAACCAGTATAAAAATTACAAAATAGTAAAAAGTGGCAGATACTCTGTTTAGATTTCCCGTCGCATGGGCACGGGCATAACCCGGGTTTTTTTACAATAGGGAAAGCCACCAGATGGTGGACTATACCCAACCTCCGGCGTGCTAAAACAAAGCGGTGGGAGTTAATATTAACAAATGTGAGATAGGATGAAAATCCTATAGTTAAATGATACTCCAAATGCAGTTTAAACGTACTTTGCATAGCATACTTCTTCATTCTGGCCCCTTTTGCGTGATCCATAAAGGTGGTTTTAAGGTCACGCTTCGTTAAAACTGATTCTGTTAAAATATCTTTAAAAATGTCCTGATCAAAAAGGATCTTGTACCAAGAGAAAATGTGTTTTAACCAGGGGATTTTCGAATGCTGATCCAGTTTAATACAGTCTACGATTACTTCCTGGGTGAACTTAGTTTCTTCTTTAGCCCATATGGATCGCCAAAGGGAAAGAGGACGCAATGCAATCAGATCTGTGGCATGATTTAAACCTAGCTCTCTATGAGTGATCTCATTTGACGCTGAAGCAGGGAGACATAGTAAGCGTTTCAAGTACCTGTTTTCCTCTTGCTGGATGGATTGGGCAATCTGGGGATTATATCCCCATATCCCTGCTCCATATAGGGCAGACGACATGCACCTTGAGTTGTAGATGGAAATCATCTCTCTTATTCTACGGCCCCCCAATTTAGAAGCGAATCTGAAGATACAATTTGTGTTTCTAGTCATCTTCATGCCTACACAGGATTGCTCGTTTACCCATCTCCCATCTCCTGAGAAGGTAATACCTAAATAGCAAAAATGTTGAACAGATTCAAGTTTATCCCCATCTAAAAAGAATGACTTGCTTTTCTTTAGTTTCTTTCCACAGGTCATGGTCATAGTCTTGCCCTTGTTAATTTTAAGCTTTCTGCCCTTAATAAAAATGTGAAATTTATCAATTAGCTTTTGGAGCCCATTCGCGGTCCTGGAAATCAGGACCGCGTCGTCCGCATATAAGAGGATGGGTATTTGTTTACCATTAATAATAGGGGCATCAGCTAAATATTCTTGTAAGGATTGGTCAACCTGATTTATAAAAAGGGAGAATAACAAGGGGGCTAGCACACACCCTTGTCGGATCCCTCTACCAATTTTAAAAAAGGGGGTGCATTCTCCGTTTGATCCGAATCTGACTTTGCTTGAAAGGCTGCTGTACATTCTGGCCAGTAGGTGAATGATCTCTGGGGGTGCGCCCATAGCGAGTAGTGTTGGCCAGAGCAGTGCGTGTTCCACTAGATCGAATGCAGAACTTAGATCGGCAAAGCACATGAACAAATTCCCCTCCTTGGCTCTTGTGTACTTGCCGATGATAAGTTCAAGGTTCACGCACTGCTCCATGGTTCCTATACCTCTTCGGAACCCATACTGAATAGGTGAAAGGACATTTTTATCTTCAACCCAGGATTCTAGTCTTACCAGAAGCACGCGACTCAGTATCTTTAGCGACGAGTCTAAGAGAGAAATTGGGCGGTAGTTCCGTGCTTCAGCCCTTGAACCCTTTTTGAAGAGTGGCACCAAGATGGATTGACCCCATGAGGTTGGCAACTCATCCTCAATAGCAGCATTAAAGTAGCGTGTTAGAATAGGGGCCCATAAAGCGATCTCGGATTTGAAGAAGTCCACGGGGACCCCTTCTGGGCCCGGGGCCTTCCCCCCCTTACTCTTCTCAATTGCCTCAATCACCTCATTTAAAGACACCGAAAACAATAATTTCTCCCATTTAAAACAGGTTGGCATATCATTTAAGACATTAAGATTTGGAACAGGAATAAAATCATGAGTAAAATCAGAGTTAAAAATCTCAGTAAAGTGTACAATCCAGGCCTGGCAACTAACATGTGAGGTTAGTTCAGGAATATTGTCGTTCTTCAAGAACGGACTATTTACAGTGTCCCAAAATAGTTTATGATCTTTGGTTTCTGCAGCCTGATCTAATTTTGCCCAGGCCTCGTCCTGTAGTTCTTTCTTCCGGGTGGATAGTGCAATTTTATAGTTATGACGCTCTTCCCTAATCTTGCAAGAGTCTCTTGGTGTGGCATCAAGCGAAATTTTTAACCTTTTTAATGACTGAGCACAATTGTCATCAAACCACGCCGTCTTGACTTTTCTTGGTTTCCGGATATTGCGTGTCAGTGATTTCTCAATAGTTTTTGTTATAGTTAAAAATTTGGATAGCAGGGTTTGTGGGCGTGGTGTCGGGGATAGGCAGTACTCCACCTCTCCGCAGCAGTTTGTAATTACATTGGTAACAAATTTAGCGGGGTCAACTTTTGTCCACTTCACCCTCGTCCCGTTCGGTCTTCCTACAGCGATGTCCTGGATTGGTCGACCATAGGAATTCTTTTTGGTCCCCCAACCCAGCAATTCGACAGTTACGCTGTTGTGATCACTGACCATTTGTTCAATCACCCAGACATTAATATAGGTTACAGAGCAAGATACCATGATATGATCAATAAAAGATTGGCTGTTCCTTCCATGGAATGTCGGACATCTGGCGTTGTTTGCATTCTTATTGCATTCGAGAAGTTCCAGATCGTATTTAGCCAATAAGTTATTCAGAGCGCTGCCAAGGTTATTATGAGGGAAGTGATTGTATACACATGTTGTTTCCCTTCCCGAGTACTCCTCCCTATGGCCGCATGCCCCCTTGAGTGCATAAGTACATGATTTGATATTAAAATCTCCTGTCCATAGTATGGCAGCTGGTTTAGGTGTACTAAGTAACATTGCATCAATGGCCTGCTCAATACCAGAAATAAACATTCCCTGTTTGTGCCCTGCAATATTGTTATAAAAATTCACTATTATTAAGTCTCTATATCCGCTGTGGGCCAAACGCAAAACGGAAGCATGATCTCCTAAGACTACTTGATCACTAACACAGAACTCAGTCAATGCGGTAGATATCAGAGTCACTAGCCCGCCCTTGGCTCGACCAGCCTGGGAAGCCACGGCCAACACATTGAAAGAGGTATATCCCTCGACATGTACTTCAGCCCTATCCGAGGTTTCTTGCAGGCAGATTATGTCATAACCCTGTTTAATAAAATCGGCCCATATGGGGGTGTTTACCTTAGAAGCTAACCCAGCTATGTTCCACGTAATAGCCCTCAAGGTCTCCTCCAAGGCTACTTGAGATGGATCAGGAACAGTTGTGGCTGATGGTATTATTGGGTTTCCCAGGTGATTTTCAACAGTACATGTGATATTTTCTATCACGGTTAAATCATTTGGGCTTATTACAGGGATGTCTGTTGGAGGTTCTCCTGCTGTATTACCGGTCATTAACCTAGGGGCCTCAATTTCCGGAAGTTCTTCAACCGGGGTATTCTCGAGTCAATCATTTTCGTCTAAAGAATTAAATATCTGGAATCTATTTGCTGTTGGGACTGCAAATTGACCATAAATAGGCCCAGACCCAGACCCAATGGCATTGTGGTTGTTAAAATAGTTAGGGTTTAGCATACTATATAGATTCATAGGATGTTGTGGAACATACTGATTGTTTGGGTCATGAAAGGTCAGGGGGTACCCAACTGATTGCGCTGGAGCCTGCTGTGCTAGAGGATAAGGCGTGTTAATTGCTCTGGGGTGTTTAAAATTCTGCACCGGAATCTTGAAGCCCACCAGGTTTCTATAAAAGTAGTCCAGTGGGAACAGGGTGGTATTGTAATCGTTGTCTGAGGGGATGGGCGCGTTCAAGATGGAATCTCTTGCCCATTCGGTGGTTTTGTAGTTTATGATTATGCAGTCCACGTTAATTTCCTTTTTGCTGGGGCCCACCCACCCTACCCTTTGAGTTGAAATGATCTGGCCTGCCCCACTTAGGGGGAATCCACAATTGTGGACAAGCCAGTGTAAAATTTAGTTTTTAAGTGTTTCACTATTTTCAAATTGTGAGGGTTTGAGTTTTGGGACGTTGGCAAGAATAGCCACGTATGGCCTACTTTCTGGTGGGAGGTTGATCACAGCAGGGATAATATTGTTATAGTAACTGCGCGCTGGTGGGTTCCCACTTGCTGAACAGTGACCCGTGTGCATCTCTCCTCTTACCCTAGAGGAGGAGGAGGATGTTGAAGGCCCATTAGAGGTATTGGCTAGAGTGTTATGTGAATTTGCAGGCTTTCCAGGAGCTGCCATAGGGTTCACAATTCTGTTGAGTGGAACATGAGGTTTAGATGTGTTGTTGACAGTCGTATTAGCCTTATTCACAGTCGGTACATTCAAGATGGTTTGGGTAACTTGTGGGCCCAGATGTCCGAGGATGTCTAATTTGGCTAAGCTCAATTTCTCCAGGTTTTCCACCTTTTTACATATTTGCTCAAGCTTGTCATTGAGGGGAGCAATAAGGAGCTTCATAGCATCCATGATGTGACACATTAAAGACTCCCCGTTGACTGTGGTTCCCAAATTTGGCTGTGGTGGTTCGCTTTCATTGGTCTGTTCTGATAATACTGGTGGTAGGGTTGCCTTCTTTCTTCTACCCTTTTGTTTGGCACACCCCCTAGCAATGGCAGGTAGTTTTCTATTATACATGCGTCTGGATCTACGATGGACAGTGCCGTGATTAGTCGTACTATCAAAACTGCTGTTATTAGGAAGGTCAGTTGTGTGGATGGGATCTTCATTGTCGCAGGGAATCAAGATTGCACTAGGCGCCTTGCTAGGCCCCGGTTCCTCAGATGATGTTACATTAATCTGTAAATTAGGAGTTAGGGACAGCCGGCTATCCATATCTTGAAATACTGCTGGAAGTGTAGGAGGATCTTCCATCGGGGGTGGCGCAGCCCCGGGGAGACCAGTATAAGATTGCATCAAGATGGAATCATTTGATAATGCTGTCACATTTATGTTATGAACATTACTGTCGGCAGGTTGTGCTATCTGCTGAATTAGGCAAGTGCTGGGTGGTAGGGACAATCGTCTCTCAGTATTTTCAATGGCATTCGCTACCACCACGACATAGTGAGCCATTCACAGGGCAAGGGCATTGAGGGCTGTGCAGTGTTGGACACAGTTAGTCTGCCCCACAACATATATTTTCAAATGTAATGTATGTCTTGCTGACCCACAAACTGGACAGCAGATGTGGGCCCCCTACACATAGCTTTCTGTGCTGGCATTCTGCATGTGTATGAGATGGGCAATAAGATCAACAATATACGCTTGAGGGTCGATAGGGGCCAGATTACTCTTCTGCTCCTACTTGACCTCACAGCAGCTTTCAACACCCTGTCTCCCCTGGTCCTGGCTGCCAGGCTCAGGGAGATAGGAGTTGGAGGCTCAGCCCTTAGTCTTCTTACTTCCTTCTTACATCAGAGGGAACAAAGAGTGAAGCTGGGTGATTTTTTGTCCGTCCCCCCCCCCCCCCCAAACCAGTGCAGTGTGGGATGCCCCAGGGATCTTCCATAAGTCCTACCCTTTTTAATATATAAATCGCCCCACTTGCCAGGATAGTGCGGTCGTATGGTTTTGAGGTGTTGTCGTATGCTGACGACACCCAAATCATGGTATCCCTCACACAGTCCATGAGTGAATCTGCCCTCAACTTCAGAACCTGCATGGAGGCAGTCTCCCAGTGGATGATGCGAAATTTCCTAAAACTCAGCGGGGAGAAGACGGAGGTCTTAATTTTTGGGGGCTGCCAAGACATCTGGTCTAATGACTGGTGGCCGGACTCCCTTGGTGATTGTCCTACTCTCTCACATTCCGCCAAGAATCCGGGGGTCTTGATTGATAGCTCTCTCTCCTTTGACCGTCAGGACAGCAGGACGGTCTCCACCTGTTGTGGTATCATCAGGATCCTCAGCAAGATCGCATCCTACCTCTCTCCGAATGCCCAAAACAGGGTACAGTGGCTTTGGTCTCCTCGAGACTGGACTACTGTAACGCTCTGTATGTTGGCATGAATAAGAGCCTTGTCCATCGCTTACAGATGGTGCAGAATGCTGCGGCCAGAATGGTGCTCAATCTTCATAGGTTCTCTTCTGCAACCCTGGCTAGGAAATCTCTTCATTGGCTCCCTGTCGAGTCCAGGATCACATTTAAGCTTCTTTGTCTTGCTCATGGGGCTGTTTATGGCTCTGGTTCAGAGAGTATTATTTCTCTCCTTCATCCCTATTCTCCCTGCCGGACCCTCCGGTCATCTTCTAAAAATCTCCTATTAGTCCCTAGATTTGCCAAAGGTACTTTGTCACCGTAGTTCCTAAGCTTTGGAACTCTCTCCCACCTGAATTGGTGGGATTACCCTCTCTGGCGCGTTTTCGCAAAGAATTGAAAACTTGTTTTTTCTGTCAAGCGTATTCTTAGATGTGTACTCAGTGAATTTGAGACGATCAGTTTAGTTTCTGCGCCTTGATACCCTTGGGCTAAGTTGCGCGGTATAAATTCTCAATCATCATCATCATTACTGTGTCCACACTCATACGTGCAATGCATTTTTGTATGATTCACCCATGCTTTTGTACTATGTGAGATGCTGTATTGTCTCTGATAGACATATCTGTGAAGTAGTGCTGAGTTAGTATCATGCACTTGTACTGAGAGATAATTGTACATAGACCTATGTCCGTAATCTTTCCCCCTCTTTTCACCCTTGCCTGCAGCTCAAAGTCCACCAGCGTAAGGCAGTGTGGAGGGCCATTACACGCAAGGTGCAGGTTCTGGGTGTCTCCAACCGACGGCGCACACACTGTCACAAGAGGTGGGATGATATCTGGCGGCTGAGCATTAATGTGGCAGAGATGACGCTGGGGCTGCTCTCTCGGACTGGAAGGTTGTCGTGCAGGAGCGTGACACCACTGTGACACAGCCCAAGTTGGATGCATGTTTGAAGGAGCATCAGCAGCAAGCTGTGGGTGAGTATTCTGGGAAGGGCTACTTTGGTTGTGAGTGACTGCATGTGTTCCAAGCCTGAGCCAGTGCTGGGCTCTGGGATGTTGCTAGTGTGATGCAATGGCTTGTAAGTGGCCTCTGTGTTCGGTGCAGCTGTCATGCATTTTCCCTACCAGTACTCTCTTATGCCATTGAAGTAATGGCCCGTGACATTGCATTCTGAGTTGTGGCCTTCTGGCATCGTCAGGGACATACCATGGAAGGGAACTGCAGTGTGCCTCATTTGAGTGTGCTTACATCAATGTGTGCATTGCCTGATGTCATAATTGGCAGGACTACACATCTACAGGTCTACACATCTGACACCCATGTCCAACTGTAGTTGTTCCCCAAAGTACGACATGGTGGATGGCATGAGCTCATGGCCATAGTGTACTGATATTTTGGAGTCTGTATCTGTGTTGTCCCCTTCTGCTGCTTCCAGATGTGACTGTGGCAACATGTTGGGAGGTACATTTTCCCCCTTCAGGGCCCTAGGTATGCTCAGAGGGATCTGTATGTCTCGTTACACGGAGCCACGGGCAGGGTATTTGGCTGGGTGGTGATCACATGGGTACTTTTGGAAAGTTTGCATGATGACACGCAAAGTTTGAGTTTTTAATTGAGGTTGCACAATGGTACTGCACAGGGTGGTGTGCAACATGGGGATATCATCATCCTGCTTAGCGCTTTGCTTGCATATGATGTTTGTGTTAATGTCTCTGTCTCTTAAAGCATCTACCGTGGGCATAGAAGGAAAGTGGACGGACAACAGTGGTGCGGCATCAAGCACAACTGCTACACACGAGCACACTGACACTTATGTGACCAGCACCGCAGAGGGGGACAGGAGTCTGCTTGAGGAATCACAGTCAGAGACACCAACCTCAATGTCATCTGATGCCAGAGATGACATATCTATGTTGGCGGGCACAGCGAGTTGGAACTTTGCCTCCTCTTCCACCGCACATGCTCACACCAGTAAGAAGAGAAGAGTTTCCTTCAACCCAGGCACCACTGCCCCTGCTCCTGTCCCCCCTGCTGCCACCAGTGCCGAGTCTGTGGACCTTTTGCGCCAGTTGTGTGTAGGCCAGACAACTCTCCTCAATGCCTTTCTAGACCACAACAGAAAGTTGGCACAGGTGGTTGCTTTCATGGAGGGTATTCACTCAGACATGGGTGGGCTACACCGCACTGTCCAGTCTTTGTTCTCCACAGTGACGGCAGCCATTCCGCTGTCACAGGCTCAAACTCCAGCTCTTGTCCATTTAGCCATCCCCTGCCAGTGGCTGCATCTGGCAAGAGTGACCACACACCACAGACCTCAGGCTCAAGATACAGCACACGCAGCACACAACAGCAGCAGCAAAAGTGGGCCAGAGTGCAGACACCATTGCCCCAAAAAACCAAAGCCACCCCAGAGCGCACAGGCAAATGCTCTTCAGGTGACACTCAGGGGCATAACGCCAAGAAGTAGGCCTCAGGCTCACATGCCTCAGAGGCATCCCCAGCCAAGGACTCTCCAGTCCCAAAAGTGTCTCACAAAGAAAAGCAGTCAGTTCCTATTCCTGCTGTGAAGCTGGTGTCTGCTAAGGGTCCACATAAAAAGACAGATAAGGCAGATTTGCCCACAACTTCTGCTCTCACCCAGACCCCAGTGAAGCAGGAAAAGGAGGTCAGTGTAGGGGGGTCACCTGGTAAACAGGTGGTGGAGGGAAAAAGGCAAAGCCTGGCCAAGCGTACCTCTGGATCCAGCAGGTCCCCAGAGTGAGCCCACCGGCTTACCACTCCTCCCAAAACAGTTCTTGGCTATCGATTCCCTAAGAAGTTGAAAGGCACCTCTCCACACTCACCCACACGCACTGTGTCTCATGGCAGCAAGACTTTACCCCCATGTGTCGCCACACCACCCTGTCCAAGCAGCCCTCCTGCTCCCAGAGCCACTGATGCCTCTATCTCAGCTGGTCCTCTCTCTCCCAGGTCCAGTCCTCCAACTGTCCCCAAACCTCAGCCACCTCCCAGTCCGACTGACAGCCAAGTCTGAGTCAGATTCCCCCTCACATACCTGTCTCTCCCACAGCAGTGCCTGGACTGCCCATTGTTATCCCCCAAGCTGTGTTGTTGACCATGGCAGTTTACAGTCTCACCCATTCCCTGTGCAGGTTCTCATGTACCTACTCTGCACTTTGGACTGGCCACTGGCCTTGCTGTTCATTACTGTGCTTGCCCATTCCTTCTGAAGGTTCTCATGCACACATGTGCCTACTTTGCACTTTCTACTGGCCACAGGCCTTGCTGTTTATTACTGTGTTTGCCCATTCCCTGTGCAGGTTCTCATTGACATACTCTGCACTTTGGACTGGCCACTGGCCTTTGATGTTCATTACTGTGCTTGCCCATTCCTTCTGAAGGTTCTCATGCACACATGTGCCTACTTTGCACTTTCTACTGGCCACAGGCCTTGCTGTTTATTACTGAGTTTGTCCATTCCCTGTGCAGGTTATTATGCACACATGTGCCTACTTTGCACTTTGTACTGGCCACTGGCCTTGCTGGTTATTACTGTGTTTGCCCATTCCCTGTACAGGTTCTCATGTACCTACTCTGCACTTTGTACTGGCCACTGGTCTTGCTGTTCATTTCTGTGTTTGCCATTCCATGTGCAGGATCTCATGTCCCTACTCTGCAACTTCGACTGGCCACTGGCCTTGGTGTTTATTACTGGTTTTACCCTATCCCCGTGTAGGATCTCATGTACCTACTCTGCACTGGCCACTGGCCTTGCTGTTCATTACTGAGTTTGCCTATTTCCTGTGCAGGCTCTCATGCACACATGTACCTACTCTGCGCCTTGGACTGGCCACTGTCCTTGCTATTTATTACTGAGTTTGCCCATTCCCTGTGTAGGTTCTCATGCACACATGTACCTACTTTGCACTTTGTACGGGCGACTGGCCTTGCTGTTTATTACTGTGTTTGCCCATTCCCTGTGAAGGTTTCCGTGTACCTTCTCTGCTATTTGGACTGGCCACTGACCTTGCTGTTCATTACTGAGTTTGCCCATTCCCTATGCAGTTTCTCATGCTCGCATGTACCTACTTCGCATTTTGTGCTGGCCACTGGTCTTGCTCTTGTATACTTTTGATGCCTATCTGTGTAATATGTGAATAAAGACAGTTACTCCTGTTATCTGCTTTGTCAGTGTCCTTGCTAAATAAAGGGTTTCGTGTGTGGGTATGGTTTAATGTGACACATGCTCTGCATGCCACTTTAACATTGCCAATGGCTGATGTAACTTTTTCAGGGTTTTGCAGAGGTGACAATCACTTCAGTTCTTATTGACTCTGAGGCTTCGGGGTGCAATGATGGCTGTTTGTGATGAACTACTGGTATCCTATTCAATCTATGGTGAAGTTAGCTAAATTGTACACATGACATATTTGGATGCACTGCCAGCACAGAGTGGGATTCTATCAACATTATTGCAGGCAGGCTGGCCAGAGTCTATCATGTCTGTGTGATCTTTCCTGATGTGTGACCATCAGTGTTAGAGTATGTTCTTCCTGCGATGGCCAGTCATCCTCGTCACATGGGTTAATGTAAATCCGTATTTGTAAAGTGCAAACTACTCACCTTATGGGTCTCAAGGCGATGGGGGCCGTCGTGGAAATTAAGTGAGCTATTGCCCAGAGTCACATAGTGCTGAGCTGAGTTGCTACCAGAGACGGACATCAAACCGTGAACGCTGTTCTCTAAAGTCAGCTGCCGTGGCCGCTGCACCACACCTCTCTACTTGGGTAGATTTCAATGTATGCACTTCGGTGGTCATGAAGTGTGCAGTGTGAAGGGGATGACTTTGTCAGTAGTGTTGATATGTGTGTGCCCCTGCAATGGCAACTGCACACATCTGTCAACCTGGATTTTAGTGCCTGTTAGTTGGATTGGTCAGCCCTGTGCTTGTGAATGTGTGCACATTTGGAAGTTGTAGGTTACGCATTTTGCAGTGTGTTAGTGTGTCCTTGCACTTCTGTGGGACACCTACTTGTTGTTGGTACCAATTATGAGTATGCAGAGCGTGTGACTGGTAAGTTAGTGTTGTGTTTTGTTGATCAGCCATGTTGCTTGATACTGTTTGTGCTCACTGTGTAGACCTGCTCAGCCACGCTGACATCGTGAATGTGTTATCTCATGCATTTCTGTCACTTGAGCCATTATTTGCTCCAGTCTGGCATGTGGGATGTGGAGTGATACCATCCCCTATCTGTGCTTATGATACCTACCCATTGTGAGTGAGTACTCTATCTATTTGTGTATGGTGCACTCCTGCCATGTCCACTACTGAAGTACACACCACGTCACTCTCATATCAGCTATCCCCTTGGTTTCCCAGTGTGTGCCCCTCCCCACCACTTCATTTGCTACACTATGCTTTGTGGTGCTGATCTTTGCACAGGACCTATGTGGCACTCAGGACAGTTTCCCAATTGGTTATGTGTGATTTTGCTGTATTGGTTTGAAGGCATGGTTGTTCATGTGCATTGCAACTGTTTGTGCTGGACATTACCCTGGTCATGTTGTTTGCATCTGGGTGTCCCAGACTTGCATCTGTGGGTGATGGGTAAGCTGTATGTGTGTGTGTTGTGGTATTGCTACCCTTCCTGAGTGTGATGTTGTCTGTGTGATGTGGTGATTTGTGTTATGGGGGTTCGTGTTGTGGCACTCGGATATGTGTGCTACTGGTTTGGTTGCTGTGCACACTCTGCTTGTTGTGCATGCAGTGATGTGAGTGTATGTTGCCTTGTAATTGTTTGGTGTGCATCCCCTGATGTACAGCTGTGTTTGCAATGTGAAGGATTGCATTTGTGCATCTGTTGTGTGTTTGCTGTGGATTTGTGCAGTGTTTGGCTTATGTTGTCTCTTTCAGCTGATAGATGCTCTGTGTGTGATGTTCTATTTGCCAGTCATTGTGTGTGAGTTGTTTTTTCATTGTGATATATATTCAGATGTGTGTTGCAAGTGTAGTGTGCATTACATGTATGTCTGTCACACGCACTTAGGAGTATTCTTGTTCCTGAGCTTGTTTTGAGTGCACATTCGTGGTCTGTCCTCTCATATTTCACCTGTCATTTGTCAGGATTATGCATGTGCATGCATGTGGTACACTATGACACCATGTTGACTTGATGGGTGGTGTGGTATATCTGTCTGTGTCTTTCTATTGGACCATTCTCCCAGTTTGTGTCCATGATTGTTTTGAGATGATGTTCTTCTTGTCTGTTTTGGGGTATGGTGTCTGTGCATTGGTCCTGAATGATGGTGTTGTGAACTCCTGTTCTGTCTGTGATCCCATTGCCTTTCCACTGTTTGTCTGCACATGTCTGGGCTTGTTGTACTTCTGTGTCTGTTGTTTATGAAGTTTGTGTTAGGCTATTATATTTTTGCCACCATTGGTTCAGGCATCCATGTGTGTGTGTGTGTGTGTGTGTGTGTGTGATGTTTGTGGATGCCCCCCAGGGAGTGTGTATGTTTGTCAGTGTATTGACTGGACATTGTTGGCACCCTTCTGTGTGTTTGACACTGGTGTTGTGTGCTGCAGGGGTGAGGTTGGTGGGGGGATGTGTGAAGGATTCTACGTGTGTTTGACAGTCATGGAGTGTAACAATGGTCTCTGTGTGTTGTGCTGCTGACACACACCTGTCAAGTAGTTTGATGCAGATGTGTGGCTGTTCACTGTTTGACATCAGAGACTTACTTTCAGTTCTACGACCAGGCATGGTTTACCTTGCTGTCTCCCTGAGATGTTGCACAGAGGTGACTATGATTTGATTTCACTCACTGTGCCAGCCATGTATGATTTGATCAGCTAAGGGTGTTATATGTTCTTGCATTTGATGTACAAAGGCTTAGTGGTTGTGTTCTTGGCCTTCATTTTGTGTGCAACTCACTTTGGCTTTCCTATTTGTTGTCCTTCATTGCTGCTGCCATCTGGTCTGGGTATGTGGCTGTGTGTCAGTGTGGGGAATGACTGTGTGACTTGACAGGCTGTATGTCTAGTTGAGTGATTGTTCCTGTAATGTAGGTTTGCTCATTTTATATTTGTACTCAGTTTTGTTGCCATGAGTATGTGTGGTGTGGTGTGAGGGTTGCCCTGGTCCTGTGCTTCTATGCTGTGTGTTCCTCTGCAGCCCCACCTGCTGAAGATGTCTCCCTAGTTGTTTGGTGTGTGGTGCAGGGTGTGGGTTTACCTAGGTGGTTGTTGTACATGGGAGGAACAAGAGAGGCTAATGGCATGCCCCTTCAGGGGGGCTGGTGTGTGAAGGGTGCAGGTGTGGCCCTATGATCTTTGTGCTTTTTCTTTATAAATAAAGGACAATGTTGTTTCTTGTTTTATAACAAGTTACTATACATTTCCTTTTTTTCAGGTTGTTGGAGTGTTTTTTCACAAACTATTTTTGGGTTTTTAAGGGTTTCAATATTTCGAGGATTGCTGTGTTGGATTTCCCTTTCCTACAGTTGTATTTTTACCTTTGTTTTTGGGGCTTACTTATTTAATGAATTCATTTTCCCTTGGATTTGTGTGGATTTTATCGTTTTTGTGGACTTTCTACAGCTACATAACTGTAAGTAATTTTTTATATTATTATTTTGGGGAGGAAATGTTTTTCTTTCTTTCTCTTTTTTTAAAATATATATATTATGTCATATGTTATTGTTTACATTTTATGACAAGTATATGAATTATTTTACAAAAGGAGAAAATCTTTGTTTTTATTTTTTATAAGTTTTGAAAGTGTGTTTCTTACTTTATTTTAAAGGATTGATTTTGCAATTAAGTTTAGATATTCTAGACCTTGTGGAGTTGGATACATCCTAGTTTTATGTTGGAGGTATTCATACATGGATTTTGTTTGTTTGCTTAGTTTAGTCCTATTTTGCTTAGAGATTGCTCTAGTCTGAGCTCCTGGTAGGTTTGTTCCTTTTTAAAGCTTCAATACGTTTATATGATGTTGGCTGTCCTTTTCCAATTGTGACTTGGAAGGCATTGTGCCATCCTTCCACTGCATTGTTTGTTTTGGCTTTTAAAGCCAAAGTACTGGCATACACATTCCACCAGGGTATTTGAAATTTAGGTTGTCTACTGTGCCCTGATCTATGCAACCTTCCCACCCTGGTGTCTTCGAAGTAGTCTAGTAGGGAACTTAATTTTGTTTAATTGGTTTGATAGAAAGGACTTTTGATTAGTGAGTTGTAGTAATTGGCTACTTCCGTAATAGGCAAAAGTACAAAGGGATCCACCTAATAATTTGAGGCCTAAGGGGGGGGGGGGGCGAATACAATATGTTAATGTTAATGTTAATGTTATAGTGATTTGTATAGCGCGCGGCTGCCCCAGCCAAGGGGCATCCCGGCGCTGCAAGCAGACAGAATGCAGAGAGTTGGAGGTGCGGAGAGGAGAAAAAAATTATTGGAAGAGATGAGTTTTGACAGCCTTTCTGAAGGCAAAAAGGTCCTGCATACCGCGGATAGCTTCGGGAAGGCTATTCCATAGCTTGGTTGCTAGGAAGCTAAAGGATCGGCCGCCTACTCTGGCCAGTCTGGTGCGGGGGATAATCGCGAGGTGTTGTCCCTCTGAGCGGAGCGACCTCCTCGGAATGTATTCTGACAGGAGGGGGCACAGCATTGGGGGGGAAGCGGTTTTAAGCATTTTAAAAGCTAGACACAGTGCCTTAAACTGGATCCTTTTACCCATCGGGAGCCAATGCAATTTTTTCAAGGCTCCAGATACCGAGGAATGGCGGGGGAGACCTACCAGGGCCCTGGCTGCCGCATTCTGGACTCTCTGCAGTCTGGTGGTTTCGGCGAGATTTGCCCCAAGTAAGAGAGAGCTGGCATAATCCAGTCTAGAAAGAATGGTCACCTGAATAATTAGCTGGCGAATGCGGCAGTCAAAGAACTTCAGAATAGGTCTGATGTTACGTAAAATGCCGAAGCAAGTGGCAGCCACTTTTTTAGTATGATGAGTGAACTTCAGTGCAGAGTCCACCCAGACTCTCAGATTTTTGACGCATTCTTTTGGCTCGGGAGGTTGGCCTAGTGCTTCAGGCCACCATTTGTCTCCCCAGGACAAGGTGTTTTTTCCCTGGAGCAGTATCTCTGTTTTCCCGGCGTTCAGTTGAAGGAAATTCGCCGTCATCCAGTTGCTGATGTCCGTAAGTGTCTGTTTAAAGTGATGGGCCTCCAGACCACTGTTGTTCTTAAGAGCCACCACCAACTGGGTATCATCGGCATAGGATACCAGTGCTAGTCCGTTCTTTCTAGCCACCTCTGCCAGAGGGCGGACATAGACATTGAACAGGGTAGTGCTCAGGGAAGAACCCTGCGGCACTCCCTGTCCAATGTTATGCTCCTTAGAGATGTAAGGGGGGTGGAGACTCTGAAGGACCTGTTGGAGAGAAAGTCTCTAAACCATCCCAAAGCTGTCCCTGTAATTCCAATTTCCTCCAGTCTCGTCAGAAGGACCTCATGTGACACCATATCGAAGGCAGCACTGAGGTCCAACAGGACCAATGCTGCCGTTCCGCCTGTGTCAAGAATGGTACAAAGGTCCTCTGTAACACTGAGGAAGGCTGTCTCGGTGCTATGACCAGCTCTAAACCCATGTTGGGAGTCATCCAGAATGTTGTTGGTGAGAAGGAAATTGGTCAGAATGTTGTTGACATGTGCCTCGATGATTTTGGCAGGCCAGGGAAGCAGGGAAATGGGCCTGAAATTCTCCGGAAGCGTAGGGTCTAAAGTGGGTTTTTTTAGGATGGGGGAAACCCAAGCCTGCTTCCATTTAGAAGGAATTCTGGCGGTAGAAAGAGACAAGTTGATAATGTCCCGGATATGTTCTGTGATAAGTTCGTGAGCTTCACAGAATGTATCCGGTTTTAGGGGATCCGCCGGGGATCCAGATTTAATTTTTCTGCCGATTTTTTGAAAACTCTCTCTCTCAAGTGTAGGAAGGGAGGAGAGAGAGGGCCTGGTGGGATCCAAAGTGGCCGGTGACTGCGGGAGTTTTGGGAAAGTGTCATAGATTTTCTTAATCTTATTAGTGAAAAAATTAGCCATATTATTGTAGAGGTCAGGGGAAGTAGTGGTAGTGATGACAGTTTTTTTTGCAGTAAGGTCTTTCAGGATTTTAAAGACAGATTTCGAGGTGTTAGAGCTATAGTGTGTGGCTCACTGTTTAGAGGCGGCAGACTAGAGAGAAGAGGACGGCCCGGGACCAGGGTTCGATTCCCGGCGCGGCAGGTTTCTGGACCAGGGTCAGCGGACTCGATAATTCTCTCGCCTCGGTGCCCAATCTGATCAGCGATCACACTCGGCAACTCTGGGCATTAGCTTGCCTCATCTTCACTAACGGCCCCACCAGACTGCCGGGGATGCCTGGTCTCACCCTGGAGATACCCATTAAGGGAGCATCTCTCAGGGAAGCCAGGAAGGGTTTCGCAGCGGTCGAAGCGCGGAGATACTCCCCCGGGAGTGATTCTAGCGCTATATAAACACGCAAATTAAATTAAATTAAATTGCGGATTTCATTTGCATAGTATGCCGCTCTCGTTCTGCAAACCTTACGGTGGTAAGTTTTTTGGAGTAAGACATACTCCTGTTTGAGGTTGGCATCGTAATTTTTTCTCCAACCCCTCTCCGCTTTTTTACATTCCTTTTTCAGAGTTGCTAATTCAGAATTGTACCAGGGACTAGCCGTATGGGTACGGACCTTGGTCCATCTGGCAGGGATCAGGGTGTCAAGTGCCTGGGTGATCATGAGGCAAAACTGGTCATACCCTACGTCCAGGTCTTCACTTGGGGGAGGGGGATTTAACACCAGGAGATTGTGTAAGTCTTCAAGGCAAAGTTTTCTCCATGGCCGTTTTTTAACTGACGGAGTAGGCACCGCTGCGGGGCTCGAGTTACAGGAGATAGACAGTATTACTAGATAGTGATCTGTCCAGGTCATAGGAATAGGCGAGCCTGCAGATCCACTCGTAATGTTAGAGAAGATGGGATCAAGAAGGTGTCCCGCTCTGTGGGTGGGACCACTTACGAGTTGATTGAGTTGGAAGGCAGCGAGATCCGCAAGAAAAGTGGCAACTTTGGGCTAGGTGTCTCTATCAAGATGTAAATTGAGATCACCTAGGATCGTAAAGTTAGCCGTTTTTGTAATGTTAGTACCCAGATACTGTAAAAGTGAGTTGATAAAAGGGGCGTCTGCGCCAGGGGGTCTGTAAATCAGAAGGCCGGTTGCGCAGAACTGTGGGTTGGCTTTGATGGATAAGCGAGCGCTTTCGCTGCCCTTGATGTCCACTTTAATTAATTGGCAGTCAAGATGAGATTTAATTATGAGCGCTAACCCGCCCCCTCTCGTGCTCCTGTTCACAGTGTGTATGGTATATCCCGTAGGAGTAGCTAGGTTGCAGACCGAGTCCATATCGTCAAGGAGCCACGTCTCAGTCATGAACAGGGCATCAAGAGAGTGATCTTTTAGGAGGTCATGGATTTCTAAGTGATGTTTCTGCAGAGATCTAACATTTAGGTGACCTAGCCTGAGAGCCTGGGCCTGGGGCGGTTTGGGTTTAGTTTTGGTAGAGGAGCAGAGTTGGGAGGGGTGTAGTAAGGGATGTAAAATATGGGCAGGGTTGCGTCTTGCACAAGAACAGGTGAGGTGCTGAAGACCCAGCAACTCTGCTTTAGAGTAGCACATCTTACCGCCTTATTTACAGGTATTACGTACAGTATGCCTGGCGCCTGGCGCTGCTTTAGCAGCGCCAGGCGCCAGGCAAGGAACCTCTTTGTTGGCCCATCTGATTTACAAAATGGTAGTAACTCTAATCTATTTATTACCCACAGCCATAGAATCTATTCACACATATACATTTCCTGTTTTTTCTGTTTATTTATTAAAAATATTTTGTAGTATTTTTTGTTTACAGACATCTTAAATATTCAGTTTATGGACATCACAATTATACCATAAAGTGAAATCATTATGTTATTCAAAACACATGAGTACCAAACATTTGTTACACTTTTTACAAATTGTGAATTTAGTTTACAGTGACCCCCACACTAAAACTCATCACCCTTTCATTCACTCCTGTCATCCTACTCATACATTACAACTACCATACCACACAAATAGATACACATTAAGAAAGACATTTGAGAAAAAATCATATTCAGGTATACACCAGTAACGTAATTAATTTCAATTTTTGACCAAACAGCATGAGTCCACCAGTTTGAGACTTAGTAATTTCTTCTTCTTGGTTTGATCTTGGATAAGAGTCTCAGATGCTTGTCATGGCCTACGTACGTTTCAGTAAAACCCAAAGGTCTATCACCTTCATCAGGACCAAGAAAAACACATATTTTTTTCACTTCTATCATAGAGGTCGTGGGGTCTATCTGTAATTACACAAATAGGTACATAAGAACGCATTACATACTGTGAGTATCCCTTGAGAAAAGGAAAAATATTTTACTTCTTAATCATCAAAAATGCTGTGTATTAGTTAGAGCTGTAATGTAATAACAAAAACAAATGTGTTATCGCAAAAACAAATGTGCGTCACATAAAGATTACCTGAACCCCATGTATAAGGACCAGTTAGATGTGATAGAGATAGGTACAAAGCAATGTTAGGCACGGTTTTGATCCTTTCTGCATGCTGCTACGGATCATTAATGGGAACAAGAAGTCTATCAGGGATCATTACTGTGTCCAAACTCATACGTGCAATGCATTTTTGTATGATTCACTCATGCTTTTGTACTATGTGAGATGCTGTATTGTCTCTGATAGACATATCTGTGAAGCATTGCTGAGTTAGTATCATGCACTTGTACTGAGAGATAATTGTACATAGACCTATGTCCGTAATCTTTCCCCCTCTTTTCACCCTTGCCTGCAGCTCAAAGTCCACCAGCGTAAGGCAGTGTGGAAGGCCATTACACACAAGGTGCAGGTTCTGGGTGTCTCCAACCGACAGCGCACACACTGTCACAAGAGGTGGGATGATATCTGCTGGCTGAGCATTAATGTGGCAGAGATGACGCTGGGCTTGCTCTATCCGACTGGAAGGTTGTCGTGCAGGAGCATGACACCACTGTGACACAGCCCAAGTAGGATGCATGTTTGAAGGAGCATCAGCAGCAAGCTGTGGGTGAGTATTCTGGGAAGGGCTACTTTGGTTGTGAGTGACTGCATGTGTTCCAAGCCTGAGCCAGTGCTGGGCTCTGTGATGTTGCTAGTGTGATGCAATGGCTTGTAAGTGGCCTCTGTGTTCGGTGCAGCTGTCATGCATTTTCCCTACCAGTACTCTCTTATGCCATTGAAGTAATGGCCCGTGACATTGCATTCTGAGTTGTGGCCTTCTGGCATCGTCAGGGACATACCATGGAAGGGAACTGCAGTGTGCCTCATTTGAGTGTGCTTACATCAATGTGTGCATTGCCTGATGTCAGAATTGGCAGGACTACACATCTGACACCCATGTCCAACTGTAGTTGTTCCCCAAAGTACGACATGGTGGATGGCATGAGCTCATGGCCATAGTGTACTGATATTTTGGAGTCTGTATCTGTGTTGTCCCCTTCTGCTGCTTCCAGATGTAACTGTGGTACCATGTTGGGAGGTACATTTTTCCCCCTTCAGGGCCCTAGGTTTGCTCAGAGGGATCTGTATGTCTCGTTACACGGAGCCACGGGCAGGGTATTTGGCTGGGTGGTGATCACATGGGTACTTTTGGAAAGTTTGCATGATGACACGCAAAGTTTGAGTTTTTATTTGAGGTTGCACAATATTACTGCACAGGGTGGTGTGCAACATGGGGATATCATCATCCTGCTTAGCGCTTTGCTTGCATATGATGTTTGTGTTAATGTCTCTGTCTCTTAAAGCATCTACCGTGGGCATAGAAGGAAAGTGGACGGACAACAGTGGTGCGGCATCAAGCACAACTGCTACACACGAGCACACTGACACTTATGTGACCAGCACCGCAGAGGGGGACAGGAGTCTGCTTGAGGAATCACAGTCAGAGACACCAACCTGAACGTCATCTGATGCCAGAGATGACACATCTATGTTGGCGGGCACAGTGAGTTGGAACTTTGCCTCCTCTTCCACAGCACATGCTCGCACCAGTAAGAAGAGAAGAGTTTCCTTCAACCCAGGCACCACTGCCCCTGCTCCTGTCCCCCCTGCTGCCATCAGTGCTGAGTCTGTGGACCTTTTGCGCCAGTTTTGAGTAGGCCAGACAACTCTCCTTAATGCCTTTCTAGACCACAACAAAAAGTTGGCACAGGTGGTTGCTTTCATGGAGGGCATTCATTCAGACATGGGTGGGCTACACCGCACTGTCCAGTCTTTGTTCTCCACAGTGACGGCAGCCATTCCGCTGTCACAGGCTCAAACTCCAGCTCTTGTCCATTTAGCCATCCCCTGCCAGTGGCTACATCTGGCAAGAGTGACCACACACCACAGACCTCAGGCTCAAGATACAGCACACGCAGCACACAACAGCAGCAGCAAAAGTGGGCCAGAGTGCAGACACCATTGCCCCAAAAAACCAAAGCCACCCCAGAGCGCACAGGCAAATGCCCTTCAGGTGACACTCAGGGGCATAAAGCCAAGAAGCAGGCCTCAGGCTCACATGCCTCAGAGGCATCCCCAGCCAAGGACTCTCCAGTCCCAAAAGTGTCTCACAAAGAAAAGCAGTCAGTTCCTATTCCTGCTGTGAAGCTGGTGCCTGCTAAGGGTCCACATAAAAAGACAGGTATGGCAGATTTGCCCACAACTTCTGCTCTAACCCAGACCCCAGTGAAGCAGGAAAAGGAGGTCAGTGTAGGGGGGTCACCTGGTAAACAGGCGGTGGAGGGAAAAAGGCAAAGCCTGGCCAAGCGTACCTCTGGATCCAGCAGGTCCCCAGAGTGAGCCCACCGGCTGCACCTGATGCAGCTTTGGTGGAGAGTGTAACTGTTGTGCCCACCCCACTTACCACTCCTCCCAAGACAGTTCTTGGCTATCGATTCCCTAAGAAGTGGAAAGGCACCTCTCCACACTCTCCCACACACACTGTGTATCACGGCAGCATGACTTTACCCCCATGTGTCGCCACACCACCCTGTCCAAGCAGCCCTCCTGCTCCCAGAGCCACTGATGCCTCTATCTCAGCTGGTCCTCTCTCTCCCAGGTCCAGTCCTCCAACTGTCCCCAAAGCTCAGCCACCTCCCAGTCCGACTGACAGCCAAGTCTGAGTCAGAGTCCCCCTCACATACCTGTCTCTCCCACAGCAGTGCCTGGACTGCCCATTGTTATCTCCCAAGCTGTGTTGTTGACCATGGCAGTTTACAGTCTCACCCATTCCCTGTGCAGGTTCTCATGTAGCTACTCTGCACTTTGGACTGGCCACTGGCCTTGCTGTTCAGTACTGTGTTTGCCCATTCCCTGTGCAGGTTCTCATTGACATACTCTGCACTTTGGACTGGCCACTGGCCTTGCTGTTCATTACTGTGCTTGCCCATTCCTTCCGAAGGTTCTCATGCACACATGTGCCTACTTTGCACTTTCTACTGGCCACAGGCCTTGCTGTTTATTACTGTGTTTGCCCATTCCCTGTGCAGGATCTCATGTACCTACTCTGCACCTTGGCCTGGCCACCGGCCTTGCTGTATATTACTGAGTTTGTCCATTCCCTGTGCAGGTTAATATGCACACATGTGCCTACTTTGCACTTTGTACTGGCCACTGGCCTTGCTGGTTATTACTGTGTTTGCCCATTCCCTGTACAGGTTCTCATATACCTACTCTGCACTTTGTACTGGCCACTGGTCTTGCTGTTCATTTCTGTGTTTGCCATTCCATGTGCAGGATCTCATGTCCCTACTCTGCAACTTCGACTGGCCCCTGGCCTTGGTGTTTATTACTGGTTTTACCCTATCCCCGTGTAGGATCTCATGTACCTACTCTGCACTGGCCACTGACCTTGCTGTTCATTACTGAGTTTGCCCATTCCCTATGCAGTTTCTCATGCTCGCATGTACCTACTTCGCATTTTGTGCTGGCCACTGGTCTTGCTCTTGTATACTTTTGATGCCTATCTGTGTAATTTGTGAATAAAGACAGTTACTCCTGTTATCTGCTTTGTCAGTGTCCTTGCTAAATAAAGGGTTTCATGTGTGGGTATGGTTTAATGTGACACATGCTCTGCATGCCACTTTAACATTGCCAATGGCTGATGTAACTTTTTCAGGGTTTTGCAGATGTGACAATCACTTCAGTTCTTATTGACTCTGAGGCTTCGGGGTGCAATGATGGCTGTTTGTGATGAACTACTGGTATCCTATTCAATCTATGGTGAAGTTAGCTAAATTGTACACATGACATATTTGGATGCACTGCCAGCACAGAGTGGGATTCTATCAACATTATTGCAGGCAGGCTGGCCAGAGTCTATCATGTCTGTGTGATCTTTCCTGATGTGTGACCAGGAGTGTTAGAGTATGTTCATCCTGCGATGGCCAGTCATCCTCGTCACATGGGTAAATGTAAATCCGTATTTGTAAAGTGCAAACTACTCACCTTATGGGTCTCAAGGCGATGGGGGCCGTCGTGGAAATTAACACCATCGATGCTAGTGTTATTTTCCTCCTGTGCTGACCTTTTGGTTCTTCCATTGTTCATGACGAGCTCAGCTCGTCATGAGTGTATGGAGGTGTACATCATGACGAGCTGAGCTCGTCATGAGCGTCGAAGGAGTTAAGTGAGCTATTGCCCAGAGTCACATTGTGCTGAGCTGAGTTGCTACCAGAGCCGGACATCAAACCGTGAACGCTGTTCTCTAAAGTCAGCTGCCGTGGCCGCTGCACCACACCTCTCTACCGGGGTAGATTTCAATGTATGCACTTCGGTGGTCATGAAGTGTGCAGTGTGAAGGGGATGACTTTGTCAGTAGTGTTGATGTGTGTGTGCCCCTGCAATGGCAACTGCACACATCTGTAAACCTGGATTTTAGTGCCTGTTAGTTGGATTGGTCAGCCCTGTGCTTGTGAATGTGTGCACATGTGGGAGTTGTAGGTTACGCATTTTGCAGTGTGTTAGTGTGTCCTTGCACTTCTGTGGGACACCTACTTGTTGTTGGTACCAATTATGAGTATGCAGAGCGTGTGACTGGTAAGTTAGTGTTGTGTTTTGTTGATCCGCCATGTTGCTTGATACTGTTTGTGCTCACTGTGTAGACCTGCTCAGCCACGCTGACATTGTGAATGTGTTATCTCATGCATTTCTGTCACTTGAGCCATTATTTGCTCCAGTCTGGCATGTGGGGTGTGGAGTGATACCATCCCCTATCTGTGCTTATGATACCTACCCATTGTGAGTGAGCACTCTATCTATTTGTGTATGGTGCACTCCTGCCATGTCCACTACTGAAGTACACACCACTTCACTCTCATATCAGCTATCCCCTTGGTTTCCCAGTGTGTGCCCCTCCCCACCACTTAATTTGCTACACTATGCTTTGTGGTGCTGATCTTTGCACAGGACCTATGTGGCACTCAGGACAGTTTCCCAATTGGTTATGTGTGATTTTGCTGTATTGGTTTGAAGGCATGGTTGTTCATTTGCATTGCAACTGTTTGTACTGGACATTACCCTGGTCATGTTGTTTGCATCTGGGTGTCCCAGACTTGCATCTGTGGGTGATGGGTAAGCTGTATGTGTGTGTGCTGTGGTATTGCTACCCTTCCTGAGTGTGATGTTGTCTGTGTGATGTGGTGATTTGTGTTATGGGGGTTCGTGTTGAGGCACTCGGATATGTGTGCTACTGGTTTGGTTGCTGTGCACACTCTGCTTGTTGTGTATGCAGTGATGTGAGTGTATGTTGCCTTGTAATTGTTTGGTGTGCATCCCCTGATGTACAGCTGTGTTTGCAATGTTAAGGATTGCATTTGTGCATCTGTTGTGTGTTTGCTGTGGATTTGTGCAGTGTTTGGCTTATGTTGTCTCTTTCAGCTGATAGATGCTCTGTGTGTGATGTTCTATTTACCAGTCATTGTGTGTGAGTTGTTTTTTCATTGTGATATGTATTCAGATGTGTGTTGCAAGTGTAGTGTGCATTACATGTATGTCTGTCACACGCACTTAGGAGTATTCTTGTTCCTGAGCTTGTTTTGAGTGCACATTCGTGGTCTGTCCTCTCATATTTCACCTGTCACTTGTCAGGATTATGCATGTGCATGCATGTGGTACACTATGACACCATGTTGACTTGATGGGTGGTGTGGTATATCTGTCTGTGTCTTTCTATTGGACCATTCTCCCAGTTTGTGTCCATGATTGTTTTGAGATGATGTTCTTCTTGTCTGTTTTGGGGTATGGTGTCTGTGCATTGATCCTGAATGATGGTGTTGTGAACTCCTGTTCTGTCTGTGATCCCATTGCCTTTACACTGTTTGTCTGCACATGTCTGGGCTTGTTGAACTTCTGTGTCTGTTGTTTATGAAGTTTGTGTTAGGCTATTATATTTTTGCCACCATTGGTTCAGGCATCCATGTGTGTGTGTGTGTGTGATGTTTGTGGATGCCCCCCAGGGAGTGTGTATGTTTGTCAGTGTATTGACTGGCCATTGTTGGCACCCTTCTGTGTGTTTGACACTGGTGTTGTGTGCTGCAGGGGTGAGGTTGATGGGGGGATGCGTGAAGGATTCTACTTGTGTTTGACAGTCATGGAGTGTAACAATGGTCTGTGTGTGTTGTGCTGCTGACACACACCTGTCAAGTAGTTTGATGCAGATGTGTGGCTGTTCACTGTTTGACATCAGAGACTTACTTTCAGTTCTACGACCAGGCATGGTTTACCTTGCTGTCTCCCTGAGATGTTGCACAGAAGTGACTGTGATTTGATTTCACTCACTGTTCCAGCCATGTATGATTTGATGGGCTAAGGGTGTTATATGTTCCTTATCTTGCATTTGATGTACAAAGGCTTAGTGGTTGTGTTCTTGGCCTTCATTTTGTGTGCAACTCACTTTGGCTTTCCTATTTGTTGTCCTTCATTGCTGCTGCCATCTGGTCTGAGTATGTGGCTGTGTGTCAGTGTGGGGAATGACTGTGTGACTTGATGGGCTGTATGTCTAGTTGAGTGATTGTTCCTGTAATGTAGGTTTGCTCATTTTATATTTGTACTCCGTTTTGTTGCCATGAGTATGTGTGGTGTGGTGTGGTGTGAGGGTTGCCCTGGTCCTGTGCTTCTATGCTGTGTGTTCCTCTGCAGCCCCACCTGCTGAAGATGTCTCCCTAGTTGTTTGGTGTGTGGTGCAGGGAGTGGGTTTACCTAGGTGGTTGTTGTACATGGGAGGAACAAGAGAGGCTAATGGCATGCCCCTTCATGGGGGCTGGTGTGTGAAGGGTACAGGTGTGGCCCTATGATCTTTGTGCTTTTTCTTTATAAATAAAGGACAATGTTGTTTCTTGTTTTATAACAAGTTACTATACATTTCCTTTTTTTCGGGTTGTTGGAGTGTTTTTTCACAAACTATTTTTGGGTTTTTAAAGGTTTCATTATTTCGAGGATTGCTGTGTTGGATTTCCCTTTCCTACAGTTGTATTTTTACCTTTGTTTTTGGGGCTTACTTATTTAATGAATTCATTTTCCCTTGGATTTGTGTGGATTTTATCGTTTTTGTGGACTTTCTACAGCTACATAACTGTAAGTAATTTTTTATATTATTATTCTGGGGAGTAAATGTTTTTCTTTCTTTCTCTTTTTTAAAATATATATATTATGTCATATGTTATTGTTTACATTTTATGACAAGTATATGAATTATTTTACAAAAGGAGAAAATCTTTGTTTTTATTTTTTATAAGTTTTGAAAGTGTGTTTCTTACTTTATTTTAAAGGATTGATTTTGCAATTAAGTTTAGATATTCTAGACCTTGTGTAGTTGGATACATCCTAGTTTTATGTTGGAGGTATTCATACATGGATTTTGTTTGTTTGCTTAGTTTAGTCCTATTTTGCTTAGAGATTGCTCTAGTCTGAGCTCCTGGTAGGTTTGTTCCTTTTTAAAGCTTCAATACGTTTACATGATGTTGGCTGTCCTCTTCCAATTGTGACTTGGAAGGCATTGTGCCATCCTTCCACTGCATTGTTTGTTTTGGCTTTTAAAGCCAAAGTACTGGCATACACATTCCACCAGGGTATTTGAAATTTAGGTTGTCTACTGTGCCCTGATCTATGCAACCTTCCCACCCTGGTGTCTTCAAAGTAGTCTAGTAGGGAACTTAATTTTGTTTCATTGGTTTGATAGAAAGGACTTTTGATTAGTGAGTTGTAGTAATTGGCTACTTCCGTAATAGGCAAAAGTACAAAGGTATCCCCCTAATAATTTGAGGCCTAAGGGGGGGGGAATACAATATATAACAAGGAACCTCTTTGTTGGCCCATCTGATTTACAAAATGGTAGTAACTCTAATCTATTTATTACCCACAGTCATAGAATCTATTCACACATATACATTTCCTGTTTTTTCTGTTTATTTCTTAAAAATATTTTGTAGTATTTTTTGTTTACAGACATCTTAAATATTCAGTACTAAACATTTGTTACACTTTTTACAAATTGTGAATTTAGTTTACACTGACCCCCACACTAAAACTCATCACCCTTTCATTCACTCCTGTCATCCTACTCATACATTACAACTACCATACCACACAAATAGATACACATTAAGAAAGACATTTGAGAAAAAATCATATTCATGTATACACCAGTAACGTAATTAATTTCACTTTTTGACCAAACAGCATGAGTCCACCAGTTTGAGACTTAGTAATTTCTTCTTCTTGGTTTGATCTTGGATAAGAGTCTCAGATGCTTGTCATGGCCTACGTACGTTTCGGTAAAACCCAAATGTCTATCACCTTCATCAGGACAAAGAAAAACAAATTTTTTTTCACTTCTATCATAGAGGTCGTGGGGTCTATCTGTAATTACACAAATAGGTACATAAGAACGCATTACATACTGTGAGTATCCCTTGAGAGAAGGAAAAATATTTTACTTCTTAATCATCAAAAATGCTGTGTATTAGTTAGAGCTGTAATGTAATAACAAAAACAAATGTGTTATCGTAAAAACAAATGTGCGTCACATAAAGATTACCTGAATCCCATGTATAAGGAACAGTTAGATGTGATAGAGATAGGTACAAAGCAATGTTAGGCACGGTTTTGATCCTTTCTGCATGCTGCTCGGATCATTAATGGGAAAAAGAAGTCTATCAGGGATCATTACTGTGTCCACACTCATACGTGCAATGCATTTTTGTATGATTCGCCCATGCTTTTGTACTATGTGAGATGCTGTATTGTCTCTGATAGACATATCTCTGAAGTAGTGCTGAGTTAGTATCATGCACTTGTACTGAGAGATAATTGTACATAGACCTAAGTCCGTAATCTTTCCCCCTCTTTTCACCCTTGCCTGCAGCTCAAAGTCCACCAGCGTAAGGCAGTGTGGAGGGCCATTACACGCAAGGTGCAGGTTCTGGGTGTCTCCAACCGACGGCGCACACACTGTCACAAGAGGTGGGATGATATCTGCCGGCTGAGCATTAATGTGGCAGAGATGACGCTGGGCTGCTCTCTCGGACTGGAAGGTTGTCGTGCAGGAGCATGACACCACTGTGACACAGCCCAAGTAGGATGCATGTTTGAAGGAGCATCAGCAGCAAGCTGTGGGTGAGTATTCTGGGAAGGGCTACTTTGGATGTGAGTGACTGCATGTGTTCCAAGCCTGAGCCAGTGCTGGGCTCTGTGATGTTGCTAGTGTGATGCAATGGCTTGTAAGTGGCCTCTGTGTTCGGTGCAGCTGTCATGCATTTTCCCTACCAGTACTCTCTTATGCCATTGAATTAATGGCCCACGACATTGCATTCTGAGTTGTGGCCTTCTGACATCGTGAGGGACAAACCATGGAAGGGAACTGCAGTGTGCCTCATTTGAGTGTGCTTACATCAATGTGTGCATTGCCTGATGTCAGAATTGGCAGGACTACACATCTGACACCCATGTCCAACTGTAGTTGTTCCCCAAAGTACGACATGGTGGATGGCATGATCTCATGGCCATAGTGTACTGATATTTTGGAGTCTGTATCTGTGTTGTCCCCTTCTGCTGCTTCCAGATGTGACTGTGGCAACATGTTGGGAGGTACATTTTTCCCCCTTCAGGGCCCCAGGTATGCTCAGAGGGATCTGTATGTCTGGTTACACGGAGCCACGGGCAGGGTATTTGGCTGGGTGGTGATCACATGGGTACTTTTGGAAAGTTTGCATGATGACACGCAAAGTTTGAGTTTTTAATTGAGGTTGCACAATGTTACTGCACAGGGTGGTGTGCAACATGGGGATATCATCATCCTGCTTAGCGCTTTGCTTGCATATGATGTTTGTGTCTCTATCTCTTAAAGCATCTACCGTGGGCATAGAAGGAAAGTGGACGGACAACAGTGGTGCGGCATCAAGCACAACTGCTACACACGAGCACACTGACACTTATGTGACCAGCACCGCAGAGGGGGACAGGAGTCTGCTTGAGGAATCACAGTCAGAGACACCAACCTCAACGTCATCTGATGCCAGAGATGACACATCTATGTTGGTGGGCACAGCGAGTTGGAACTTTGCCTCCTCTTCCACCGCACATGCTCGCACCAGTAAGAAGAGAAGAGTTTCCTTCAACCCAGGCACCACTGCCCCTGCTCCTGTCCCCCCTGCTGCCATCAGTGCTGAGTCTGTGGACCTTTTGCGCCAGTTGTGTGTAGGCCAGACAACTCTCCTCAATGCCTTTCTAGACCACAACAAAAAGTTGGCACAGGTGGTTGCTTTCATGGAGAGCATTCATTCAGACATGGGTGGGCTACACCGCACTGTCCAGTCTTTGTTCTCCACAGTGACGGCAGCCATTCCGCTGTCACAGGCTCAAACTCCAGCTCTTGTCCATTTAGCCATCCCCTGCCACTGGCTACATCTGGCAAGAGTGACCACACACCACAGACCTCAGGCTCAAGATACAGCACACGCAGCACACAACAGCAGCAGCAAAAGTGGGCCAGAGTGCAGACACCATTGCCCCAAAAAACCAAAGCCACCCCAGAGCGCACAGGCAAATGCCCTTCAGGTGACACTCAGGGGCATAAAGCCAAGAAGCAGGCCCCAGGCTCACATGCCTCAGAGGCATCCCCAGCCAAGGACTCTCCAGTCCCAAAAGTGTCTCACAAAGAAAAGCAGTCAGTTCGTATTCCTGCTGTGAAGCTGGTGCCAGCTAAGGGTCCACATAAAAAGACAGATAAGACAGATTTGCCCACAATTTCTGCTCTCACCCAGACCCCAGTGAAGCAGGAAAAGGAGGTCAGTGTAGGGGGGTCACCTGGTAAACAGGTGGTGGAGGGAAAAAGGCAAAGCCTGGCCAAGCGTACCTCTGGATCCAGCAGGTCCCCAGAGTGAGCCCACCGGCTGCACCTGATGCAGCTTTGGTGGAGAGTGTAACTGTTGTGCCCGCCCCACTTACCACTCCTCCCAAGACAGTTCTTGGCTATCGATTCCCTAAGAAGTGGAAAGGCACCTCTCCGCACTCTCCCACATGCACTGTGTCTCACGGCAGCATGACTTTACCCCCATGTGTCGCCACACCACCCTGTCCAAGCAGCCCTCCTGCTCCCAGAGCCACTGATGCCTCTATCTCAGCTGGTCCTCTATCTCCCAGGTCCAGTCCTCCAACTGTCCCCAAAGCTCAGCCACCTCCCAGTCCGACTGACAGCCAAGTCCCCCTCACATACCTGTCTCTCCCACAGCAGTGCCTGGACTGCCCATTGTTATCCCCCAAGCTGTGTTGTTGACCATGGCAGTTTACAGTCTCACCCATTCCCTGTGCAGGTTCTCATGTACCTACTCTGCACTTTGGACTGGCCACTGGCCTTGCTGTTCATTACTGTGCTTGCCCATTCCTTCTGAAGGTTCTCATGCACACATGTGCCTACTTTGCACTTTCTACTGGCCACAGGCCTTGCTGTTTATTACTGTGTTTGCCCATTCCCTGTGCAGGATCTCATGTACCTACTCTGCACCTTGGCCTGGCCACCGGCCTTGCTGTATATTACTGAGTTTGTCCATTCCCTGTACAGGTTATTATGCACACATGTGCCTACTTTGCACTTTGTACTGGCCACTGGCCTTGCTGGTTATTACTGTGTTTGCCAATTCCCTGTACAGGTTCTCATGTACCTACTCTGCACTTTGTACTGGCCACTGGCCTTGCTGTTCATTTCTGTGTTTGCCATTCCATGTGCAGGATCTCATGTCCCTACTCTGCAACTTCGACTGGCCACTGGCCTTGGTGTTTATTACTGATTTTACCCTATCCCCATGTAGGATCTCATGTACCTACTCTGCACTGGCCACTGGCCTTGCTGTTCATTACTGAGTTTGCCTATTTCCTGTGCAGGCTCTCATGCACACACGTACCTACTCTGCGCCTTGGACTGGCCCCTGGCCTTGCTATTCATTACTGAGTTTGCCCATTCCCTGTGTAGGTTCTCATGCACACATGTACCTACTTTGCACTTTGTACGGGCCACTGGCCTTGCTGTTTATTACTGTGTTTGCCCATTCCCTGTGAAGGTTTCCGTGTACCTTCTCTGCTATTTGGACTGGCCACTGACCTTGCTGTTCATTACTGAGTTTGCCCATTCCCTATGCAGTTTCTCATGCTCGCATGTACCTACTTCGCATTTTGTGCTGGCCACTGGTCTTGCTCTTGTATACTTTTGATGCCTATCTGTGTAATTTGTGAATAAAGACAGTTACTCCTGTTATCTGCTTTGTCAGTGTCCTTGCTAAATAAAGGGTTTCATGTGTGGGTATGGTTTAATGTGACACATGCTCTGCATGCCACTTTAACATTGCCAATGGCTGATGTAACTTTTTCAGGGTTTTGCAGAGGTGACAATCACTTCAGTTCTTATTGACCCTGATGGCAATAGGGTCAGGAAACATGCAATAATAGATCAGACCTACACCAAGTAGAAAATAACAGACAGGGATTTGCACATGTGAGCCTATATGACTTACGCAATTCTAAAGGTATGTTATTTCCTCTGTAACGCGAAATGTGCAGTTGATTTCTTTTTTTTTTTTATTTTTTTTTTATTGATTCAGTTCAAAGTCATGTATACAAAAGAAAAGCACAAATATTCAACATACATAGAGATAAAGAATCACGAAGTGGTTTTAACATCAAATATATACAATCTAGGCATTATCTTTATGTTATCTAATAATAAACAATAATCACTGCTGATCCAAATAATCTATTAAAGTCTGCCAAATTTTGTACCCTCTTCTCTTTTTCCTAATTGATTTAATGCGATAGAGATTAAACTCCAAGTTAAAGATATTATAAAATTTTGCTCGCCACATTTCATATGTAGGTGCCTCGGGTTTTAACCACATTGATGATATACAAAGGCGAGCTACAGCCATGGCCATGAATATAACAAATCTATTCTCTTGGTAACCTAGAAACAATTCATTGTCATTCGATAAACCAAAAATAATCATCTCTCTAGAAATGTTTACGTCACATTTAGTAATATGTGCTAGAAAGAGTTCTATAGAAATAAAAAAAGGTTTTAATATAAGGCAGTCTGAAAATATATGTATAATATCTGCCAAATCACATTGACACCTATAACATTTCCCGTTATATGCATTACTCCATTTTGACATTTTAAGTGGTGTGTGATAAAGATTAAATAAAGTTTTATAATGTTGAGAATATAAATTGGCAGAAAGAATAATTTTATCAGCCATGAATATTGATTCTTGAAATGGTACTACTGATGTGCCTAGTCTCGTGCACCATTTTGATGCCTGTTGATCCATATCGTCCTGATGTAAGTTTAACAGATAATTGTAAATGGTCCCTATCCGTGTTGGTTTTTTTAATATTTCCATAAATTCATTGAAACATAATGGTACAATATGTGGGTGTGTATGGAAAAAATTCCTTATTTGCAAATACTTAAAGAAGTCATGTTTTGACAGGCTAAATTGGTCTCTTAACTCCTGAAATGAGGCAATAATGCCGTTTTTAACCATGTCACCCATAACTGTTATACCCTTCTCCCGCCAGAGGCCCATAATACGATCCCTGAAGATTACCGGGAGAAGTTCTATAGAATTACACAGAGTATAAAAGTTAATAAGGCCCAGTGAGATGAGGTTCCGAATAGAACGCCATCCTTTGAAAGCAGACCATATAAGTTTGAATCTAGTTCTTTTATAATAGCTGGGCTCTGTGAAGTGGAGTAGCGTTTGACAAGATTGTGGACCTAATAAAAGAGAGAAAATATCAGGGCTTTCACATGGGGGTGGAGTTCCGCCGATTGAATAATATTTTACATTTTGAATAAGGCATGGCAAATAATAGAGTACGAAGTTTGGGACTCCCCAGCACCCCCTTAAGATTGGTAAAGTCATATATTTAGATGCTCTCCGTGTTGCTTTCCCACTCCATAAGAATCGATCAGTTATAGTTTGCAATTTTTTCAGTTCTAATGTGGGTATTTCCAGTGGTATTGCTCGAAAATAATATAAAACTTTCGGAAGGATAGTCATCTTTAAAACATTGCGTCTCCCTACTAACGATAAATGCAGACACTCTATTTTATCAAGTTGGTTTTTAACTGACGCTAATATATCTGCCCAATTTGATGAGACTAAGGGCTAGATGTATCAAAGGGTTTTGCCCATTCTGTGTCTATGGCGAAATGTGTTGATACATATGGCCCTAACTGTTGTTGCATCAGTCTAATTTTAATACCTAAGTATCTAGCCTCTATAGTGACCCTGCTGTCATTAATGCATAGGCCTGGTGAGCATATGACCTGGGTTTTTTGGCTATTGAGTTTGTATCCGGATACATTGCCAAACATGCCTGTCAGATTTTCTATTTCAATTAATGCGGATTCCGGATCAGAGGTTACCACTTCAATATCGTCAGCATAAGCTAACACCTTTACATCGCCTCCTGGTAGAACCATGGGTTGAATTTGTTGAGATAACATTAATGCCTTTAACAAGGGTTCTATATAGATAGCAAATAATAAGGGTGAACAGGGACACCCCTGTCGTGTGCCCCGCGTGATATTAACTGCCTTAGATTCTTGTCCAGATATAGAGATCGTGGCCCTCGGGTGCCTATACATAATTTGTAGTGAAGATATAAGTCGTAAACCAAATCCCATTTTCCCCATGACTGCCCATAAAAATACCCAAGACACACGGTCAAATGCTTTTTCAGCATCTAAAAGTACCAATCCGACATCTTTGTGTTGTGTAGTAGCATAGTCTAGTGTAGCAATAACCCGGTGTATATGGTTAATAGTACCGCGTTCAGGAAGAAAGCCATGTTGTTGTAGAGAAACTAGAGTTGGGACAATTTGGCTCAGTCGATTAGCAAAAATTTTGGAGTATATTTTTGCGTCCGCATTTATAAGGGAGATGGGGCGGTACGACCCAGGCAAATGCGGAGGTTTATCTTTTTTATGAAATATAACTATGCTACCATCTTCCCATGATGGTGGAGGATGGCCCTTTTGAGCTTCAAGAAAAGTTGCAAGCATATCTGTTTTAACTATAGGGAATAGGATTTTATACATTTCTAATGGCAGTTTATCAGGACCAGAGGCCTTCCCGAGGGCTAGTTCTTTCAATGAAGTCTCTAGTTCTTCAATTGTAATAGGCAGCTCTAATTGTTCCTGTTGTGTTGGATTTAGATGGGACAGCTCCAAATTATCAAAGTAAGTCAGAAGAGAGATCTTCTTGGGTATAGAGATTTGTATAATATTCATAAAACACTTGTAAAATCTCCTCTGATGATTCTACACGAATTCCCTGATTATTTTCTATAGAGTTTATGCGCTGCATATTCTGTCTCCCGCGCATCCTCTGTGCTAAACATCTGCCTATGTTTTCCCCATATTCATATCTTTCTGCGCGGAACGCCTTATATTGTAATGCTATGTCCTGACTCCAAATCCCGTTTATCTTCTCTTTACATTTTGCGACTTCATTTTGGGATATTTAGCTATTGCGTTGTAATCTAATATCGCGAATTAAATCATGCTCTACATTAGCTAAATCTCGTATTAATTCTATCATTATATTTTTCCTTTTCTTTTGTACACTCCAGCTATAACTAGAAGTTTCACCGCGTATCCCAGCCTTAAAGCAATCCCATACCATTGCATACAATGTAGAGGCTCTATTATAATCAAGAAATTGTTGAGCCCAATCCATAATTTGGTTCACATATGTTTCATCTAATAACAGTTTCTTATTAAAGGTAAAGGATCTGTGTATTCTACGTGTATTAGAGATAGGTAACTCCATAACAATTGGGGCATGGTCAGAGGTGATGCGTGGTTTAACAGACATATTGGATCCTTGTGCCATGTATCTAGGTATGAAAATGTAATCTATTCGGACGAATTTCTTATGTGGTGAAGAAAAAAAAGTATAACCTGGATCATTCAAATGTGTCACGGGCCATCCATCAATCAAACCATGTTGGGATAATAGTTGACATATTGCCTTAAAAACCTTGGGCTTCCTACCTAAATATCTAGAAAAGTTCAATGTGCAGTTGATTTCAGAGAGTTGTCACAGATCTATTTAATGACAGTGTAAAAAAGTATAAAACAGTGTTATTGTGGATTCTATTTTATGGAAAATATCTATTGTTATCCTTTGTAGTCTTGAGGTTTGATGCACTCTTACCCTTAATATTGAAGCTTTCCCCTTCAATGAGGTAAAGGCGCAGCGATTAGGGGGCTTCAAATGATGCTGTACATCCAAAAAGGAGGATTTCCCTTATTGACCTATAATGAGGAATCAAGGGAAGAGTTTTATGATATCTTTGATGTCTACAATATCTAGCGACTGAGGCAGTGTGACTTCATGAAGATCTTACCAAAGAACAACACGTGCTCAATGACCTGTGAGTCACATGGATGGTCTTCAATTTGGAAGAAATGGTTGGAATTCTTGGACTACTTCAGTAGTCAATCTGCCTATGGAAATAATTTATAAGAGAATGATCTAAATGTTTACTGAAAGCATTATAATCTGTGTGTGAATATGACAAACAAAAAACGACAACTATTCTGCAGTGTAAATCAGGGAGGTGGCTATACTGATAAGAGTTAACATCAAAAGCACACTCTGTGGCAGTAATTTCATAACGCGATAAGTGGCAGTGATGGTCACCCAAATTGTCCGCTGTGGCATAGATAGTAGACAATGCGTGGTTGTATTGGACTCACATGTCGTGGCATTATTAATAAATGAACCCAGAGTGACCAGAGCACAGATATTCCTCTGTCAGAGTTCCAAATCAGGTCCATTAAGCCAAAGGAAGGGGTCAGGATTTTAAGTTTTTGCATTAATAGCAAGGCATGTCGAGGTGATGACAAAACTGACATAACCTGGTCCAAATCAGGTCCATTGTGCCAAATGGAAGGGTCAGGGATCTAAGGGCTAGATGTAGGTAATTCACAAATACCGAATCGTTGTTACCGATTTTTTCCGAATCGGTAATAAGTAATCGGTATTTGGGATGTAGGTAATAATTGGTACAAATGACTGATTCTGTAAAATTCGGTAATAATTACCGATTTCATAGAAATTGGTAAAAATATTACCAAAAACCCATTACCAAATCGGTAATACCGATTCTGTAATACCGATTCGGTAAATACCGATTCGGTAATTCAAATAAACTGGATTTGTGGAATCACCCATCCAGAACAAGCACATGACTCGCAACCAGGAAGTGGCCACACCCATGCAGGTGCACTCAATCAGTAGCTGTTGGAGAGACAGGGCGCAGCAGCAACAGCAGAGGAGCAGAACAGCTAACACACAGTTCACACAGACAAACTGCAACATGGCTACACCTGAGAAAAGCAAGGATTCTGCAGCTGGGAGGAAAAGAAAACACTAATTTAGTGAAAAGGAGTTGGAGGTCCTCATTGAGGAGGTAATAAAAGACCATGACCAGCTCTTTGGGAAGAGATCACTAAACGTCCCTGAGTCCCAGAAAAGGGGTATTTGGATGGCAATCCATGAAAAAATAAATGCAATTGGGGTCACACCACGGACAATTGAGGACTTTAAAAAGCGTTGGTACGACCTGAGAGCACGTGCCAAGGAGAGGATGGCTGAGCGCCAGGAAGAAGCTGGAAACACAGGCGCTCCACAGCGCCTGCTCCTACTGCCCTGGACCAATTGGTAGAATCCACCCTCCAGCCAGAGAGCGTCTGTGGCAATAGGGATGTGGATAGCTCTGCTACACTTTCCAACACACAAGGTAAGTTGCATTACATCATGCTGTTTCCCCTCCCTAACCCCAATCCCTCTTCAACAATCCCACTCCAGGCCATGTTTTATGTAAGCTGTGCAATGCCTAACTTAAAAAGTTAAACCTAGGCTCAATACTTGCACATGATGTGTTAATATGATGTGCAACACAGCAATAACTCGTGCCCTTGTTGCTGCTGTCTGGCTCTCAATTGCCCATCTAGATCTGGATAGGCCACTGACAGAACACGTAGCATTAGTGGGGTCAGGTTGTGACATGCACCCCTCCTGCCTGGAGGTGACAGGCCAGCTGTGGTCTTCTGGTCCAACCTCTCAAGTCCTGCCACCGTTTCCTCCAGCAAGCACTACACCGACGTTGTGACCCCCCATGGAACTCATTTTTCGGATGATGGTTTCCACATGTAGACCTTCTGACGAAAGGTGACTTGCAAGGATGACATGGTGACAGGCCCTTAGTTCACATGCAACATGTACATATACAAATACTTGTACACATAGGTCCTGAACAGCTCACCTAAACAATGGAAAAGTTAGCCTACTGATATTCTCAGTACTTCACCTGTGGTCAATGAGGCCTCTTTTAAAGTTCCAAAATGGGCTGTGGCAGTATTTCGCTCCAGTCACAAGCTGCACAGCGTAAATGACTTTAATGAAAACTGCTATTTGTATTTTCTTCATGTAATCCATAACTATTCCATATTCTTCAAACTTTCACTATTCCGAACGGAGACAACATGATTCCAATCTTCAAATGCTGCATCCAGGCCCATCCAGGCTTTACCATGCAGCTCGAAGAAATTAACAATGTATCCTGGTTGCTTGTGAAACTATAAACCCAATGCATTTTGGGCTGGAAGCCCTTCTTCAGGGGTATCTGCAATTTCAAAAAGGACTCTTCCCCATGAGAACAGTGAAATAATGTTACAAACAGCACATACGCATCTATAGCAATGTACTTGTCCAGAACAGTTACATAAAGGCTTTCAATGTTTAGAAATAGGTTTAGATGACTGTCTCAGTGATTACTAATGTCAGATGTGCATGGTTATTGTACAATGAAACTCACAATGCTGTCTAATCATTATTCACCTGTTCCTCTGGTGTGCCAAATAGCTGCCTGTACAGTGGAAGAACCATGTCGACAAGCCTTTTGAATTCTTCAGCTGTGAAGGCCGGAGCCCTGCACCCTGTGCAGCGAGATATTGTAGCTCCCAGAGGATGTGGACAGCAGCAAAGAGATGGGGAGATCCTAAAAATTGCAGCTAGTGAACTCAAGTCAGCTCTCTAGGAAACAGCATGACATATCTAAAATGCATAGGAGGTCTTCAGTCTAGGTGTTCCACTTTGGTCGCATTTTTCAAACTCGTCTAATGCATTCCATTGCTTACTGACACCACGCCTACTGCGCGGTTCACAATATATATGCAGTCCGTGAGTAACTTTGATACATGACTAATAAGAGTTTACCGCATCAGTTTACATGCAAGGCGGACTCAATCATAGATACGCAACTGTCACCATAACAACTAACAGCCTACGGCTGTGTCCAATTCGGTTAAGAAAAGCCTACCTGGACGTTTGAAAAATAGGTCGGCGGTGCAAACACTTTTGACAATGTTGTGAGTTTCCGTAATTTTTCTTGTGAAAGTGGCATCTAACTGAAACGTACACACTCCCATGATGACCTAACCTTGAGAGGTCCATGAAACACTGATTGGGAGGCTAATGCCAACAGGAAAAACCTATGCCATTTCTGTCTTTAGGGTTTATATCAGTCAATATGCATCTCAGGTGCATTTCAAGTACAGAATACACTTAGCTACTGCATTACAAGACAGTGTGACCCAGTGTGCAATCTGAGTGATGTGCATTTGGGAAGGGAATGTGTGTTTGAAGTCGAGGATACTACATTTCCAGAGGAATTACAACACTCTAACACAAAACAGCCTACAGAAGCTTTGCTCTGATATGTGAGTTTATATGATATATTTGAGTGCTACACTTAGGTGTACAACAGCATTATATAACATATCTATATTGTAAATGGTTTGTGCATGTAATTGTTTATGGAATGCAGACATGACAACATGACTGCGTTGACCATGTGACATAAGTGTGCAGATATTGCATTGTGATACGCTAGATGTATGTGGTGTCCCAGATTTTATGTATTATATGATCCTAATATGTGTACAGATTAACTATACAATTAATATCACACACCTAAGTCTGAAACCAATGAAAAGGTACACTACTGCACTTTCAGTGCCATACATAATGTGTTTTTCACTGACATGGAGTGTTATGTGTGGTTAATTGCTCTTTGCTTTTGTGCATGTTGTTTGGTACATTGTGAACTTACATCAACTGTGTATACACTCTACGCAAAGGTATTACAGTGGAGCTGGAACACAGCCTTCTGTGTACAGGCCCTTTACAGACCTCCAAACAATGGAAGAGAGAGAAATAGCAAATAAATACTGTCTCTCTAGACATTCATTCATTGTTTTGTGATAGCAGTTGGCACCTTAGTTGTGGTCTAATCTCACCTACCCAACAGAATTAACCCCCAAGGTGAAGGTGATTGCAGCACTACATTTCTTTGCCATGAGAACATTCCAATACACAGTGGTAACATTGGGTGGAATGTCCCAGCCCAAGTTTAGTAATGTTCTTTGTGATGTGTCATGATGTGTCGAAAGCATTGATTCGGTACATGGATCACTAACTACATAACGTTTCCTAAATCTGGAGATTTGGCCCTCATCAAGTGTGGTTTTTATGGATTGGGATAAATACCTCATGCAATACCTCATGCAAATGGAGCAATTGATGGCTTTCATGTTGCTTAGGTACCACAACAGGCCAATGAACATTGCTACAAGAAATTACTTCCACTCCATCAATATCCAGGCAATGTGTTTGCCTGACATGTGCCTGTGCATTTCATACGTCTCTGCCTGATTTCCAGGGTCTGCACATGACGCAAATATCATGTGTAACAGCATCTTCCCACATTTGATGCATGAACTGCAAGCTTAACAGGCCTGGATTTTTGGTAGGTGATGTTGTATATGAATGTTGTAGTGTGTGTTGTTTATATGTCAGATTGGATCATGTTGTTTGACAACTGACTATTTTCTATCTTCAATGTAGGAGACTCACATTCCCCAAACAGCCATGCTTAATGACACCACTGCCCAACCCAGTCACACGATCAGAAGCCTGCTTTAATGAGGTCCATGGCCTGACTAGCAGATAGTGGAGCAGACTTTTGGCCTCCTGAAGTCAAGGTTCTGCTGTCTAGATAAGGCAGTAGGAGCCCTCCACAATGGACCAGGAAAGGTGTGACATATAATCGTGGCTTTCAGCATGCTACACAACATAGCAATTTTAAGAACGTACCTTTAATTGAGGATAAAGGAGACTAGCATGTGCCACCGATACCACCGATGGAGAATCCAGGACTGGGCAATGATTATAGGGGTGATTATGCTGGAAAGTACTTGAGACAACAGTTTATCAACAACTTATTCAAATGTCTGTAAATATGCAATGAGAGAATTGTTAGCTGTGTGGACAATATGTGTGTATGCTCCAGGTTATATCTGAACAATAAAAAATGAGTTCTACATTGAGTTGTGCATTGTCTGATATCACACATCCAAACAAGTTATTATCCAAATTTGAACATGATGAAATAGTTGGCTAACAATAATTCTTGATTAGGCTGGCAATTAGTGATGATTGTGTTTTCAATTGACTTTCTGTGAATATGTACCATGAACTACAGTTTGTATGATACTCTGATTGTGTATATCTATCTTGTTGTGCAAAAGTTCATTAACTTAGTGGCACTTAAATTACAACTTACAAGTACTTGATCACCTAGGTTTCATCATGGTGCTATAAAGAGGATGAACACATTTGATGTCAAAATCTGAACATGAGCTAGTATTGATGTGGTAAGTGCTTTTTTAACATACCTGGTGCATAGGTAATGACACACAATGGTGATATGCTCATAAAACAAACATGTGATGGTTGGAGTTGACAGTGTTTTCTGGTCAGATCCAAAAGAGCCTAGCCACAGTTATCCAATTCCAAAGACCATCTTTGTTACTCCATCAGATGTGGAACAGGTTGTATGGAGAGTCAACAAAGTGAAAGCTCAGCGAACAACAAATGATATCATGTGCAACTTTTTTACTGACTGGGGCTGCTGCATTGCCATCTGACTCTCCCTTCTCTTTCGGTGGACACCACTTCCCACGTTTGGGTAGGGGAACCATAACTACAGCCTCCTGGGGTACTGGGGGATTTCTGCCTGGCTTAAAGGGGTACTTTGATGACAAACTAACTGGTGAAGGCTGGTACTGATATCCCTTAGCACCCCTAATACCTTGTCCGTTTGTTGGTTGAACCATTCTAGACTTTGGTCTTGGGAGGTCTGCTACTGTTCAATGTTCCGTTGGTGTTGTTCAACCTGGAACATTGCTTCCTGGTACCCCTCAAAGGCATTGAGTACTTGTGAGTGGTTAGGGTGGGTATCTGTGGTACCAGCTGACTGAATGCTATGGATCCACACAACTGCTCCCACAACCCCTACCCCCATGGGCATGCACGGTTTGTGGTGGCACAGTCAAACCCGAACTTCCTCCCTCATTGACGGTGTGGGTGTCAACTCCAGAGTGTTCAGTGTTGAAGTGTGTTGAATATATTATGTGACAATGCATACCATTACAACGCATACTTTTTCAGTGCAGATTTTACAATACAACTACCATTACAATGCATTTTTTTACCACACAAGCCATTACAGAGCATGTCCATAAGGATACATTGAAACTGCCATTACAACACAAACCATTACTTCACATACTAATGCAATGCATATCATTATAACACATATAAGTTCTCATACCTTAAAGCATATATATAATGTTACTGAAAAAACGTAGACCAAATCTTTAATATTTGGAAAATTATTTTTTCTCAAACTATGTATAAAAATATTTTTTGTATATTTAGAAATTTTCTTTGCTGAATATCACATTTTAAACAAAAACACTCTACACTTGGTGGCAAAAGCAGCATCCACATAAAAGCAGATAGAGACAGGTGTCCTTCCACTATTTCCACTACAGCAAATGACCCATCATCTACACAAAATGGTTGCCATTCTGAAATGGAACGTATAAACCAAGATTTCACACACAACATAATAAATATACAATCAGTCAGGTTGTGAATCACGCAGAAAAATCTTTTTCAAACATATTTCTTTTAAGTTTTTATTACGTCTAACAAACGTATAAATTAAGCCAACCACTATTTTGTGCTCAGCGGTGCACTGACTTCCCTGGTAACCACATGCATCTACAGTAAGAGGAGAAAACTGTCAGCTTGGAATTCAAACACTGTCACCTATTGACAGAAGTAATTGTAAGTTGAAAACAAAACACATTTGAATAGAAAAAAATAATTGACAAACTTAAAAATATTTTTAAATTGTAAAAATATTCACAGAACTTGAAAAAAAATCCAGCAATACAATACCCATATTATGTCAAAAGTAAGCATATGATTTAAATAATTCTAATTTAACTTTGAGTAAAAAAAAAAACAAAGTCGACAATTAAGTTTTAATTTTTCAAACATTCACAGACTTTGACCATAGACATACAACAATCAAAATTGAAACACATTTCTGAGGAATTTTTTCTGTAAGTACACTATAAAGTTAAAGTGTTTGTATTACAAAGAAAATTATATTTCCTGTGTAACATAAATAAATTATCTTGGGGAACGTGCTGGTCAGTACTATGAGCCAAACTCCTATTCTAACTCCACTGGACGCTTGTCTTTGTGAAGGAGCTGAACAGTAGGGGGGGGGGTGCAAAATTACTATTTTAACTCCACCAAGAGCTTGCATCAGGGAAGGTGTTGGTCAGTGGTGGGGCACAAAAGTACTATTCCAACTCCCCCGGGTGCTTGCCTCGAAGAAAGTGCTGGTCACTGGTGTGAGGCAAAATTACTAATATAACTCTGAAGGGTGCTTTCCTCAGGGAAGGTGCTGGTCACTGCTGGGGGGCAAAACTATGATTCTAACTCCCACAGGGGCTTACCAAAGGGAAGGTACTGGTCAGTCATTGGGGGCAAACTTACTATTCTAGCTCTGCAGGGTGCTCGCCTCAGGAAAGGTGTTGGTCAGTAGTGGGAGGGCAAAATTACTATTTTTAACTCCACAGGGTACTTACCTCAGTGAACGTGCTAATGTGAGAAGCTGGGTTTCTGTTGCAGTAAACCCTCCCACTTTTTGCCATACTACTGATGCACTTTGACTTGATGTGCCCTGGGTCTCTGCCAATCACGTTCCCAGGGATTGCGTTCTTTCCCCAAACGGTACCTTGCACACCTAATTGGTACTCTGGCCCTAGGTTAGCCCCTGGTAAATGCTACCAAAGGCACCCAGGGCACTGTGACCTGGAAAGGCCTCTAAGGGCTGTAGCACTTATTGTGCCACCCTTAGTGGTCCTGTACCTTTACACTTACACACTGCCTTTGTAGGCTGTGTTTTTTGGTGCAGAACAAAGTGAAGAGTCAACATGGCACACATCCCGGCGTGCCATGGCTACAACCCACTGCCCTGGCATAGATCAGTCTCCCCTCTAGCTGGGTGCACTATACCAGTGGTGAGGGTATAGGTGCATGTGCCCTGTACCCCTACAGAGTCTAAGTCAATTCTTAGACAATGTAAGTGCAGTGCTGCCATTGAGTATAAGGTGCTGGGAGTTTGTCATTATGAACTCCACAGTACCATATTGGCTGCACTGAAAACTGAGAGGTGTGGTATCAAACTTCTCACCACATTAAACCCACACTGATGCCAGTGTGGGATTTAATGAAATATGCACTCCGAGGGCATCCTAGAGATGTCCCCTGAAAAATGACCAGCCTCTGGTGGTTTCCCTGACTGTTACACACCAGGTTGCCACCACAAGACATGTTTCTGGACCCCCAGGGCAGGAGCCTTTACTCCCTGAGCCTAGAAACAAGAGCCATATTATCAAGAAAGGGTGATACATTATCGTCGCTTTTATTGGCAGGAAACTGCCGCTAAAGCGGCCATAATAGGCTTAACATGCCCTTGTGATTTCCCATAGAAGCCCAGGTTAACACCAGAACCCGGGCTTCTATTGGAATTCACAAGGGCATGTTATCAAGCCCATTATCGCCATTTTAGCTGCAGTTACCTGTCGATAAAAGTGGCGATAATGTATTGCCCTTTCGGATAATATGGCCCCAAATTCTTTCCAGTGAAGAGGTGGTCACACCTCCCCCAGGCCAGGAAGAGCCATCTGTGGCAGGGGAGCGTTCAAGGCCTTGCAGCCTTTGTAATGTGACCACCCGGCTTCTCCTGCTATCAGGAGGAGGCCCCCTTCCTGTCTCCCCTCCTTTTCGTCGGGAAGACTGGTGGAAACAATTAGCCAGGCTAGAAGGAGTGCCCACCTCTACCAACTCCAATGCTCAGGTGGGGAGTCGAGGTGAAGCCCACTCTTCAGTGCCAGCCATCTTGCAGATGGTAAGTACTCCCCAATCAGTATTAGGTATTGTGCTCACTCCCCCAAGTGGGGTAAGCACGCCATGGGTGTAGTCACCCTAACGTCATTAGCCCATTGGATACATGACCTCGAGACCCCTAAAACACACCCTAAATACAGTATTTATGGGGAAGCCCTGAGCCAAGACGGTAGACAAGAAACCAGAAGAAGAAAAGAAGAACGATCAAACAGCCGTGCCAAAGCGAACAAGAGGAGGACGCCCACTGACTTGGCCACAGCCCTACCTGCTTGTCTCTACCGCAAGCCTGCTCCAGCTGAATCCCGGTGTGTCTGGCAGCCAGAAACCTTGAGAAACCCGGAGGACCTGCCTGCCAACAATCCCAAAGACTGTGACTCCTGTGAACACCGATTTGTTCACTCACAGACTACAGCTCCGCAAGGATCTGTGAGTCTGCACCACTCTGCACCTGATGCACACGACCCGAGCTCCAGTGGCCCAACACCAAAAGGATGTCTCCCTGGTGATCCTGACTCAAGATCCAGTGACCCCTGACCTGCCTCAAGCCTCCAGCAAACACCTGCAGCCTCAAACCGGAAGGTCCCCCAACCGCGACCAGGACCAGGTAGAAAGATCCAACCCTAAAAGGCACCCCTGCACCCGACGCCCTATAGCCTTGGGTGGCCCAACTGAGAGTGCCTAGTCAACTCCCAACATCCTAACTTACCTCTCCAAGTGATGGTTGCACCCAGAAGACCTTTGTCTCGAGCCTGCAGTGTGTTTGGCAAACCGTAGACTCCCCTTTCAAAACTAATGGGCGCCCGATGCCAAAACTGCTCTCTTCACCTGGGCGCCCCAGTGCCACAGAGGGTGCGCCTTTTGTGCAGACTTGAACCCCCATTTGCCCTGAGCTTAAGTCCAGGAGTTTTTCTCCCACAACCCAGTGGCCTGCTCATCAGCAGGCACCAACCAGAGGCCCCCTATCCCCCATTGGATAACATTGGGCCTCAGCACTCTGCACCCGGCCGCCCCATTGTCACTGAGGGTGTTACAAGAGTGCATTCTTGACCCTGAGAGATCCCTAATTTTAATCCAAAAATACCAACTCCCACACCAAAGTACTTACCTATTAACCGATAACACTATTTTCCATAGAGGATTACATTGGCTGTTTTTCTATGAAAACTTTCTAAGTGTGGAGTTGGAAAAGCTAAGAAATCCTTTGAAAATTAAACTAAATACCTAAAACACTTTTACGAACCAGTTTACATGAAATGCTCCAGTGCAGTATCCAGGTATACTGCACTGTCTAAGAAAAGTAATCTGAAAAGTAACTTATATGATACTCTACTAAAAATCCTATACAAAGTATATGTACCCTATTCTGAAAAGCATTGCATCATCAGTAACACTACTGTAATCAAATCAAGGTACATTTACAATTGCAATTCAAACTGTTTACAAACTGCATTACTACTGTAAAGTATGTATTGCTTACCTGTGCCAAGCTTGCTTGGTTCTAGATAATAAAATAACTAAAAGAATATTTTATACAAAAACAATTGGTCTGAAGTTCAGACTTTGAGAGTGTGAAATCATTTGCTGACTGAGTGTGCACAACAACTGTTTAACACTACCCTCTGATACAGCCTTACTGCTCGACCACACCACCACAAATAGAGTGTAAGGTGCAATCTACTTTTACCTCTGCCTACCTTTGGGGTTCCACTGGACTCTGTGCACACTATACCTCAGCTTGGTATAGTATATACAGAGCCACCTTCCTACAGCTGGTCACTGGTGTGGGACAGCATTGCTTTTTTAACTCCTCTGGGTGCTTAAATCAAGAAAGGTGCTGGTCATTGGTGGGTGGCACACTTACTATCCTAGCTCTGTTGGGTGCTTACCTCATGGAAGGTGCTGTCAGTGATGGGTGGCAGGGATGGTGCTGGTTAGGGGTCTGGCGCAAAATTACTATTCTCACTCTGCCAGTTGTTTGTCTCAGCGAAGGTGTTGATCAGTTCTTGCTTTAATGAATGTACACAATAAGAAATGAAACATAAAGTCATTATCCTTATTTTTTTACTCACCTTAAATAAACAGAAACCAACACCTGGACTGCAAAACATCATCTCCAGCAGTATTTTGAGAACCAGAAGGTCTTTCACAGGGAAAATAGTTGAAAAACATAATGGTGCAACAAAAACAAAACAAAAACATTTTAGAAAGCCAAAAGCTGATCAAACATCATTCGTTAAAAATTCACTATTCCTTTTAGACCTTCCCAACATCACCCAGAAGGGAGAAAACTGAAATCCACAAAAACAGTCGGAGATACAATATTAACTCGTTTTTTGCGAGTTCAAAACAATAAACAATATAAAATTCCAAATGCACATAACAGCAATATGTCAATTGTCAAGAACGTATAATTAACACATTTTTGTTAGCAGAATAAATGTTCAATAAAAACATATAACTCAAAAACTCTTTCTCTCCCTTCTTTTACAGACATTTCCAAAAATGCCATCAGCAAGACAAGCTTCTTATGTAAAAACCTAAAGAGGAAACTGACTCCTAAAACATGGTGGCTACCTATATTGTAAGGAGAGATGAATGAAACCATGGAGTCATTGGAGGAATGTGCAGTATTACTCATGCCATTGCACAGGCAGAGTGGCTACTCTTGGGGACACTGTTAAAAGAACCACAGAACATAACCACTCTGCCTCTGCTATGGAGATTGAGGTTAGAGAATCAAATGAAAGTACTTGCATCCACCTCAAATGAACTCTGTGGTACAGTCTTGAGTGGGTATCCCAACACATTCCTATACATGTAGCAAGTTGATTGCCCACAATCCCAAACTTATGCAGAATTATGCAGAGAAAAAAACAGGCAAGTAACCCCCAACATGTAACACTCCAAACATACTTTGATAATAATATTCCTCCCGAACTAACTGTTGCTGTTACTAAAGAAACCTTTCTTTTGTATGACAGCCCACCTGAAACTATGCTTTCCTGACAGTGGTTGGAAATTTACTAGTAAGATGATTGACACTGGGACCTGTTTCTGACTTGACCACAAAACTCATCAAGGCCTTGTGCTCCAAACACCAGGCCCCAGTGTCAGCCATCTTGCTAGTACACTTCCCCTCACTGTCAGGCACCCATAGGGCCAGAAGAGCTGGTTGGGATTGGTGGCAGGAGTTGTTGCTGTTACTGCAACTCCTATCAGGCTCTGCCCAATACATACTCTTCCCACCCATCCCAACCAGCCCACCCGAAACTATTCTTTCCTGACAGTGGTTGGAAATATACTAGCAAGAAGGCTGACACAGTTGCCTGGTGTCTGACTTGACTACAACTCCCATCAAGACCTTGTGCTCCAAACACCCGGCCCCAGTGTCAGCCATCTTGCTAGTACATTTCCACTCACTGCCAGGAAAACATAGGTTTTGGTGGCCTGGTTGGGCTGGGTGGGAGGAGGAGTATTTTCAATGACTACTTCTCCCACCAGGCCTTGTCCTACACACAACTTCTCACCCAGCCTAACCATGTCACCAGGAAGAATGGTTTCCTGACAGTGAGTGGAAGTTTAGTAGCAAGATGGCTGAAAATGGTGCATGGTGTTTGGAGCACAAGGCCTTGATGGGAATCGTGGTCAAATCAGATACCAGGAGGCGGTGTCAGCCATCTTGCTAGTGCATTTCTAAACACTGTCAGGAAAGTATAGTTTCAGGCATGCTGGTTGGGCTGGGTGGAAAGATGTGTATAGGACAGGGTGTGATGGGAGATGTAGTCATTTCAAACACTCCTCCTCCCACCCAGCCCAACCAGCCCACCTGGGACTATGCTTTCTTGACAATGAGTTGAAATGCACTAGCAAGATAACTGACACTGGTGCATGGTGTTTGGAGCACAAGTCATTCATGGGAGTTTTGTAGAAGTGTGTACATGGCAATAGTTTTCAGCATTTTGATCTTCATTGGAGGTATGGAGGTTATCTGTATGACATACACATCACATAATCTTTGAATATGTGTTTTTTTGAATCCAAAATACGTCATTTAGCTAACTTGAACCATTACAGAGATGTCTGTTATTCCAAATAACCTTTCCTGAGGAATGGTGGCATGCACCTTCTCCTCCCAGGCAGGAAAGTGCACAAGTGGTACAGGCAGGACATCACCAGTTTGTTGTTTGGCAAATTCGTTTTTGCTGGCCAAACTTTAGACCGTCCTCCTGACATCATACAACTTAATTTTGATATCATCCATTGTGCACAGAATGGTTGCTTCTGTGTTTATCTATTTACTTATATAGCGCCTGAATCGACCCCCGAAGGGGTATCTCTGCGCTTCGGACGGGCAGCATAGGCATAGAACTGCTACTACAACTGAATCAGAGACAGAAAAGTGCGATCTTGAGCCACTTCCTAAACTGTAGCTGGTCTGAACATTGTCTCAAGTGCAGAGGGAGCTCATTTCAGTAGGAGGGGCCGAGATGGGATAGGGCCTTTACCCCTAGTCTGGACTTCTTGACTTGGGGAACCACAAGAAGATGTATGGAGCTCAAACGGAGAGACCTGAAAGGTAGGTAATGTGTAAATTTCCCTGGGAGATAGGTAGGACTAAGATTTGGTAGCGCCTTATAGATAGTGCAGCAAACTTTAAATGTTACCTGCTGGCGTAATGGCGGCTAGAAGGGGCATTAAGTACCAATTGTGCTGCCATATTCTGGACTACCTGCAATCTGCTGAGCGTAGCCTCATTAGCGGAGATCAGCAGACCATTGCAGTAGACCAGACGGCTCATTATAAGAACCTGAGTCAGAGTCTTACGGGATGGGTCAGGGAGGAACGGAAAAACTCGGAGAAGTAGGCCCAGCATGTGAAAACAGGAGCCAGCTGTCTGAGCAGCGTGCTCCTTCAAAGTCAAGGCTCGATCCAAACGGATGCCTAAATTCTGAATGAGGGATTTAGGGGCAGGAGTGGAAATCAGCTCAGCGGGCCACCATTTGGGAGTCCATAATAAGGGTGCATCTCCGAAAAGCAGAATCTTCGTTTTCCCAACATTACACTGGAGGAAATTGCTCTTCATCCAGTGTGAAATAGCTCTCATACCGGAAGAGAGGCGCCGCCTATCCAGACGGAGTCAAATTGTCGAAGGGAAAAAGCAGCTGTGAATCATCGACATAGGATATGGGGGTTAACCCATGCATCCTGAGAATATTGACAAAGGGAGCGACATATATTGAACAAAGTGGGGCTCAAACAGGGTTTGATAAAGATTTGGAGAATGGGATGCAAGGTTTTAGGGGTGTTGCCAGCCTGGGCTAATTAAAATGCAATATGGGCTTTACGAGCTGCTTTTATATTTTTATGGTAACTGGACAAAGTGGCCAGAAACTGAACTTTATCTCTCTCATCGTGGGTACTACGCCAGCGTCTTTCATTTTTCCTACTGAGTTGTTTCTGTCCTCGCAGCTGAGAAATAAAACAGGCCGTCTGTGGGTGTTTAGAATGGTTAGGGAGAGATTTCAATGGCGCAAGTTGGTTAATAGCCTTGGAAACAGCAAGGTTGTATTTGGCTAGAGCTTCCTCTATATTATCTGATGCGCTGTTTCGTGGCATTGAGAAGGAGACTTGAACGTTCTCTGGAGTGACTGTCTGCCAATGCCTGCAGGTACAGTAGGTGACAGGGTTTGATCCCTTCAACTCCCTTGGGCCCTGGATGGAAAATGTGATCGACACATGGTCGGACCAAGTTAGCTGTTGGGGTGGGCTCACACTGAACACTAGAAGAGTTGGAGAAGATAACTTCCAGTGTGTGGCCTGCTAAATGCATAGGTCCTTCATTGAGCTTGGATAAGCCCAAGAGGGCTAGGTCTGTCAAAAGTGTCTGTGCATCAGAGTTGGAGGAGCATTCACTGTGAATGTTAAAATTCCCTAATAATAAAAAGTTGCTGCACAAAACTATGTGGGAGGTTATTAGTCCAGTGATAGTAATGAAAAATCACCTAAGAGGCCTGGGGGTCGATAGACTAAAGCCCCCTTCCAACTAGCTCGGAAGGAGAAATCTATCCAGAAACCTAGAACTTTCATAATAGTACTGCAACGCTGATCTTGTGCAGTGATTTATTGCTATCTTTCTACACAATAGCAATTCCACCCCCCACCTTTAGTGGTCTGTCCATCCTAATCAGTTTATAGCCTTTGCATATAGCTAACGCAATAGAAGGGACAGATTGAGGCTTAAGCCAGGTTTCCGTCAGAAACCCCAGCTCAGGCTGCACCAAGGACAATAAACCCCAAACTTCAGTGGAGTGTTTAGGCAGGGATCGGATATTACATAGCAAACTTTTCCATCCCTTCTGTAGCTTATCATGGGGTTTGCCTGTTTCATGGCCCAGGAGGGTGGCAGGTTTAAGAGTAAAGGTGCCAACACTAGGGGGAAAACCACAGAATGCTTCATGAATCGGCGCAGGCACAGCGAGATTACCTTGATATTGAAAGGCACGGAAAGAGAAGGGGCCTTCAGGAATAGGCCAGGTCTCAATCCGGCATAAGAGTGTGGGATCAGTCCTCAAATCCAACAGCTCACACCTGGAATATAATCGGAGGGGTGTAGGGCCCTGCATGAAAGTGAATTGACAAGGGTCCCTGGCTCCTGGCGACGTCCAGGCATGGACGGGCGCAGACGGGATTGCCTTGTCTTTGGCACGCCTTCGGCATGCAGCTGGCGTGTCTGCTGCAAGTCATTTGAGGCATCCGGTTAGGTAGAGGGTGTTGAGCCACTAGAGCGCTAATCTTCCTCACAACCAGAAGAGGATCAAAACTCCCTCCACTACAATTGAGCTAGTCTCACGGTGGACCGGGGAGAAATGACATTCCACTAAGTTTAAAAAAGGTGATCAACAGTTATACAAATTGTGGAAGTTTTAGAAAAGATTTAAAAACGTTATCAGTTCTATGCAAAATCGCAATAGAGCACTCAGAGCAGCTAGCAGTGCAGCATGTTTTCCAGCGCGCGTCCCATGCTGACTATCCAGTCCCACATCAGTGTGTTCTTGCTCATGGGGGTCTGTTGGACTAGGCTTCCAAATAACTGTGGCTCTACCTTTTGGATTTCCTCAACAAGCACTGTCAACTCCTCATCAGTAAACAGGGCTTCTTCTTCTTCAACAGAGTGAGGGCTAGATGTAGGTAATTCTATTTTACCACTTCTAAAATACCGAATTTTACTGATTCGGTATTTAAGAAGTGGTAAAATAGAAGGGGGCATATGTAGCTATTTGAGAATCGGTAAAAACTGAATCTGTAAGATTCAGTATTTACCGATTCGGTAAATACAGAATCGGTATCCCCCATTGATTCCTATGGGCCTTGAAGCCCATAGGAATCAATGGTGAATACCGAATCGGTATTTACCGATTCGGTAAATTCCGATTTTTGCAAGGGTGCAGGGGGTGTCACTTTGACACCCTCTGGCACCCCAATTCCGGACTTGTGTGCCATGTGGCACACAGACATGACCTAAGGGCATGTCTGTATGTCACATTGCACAGGTGTGCATGCACACCTGGATTCGGTATTTTACCACCCAATTGGATTGGGTGGTAAAATACAGAATCTGAAAGGCCTGCAGCACTCAAAGATGTGCTACCTACATGTGCTTTTACAGAATCAGTATTTTTACCGAGTCTGTATTTACCGATTCGGTAATTTTACCGAATCTGTAAATACAGATTCGGTAAAATACCGATTCTGTAAAGCATGCTCCTACATTAGAAAACCCTACTTCCGGTCGGAAACGGCCGAAATCGGCCGTTTCCAACCGGTATTAGGGCTCCTACATCAGGCCCTGAGTGTGAGTGTGAATGTGAATGTGAATTAGAAGGGGTGTCTAAGAAAGTAATCAAAATGGAAAAAGTGATATGTGCAGGTAGTGATGGTATTGCAGTGCATGAGTTTGTGCAGGGCTGACAGCAATATCTGAGGAAAGGGCTTCCTACTTTTTTCAGCAGTATTGTGTTGGCAAAGAATCATTTTCTGATAATGGGTTTTTTTCTAAGTGGATTGGTGGGTGTATCTGCTCTTTCAGTTGACATGAGCAGTGGGTTTTTTTGGCGCTGACTATGCATGTTGTTGCTTTATTTGGCCTGTGTTTTTCTGTTTTACAACTTGCCATGTGGCACACAAAGTGCCATGGGTCCTGAACCGCGTGGGATGCATTATAATCTGCTCAGCGGGACAATTGATGCATGTTCGTAATCGGAATCCCTACAGAAAAGACTTTTCGACCGCCGCGGTTACATCAGACTTGTTTCCAACCAACGCTGTCCGGTCAGAATCATCTCCGACCGACGGGGTGGGAGATTTGCCTGTATACATCATAATAAAATGGTTGATAGACCTCGCGGAATAGTTGGCAGAATGTCTCCATGTCTGTTGGATAGTCTTTCCGACCGACATCGCTTATAGATGAAATATTCATGCTAGGCTTCCTCCTACTGTTCTAGTAAATTTTTCTGATTATCGCATACAAATTGTATCCTACGCCGACGACACGCAGCTTCTTTTTACCTGCGATAAGAACACAGACTTCGCAGGTGATACCATCAGGAGCTGACTCGAGGCTGTCTGATCATGGTTCCAATTGAACCAGCTATGATGCAACTCTGATAAGTCAGAGATTCTTTTCTTTGTCTGTTCCCCTGATGCCCACTGGAAATCGTGGTGGCCTACCGATATGTACCCTCCATCATCTGCTACTTCTAAGGCAAAAAATCTGGGTGTACAAATTGATAATGGTCTAACCTTTAAACCCCAGATGCTTAGTGTAGTCGGCCAGTGTTTTCGCCTTCTACGAACTCTCAGGAAATTTCTTCCCTTTCTTTCTCATGCTCAAAGGAGGATTACGGTACAGGCCCTGATCGGCCCTAGGCTGGACTACGCCAACATACTTTATTTAGACCTCCCGGAATATCTCTTTACATGCCTCCAATCTCTACAGAATTCGGCGGCAAGGGCCATTTTTGGCCTTAGCCGTAGGGCTCACACCTCGGTTCTTCTGAATTCGCTTCACTGGCTCCCGGTGCGTAAATGCATTTATTTCAAGACTCTTATCACAGCCATTAAATCTCTGCATGGCACCAGCGCTGTCTATTTAAGGAGAAGAGTGCAGTTCTATTTTCCTTCTAGATCTTTACGATCCGCCTCTCAAGCGCTGGCCACTGTTCCTGCAACCAAACGAGCGCGCATTGGAGGATGCTCATACAGATTGCTGGCTCCACAACTTTGGAACAAACTGCCCCTTTCCCTCAGGAAACTACACAACCTGTTGTCCTTTAGGAAGGGGCTCAAGACTCGGCTGTTTGGACAGTAGTTCGCCTGTGTTTTTCTAGGTCATACCTCTACAGATCTGTATAGCGCTGGGACCCTCTGCCCGAGTAGCTGAGCGCTCTATAAGACCCCCATTAACATAACATAACAAAGAGCACATTTTATCTGAGGCAATACAGCAAAAGTCATTTGGTAGGTCTGAAGTGTATTCACATATGACTATACTATGGTTTGACGGGGAAGAGAGTTCTTGAATATGTCGGACTCATTTAAACTAATCAGGGCACAAGCTATGCTCTATCAACCAACACAGTTAAAAGTACTCTACAAGGGCAGATCCCAAATCTTTTTTTTGGTTCCTTCAGCTGATTGCTTTTTAAAGAATTTGCGAAAGGGTCGTGCAAAGAGATAATGGATAATGGTGGAAGGCAAGTTGTTCTCAGAGGCGTAGCTCGAGCTTCTGGCGCCCAGGGCTATCCCTCAGATTGGCGCCCGTGATAGATACTTGGGGGGAGGGGGGTTGCCGAGGAAGTTTGTGGCACGAAGTGCAGCTCTCAAACTAAGTGAGACTGCTGCAGTGCTGTTCTTAATCAGCTGGACTGTCTGCTGCAAATTGCCCTTCACTGTAGAGACTCCACTAAAGAGAGCGCGTGGTGGTGGCGCTCGTTACTAGTATATTTTAACCGACGATCGGACAGCGCGGGGGCTGGCCGAAAAAGATGCCCAGGGACGTCATTGGTAGCGCTTTCACGCGCTACAAGATTGACAGCTCTGGGATCCACATACGCTGCATGCCGAGCGCTGCACCACAACTAAGCTGGGTGGTGCAGCGTTTGCAAGCATGTAAACTTGTACTTACCTACATGTGTGAATTGCTGCTCAGGTATAGCCGCACCTGTGGTTTTGGGGAGTGGTGGGTGACCCTGTTGTCCCTAACAAAATCCTGGACTGGACACGGGCCACCAGCATAGCTGCCAAGGTTTGAAATTGCTATGTGTGACATTTTCTTAATTTTAGTGTAACTATGATTGACATTTCAACGACTATGAGTGACACTTTCTCGTGAGCAAAATCTAGTCACAATACAAGGTGAACAAGTCTGGGCGAAGTATAACTTTTATCCATATAGGACATCTGGTAGCCTGTAAGCAGTATGTACATAGCTGCCAAGTTTTGAGACTGCTTATGTGTGAGATATCCATGGGTTAATGTACATTCCACTACCCAAAGTGCGAAAAATGAGTGACACTTTCTCACCAGTAGAAATAAGCAATGAAGTCCATATTGAGAGGTAAATGTCACAAATTACCACCTATTGGGCTATGAGTAGCAATAACTTGACAATATTGTTCATTTTAACACCATTAACAGCCAATCAGAAGTAGGCTGACCCACTCAGTGCATTCTAAGTCAATTGACAGGATCCGAAACAGCCTGGGCCGCCCAGTGTGTTGGAACCCTGCCCACTTACAGCAAATCTACCCCTGCTTAATGCACTCTAACCCCCTTGCCTTCATCAAGAGTAATCCCAGGCATCTGAATTTCAATATAGCTCCATTTGTAGCCACCAGAACCAGTGTGCCCTGCCCAGTCCATTGTAGGCCATACAACCCTCAAAGGTACCAGCCTCGCCATGACCTGTCCCATCTAGGTGACCTTCCCCAGAATGATCCAGTCAGCCGTGCCTTGTGCATGCAAGCATTATATCCATGGAGCCTTGCCAGTTCAAGCAATTCTGATCCCAGTTACAGCAATAAGAACCAGCTGGTAGAACTGCTACTTGGCTTTTTTTTGTCTGCGTGACTAGTATTTTAGGGCCCGATGTAGGTGGCCAATACCGGTCGGAAACGGCCGAATTCGGCCGTTTCCGACCGGTATTTGGCCTTTTGAGATGTAGGGGACCTTTTTTTGTCCGATTCGGTATTTTACCAATTCGGTAAAATTACCAAATTTGAAAAATACCGAATCGGTAAGTTTACCGAGTTTTAAAATTCGGGATGTAGGTGGGACTACTTTCAGTCCCACAGGCCCTTCAGATTCGGTATTTTAACACCCAATCCAATTGGGTGTTAAAATACCGAATCTAGGTGTGCATGCACATGTGTGCATGCACACCTATGCCATGTGACAGACAGACATGCCCTTTAGGGCATGTCTGTGTGCCACATGGCACACAAGGCAGTATTGGGGGTGCTAGAGGGTGTCAAAGTGACACCCCCTGCACCCTTGCAGAAATCGGTAATTACCGAATCGGTAAATACCGATTCGGTAATGCACATTGATTCCTATGGGCTTCAAGGCCCATAGGAATCAATGGGGGATACCGATTCGGTATTTACAGAATCGGTAAATACCGAATCTTACAGATTCGGTATTTACCGATTCTGAAATACCCACATCTCCCCCCCTCCAATTTACCTCTTCTTAAATACCGAATCGGTATGATTCGGTATGTAAGAAGTGGTAAATTGGAGTTTACCTACATCGGGCCCTTGGTGTCCCAACACAAAAATCTCCCAAAGCTGGCAGTTTCTCCTGTTATCAGTGCCCATTTAAAACAGGAAACATACGAGTAAAGCAGTTTGAAATGTGCTGCAGAGCTGCTTTGATTGTCCCTGACAGATAAAGTAGTAAAAGGCAGAAAAGCAGCATTTACAATTAATACGGACTATTTGTATAAGATCCTGTTTATCAAGTCTTGGGTTTTGCAGAATCTTTAAAAATGGAGAAAGTGATGAATTAATCAGTGGGAAAGGGGGTTGTCGTACTGGTCTATCATTTGCCACTGGTCCTTATCCAGTTCACAGCACAACTCACCTGTAGTGCCGCATCAGTAACTCACTGCCAAGATGAAAGCTCGGATGTCATTGGGACGGTGCTCTTCTGTGCTGAATATTGCACAGAGGGTGAGTTCCGGCCTGGCAGACGCTGTGTGTGACAACAACATAAACTGAACTACACCTGTATCACGGATCTGCCTGACCCACAGCGTTGGCCAAAGTACACTGTGACTTACTTTAAGAAAAACTTCACAGAGACTGCTGTGTGTCTCTGCGTCCCGATCGGTCCGGCAGCCACGAAATAGGACCCGCAACCTCACACAGTATAGCACACTGTATGATGCAGTCCTAAGTTCTCCCAGCTGCTGACTGACTCGTCCCACGCCATGAGGGCCGCACTTAGTTTGCGCCCGTGGCGATACCACAATGTTGATGGCGATGCCTCTGATAATGCTGGCCGCCTCCCGCATTGTGTCACAGTGCAGTGTTTGATTCTTGAGCAGCACTCCTACATTGCTGCTGCTCTGGGGTTCGATTGGGCTTACTAGTTAGTTTCAGGGGTGTGTAACTTTAAAGTCTACATTTTTCCCCAGTGCTATGTTCAATTGTAGCGATACAAAAGGGGATGATGGACGGAGCGTTTGAGCAAATCAAAAACTCACCCCCAGTCAACTGATCTGGGTTAAATCCATCACCATTCTTTAGCTCACTCAGCCACCCCAGTTCAGACATGGCCATATGCAAATCAGTCTAACCCTGTGCCTTATGGGAACAGTCCAGCCCGAACTGCCAAGCCATGTCTTCCCTGGATCGGAAACAAGCATCCTGGGACCGGTTTCGGATTCATAATCCTCATCAGCCAGGCTATCTTGAATCCATTGGCCAAGTGAGCACGGGACTCACGTCTGAGCATACCCTGCCACACTTAGGGTGAACAAACAGATACAAAAGGGGATGATGGACGGAGCATTTGAGCAAATCAAAAACTCACCCCCAGTCAACTGATCTGGGTTAAATCCATCACCATTCTTTTGCTCAGACGTGAGTCCCTTGCTCACTTTGCCACTGGATTCAAGCAAGCCGGGCTGAAGACAGCTGGAATGCCAGAAACTGGTCCTCGGAAGCTTGTTTCCGGTCCAGAAAAGACATGGCTTGACAGTACGGGCTCGACTGCTCCCATGAGGCACAGGGTCAGACTGATTTGCATATAGCTATGTCTGAACTGGGGTGGCAGAGTGGGCTAAAGAACGGTGATGGATTAAACCCAGATCTTTTGACTGGGTGTGAGTGTTTGATTGATTCAGATGCTCCGTCCATCACCACCCCTTTTGTACCGCGTTTGGCCACCACAAGTGTGGTAGGGTATGCTCAGACGTGAGTCCCTTGCTCACTTTGCCACTGGATTCAAGCAAGCCGGGCTGAAGACGGCTGGAATGCCAGAAACCGGTCCTTGGAAGCTTGTTTCCGATCCAAAAAAGACATGGCTTGGCAGTTCGGGCTGGACTGTTCCCATGAGGCACAGGGTCAGACTGATTTGCATATAGCTATGTCTGAACTGGGGTGGCAGAGTGGGCTAAAGAACGGTGATGGATTAAACCCAAATCTTTTGACTGGGTGTGAGTGTTTGATTGATTCAGATGCTCCGTCCATCACCACCCTTTTTGTACCTCATGTTCAATTGTAGGGCACTAACCTATTCATGGTGCTCTCATACAGACCCAATCATGCAAGTGTTCACGATGTTTGATGCCAGGGGTAAGGTGGGTTTTTATTACTCAGACAGCAGCGCACCACCACCAGGACTTCTCGACTCTTGAGTCCCCTGCAGCTTCTCATGACCTGCCTACCACCTTAACTCACTTCCTCCAGGAGGTGATGAGGCACACAAGCTCACCCACATCCAATTCCGGGGGCCCCCACGCTGCTAAAGCTGCCAATAGCAACCACGGATGAGGGCAGCTCCCCCGCACCCCTGAGAGTGTGAGTCATAGTAGTATCTGAAAGCCGCGCAGCGCCGCGGGCAGGAAATTTAATGTAACATTGTATCAGTCTGACTCCAGAGCTGTTTAAGATCTTTAACTATTAACTCACTGAGCCAGCCACTGCTGGCAAGTCTGTGGGGAGCACAAAGCCGGTGCACAGATGCAGAGGCGCCAGTGGCCATTATCAGACTGGCATTAAAAATGCGTGACACAGCATTTCAGTGTGGTGATGTGGAACACCACACTGAAATGCAGTAGCCACAACGGATGCATGATACTTGGCAGGCCTGCACCAATGCCGCGCAGCTGCCGGCCGCAAATTTGTGCCGCCTGGGGTGGATCGCCCCACTTGTCCCCCCCCTAGCTACGCCACTGGTTGTTCTATAACAATTTTTACAACAAGCAAAGTAAAATAAAGGTGTACTGTTATGCTAGTGATATTGAGGCTTTATTTGAGAATTCCGTCTGTATACTCAGGTCTTGGCACTGCAACTTACATGGGTTTGCATGTATTTCTTAAGCTTCAATCATTCTAATTAGAGAATAACAATACGGTTTTAACACATTAACAGCTGTAGGGCTTATGTAATTGATAACTTAGGCTATGGAAAAGGGTGCAAGAGTGAGGGGGAGTGACCCACAATCCTTCAAGTACAGGGGTGTAATGTTGCGGATTAGGGTAATAGCTGCAATGCCTAGGTATTAATTTAACACATACATCATTTGATAGGGCTTACACATTTGTGTTGATGTTCTTATATTTTTTTTATATGCTGTGTTTTATATTTTTCTGTGGCCTAGTCGCACTTTAAACATTTTTGTTTTATTTTAATATTTAAAGGGCATGGGAGGCTCCATACTCACAAGAAGTAGAGTTGGGTGCAATTCTGTGGAACCTATCACATGGGTCATATTTACAGTATAATGGCAATTGCAGGTATGGCACTTTTCAAGGCTGTTCACTGGAGAAGGTGGAGGTTGAGATGATGGGGTAAAGACACTAAGGATGCTATTGAAAAATAGTAGTGCTGAATTCTTGTCGAACTTCTCCAATTTTATGTTCTAAGATTTGTTTGTTAATGAGGTGAGCAAAATCATATCATGCAATATAAACAGTATGAATAATAGATGTAAATATTAGTCAGCTTGGTATTGGATGAATACTTTTGAGACAGATGTAATTTCCTGGCAAGAAACACATTGACATGGCAATAATCCATAGATATTCATTCCATGGTGGGTCTCCCATAAATTGTTTGCTTGTGATGACACTGGCCATAGGAGTGTAGCTATTTCAAAAGAACTCTAAAATTGAATATATTACAATTCAATAGTGCTTCTCTATGTAGACAGTTTCCGATCTAGCTGTTATAGAAACACAATATTAACATTTTGTAAACTATTATGGCCAAATTGAGAATACCCTCTACGCCATTCATCAGGTTTAATACTAAGCAATGAGTTCAGAAAGTCCTATAATTCTGTACAGGGATTTTTATTTCATTCACACCCCAGAATGAGATTCTTTACTTATGGTAAGGAAACAACTAAAACCAAAAACAGCATCTTTAGTCTCTAGTCTGAAATTAGATTGTAGTTGACTTGGTCCATGATGTGTATGTATTTCTTTCCTAGGTTTAGTTCATCCTCTAGATTACATTTCTACTTCATATTTTAAAATTGAATACAAAATGATTGAAACATAATGAAGTCTAAGTACTGAGTGCTAGCACATTCTCCTCGAGTCTTATGTTTTGTTGAGTGGTGAAAAAGTCAATGCATGTTCTCACCAAACAAAATGAAGTCCTCTTCCTACATGTGTGTTTTAATGGTCACTTCTCTGTGTGTGGCCATCACATCTCTATGTATGTCCAAATACTTCAACACAGTATGAGAATAAACAATACTCAAGGTTTATACTGTCACTGGGATAAGATGGCAATTGTTTTTGTAAGGTTAGCAAATGTCTGAATTAATTGCCTCGATAAAGTCATTGGCTACTCCTTTATGATTAAACAAATGTTAGCTAGACACAGACTGAAACATTTGAAAACAGAACTGAATAATCAACCTTTCTGATTTAATAGTTGGATGATTTCTACAGTGTTCACATTTCAAGCTAAAGGTTTGGGGATTTGTTGTACTAATTTCTAGGAGCATTTGAAGGCTGCTCCCCCTCCTTTACTGACAACCAAACTACTGAATACAGACACTGCTACTACACTAAAGACCTATTGTAAAGTGAGTGTGCTGGCATTCCTGTGGCCACCAGATTCCATGCAACTTTTTGGGCTGCCAACTTTAGAATGATGGGGCTATTTTCAAACTGGCAATTCTACTAAACTCCTAAAGTAATTAATATGTGTTTACAATCTTATTCTAACAGACAATTTGATGATTAAAGAAAGATTTGGAATAGCGGCAACATGTAATAACGACATGCTCATGCCTTTTTGGAAGAGTTGTTTTCTCTTCTAGAATTCAGGTTAGGAAAGAACTTCAATATTAACCCATTCACCATTCTGTTTGGGCATATAAGACATTTTAACGATTCATCAGGTTGGAATGAAAGTTTTATTTTGCCTGGATGTCTATCGCTTGCACCTTTATTCTGGAATGCTGGCGTCTAACAATATTACTTTCTTTGGGCCATATGTGGTAATATCTGGTTGCAAAATACTTGTAGCCGCCACAGATGACATCAGGCGCCAACTAGACAATGGCAAAACATCAGCCCTCATCCTCCTGGACCAGTCAACCGCCTTGACATTAAAGGAGGGTCAGTAGGTATAAGTAAGCAAGAAAAGAATGTTAAGAATCACTGTGTGTGCTAAGAGTTTGGTTATTAAAAATATGAATCACAGTGGGTTGGAATCCCACCTCCCTCATGCATATTAATGCAGTAGGTCACAAATTTCAACTCACTATGATTGAGTCCATCACAGGGGTGGTGGCCAGCAGGGATCAGAAGACTACCATGTCAGCGATTACATTTTAATAAAGCAATTTGTTTTTCCATTCAGCTGTTTCCTTAAAGAACACAGAACTGCGTTTAAAATATATATTTTTTATTGCTCAAGAGGACGCAGTGAAAACATTGTTTACATCCACAAAAGGAAAGGGTTGCCTAGGTATCCTTCCCATGTGTAGTGGGTTACCAACTCCTTTGGAGTGTCAGTAAAATATCAATGTTTTTTCAAGGACTGGATTTCAGATACAAAACAACTGTACATTAGATACCCTTTTGGTATTTGTAAGGAAAGCCAGCAACACACCACTACAGGATCCTGAAGTGTTATGAATTCAGAATCTTATTTAAGGTGTTGAAAAAACGTTTCAGACTACTAGAATGGATTAGTAAAGAAGAAATTGCATTTTAATGGTTGTAAACACTGAACCTGAGAGTTTACAGACGTTATAATGCTTAGTACATCTGGCCCTTTGTTCAGTGGCTGGCTAAAATGGAGCGAGTCAGCTTACTAGAATCAAAATACACCAAAAGAAACAAAAATTACCGAAGATCCGACAGTTTTTTCAATTATTTAATTTATTATATACATAATGCAGATTAACTTTGAGTACCTCTGTAAACTTAAGGCAGACTTACGTTGAGTACCTTTATAAGCCTATGTATTGTTTGTTGACTGAAACTCATGAAGAGATTAATTAAGTTTTCAGGGTTTGATTGGACTTAATGATTTTTCAGATTTTTAAAATATTATTCGGAGGATTCGAATTGCAATATATTCACTGTTCGTTGTATAATTGTCAGTGTAACTTTATTTTTTAATTTTGATACTACCCAACACAAAAATATTGTTAGGAAAAATATTAACGTACTATTGCTCTCTTTAACGTTATCTGTTTTTTATTTTTAATCTATAAACATCAATTCAGCTAATAAAATGTGTATTGATGCCCGACGAATGCCAACACAGAGCTCTATAGTTAGCTCACCACCTAAGTTAATTTAAAACAAAATCTTATTTCGCTGGGATTGTGATGGAGTTATCCACATTTATTAAACAACTCCCTATCTGCATGTTCTTCTAGCCCAATCATGCTATTTCAATATAACCTTGCCTGACCTTTGCACAGCACTTTGCTTAAAGTGCATTATAAATTAAATAAACAGATCAAGTAAATTAGTTAGCACACTCTGCTTCTTTACTCTCCTTCGCGCCAAAAAGAGTCCCTGAAGAGACATAATTGGCAGGGACAGTGTTGCGAAAGTTGAATTGTGGCCTTCTGCCAGGGGTTCCAAAGACACGAAGAGGCCTTTTGGCATCTTTCATAAGCACTTAATTCCCTACGAAAAAAACAAACAAAGTGGCACATGAAATAGATTGCTAAAGCTCCTACAGTCAACTTGGTTCAGCTGTAATGCATCTGGCTAAATGGAATTTTAACAAGTGTTTATGTATTAATAAATCTTCAATGCCTCATATAACAAGTAGGCATCTCATTTTTTTCTCACTCTTGAAAAAAAAATACATCATTACCCATAGGCAAGAGAAAGTATCTTGTAGACAGAGAAGCTGTCGCTTGATGCATTGAGGTTTTCTAGGTCACACTGCTGTGGCTTTATCATAACATCTAAGAAAAAAATGTCCAATAGACCCTAGAAATAATGATCCTCCGGGACCGGGACAGATCAGGGGCTTCTGCAGATGCTGAAATGGCTAATGAAGAACTTACAGGGCTAATGAGCCTTGCAATGGGCTTCACAGCCTGTTTATTATGGTGCATAATTAGAGGAGATTGGCCATCGTTTTTTAATCTCGTTGATTAATAAGGTGTAGGTTGTGTAAATCCACACAAAACACTCTTTGCATTACAGTACATGAGTTACTCTCCGCTTCGTGAGCCAGAAGCACAAAAAAAAAGAATATTTTGCAGGAGAAATTGTACTCGACGGCATAGATGGGAAAAGGGAGCACTCCAAGGCAGGTGTCTTCCCACAAATGCATGGCAATATTAATTGGGACATGATGCCAGTGGCATGGAATGCATAACACAGGGCCCACCCGGTTTGCATTGTTATTTGTAAAATATATATACCCTTACATTGGAATTCCGCGTTTGATTAACATACGATATTGCCACACTATTAAAAAAAAAACTGTGCCAAAATGAAAAGATCAATTAGTATGCAAACTTATTTTCTATGACATTATTTAGGGCATCACTGAGGACATTGCACATGACATAATTGATGACAGCACTGTAGGTATCATCCAGCAAAATGCACATAAAAAATGTGTTAGTTGGGTCTATGGGAGACAAATGATGCCTAGTTACGGCACATATTACAATGTGTACTTTGGCAGTTAACGCAGCTCTACATCAGTATTCCCCCTGATGGTGTCGTACCTGGTGAACTTTATCAGAGAAAAATACCAGATAATTACTGAAACTACAGATTTTGGTGAGTAACCTTACTCACCGTTATTAGTATAATGTCGAAAATGGGAGTTATACATTGGGACCAATACATTTCGTTCCAGTGGAGTCTGGACACCACTGATAAGGGCCTTAATGTGTTGATATACAGGCTGCATTCACATATATGTTGCTAAAAGCCACGTGTTCAAATTCAGGTAAGGTCGCGTTGGACCAGCCTACCTCTGGGTATGTAATTATAAGTTAGTAACCTTTTTTCAAATAAATAGATGTGATGCCCATATTTACACTGATGCTAACATATTATTTTCTTTGTTGAAAAAAATGGCTTCTGAAGGGAGCATTCAAAAGTTTGTCTGCAATTAACAGTCCCAGTAGTTCAGAACTAAAGTGTTGCACTTTGTGTAAAACCAGATTCATGCCTAAATAATTGTACAACACGCACTCTAACGCTGAACCAGTAGGTACTCCATCAGATTTTGCAAAGTTTTTTCGAGTAAAACGTGCATCGAGGAACGTAAAAATGAAATGTGGCATCGCTAAATAATATTTTCAGAAAATGCATACATTATGTGAGCGAAGTTATCAGGGGAAAACTGTGCTTGCATATCGCTCAAGAGCAAATTGCTCACCTGTGCCACATTACAGAAACTTTATAGTGATGCGAAGAAAACAGGGCGAATCAATGAGCACAGTTTTTGCTGATTTTGTGAAACTTTATGTAGCTAACAATTTTTGCTCGAGTTATTGCTCAGAAAGACTATTGCGCCGTAGTAAATTTTTAGGAAATGGATTAGGAAAGCAAGTGTAACAGGTGAGTTGCTTATCAATTATTTAGAATGAAAATTGTAGTGTTCAAAATGGAAATAATCATTCATGAAGAACCCCCTTTTTTATTAAAGGAGTAGAATTATTTTGAATAATGTTTTCTTTGTAATTCTTCAGAAGTTTAGGGCATGACTCCCTTGATTATTTATATTACCAATTATAAAATCTAATAGAATTGTTCCTTATTTTAGTATATTTAATCTGGCCCCTAAAGGTAGCTTCCCAAATCGATACAATTCTTTTGTCTGCTGAGGCACAAACACTATTGGGCAAGAAGACTCCTCTGTGCCGAAATAATTCAGAATAAAGTGCGAAAACGGTATAAGCAGCTTTTCTGTGTACACTGTTACCATATTGTTCACTTTGGCCGCCTTGTGCAATTTGATGGGAATTGTAGTAAAAAGGAGTTAATACAATTTTTGCTCAACTTACAACACGTGATAGTTAAAAAAATAAAAACAAATTGTGTTTGTGCCCAGTTTGATGTTTCCACTACAGACTATGGGGCATATGTAGGTAATCTCCATTTTGCGATTCTGAAATAGCGATTTTTAAGGAATCGCTATTTCAGAATCGCAAAACGGAATGTAGGTAATAATTCGCAATATTTTTGCGATTACCTAATATTCCTTAATTGCGATTAGCAAATTGCGAATCGCAATTAAGGAATGAGTGTCCCATTCATTCCTATGGGCATAGAGGCCCACAGGAATGAAGGGGGATACATTCTCAAATTGCGATTTTCTATGAGAAAATCGCAATTTGAGAATCGCAATTCCAAGGGTGCCAGGGTGTCCAAAGGACACCTGTTGCACCCCTTGAATGTGCCTGTAAGTACATGTGGCGCACTGACATGCCCTGTGCGCCACATGGCACTTTGAATTAAAAACATTTTTTGTGAATTTCGGCGTTTCCGAATCGCAAACGGCTACCTACATATGCCCCTTATTCACGAACGCCACAAAACCTCCATTTCAGTAGATTGAGAGGGTGGAGGTCACTGACAAGTTTTCTGTAACAAAAAGCATTTTGATTGATATTCGCAATTCCTTTGACCTCAATTAGGGACAGAGGTCTTCAAACAGAAGCTCATAAATGCTATTGCAATATATTAGTTAGAAGGAGCTGCGGGTGGTGATTGGGGCGAAAAAAATAGTACAACAGAACACAAAAAAATGGATGGGAGGCGGTGGGCACAAACATGGGTGGAGAAAAGGTTGGATGCAGAGAAGGATGGGAGATGGCTGGATGAAAGAAGTATGGGTGGATGGCTGGGGACATAGATGGATAGATGGAATGAAGACTGGAGGAATGGATGGAGAGAAAGAGGTATGCATGTGTGGATGGATGTAGGAACGAGTGTACAGATGGACTGAAGGATGACCGATAGGAGAAGGATGGATGGGGATGGGAATAAGAGTAAATGATAAAGAGAAAGATGGATTGATAATGCAGAGAAGGATGGAGAATTGAGAATGATGGAGAGTAAGTTGGATGACTGGAAGAAAGGAGAGAAAGATGGAGTGATGTATTGATGGAGAAAAGGAAGGAAATATGGATGAAGTTTGAATGTATGAATGGAGGGATTGAAAGGAGGATACAACGGCATAGAAACAGGATGTATGGGTGGATGGATGAATAAAGGCACTGAGTGGATGGATACATGGATAGGAGGGTGGATGGAGAGATGGTAACAAGACAGAAAGAAGACCTGGCAGATGGAAAAGAGATAAATGGAGAGACAGCAACCCCCCCAACCACCACCACTCACTTCCCAAATGTTGGGCTGGCTCAAATAACTCGGTGCTATATTTTAAATATCATTGAGAGGCGAAGGGTATTTCTTTTTTTTCTGTTCCCTTGGACCTATTGTTTCCAATACATAACATAGGTAGGGCTTTGGGTCAAGTATTTCACGGGTCTACTCCTGTTTCATTGGCTTTCCTTCCTATGCTTGTTTTTGTTCCAGACAAGGAGCATTTCAGTTTCCCCTTCCACTGGCGACTTGATGGGAGTGCATGTGTTTGTGTTACCCTCCTTTATCCCCAACTTCGTATTGGCCCTCTCACATTTTACTCCCTTAAGCTCTGTGTCTGCTCCCTGTCTGCCAGCATTTTACATTTATTTATTTTGATCAGGGTCTGGCATTTGCAAAGGGACACCGGGATGCTTGCTTCCTTTTTTGCACTGGCTTGCACTTTGGTTTAAAACATTTTATATGTTAGTTTGCTTTTCTTGCATGACCCCCGCATTGTTAGAATTGAAATAAAACAATGGCCACAATAATATTACAGCACAAGTTCTTGCAGCATTGTGACTTATGGACTTGCATGGATCATGAGTATGAGTATGCATTGGTGGTCACTGGGAATAGGACTTCTTTCTTGAAAACTCCATTGCGAGATTGTGACCATGCATGTGCATGCTTGTGTATGCACCATGATGCATACATTTTCATGCAAAAGCTATTGAAAAAACAGAATTGGCGAAGCAAACAGTTCATCATTTTGTAGATTAGGTCTATTGGCTTTGGCTCTGCCAACAAGCGTGTGATTCTTTTATAAAATCTTTTGTGCTTGCAAAGTGTTCTAAACCACAAGAGTCAGTGGGCCCCCTGGTACTAACATAAAAATATATATTTTTTAAAAACAGGTTTGTCCATGCAATTATGCAGCCATCTGTTGGAAATTGGGTTACTGAATGAGGGGGGTGAAACCCTACTTCAATCAGCAGCTGCAATTTCTGCCAGGGTAAAGTCACAAGCCAACCCCAAATTAACCTGTGCTTAACCCTCTGATAGCTTGGCACAAAGCCCTCAGGTCTAACTAAGAGGCAATATGTAAACAATTTATGCAGCACTTCAAACAGTAATAAGGTGAATACACTACACAAGAAAAGTCACACACCAATTTGGAGAACTCGATTAAAATGTTATGCATTATTTGAGATCAAAAGAGCAAAAATCCAATCAGTAGTACCAGAGATGCACACAATTAAAGATTTGAATAAAAATAGTACTTAAAAGCAAAAAACACCAACTGTAGTTATATGGCCACTCCGGACTGGGACTTTGAGCTGTAATGCAAAATCCTGCACCAGGGATGCATCGTACAGCAGCGGTTCCGAAGCTGAGCTGTGAGGAGATGTGTCTCACAGCTTCAGTTCTGCCAACAGGACTACAGCTGGACTGACAGAGCACCTTCAGGCCCACTTCCAAGGGTCCAGGACTGAACTGCACCACTTAGGGGGGCAAGGCAACAGCAGACTGAGTCCAGGTGCTGTGTTCAAGGTAGTTGAACCTTTTCTGTCCCTGAGGTTCTGATCACGAGGTCAGGCAACTAACACTTGGAGACACTCTGGTGGTCCTTGGATTAAGGTGCAGGTCCATTCTGTTCACTCAGTCAGCTGTGTAACAGAGTAGCAGCCCTTCTTGCATAGCAGCAGACCAGTCCTTCTGAGTACTCCACAGTTCCAGAGGTACTCTGAAGAGTTTGGTCCGTTGGTCCAATATTTGTACTTGGTGCCCACTTCGAAGTGGAACGTTCTGAAGGTTTCCATCCCAGGGGTGTTTGAAATGTTCTGACTCCCTGTTCTTGCCCCAGCTTGTCTGGAGTCACAAAAGATTAGCGTGGAACCCTTTGTGAGTGTGCTTAGGCTCACCGTTTGCGTGGTGCATGTGTGGTAGCTGACAGCTTCTCCCCTAAATCAAGTCAAAGAACTCTCATCCTGCCAACACCTATCTTTACATGGTCTCACTGCCTATGCAATACATAAAGTCAAAACCTGCCCCATATCTGATAGGATCTCTTAGACAACACCTGCCTCCCTAATTAGTATGTGACATTTCTGCAGTACTAACAGGGTGTTCCTATCTCCTTTCTAAAATCCTGGCTGTGTCTTTGTCTCCAAAAATTCCAAACACCCTCCCAACTTAAAGAGTGTTACTTGAAAAAAGTGTGTGCAAGGTGGGAAGGAACCTCACATAAACAACTACCAGGGAACTACTGACAGGTACTCATCAGTGTGTTCCACTTATCATCATCAGCACCTTCCCACCAAAAGATAAATAAGCGCGTAAATAGTGTGTGCAAATTAATGTTGAAACTGGCTACAAAAACCTACTACAACCTGACCCCTAAGCTAGAACACGAAGATCCACTGTTCTAGCCCACTAAAAACGAGCTAGGCACCACAAGCACTATGATCAACTTTATTCTCTGCTGGGTTTCTGCTCACATTAAAAACCAAAAGCTACTATTGAGCTTTGTGGGGAGTTTGATATCTAACGCATCGCAAAAGGTCCGGTTGACGGAGTGCAATTGGGATTACCAGACGTGGATGTGCACACTTCATTTATACTGGTGGCTGCAGGTATACCAGAGAGTGGCAACCACCAGGTTTTTACTGCTGTGAAGTCACAGTAGGGTGTGGACTGACCCCTAGCCCTGAAGAAGGTGCCAATAAAGAATGATAGGCAATGAAACATGTTGGCTTCATATGTGTTAAAACGAAGCTCAACAGTAGCTTTTAGTTTTTAATGTGAGCAGACACCCAGTAGCGAATAAAGTTGATCATAGTGCTAGTGGTGCCTGGCTCGTTTTTAGTGGGCTAGAACACGTTTATTTATCTTTTGGTGGGAAGGTGCCAATGATGATAAGTGGATCACACTTATGAGTACCTGTCAGTAGTTCCCTGGTGGTTGTTTCCGTGAGGTTCCTTCCCACCTTGCGCACACTTTTTTTCAAGTAACACTCTTTAAGTTGGGAGGGTGTTTGGAATTTGTGGAGAAACAGACACAGCCAGGATTTTAGAAAGGAGATAGGAACACCCTGTTAGTACTGCAGAAATGTTGCGTACTATAAATATCCTCACTGATTAAGGAGGCACGTGTTGTCTAAGAGATCCTATCAGATATGGGGCAGGTTTTGTTGATTAAATGAATGTGAGTGGAGGGTAACCTGCGCCTTTTTCCCTCTTTCCTTCTGTTGCGTAAAGGAGCAATACATAAAGACCAACTGCCAGCTACACCTGGTCATGTGACCTAGGATGCAAGCAGCAGACACCAAATGGTTGGAACAAGAAAAGGCCAACTTCGAGAATGGTTATTTAAAATCTGACTTTACCATTAAAGAGGGTGTTAAACTAAAATTCCTTAGATGTCAAACTTGGCATTGGTTCCTGCTCCTAATTGAAAGTTATCCTTTAATAAATGTAATAAAATAACACAACAGTTATCCTATTGGAGACGCAGGCCTTGCAATAGTGGGAAACAAATGTAAGAATTTTCACTACCAGGACAGGTAAAAGTTAATAGTGCATGTCTAACTTTTTTAATACAAACTACCCTGCCCTATGAGCCTTTAGGGCCCACCTTAGAGGTGAGATATGTATCAAACAGGAAGGTGAAGGCCTGGCAAAAGGTTATTGTTGCCAGGTCAAAATGTCAGATTAAAACAGCACCACCATTTGCAGTGGCAGACCTGAGACATGTTTTAAAAGGCTTCTTTGGTTGGTGGGAAAATGAGTGCTGCAGGACCACTAGTAGTAGTATACATAGTATATGTAGTAGCATGTACTAGGGTTTTACAAGTGAAATAAATGTGTCAATTAGGTGTAAGCCAAATTTACCATGTTGAGGGGCGCAAGCACAAGCACTTTAGCCCTGGTTAGCTGTGGTAAAGTGTGCAGAGACCTAATGGCAGCAAAAACTGTTTCAGCAACAGAATGTAAACATCTGGGGGAGACTCTGCAGAAAAGGCCTGGGCCAACAGATATCTACTGTCAGGCTGAAATATACTACGACTGAAATAAAATACTATTACATCAATATATAGGAACTCTCACACCCTTATTATTATGATTGCGGTACAAAAGGGGGTGGTGATGGACAGAGCATCTGAATCAATCAAACACTCACACCCAGTCAACAGATCTGGGTTTAATCCATCGCTGTTCTTTAGCCCACTCTGCCACCCCAGTTTAGACATGGCCATATGCAAATCAGTGTGACCCTGTGCCTCAAGGGAACAGTCCAGCCCGAACTGCCAAGCCATGCCTTCCCTGGACCGGAAACAAGCTTCCTAGGACCGGTTTCTGGCATTCCAGCCGTCTTCAGTCAGGCTTGCTTGAATCAAGTGGCAAAGTGAGCAAGGGACTCACGTCTGAGCATACCCTGCTAATTTATGGCGAACAAAGCGGTACAAAAGGGGGTGGTGATGGGTGGAGCATCTGAACCAATGAAACACTCACACCCAGTCAACAGATCTGGGTTTAATCCATCACTGTTCTTTAGCCCACTCTGCCACCCCAGTTTAGACATGGCCATATGCAAATCAGTCTGACGGGAACAGTCCAGCCCGAACTGCCAAGCCATGGCTTCCCTGGACCGGAAACAAGCATGTAATCCAATTTTGGGCCCACTCCTGCTTGCAATGAAAATGGGCTTACAGTTTGGGTGCAAATTGCAGGAATTTGCTCCTGCATTTTGTACGAGGTGAAATCTGCTGAATTTTGCAGATACATGTAGCACAAATGCTCTGTCAAAAGCGAACATTGCATTAAATAGCATATACCACACTGTTACCAATTAGTGTTTGCACAATTTGCACCCGGTCTATGGAGCCCCATCCTGTTTGGAGCCTAGGCATGACTACACTAAATGATTCAATTTTAACACTTCTAATAGTCTATTTACGAAATGAACAAAACAGCTACAAAAACAAGCTGAATAGCAAACGGCCCTGCAGTTCTAACAACTGGAGCTGTAGCTCCTCGAATTGTAATTTTAACTGAATGTAATTCAAATCATAAATATAATTTTACATGAACACCAAGTAATACAATTACTTTATAAATTTACTTCAGTTTAATGATCTGATGGTGAAATTGCGGGCAACAGTTCTCTTGGTTTAAAATAGAAAAAATCGATAACTTTGAAAGAGCTATAATAACCAGCTGAATTAAAAAAGTAGTTGCAGTTTATTACATTGTTAAAATTTAAAGTAAATACTAAATATAAATAATACATTATTCCAATTATGTTTCACATCAAGTTTCCCGCAATCAAACAGTTCGAAAGAGAGACCAAATGCACGTTAAAATCCATAGACTGTGGAAGATCATTATTGGTAATGAAACAACAATGGGTAGATTCAGAAAGTTATTTCCAAGTATAAGCCTGACTAAACGTAAGAAATGGTATTAATAAGATCCGGCGTACATTAGCCTTGATTGACAAAACACGTAGGCTTGGAGGGAGATAGATGTGTGCACAAAGTTGAAAACAGTGGGAGATCGAACGGAGGGGGTACTGCAAATGAGGCCACCCCGACCTAGCAGACGTAGAAAATGAAGGTGCGTTTACACTTCAACACTAACCTAAAACCAGGAAACAATATGGCTGTAAACAAATACTCTGATTAATAGGTTTATCTATGAGCGAGGAAATCTATCAAGTTAAAGGTATTAAGATGTATTTCTTACATGCATTTCCAAATATAATCTAAAATAAAATAGTTAAGGTGCAAATGGTAAAAAGTATACAAATGCCTCTATATTTATACCAAGATGTGTGCATTGAGGCCTTATACATTACAAAATGCACTCTGGAGAAAAGATTATTTAAAAATAAAAGCAACATTCAACGCACAATGTTTGAAATACAGAAATCTTGAAGGCTAATGGTTCAGAATATAAATGTGAGATTATGGCCATCCCTGTCCTCTATATATGCGCGTCCATGATAGTGTATACTTTTGAAAAGAGTATGTAGGTAATGCCTACAGATTGGAAAGGGGCGACCATTCGGTCCCCCCGAACGTATGGCGGAGTACCACGATCCCCTCGGGAAGCCATCTTGTGCGGGAGGCGAGTCCCGGCTGGTATGCCCGAAGCGGCGTAGCCGGGGCGCGCCTTTTTCCCGCCCTAGAGTGGGCTGGCCTAGACACTGACGCGGCCGGCCACGCCCCCGGGGCAGGCGGGGGCGGGTTTACGCCCGCCCTGAAGACGGATAAAAGAAGCAACAAGCCAAGGAAGCATCCTCTTGTTCCTGTGCTCTGAAGCTGCACCACCTGGCTGCACGTGAGCTCGAGACGGAACGAAGAGCCAATTTTGAGCGTTGTAATCTTTCTTGTTTGTTTTGCAGATACTCTGTCGGAGAATGCCCAAGAAAGCGGGAAAGCGAATGACTACCGACCAGATGCTGCGTGTTCTTATGAAAGAGGTGACCGACCTAAAGAAGCGAATGGCGGATAAAGACGAGGAAGGGGGACCGAAACGTCCTTTGGCAGGAGCAGCTCCAGGAGGAAAAGGCAAGAGGCCCAGAAGGGGAGCAGCTGGGGGAGACATGCCGGTTCCTTGTACTCCGCTCGAAGAACCAACTCCCGTGCCGGAGGGGGGGAATCCGATTCCCGTGGTGGTCACCCCCGTGTCCGGGGAAGATATGCCGCCCGAGCTGGCAGCACAATTAGCAGCGTGGTTGGGTAAAGGTAGCAAGGGCGCCACGGCTGACGACGCGCAGGTGTTGATGAAACAACTGCGGGAAACAAGGGAAGCGACGAAGGCACCAACGCCGGCTGCGGCAGTGGAGAAATCACCTGGGATAGGTCCAGTCGCAGATACAGCTTCCGTTTCAGGTAAGCGGCCATTGCCGATTGCGAGGGATGAGTCTGCACCCTCTCGAAGGGAAAAGTTGGGTCAACATGTCCCTCTGGCTATCAAAGAGAAGATATGGGCAGAGGAGTATATAAACATCTTCTCCTTGCTTACCGATCATTATGAGATGGAGCATGTTAAGAGCCAGAAGGAGCTCATGCATCCGAGTGTTTGGCGCGCAAAGATGGCCGCCTTTAAGGTAAATGAAAACATTGGCAATTGGGGCAAAGCATGGGGGATTTTTACATCCATCATGGGTGAACGTAGGCCCGATTTGCTGTCCGAATTGCCGATTTATCAGTCACGGATCATGGGGTATTCTGTATCACACGAGGGCAATCATTGGTTCTGTTACGATAATATTTTCAGAAAAGCGAAAGAACATGATAAAAACTTAACTTGGGATTGTTATGATTCTGTGTCTTGGTCCAAAATGGAAGATACTGGTATGTTGAAGTTGCCATTGGTAGGGAGTAGCGTGGGTGAATCCTCCCGCCAACATGCGGGGACGCCCTTTCGATCAAGTACGAGTAACGACAATCACTCGAGGCCAATCGGCAACGCGGGAAAGAGGGGGATTTGTTGGAACTTTAACAGGGGTAAATGTACCAGGCCCCAGGGGTCATGCAAATTTAGGCACGAATGTGGTGGGTGTGGGCAATCATCCCATCCTGAGTCCATGTGCAGAGCCAAAACGGGTGATAACGGGGGTAGAGGAGGCGCCAAACAGGTCTGACATAGTCCGAGGGGCGCCTTTACCTACTCCGATTGATACCATGGCAATTATTCCCTGGCTCAGCGAGTACCCGGATCACGCTTCCGCTGGGGTGTTGCGGAACGGGTTTTCATATGGTTTCCGCATCCCAGTGGGGGAGTTTCAGGGTGTAGCAAAATGTAAAAACCAGATATCGGTCTTGCAACATACGACCGTGGTACAGAAAAAGATCGAGAAAGAGGTTACTCGAGGTCGAGTCGCCGGTCCATTTAATGTGCCACCAGTTGCTAACTTTGTTTGTTCCCCTTTAGGGGTGGTCCCCAAGAAGGACCCGGGTGAGTTTCGGCCGATACATAATTTATCAGCCCCACGTGGTCTTTCCGTAAACGATGCAATAGACCCGGAAGTGTGTTCGGTGCGGTACGCATCCTTCGATGAGGCCGTAGCCATATTGAATCGCCTGGGGCCCGGTGCGCTGATGGCAAAATCGGATATCGAGTCAGCGTTCCGGTTGCTCCCGGTACATCCAGACGATCAGCGTCTCCTTGGTTTCATGTTTCAGGGTCACTATTACATGGATAGGTGTATGCCAATGGGGTGCTCTATATCTTGTGCCTATTTTGAAAAGTTCAGTTGTTTCTTGCAATGGGTCTTCACAAGGAAGACGGGGTTTCAACATGTTATGCATTACCTCGATGACTTTTTGTTTTTGGGGGCAGCCGGGGATCCGGAATGTGGACAGGCTTTGACTGAATTTTGTGTCTTGATGAATCAGTTTGGCGTGCCATTGGCACCAGGTAAGACTGTGGGTCCCTCGACTTGCCTCGAGTTTCTGGGGATCGAGCTCGACTCGGAAGAAGGTTGTTTTCGTTTACCAGGAGACAAAGTGTTAAGATTCAGGGCATGCCTGCAAACGTATATAAGTGAGTCTAAGGTTAAGCTACACCAATTACAACAATTGGTGGGACAGTTGAATTTTGCCCTACGAGTAATACCGATGGCCCGCCCCTTTTCCCGCTCGATCGCTCAAGCCATGGTCGGCCTAAAGGAGGGTCATCATCGCACAAGGCTCTCGGCAGAGGTTCGCCAGGACATGCGCATTGGGTTGACATTTCTGGCGGATTTCAATGGTCGAATTGTCTGGAACAAACCGGCGGTGTCCTCTGAGGAGCTGGGGCTGTGGACGGATTCGGCAAGGAGCATTGGTTTTGGTGCTATATTCGGCACTCAGTGGTCGGCACAAAAATGGCCGTCATGGTGGCATGATAGTGGATTGACAAGTAACATTGCTTTTCTGGAACTTTTCCCCATTCTGGTGGCCCTGAGAACTTGGCCCGAGGGGTTCAGAGATCACTCTGTGGTATTCTGGTCTGATAACATGACCGTGGTTGAGTGTATCAATAGCCAGGCAGCACGATGCAAATGGATTCTGAGATTGCTCAAGGAAATTGTATTACTGTGTATGCAATTGAATGTGCTATTTAAGGCAAGACATGTGCCGGGTGTGATGAACCAGGCGGCTGATGCGCTTTCTCGTTTTCGTATGCAGGCCTTCTGGGGTTTTCTGCCCACAGCGGACCCGGTGGCGGCACCCTTTCCCGAAGCTCTCTGGTCTCTCGGTGCCCCGAACTTCGTAACCTCGTGGGAGAGAGTTTAGCACCCAGGACGAGGAAGGCATATGAAGGGGCGTTCCGTTCCTATTGGGCCTTTTTGGGGGCTGCTAGAGGGGAGCTTTGGGGCCAGGAGGAGTTGGTAGTGAAATTCCTGCTGTCTTTACATCAGGCAGGCAAATCAGTGGCTACGGCCCAGAGGCATCGGGCCGCCATTTCCTTTGTGGCTAGGGCTCATGGGATCCAGGACCCGACAGCGTCTTTCGTTGTGCAAAAAGCGCTACGTGGGTGGCAACGCCTAGAGGGTCGCAGAGTAGATGAAAGGCGCCCGATAGGTTTGGATAGGTTGGCCCTGTTATTATCCATACTACCTGCAACGTGTTCATCCGAGTATGAAACAGTGTTATTCCGAGCCGCTTTTACGCTGGCATTCCATGGGGCTATGCGGGTAAGCGAACTAGTGGCAAGGAACAAGCAGGATGTGATGGGGGGACTGTGCCGAGAGCATGTTCAGGTCAGAGGGGGGACAATCACTGTCTCGTTTGTCAGGTCCAAGACCGATCAGGGTGCGATGGGTGATTGCATAATCATACAAAGGATTCCCGGGTCCTCCATGTGCCCGGTGGGTTGTGTAGAGGAATATTTAGCACAAAGGGTGGCATCATGGGGGGGGACCTTGTTGAGACACGCTGACGCCACCCCACTGACGAGGTTTCAGTTTCAGCGGGTGCTTGCGATGTCGATTGCCACTGCGGGCTTGAACCCGGGCGAGTTTGGGACCCATTCCTTTCGGATAGGGGCTGCTACAGAGGCTACAGCCAGGGGTCTGAATGTCGAACAAGTTAAACGTGTGGGGCGTTGGTCCTCCAATTGTTATAAAAGGTATGTGCGGTTGCACATGTTATGAAGCTGTAATGATGTACTCACGCTTCTTGTTTTTTGTTTGGTTTCAGTTGCGCAAGCCTACGAGGCGGGGCGGACTATGCAGTCGACCCATCACCGGGCCAGCGGTCAGACATCACCGGCTGTGAAAAAGGAGGTGTGGGTCGTGGGCCACTCATATGTGAGGCGTGCCGCGGACGTATTCAAAGCAGGTGACATGATTCACGTGGCTGGGGAATACGGGTACAGTATGTCCTTCTACGGAAGGGGCGGACTCTGTATTGACCAGTTTCAATCATTTCTCGAGAGTTTGCTAGGGCGGACAAGGTCACCGCCGTCTATAGTCATAGTACATCTCGGGGGCAATGATTTGGTCACCACTGGTAGACGACTTCTTCTAGAGGCGATGCTTTCCACTGTAAGTTGGTTAGCGAGAAGAGTTCCAGGGTGCACAATTGCATGGTCCCATATGATCCCGCGAAAAGTATGGCGGGGGGCCATTTCTGTTTCTGCTCTGAATCATTCAGTAAGGAAAATTAATAACAAAGTGAGTAGATTGTTCCGTTCCAATACTCCGCATTCTATTCCGCATGGTTGTATTACTGGTGACAGTATGTATTTGGGGGATGGTGTTCATTTGTCCCGGGTGGGGAACGAGTTACTCATAGGAGACTTGATAGCTTGGCTAAAGACTTTAAGACATGACCTTTAGGTAGGAGTGTTGTGGGGGGTCCGGATAGCCGGTCAACTATCCGGCCTGTGGCGGTAAGGTCATGATCGGTGAGCACTAATTGGAAGATCCCTATGAGTGGGCGTCACCCATTACGGATGGGAGCGCTCGAGGGAGGTGGCCATTGGCCCCTCAACGGGGAGGCGGTCCCTTCTAAGGATGGGCCGCCGAAAGGAAAGGAAAGGCGGTCAAGGCCCCTTCCTGGGTAGGAGGGGCTACAGCCCCCTCCTGGAGAATTTCCTGGGGCCAGGACATCTGCGACGGCAGATGTGGTAAGTTGTGTGGGGTTTGGGGAGGGGTCTACGCTACCTTCTAGATACCTCACACGAGTCCTCGGACGACCTTTAAGTGGCGTCGAGTTTATTGGGGCCCCCGTCAAGTCAAGGGAAATTGGTAGTTGCACTTGAGGTACACCTCGGTGCGGTCGCCCCTCACAAGTGAGGGGGATATTTCTGGTTTAGGGATCTTGACACCGGTTACGACCTTGCCGTTGGCCCTTAAACGTTAGGATGTACAATTTCAAAATTTCAAGTTAAATGTTTTGTAGGATGTTAGTTCGGCTAGGAGAACCTTTGTATTAGAGAATATGTTAAGGTTAGCCAAACATCGCAATGTGGTAATGAAATTGTACATAATATGAAACCGTTATTTTAATGTTTTAATTTTGTTTCATATTTTAATAAATACGGCCGGGAGGGTCACTCCCTCCCATCTTCCAAAAGTTCAGAACTGTTTCCGGTTTCCCATCCTTGGGGATTGTGTTGAGAGGGGGTGGCGGGTATCTCAGCCATATGGAAAGGGGCGACCATTCGGTCCCCCCGAACGTATGGCGGAGTACCACGATCCCCCCGGGAAGCCATCTTGTGCGGGAGGCGAGTCCCGGCTGGTATGCCCGAAGCGGCGTAGCCGGGGCGCGCCTTTTTCCCGCCCTAGAGTGGGCTGGCCTAGACACTGACGCGGCCGGCCACGCCCCCGGGGCAGGCGGGGGCGGGTTTACGCCCGCCCTGAAGACGGATAAAAGAAGCAACAAGCCAAGGAAGCATCCTCTTGTTCCTGTGCTCTGAAGCTGCACCACCTCGCTGCACGTGAGCTCGAGACGGAACGAAGAGCCAATTTTGACCCACCCACCAGCCCCTGAGGACAGCAAGTGGTTTTGAATAATGTTTGATGTGGTAACTCTAATTTTGTTTGCAGGTTCGGATTATTATCGTGGTAACTTTGAATATGCAATAAAGAATGGTCAATTTGTGGTATATTTTGCAAATAAAGGAATCCTGCTCTAAGTGTTGATCAGTAAGCATGCTTTTAATAAAGTCGTTGTGTTACTGTCTTTAAGTAAATTAGTCATTTAGTTTAGAATTGTCGTATTTATTTTGGTCGGGCGGTAAGGTCATGATCGGTGAGCACTAATTGGAAGATCCCTATGAGTGGGCTCCACCCATTACGGATGGGAGCGCTCGAGGGAGGTGGCCATTGGCCCCTCAACGGGGAGGCGGTCCCTTCTAAGGATGGGCCGCCGAAAGGAAAGGAAAGGCGGTCAAGGCCCCTTCCTGGGTAGGAGGGGCTACAGCCCCCTCCTGGAGAATTTCCTGGGGCCAGGACATCTGCGACGGCAGATGTGGTAAGTTGTGTGGGGTTTGGGGGGGGGTCTACGCTACCTTCTAGATACCTCACACGAGTCCTCGGACGACCTTTAAGTGGCGTCGAGTTTATTGGGGCCCCCGTCAAGTCAAGGGAAATTGGTAGTTGCACTTGAGGTACACCTCGGTGCGGTCGCCCCTCACAAGTGAGGGGGATATTTCTGGTTTAGGGATCTTGACACCGGTTACGACCTTGCCGTTGGCCCTTAAACGTTAGGATGTACAATTTCAAAATTTCAAGTTAAATGTTTTGTAGGATGTTAGTTCGGCTAGGAGAACCTTTGTATTAGAGAATATGTTAAGGTTAGCCAAACATCGCAATGTGGTAATGAAATTGTACATAATATGAAACCGTTATTTTAATGTTTTAATTTTGTTTCATATTTTAATAAATACGGCCGGGAGGGTCACTCCCTCCCGTCTTCCAAAAGTTCAGAACTGTTTCCGGTTTCCCATCCTTGGGGATTGTGTTGAGAGGGTGTGGCGGGTATCTCAGCCATAAAACATTTAGTAGACGAAAACATTTTTTTACATGTGTATCTCCTCTTCTGAACCTACCTATCATTTTCCAAAGTATGGGTAAGCATCTATGTTTTAAATAAAGTTCACAAAAGGGAATTGTCTTCACAACAATGGAATGACCCATGCATATTTACTTTTTACATTTGCACGTTCCCCATTTGTGTTGCCTGAGAACTGGTATCTTCATACATACCTTAGTGAACCAGCAGAGAGAGAATAGATGGGATGAAACCTCCGGATATCGATTATAGTAGGAGTATAGAACATGGAATCCTAGATATGGGGAGATGTTTCTCCAATGTTACTCAGGGGGTGGAGGGAGGGGGAACAAGGTTCAAATCATTGGGGTTTGTTGTTCAGAAATGCAATTATTTATATCCGACCAATGTAAGAGGCGGCCTCATGGCAGGTTTTCATTATGACCAAATTCTTAACAGACGAGGATGTATTAATTTTTCTTCAAGTCCATCATTTGTGACTTAAGGATAAGTGCTTCTTAATGCAGTCATGAGTGCATTATTGTCATGGTCAGAATGATATTAATAAAAACATTTTTTTTTAAATCGTTATACCTACCTGGTTAATGAGGTATATATATATATATATATATATATATATATATATATATATATATATATATATATATATATATATATATATATATATATATATATATATATATATTCACTGAAAAAACCATAGGTTATAGACCATATATAGTTAGGAATTAGCATTTACAAAACCTTGAAAATTCACTGAAAAAACCATAGGTTATAGAGCATATATAGTTAGGAATTAGCATTTACAAAACCTTAATTTACTCGCACAAAACCATTGAAATTCGCATATATAGTTAGTTGCGCTAACTATATATCGCGCACCCGCAATCCACTGCTGATGATGTCACATATTACCTCATTCATGACATGGTCAGTGACATCACTGATGACATCACTGAGGACATCATCCAGTGTTTGTATGTTTCTGTAAAGTTAAAATATGTCTTACATATTGAAGAATGAGTGGATGTATAAGTGTCTGAATGAAGGATTTAGTAGGTGCATGACTGACTGTATGAGAGAGTGATTAAATGTGTCTCACTGAGTGCATGGGTTAGTGACTAAACTGTCTTAATTTGTGCATCATTATATCTGTTGTTCTACAAACTGCTGCATGTGTTGATCAGTAGCTATATGACTAACTGTACGGGTTATTGATTGGTTGTCCAAGTATTTGTATGGGAGAGTGAGTGTGTGTGTGGGGGTGGCTGGGAGGTGTGTGACTCTGTGCATACATGTGTGAACAGTTTATTCACTAGATCTATGGGTTCAAAACTGCATGTTGAAACAGCTGTATGGGTGGTTGACTGTGTACGAGTGTATTGGTGAGTGAATGGATATCTCAGTGCTACATGTCAAAGTAAGTACATATGTAAAACACAGTACATGTGAGAGTTCACATATATAAATGACTGTGCATAAGAGCCAGTGAATGTGTGAGTGGCTGTATGGATCATTGTGAACTTGTATCAGGGATTGTATAAAAGAGTAAATATGTGTTAGTATATGTTCGAATAAGTAAGGTGTGTATAACTGTTTAGTTGAGGAAATGGAGGTGTGATTGATTCTTTGCATGACTGACTAGGTGTGTGAGTAACTCCATGGATGAGTGACAGTCTGTGAGTGTCTGTGAGTCAGCGTTCCGGTTGCTCCCGGTACATCCAGACGATCAGCGTCTCCTTGGTTTCATGTTTCAGGGTCACTATTACATGGATAGGTGTATGCCAATGGGGTGCTCTATATCTTGTGCCTATTTTGAAAAGTTCAGTTGTTTCTTGCAATGGGTCTTCACAAGGAAGACGGGGTTTCAACATGTTATGCATTACCTCAATGACTTTTTGTTTTTGGGGGCAGCCGGGGATCCCGAATGTGGACAGGCTTTGACTGAATTTTGTGTCTTGATGAATCAGTTTGGCGTGCCATTGGCACCAGGTAAGACTGTGGGTCCCTCGACTTGCCTCGAGTTTCTGGGGATCGAGCTCGACTCGGAAGAAGGTTGTTTTCGTTTACCAGGAGACAAAGTGTTAAGATTCAGGGCATGCCTGCAAACGTGTATAAGTGAGTCTAAGGTTAAGCTACACCAATTACAACAATTGGTGGGACAGTTGAATTTTGCCCTACGAGTAATACCGATGGCCCGCCCCTTTTCCCGCTCGATCGCTCAAGCCATGGTCGGCCTAAAGGAGGGTCATCATCGCACAAGGCTCTCGGCAGAGGTTCGCCAGGACATGCGCATTGGGTTGGCATTTCTGGCGGATTTCAATGGTCGAATTGTCTGGAACAAACCGGCGGTGTCCTCTGAGGAGCTGGGGCTGTGGACGGATTCGGCAGGGAGCATTGGTTTTGGTGCTATATTCGGCACTCAGTGGTCGGCACAACAATGGCCGTCATGGTGGCATGATAGTGGATTGACAAGTAACATTGCTTTTCTGGAACTTTTCCCCATTCTGGTGGCCCTGAGAACTTGGCCCGAGGGGTTCAGAGATCACTCTGTGGTATTCTGGTCTGATAACATGACCGTGGTTGAGTGTATCAATAGCCAGGCAGCACGATGCAAATGGATTCTGAGATTGCTCAAGGAAATTGTATTACTGTGTATGCAATTGAATGTGCTATTTAAGGCAAGACATGTGCCGGGTGTGATGAACCAGGCGGCTGATGCGCTTTCTCGTTTTCGTATGCAGGCCTTCTGGGGTTTTCTGCCCACAGCGGACCCGGTGGCGGCACCCTTTCCCGAAGCTTTCTGGTCTCTCGGTGCCCCGAACTTCGTAACCTCGTGGGAGAGAGTTTAGCACCCAGGACGAGGAAGGCATATGAAGGGGCGTATTGGGCCCCCAAAAAGGCCTATTGGGCCTTTTTGGGGGCTGCTAGAGGGGAGCTTTGGGGCCAGGAGGAGTTGGTAGTGAAATTCCTGCTGTCTTTACATCAGGCAGGCAAATCAGTGGCTACGGCCCAGAGGCATCGGGCCGCCATTTCCTTTGTGGCTAGGGCTCATGGGATCCAGGACCCGACAGCGTCTTTCGTTGTGCAAAAAGCGCTACGTGGGTGGCAACGCCTAGAGGGTCGCAGAGTAGATGAAAGGCGCCCGATAGGTTTGGATAGGTTGGCCCTGTTATTATCCATACTACCTGCAACGTGTTCATCCGAGTATGAAACAGTGTTATTCCGAGCCGCTTTTACGCTGGCATTCCATGGGGCTATGCGGGTAAGCGAACTAGTGGCAAGGAACAAGCAGGATGTGATGGGGGGACTGTGCCGAGAGCATGTTCAGGTCAGAGGGGGGACAATCACTGTCTCGTTTGTCAGGTCCAAGACCGATCAGGGTGCGATGGGTGATTGCATAATCATACAAAGGATTCCCGGGTCCTCCATGTGCCCGGTGGGTTGTGTAGAGGAATATTTAGCACAAAGGGTGGCATCATGGGGGGGGACCTTGTTGAGACACGCTGACGCCACCCCACTGACGAGGTTTCAGTTTCAGCGGGTGCTTGCGATGTCGATTGCCGCTGCTGGCTTGAACCCGGGCGAGTTTGGGACCCATTCCTTTCGGATAGGGGCTGCTACAGAGGCTACAGCCAGGGGTCTGAATGTCGAACAAGTTAAACGTGTGGGGCGTTGGTCCTCCAATTGTTATAAAAGGTATGTGCGGTTGCACATGTTATGAAGCTGTAATGATGTACTCACGCTTCTTGTTTTTTGTTTGGTTTCAGTTGCGCAAGCCTACGAGGCGGGGCGGACTATGCAGTCGACCCATCACCGGGCCAGCGGTCAGACATCACCGGCTGTGAAAAAGGAGGTGTGGGTCGTGGGCCACTCATACGTGAGGCGTGCCGCAGACGTATTCAAAGCAGGTGACATGATTCACGTGGCTGGGGAATACGGGTACAGTATGTCCTTCTACGGAAGGGGCGGACTCTGTATTGACCAGTTTCAATCATTTCTCGAGGGTTTGCTAGGGTGGACAAGGTCACCGCCGTCTATAGTCATAGTACATCTCGGGGGCAATGATTTGGTCACCACTGGTAGACGACTTCTTCTAGAGGCGATGCTTTCCACTGTAAGTTGGTTAGCGAGAAGAGTTCCAGGGTGCACAATTGCATGGTCCCATATGATCCCGCGAAAAGTATGGCGAGGGGCCATTTCTGTTTCTGCTCTGAATCATTCAGTAAGGAAAATTAATAACAAAGTGAGTAGATTGTTCCGTTCCAATACTCTGCATTCTATTCCGCATGGTTGTATTACTGGTGACAGTATGTATTTGGGGGATGGTGTTCATTTGTCCCGGGTGGGGAACGAGTTACTCATAGGAGACTTGATAGCTTGGCTAAAGACTTTAAGACATGACCTTTAGGTAGGAGTGTTGTGGGGGGTCCGGATAGCCGGTCAACTATCCGGCCTGTGGCGGTAAGGTCATGATCGGTGAGCACTAATTGGAAGATCCCTATGAGTGGGCGTCACCCATTACGGATGGGAGCGCTCGAGGGAGGTGGCCATTGGCCCCTCAACGGGGAGGCGGTCCCTTCTAAGGATGGGCCGCCGAAAGGAAAGGAAAGGCGGTCAAGGCCCCTTCCTGGGTAGGAGGGGCTACAGCCCCCTCCTGGAGAATTTCCTGGGGCCAGGACATCTGCGACGGCAGATGTGGTAAGTTGTGTGGGGTTTGGGGGGGTCTACGCTACCTTCTAGATACCTCACACGAGTCCTCGGACGACCTTTAAGTGGCGTCGAGTTTATTGGGGCCCCCGTCAAGTCAAGGGAAATTGGTAGTTGCACTTGAGGTACACCTCGGTGCGGTCGCCCCTCACAAGTGAGGGGGATATTTCTGGTTTAGGGATCTTGACACCGGTTACGACCTTGCCGTTGGCCCTTAAACGTTAGGATGTACAATTTCAAAATTTCAAGTTAAATGTTTTGTAGGATGTTAGTTCGGCTAGGAGAACCTTTGTATTAGAGAATATGTTAAGGTTAGCCAAACATCGCAATGTGGTAATGAAATTGTACATAATATGAAACCGTTATTTTAATGTTTTAATTTTGTTTCATATTTTAATAAATACGGCCGGGAGGGTCACTCCCTCCCGTCTTCCAAAAGTTCAGAACTGTTTCCGGTTTCCCATCCTTGGGGATTGTGTTGAGAGGGGGTGGCGGGTATCTCAGCCATATGGAAAGGGGCGACCATTCGGTCCCCCCGAACGTATGGCGGAGTACCACGATCCCCCCGGGAAGCCATCTTGTGCGGGAGGCGAGTCCCGGCTGGTATGCCCGAAGCGGCGTAGCCGGGGCGCGCCTTTTTCCCGCCCTAGAGTGGGCTGGCCTAGACACTGACGCGGCCGGCCACGCCCCCGGGGCAGGCGGGGGCGGGTTTACGCCCGCCCTGAAGACGGATAAAAGAAGCAACAAGCCAAGGAAGCATCCTCTTGTTCCTGTGCTCTGAAGCTGCACCACCTCGCTGCACGTGAGCTCGAGACGGAACGAAGAGCCAATTTTGACCCACCCACCAGCCCCTGAGGACAGCAAGTGGTTTTGAATAATGTTTGATGTGGTAACTCTAATTTTGTTTGCAGGTTCGGATTATTATCGTGGTAACTTTGAATATGCAATAAAGAATGGTCAATTTGTGGTATATTTTGCAAATAAAGGAATCCTGCTCTAAGTGTTGATCAGTAAGCATGCTTTTAATAAAGTCGTTGTGTTACTGTCTTTAAGTAAATTAGTCATTTAGTTTAGAATTGTCGTATTTATTTTGGTCGGGCGGTAAGGTCATGATCGGTGAGCACTAATTGGAAGATCCCTATGAGTGGGCTCCACCCATTACGGATGGGAGCGCTCGAGGGAGGTGGCCATTGGCCCCTCAACGGGGAGGCGGTCCCTTCTAAGGATGGGCCGCCGAAAGGAAAGGAAAGGCGGTCAAGGCCCCTTCCTGGGTAGGAGGGGCTACAGCCCCCTCCTGGAGAATTTCCTGGGGCCAGGACATCTGCGACGGCAGATGTGGTAAGTTGTGTGGGGTTTGGGGGGGGGGTCTACGCTACCTTCTAGATACCTCACACGAGTCCTCGGACGACCTTTAAGTGGCGTCGAGTTTATTGGGGCCCCCGTCAAGTCAAGGGAAATTGGTAGTTGCACTTGAGGTACACCTCGGTGCGGTCGCCCCTCACAAGTGAGGGGGATATTTCTGGTTTAGGGATCTTGACACCGGTTACGACCTTGCCGTTGGCCCTTAAACGTTAGGATGTACAATTTCAAAATTTCAAGTTAAATGTTTTGTAGGATGTTAGTTCGGCTAGGAGAACCTTTGTATTAGAGAATATGTTAAGGTTAGCCAAACATCGCAATGTGGTAATGAAATTGTACATAATATGAAACCGTTATTTTAATGTTTTAATTTTGTTTCATATTTTAATAAATACGGCCGGGAGGGTCACTCCCTCCCATCTTCCAAAAGTTCAGAACTGTTTCCGGTTTCCCATCCTTGGGGATTGTGTTGAGAGGGGGTGGCGGGTATCTCAGCCATAAAACATTTAGTAGACGAAAACATTTTTTTACATGTGTATCTCCTCTTCTGAACCTACCTATCATTTTCCAAAGTATGGGTAAGCATCTATGTTTTAAATAAAGTTCACAAAAGGGAATTGTCTTCACAACAATGGAATGACCCATGCATATTTACTTTTTACATTTGCACGTTCCCCATTTGTGTTGCCTGAGAACTGGTATCTTCATACATACCTTAGTGAACCAGCAGAGAGAGAATAGATGGGATGAAACCTCCGGATATCGATTATAGTAGGAGTATAGAACATGGAATCCTAGATATGGGGAGATGTTTTTCCAATGTTACTCAGGGGGTGGAGGGAGGGGGAACAAGGTTCAAATCATTGGGGTTTGTTGTTCAGAAATGCAATTATTTATATCCGACCAATGTAAGAGGCGGCCTCATGGCAGGTTTTCATTATGACCAAATTCTTAACAGACGAGGATGTATTAATTTTTCTTCAAGTCCATCATTTGTGACTTAAGGATAAGTGCTTCTTAATGCAGTCATGAGTGCATTATTGTCATGGTCGGAATGATATTAATAAAAACATTTTTTTAAAAATCGTTATACCTACCTGGTTAATGAGGTATATATATATATATATATATATATATATATATATATATATATATATATATATATATATATATATATATATATATATTCACTGAAAAAACCATAGGTTATAGAGCATATATAGTTAGGAATTAGCATTTACAAAACCTTAATTTACTCGCACAAAACCATTGAAATTCGCATATATAGTTAGTTGCGCTAACTATATATCGCGCACCCGCAATCCACTGCTGATGATGTCACATATTACGTCATTCATGACATGGTCAGTGACATCACTGATGACATCACTGAGGACATCATCCAGTGTTTGTATGTTTCTGTAAAGTTAAAATATGTCTTACATATTGAAGAATGAGTGGATGTATAAGTGTCTGAATGAAGGATTTAGTAGGTGCATGACTGACTGTATGAGAGAGTGATTAAATGTGTCTCACTGAGTGCATGGGTTAGTGACTAAACTGTCTTAATTTGTGCATCATTATATCTGTTGTTCTACAAACTGCTGCATGTGTTGATCAGTAGCTATATGACTAACTGTATGGGTTATTGATTGGTTGTCCAAGTTTTTGTATGGGAGAGTGAGTGTGTGTGTGGGGGTGGCTGGGAGGTGTGTGACTCTGTGCATACATGTGTGAACAGTTTATTCACTAGATCTATGGGTTCAAAACTGCATGTTGAAACAGCTGTATGGGTGGTTGACTGTGTACGAGTGTATTGGTGAGTGAATGGATATTTCAGTGCTACATGTCAAAGTAAGTACATATGTAAAACACAGTACATGTGAGAGTTCACATATATACATTACTGTGCATAAGAGCCAGTGAATGTGTGAGTGGCTGTATGGATCATTGTGAACTTGTATCAGGGATTGTATAAAAGAGTAAATATGTGTTAGTATATGTTCGAATAAGTAAGGTGTGTATAACTGTATAGTTGAGGAAATGGAGGTGTGATTGATTCTTTGCATGACTGACTAGGTGTGTGAGTAACTCCATGGATGAGTGACAGTCTGTGAGTGTCTGTTTACACTGAGTGTATCTAAGGTTATATCAGAGTCTGAGGAGGTTCATCGTATAATCACATGAATGATGTCATCAGTGATGTGATAAGTAATGTCAAATGAGATGTTATCAGTTATGTCATCAGTGATGTCATTTGAGATGTCATCAGTGATGTCATCAGTGATGTCACTGACCATGTCATGAATGATGTAATATGTGACATCATCAGCAGTGGATTGCGGGTGCGCGATATATAGTTAGCGCAACTAACTATATATGTGAATTTCAATGGTTTTGTGCGAGTAAATTAAGGTTTTGTAAATGCTAATTCCTAACTATATATGGTTTATAACCTATGGTTTTTTCAGTGAATTTTCAAGGTTTTGTAAATGCTAATTCCTAACTATATATGGTCTATAACCTAGGGTTTTTTCAGTGAATTTCATTGGTTTTGTAAATGCTAATTCCTAACTATATATGGTCTATAACCTATGGTTTTTTCAGTGAATTTGATTGGTTTTTTAAAAGCTAACATCTGAAGCTGTAAAATGTATTCTTCTTTAAATCCAAAAATATATTTTAGATGTTTATTAATAATTTTTTTTAAAATATTTTTTTGCTTCGCTTTCGATTCGCGAACTGGGAAGCTTTCCGTTAGCTCATCTTGATGCCGCGACCTAGTCCGCGAACCGGTAAACGTTTCGTTTGCGCAACTGTGACGTTTTGCGGAAGCGCGACGTATCACTTTGTCGCGTAATGCGTCTTTTGACGCGCCGCGTTAGCGCTCCCAGAAGTGCTCCGGACCGCGAACCGGAAACGATCCGGGACGCGGCGCGCACCGCGTAACGTGAGCGGAACAGGTCATGTGACTTGTTAATAAAACTTTTCATTGGTTCATTTCACTTTTGGTTTCCTAATGATGTAATACTAGGTCATGTGATCTAAAATTAACACTTTTCATTGGTTTATAACTTTTGCTTTTCCCAAATGATGAAAACCCCTCCTTCTTTCCTCACTCTGACTTTCATCTTGGTGAGAGAAAGACCATTTACATATAATTGAGCAATGGCTTCTGTACTTGCTTCAGCTGGTGCACCCCCACCACCACCTTCACCTCCTCATGAGAAGAGAGGACCATCATCTCGGTTCATTGCCAACACAGAGGAGGAGGAAGAGGATGAACTTGAAGAAGAGGAGAGAGAAGAACAAGAGTTCTTACAGGAGTTGCCCCGTGTTTCCCGTCGGAAAACTAGTTTTATCTGGCAGTTTTTTTCAATCCCTCGAGGGGAGAAGAAAGTCAATGCAAAATATGCCACCTGCCTTATCTGTAAAAAAAGGCTATCAAGAGGCACTGAAAAAAAGTATAGCATGGGAAACTATACCATGCATCGCCATATGACCAGGTGGCATCCACTCAACTACAGCCGTGCAGAGTTGCGTGACCTGCAGGATAATCCCCCAACAACTCCTGTGGCCAGGTCAACCTTGCATATCTCTCTGACTGGAGGAGAGGCACAGGAAACCGTGCCAAACATTCAAAAGAACTTCAAACACATGAAGCTAACCTGCTTGTATTGTGGGGCATTGCTTTCATGTGGGAACATGAGCGTAAACTTAATGAACATTGCTTACGAGAATCACAATTGCCCTAACCCACCCAAACAGTATTTTTTTTTTTGCTCCTGTTGAGCCTTTTTCAATGCCTGTTTTTTGTTGTTTCCCCTCCATCAAAAACAAAAAAATATATAAAACTGTGCAAAAATACAAAAAAATCAAAAAATGTTTAGAAAAAAATAATAATAATAAAACAACAAAAACATAAAAAAAGTTATTTTCAGAACTACCTCCCCTTTCAAATAAAATTGCTAGAATGTTTAGCACTCTGGCAAGCTCTATTTCTTTTGGTTCGCTTTCCAGTTAGCTGCCCGGTTCGCGAACTAGAAGCGAACCAAAAAAATGTTTTTAAAAAAAAAGAAGAGTTAGTATAAGGGAAGTAAACAGAGAGTAATGTTAAAAGAAAGACAGCTATAGGGAGTAAACCAGAGATACTGTTTAATAGATCTATTTAACGAAGAAAAGATGGAAGAGGGTATAATTGCGAAAAACAAAATGGATAAGGAAGTGAAAGAAAAAAAAGAGAGTAGAACAATAACAAAGAAGAGTTTCTTGGAGAATGTGAGTGAATGTTCAAAATAAGATTAAAACATGTGGAATACCAGAGAGAAAAAATAGAAAACAGAAAAGAAGAAATAACTGAAAAAGATTAATTGAAACAGCAAAGAAATGTAAATAACATAGAGCCATATCATCAACATAGGCAATAAAAGTTTTGCTTTTTTTATCAGCAGAAATATGTCGCCAAAGTATTCTAATTAGCTTGATACATATGACTCCTTGTGAGGCCTGTCTTGCAACATGGTGCATCTTTTTCATCAGTGCTGCATCGGTTTCATGTGGCACGATTTTGAAACAGCATGACACATTTGCCTAAATGCATCAATTTGTAATTTCGACGCCTCATAACATATCTTTTGCACCGCTACTGTGTCACAAAACTGATGCACAGTGGCGCAAAACATACATACATATATCATAAATCTGTCCCTAACATTTTAAATAATTAATTCAGGATGACGATAAGGTGTGGTGTCTCCTGAGGTTTGTTTAAGGTGAGGCCTACTCAGGGTTGCATATCAATTTTACGCTTGTTGAAGAATACAGAGGAGATAATACATGTGAAGGCCTACCAATGAAGTAAGTCATGTCCTCTTATTACATCATTCATGACATGGTCAGTGACATCATCAGCAGTGCATTGCGGGTAAAAAGAGTAGAAAACATTTACCTTATAATTCTTGTTAACTTTTAAAAATATTTTTTCATACTTTCAATCTGTAAAAGAGAGAACAAACATTTCCAAAAATATTAAAACATGTATTTAAAAATTAGAAAAAAGAAGGGAAAAGGTTCAAGAAGAAACAGTTTTTCAACAACTTTGACATTTACAGAAGCCTCTGCTTCTCTACGTCCCCTACACAATCCTAAAGATATTTATTTTAAACAAACAGTATCTTCATGCTGATGAAGTGAGGCCTATTTTGGAATATGGTGCTTCTTTTGCATTGCTGATGTCTCACAATAGTGATGCAATATCAGCGCAAAAGAGATGTAAAGCCATCATAAAATTGTGTCTAACATTGTAAATGATTGTTTCAGGATGCAAATAAGATGTGTCCTTTCAAGAGGTTTCTTTGAGGTGAGGCATATTCAGTTTTTTTTAAGAAAACAGTACCCAGAAGTACTGCACTGTAAGCATTAACTTTGACACTTACAGAAGACTCAGTTTCTCCATATCTACCTCACATTTCTAAATGTATATCATAAGTACAAAATCAATTTTGGAAAAGGTGATGGACAGAGTTTCTGAATGATGCAGAATACTCCTACCCAGTCAAGAGATCAGGGCTTGATCCATCACCGTTTTTTAGCTCACTGCACCATCCCAGCTTCAGAACCTGGCTATATGCAAATTAGTCCGTTCCTGTCCCAGTGCATGATGGGAACAGGGCAAACCAAACTACCAAGCCAATTCTTATACTGGGAAGGAGACAAGCTACCGGGGACCGGTTTCTGGCATTTCAGCCGTCTTCGGCCCGGCTTGCTTGAATCCTGATGGTGCAATGAGCTAGGGACTCACGTCTGAGTATACCCTCCCACACATAGTGTGGATAAAATCAATTTTGGAAAAGGTGATGGACAGAGTTTCTGAATGATGCAGAATACTCCTACCCAGTCAAGAGATCAGGGCTTGATCCATCACCGTTTTTTAGCTCACTGCACCATCCCAGCTTCAGAACCTGGCTATATGCAAATTAGTCCGTTCCTGTCCCAGTGCATGATGGGAACAGGGCAAACCAAACTACCAAGCCAATTCTTATACTGGGAAGGAGACAAGCTACCGGGGACCGGTTTCTGGCATTTCAGCCGTCTTCGGCCCGGCTTGCTTGAATCCTGATGGTGCAATGAGCTAGGGACTCACGTCTGAGTATACCCTCCCACACATAGTGTGGATAAAATCAATTTTGGAAAAGGTGATGGACAGAGTTTCTGAATGATGCAGAATACTCCTACCCAGTCAAGAGATCAGGGCTTGATCCATCACCGTTTTTTAGCTCACTGCACCATCCCAGCTTCAGAACCTGGCTATATGCAAATTAGTCCGTTCCTGTCCCAGTGCATGATCATGGATCAAGCCCTGATCTCTTGACTGGGCAGGAGTATTCTGCATCATTCAGAAACTCTGTCCATCACATTTTCCAAAATTGATTTTATCCACACTATGTGTGGGAGGGTATACTCAGACGTGAGTCCCTAGCTCATTGCACCATCAGGATTCAAGCAAGCCGGGCCGACGAGGCTGAAATGCCAGAAACCGGTCCCCGGTAGCTTGTCTCCTTCCCAGTATAAGAATTGGCTTGGTAGTTTGGTTTGCCCTGTTCCCATCATGCACTGGGACAGGAACAGACTAATTTGCATATAGCCAGGTTCTGAAGCTGGGATGGTGCAGTGAGCTAAAAAACGGTGATGGATCAAGCCCTGATCTCTTGACTGGGCAGGAGTATTCTGCATCATTCAGAAACTCTGTCCATCACATTTTCCAAAATTGATTTTATCCACACTATGTGTGGGAGGGTATACTCAGACGTGAGTCCCTAGCTCATTGCACCATCAGGATTCAAGCAAGCCGGGCCGACGAGGCTGAAATGCCAGAAACCGGTCCCCGGTAGCTTGTCTCCTTCCCAGTATAAGAATTGGCTTGGTAGTTTGGTTTGCCCTGTTCCCATCATGCACTGGGACAGGAACAGACTAATTTGCATATAGCCAGGTTCTGAAGCTGGGATGGTGCAGTGAGCTAAAAAACGGTGATGGATCAAGCCCTGATCTCTTGACTGGGCAGGAGTATTCTGCATCATTCAGAAACTCTGTCCATCACATTTTCCAAAATTGATTTTATCCACACTATGTGTGGGAGGGTATACTCAGACGTGAGTCCCTAGCTCATTGCACCATCAGGATTCAAGCAAGCCGGGCCGACGAGGCTGAAATGCCAGAAACCGGTCCCCGGTAGCTTGTCTCCTTCCCAGTATAAGAATTGGCTTGGTAGTTTGGTTTGCCCTGTTCCCATCATGCACTGGGACAGGAACAGACTAATTTGCATATAGCCAGGTTCTGAAGCTGGGATGGTGCAGTGAGCTAAAAAACGGTGATGGATCAAGCCCTGATCTCTTGACTGGGCAGGAGTATTCTGCATCATTCAGAAACTCTGTCCATCACATTTTCCAAAATTGATTTTATCCACACTATGTGTGGGAGGGTATACTCAGACGTGAGTCCCTAGCTCATTGCACCATCAGGATTCAAGCAAGCCGGGCCGACGAGGCTGAAATGCCAGAAACCGGTCCCCGGTAGCTTGTCTCCTTCCCAGTATAAGAATTGGCTTGGTAGTTTGGTTTGCCCTGTTCCCATCATGCACTGGGACAGGAACAGACTAATTTGCATATAGCCAGGTTCTGAAGCTGGGATGGTGCAGTGAGCTAAAAAACGGTGATGGATCAAGCCCTGATCTCTTGACTGGGCAGGAGTATTCTGCATCATTCAGAAACTCTGTCCATCACATTTTCCAAAATTGATTTTATCCACACTATGTGTGGGAGGGTATACTCAGACGTGAGTCCCTAGCTCATTGCACCATCAGGATTCAAGCAAGCCGGGCCGACGAGGCTGAAATGCCAGAAACCGGTCCCCGGTAGCTTGTCTCCTTCCCAGTATAAGAATTGGCTTGGTAGTTTGGTTTGCCCTGTTCCCATCATGCACTGGGACAGGAACAGACTAATTTGCATATAGCCAGGTTCTGAAGCTGGGATGGTGCAGTGAGCTAAAAAACGGTGATGGATCAAGCCCTGATCTCTTGACTGGGCAGGAGTATTCTGCATCATTCAGAAACTCTGTCCATCACATTTTCCAAAATTGATTTTATCCACACTATGTGTGGGAGGGTATACTCAGACGTGAGTCCCTAGCTCATTGCACCATCAGGATTCAAGCAAGCCGGGCCGACGAGGCTGAAATGCCAGAAACCGGTCCCCGGTAGCTTGTCTCCTTCCCAGTATAAGAATTGGCTTGGTAGTTTGGTTTGCCCTGTTCCCATCATGCACTGGGACAGGAACAGACTAATTTGCATATAGCCAGGTTCTGAAGCTGGGATGGTGCAGTGAGCTAAAAAACGGTGATGGATCAAGCCCTGATCTCTTGACTGGGCAGGAGTATTCTGCATCATTCAGAAACTCTGTCCATCACATTTTCCAAAATTGATTTTATCCACACTATGTGTGGGAGGGTATACTCAGACGTGAGTCCCTAGCTCATTGCACCATCAGGATTCAAGCAAGCCGGGCCGACGAGGCTGAAATGCCAGAAACCGGTCCCCGGTAGCTTGTCTCCTTCCCAGTATAAGAATTGGCTTGGTAGTTTGGTTTGCCCTGTTCCCATCATGCACTGGGACAGGAACAGACTAATTTGCATATAGCCAGGTTCTGAAGCTGGGATGGTGCAGTGAGCTAAAAAACGGTGATGGATCAAGCCCTGATCTCTTGACTGGGCAGGAGTATTCTGCATCATTCAGAAACTCTGTCCATCACATTTTCCAAAATTGATTTTATCCACACTATGTGTGGGAGGGTATACTCAGACGTGAGTCCCTAGCTCATTGCACCATCAGGATTCAAGCAAGCCGGGCCGACGAGGCTGAAATGCCAGAAACCGGTCCCCGGTAGCTTGTCTCCTTCCCAGTATAAGAATTGGCTTGGTAGTTTGGTTTGCCCTGTTCCCATCATGCACTGGGACAGGAACAGACTAATTTGCATATAGCCAGGTTCTGAAGCTGGGATGGTGCAGTGAGCTAAAAAACGGTGATGGATCAAGCCCTGATCTCTTGACTGGGCAGGAGTATTCTGCATCATTCAGAAACTCTGTCCATCACATTTTCCAAAATTGATTTTATCCACACTATGTGTGGGAGGGTATACTCAGACGTGAGTCCCTAGCTCATTGCACCATCAGGATTCAAGCAAGCCGGGCCGACGAGGCTGAAATGCCAGAAACCGGTCCCCGGTAGCTTGTCTCCTTCCCAGTATAAGAATTGGCTTGGTAGTTTGGTTTGCCCTGTTCCCATCATGCACTGGGACAGGAACAGACTAATTTGCATATAGCCAGGTTCTGAAGCTGGGATGGTGCAGTGAGCTAAAAAACGGTGATGGATCAAGCCCTGATCTCTTGACTGGGCAGGAGTATTCTGCATCATTCAGAAACTCTGTCCATCACATTTTCCAAAATTGATTTTATCCACACTATGTGTGGGAGGGTATACTCAGACGTGAGTCCCTAGCTCATTGCACCATCAGGATTCAAGCAAGCCGGGCCGACGAGGCTGAAATGCCAGAAACCGGTCCCCGGTAGCTTGTCTCCTTCCCAGTATAAGAATTGGCTTGGTAGTTTGGTTTGCCCTGTTCCCATCATGCACTGGGACAGGAACAGACTAATTTGCATATAGCCAGGTTCTGAAGCTGGGATGGTGCAGTGAGCTAAAAAACGGTGATGGATCAAGCCCTGATCTCTTGACTGGGCAGGAGTATTCTGCATCATTCAGAAACTCTGTCCATCACATTTTCCAAAATTGATTTTATCCACACTATGTGTGGGAGGGTATACTCAGACGTGAGTCCCTAGCTCATTGCACCATCAGGATTCAAGCAAGCCGGGCCGACGAGGCTGAAATGCCAGAAACCGGTCCCCGGTAGCTTGTCTCCTTCCCAGTATAAGAATTGGCTTGGTAGTTTGGTTTGCCCTGTTCCCATCATGCACTGGGACAGGAACAGACTAATTTGCATATAGCCAGGTTCTGAAGCTGGGATGGTGCAGTGAGCTAAAAAACGGTGATGGATCAAGCCCTGATCTCTTGACTGGGCAGGAGTATTCTGCATCATTCAGAAACTCTGTCCATCACATTTTCCAAAATTGATTTTATCCACACTATGTGTGGGAGGGTATACTCAGACGTGAGTCCCTAGCTCATTGCACCATCAGGATTCAAGCAAGCCGGGCCGACGAGGCTGAAATGCCAGAAACCGGTCCCCGGTAGCTTGTCTCCTTCCCAGTATAAGAATTGGCTTGGTAGTTTGGTTTGCCCTGTTCCCATCATGCACTGGGACAGGAACAGACTAATTTGCATATAGCCAGGTTCTGAAGCTGGGATGGTGCAGTGAGCTAAAAAACGGTGATGGATCAAGCCCTGATCTCTTGACTGGGCAGGAGTATTCTGCATCATTCAGAAACTCTGTCCATCACATTTTCCAAAATTGATTTTATCCACACTATGTGTGGGAGGGTATACTCAGACGTGAGTCCCTAGCTCATTGCACCATCAGGATTCAAGCAAGCCGGGCCGACGAGGCTGAAATGCCAGAAACCGGTCCCCGGTAGCTTGTCTCCTTCCCAGTATAAGAATTGGCTTGGTAGTTTGGTTTGCCCTGTTCCCATCATGCACTGGGACAGGAACAGACTAATTTGCATATAGCCAGGTTCTGAAGCTGGGATGGTGCAGTGAGCTAAAAAACGGTGATGGATCAAGCCCTGATCTCTTGACTGGGCAGGAGTATTCTGCATCATTCAGAAACTCTGTCCATCACATTTTCCAAAATTGATTTTATCCACACTATGTGTGGGAGGGTATACTCAGACGTGAGTCCCTAGCTCATTGCACCATCAGGATTCAAGCAAGCCGGGCCGACGAGGCTGAAATGCCAGAAACCGGTCCCCGGTAGCTTGTCTCCTTCCCAGTATAAGAATTGGCTTGGTAGTTTGGTTTGCCCTGTTCCCATCATGCACTGGGACAGGAACAGACTAATTTGCATATAGCCAGGTTCTGAAGCTGGGATGGTGCAGTGAGCTAAAAAACGGTGATGGATCAAGCCCTGATCTCTTGACTGGGCAGGAGTATTCTGCATCATTCAGAAACTCTGTCCATCACATTTCCCAAAATTGATTTTATCCACACTATGTGTGGGAGGGTATACTCAGACGTGAGTCCCTAGCTCATTGCACCATCAGGATTCAAGCAAGCCGGGCCGACGAGGCTGAAATGCCAGAAACCGGTCCCCGGTAGCTTGTCTCCTTCCCAGTATAAGAATTGGCTTGGTAGTTTGGTTTGCCCTGTTCCCATCATGCACTGGGACAGGAACAGACTAATTTGCATATAGCCAGGTTCTGAAGCTGGGATGGTGCAGTGAGCTAAAAAACGGTGATGGATCAAGCCCTGATCTCTTGACTGGGCAGGAGTATTCTGCATCATTCAGAAACTCTGTCCATCACATTTTCCAAAATTTATCATAAGTACAAAAAGCAGAACATTAATTATACATGTTAAATGGTTTATTTTTGCTGTTTTCAGAATGTATCAAATTTCACTTAAATCAGTGACTTGAAGGTATTCATCATGTAACAGCGGGGAAAAAAAAACACAATCAAAATGATTGTGTTTAAAAAACCCATTCAACCTAAGAAATCTGAATTCAAAACTCCTTAAAATTAACTTACTTTCAATGACGTCGAAGGATGTCCTATGAACAGCGTCCACTCTGTTGTGCTATAAATATTTTCAGCCCGCCACTTTCTGAAAGAAAACCTCCATCGTTTTGAAAAATATGTTACATACAAGAAAAGACTTCTCACATTCTACCACATGTTTCCACTTGGCCAAATCATGTTGCAGCGATTCACAACTCTTGTAATTCTTCCAATCAAATCCCGTCATTTTCTATTTTCGCAACTTTCAAAAAGAAAACATTTAAGATTATTTTCACAATCCTGGACTACTAATATCTTACCCTTCTTTCTCACTCATGTTCTCCTTTTCCTATGACACTGATACTGCTTCCTATGAAGCAGACTTACTTGCATCAGGTTTATATAGTTGGATTTTTAAATCGACATTATAATTAAAAGTTTTGGACCAATAATCTAGACAGCATTGCAGACTTACATTCCCTCTACTTGATGAACCTTTTGCAATTCCTCAGAGGAAATCCCGAGATTCTTTCATTAAAATGTTGGTTTTAAAAACACCAGGTAAGAATTTTTAAGGTCAAACGGCAATTTTTTTTTTGAAAGTTACAACAGAATCGTTGCAGAATGACAAGCCGTTTTTAGACTTTAAATAAGCTGTGTAATGTCCTGATGTTTTTGAAGGACCATCGTGATAGATAATTGCTACAGTTACAAAAGTCCTTCCTGATATTGACAGCTGAGAAGCAACAACATTTTTTATTAAAGTTGACAATTTTGATCCATCAGGCCTACATCGTTGGATCATTAAAATGACATACTGGCCATATCTTCGAATAAATAATGTTGACAGCATTTCAGATTTACATTGGCTACACTCCATGTTGTGATCCGCTGCATTTACTAGCTTATTAAAGGAGACTGATTTACTGTCTGGCAAAGTTAAATATATAAATCTTTCTGAGTCTACACTAGTAGTACTTGATACCCTACAGTTCTCGCAGTCATGCTGCCATTGATAAGAAAGCCCAAACAGGTAATCTACATCTACACCCTCATCTTGCAATACATCAAACATATACATTAAAAACTCCTGACAATCCTGCTGATTATTTTCAGAGAAGTCTGTTTGACCTGAACATTCATCTAACAGATAACGAACTTCAGACACACTTTCTACTTTTGTTCGATCAGTGCTACATTTCTCTAACACAGAATTCAACAAACAGCATAAACTTTGTTCGGAATTGAACACAATCTGTTCTTTTAAAGTCTCTAGTGAAAAGAGAACATTAACCACTACATTTGCATAGCAGTTGACACCAGAACTGTTTTCAAATTGAAAACCGACAACATCTTCAACAGAATCCACTTTCTTTCTGCTTACAATTTTCGGTTCATCGACTTTTTGGCTTTTTGCTACAACCTCCCTACTATTACTGATATTTCTTCGTTTACGGCCTACCACACGTTTCTCAATCAAAGGATATTGAGGCAAATGTGGCGCATACTCTCTTCTTAACCTATTGTATTCCTTAACACAATCTAGATCCGCACAAATGTTTGTGACATCACAGTCAATCAAGTACAATCCCGATAAAGTTCTAACTCGTGACAATGCCACATATGCCATACCCTCCTTGAACACAGAACTGCCAATATTCACCAATGCACTATCTACACTTAAACCTTGCGATTTATGGATTGTCACCGCATATGCCAAGCAAACAGGAAACTGTTTACGGTGAACATATAAGTCTTTAACAAGCAAAAACCTAGCAGAACAACGACCAATTAGCTGTACTTCCTCAATGCCATCAAATTTAATTTTTAAAAATTCTATTCCATCTCTATTTCTGTATTTCTCAAAATCAACAACATTACCCATTGATCCATTTACCAGACCTCTTTCAACATGTAAATTCCTTCTCAAAATAATTCGGCAATTTAAACACACATTTAAAGTCTTTTCAAAACCCGCTGTTTTAGATATAGTCTTCTCTAATGAATCCAATTTTGATTTCAAATTCTCTGACAAAATAATTGTTGATCCCATATGCTCTATTTTGTCAATAGCTTCAAGTTTCACAATCTCTTGCTTTTCTAAATTCAACATTTTGTTGTTGAAGATGGAACATTCTGCAAGAGTTGGCATCAAACATATTCCAGATTTCTTCTCAGTAATTTTCTGAAAAATATTCTCAGGCACAACGTCTTCTTCTGGGTATAAATTTGACAGTAATCGTGCATTTAAAGCTTCTTTCCCATGCTCGGTCACTTTTCCAATTCTAATATCTTGTAGAATATTCTTGTAATCTTCATCCTTCGCCTGACGCATATTTTCATGCAGTTCAGCATAATTGAAGTTTAACCATATGTTGACGTTGCCAATGCTCCCTAGGCACTTCCTGGTATCTTCATGCGTGAGTATTTTGAACACAGGTTGACCTTTTACTGGTGTCAGCTGCAGAAGATCTCCGAAAACAAAGATGTGTTTGCCACCAAATAACACATCATACTCAGTTTTAAGAACTTCTTGCATTCTCAAATGCACAAAGGCAAGCATGACATTGGAAACCATGCTTACTTCGTCAATGATAAGAAGTTTCATTTTCCTCAAGACTCTTGAAACTTCAAAACAAGCATCCCCAGATAACTTGTGGTATTGTAATTTGTTGTCATGCTCCACTGGCAGCATCAGTAGACGATGCAAAGTAATACCTTTAATGTTATGTGCTGCCAGTCCAGTTGGAGCGGTGACAACACAAGACAGCGATGACTCAGTCCTTTCCTGCAAATAACAAGAAATTGCTTTAATGAGGAAACTTTTTCCAGTTCCCGCTTCTCCACTCACGTACAGTCGGACAGGCTTCAACGATGTACATGAGCACTCTTTCTTCTCATGACTTAATCCATGCTCAATTTGCTTGGTAACTTCATCATATATTTTCCTCTGCTCAACGTTGAGTTGTTTTTCCAAGTCTTCTAAGTTAACTGAATCCTCCTGAGCATGTGCCATGGCTCTTTCCACTTCATTCATAGCAGTGGCAGCTTCATTTTCAATAATAGGTCCTCCAAGTGGATCTTGACTCAATGAAACAGAACTCTGACTGTCCTGAGAACTGTCTCTGGCAATCTCGGCTGCAATCGTTGCTTCCTGCTCAATTTCCAAAGTTAGCATTTCTTGATATTTGGGAAAAGCAGGACATTCTATGGTCTCCTTAGCAGCAGTGAAAGAGTCTTCGTAACAGAGGAAATCTCCAAGCAGTTCCTCTTCTGCACGCCAAGGCTTGAAAAGTTGCAAAAGTGCTAAATAGAAAAACTCCTTTTTTTCTGGAGATTCGCCACTCAATTTTCGATGGTTTACTAATTGGCATTTTCTTTGCTTGACCAGACATCCCTCACTTCCAATTACAGCATACACTCCATTCTCAATATCTTCTTTGATGTTCCTCGTGAATATATAATTTTGTTAACCTCATATAGACAAACATTCTCAAGGTGACTGCTTCGATTTGAATAATATGTATCCAACATGTTGGTCTTCAAAATGTCAGTACTGTTTGGTTCCTTTTCTGCCAAATACTCAATTTCCCGGACAGGTTTTAGAACTCGATTTCGCGTTGCAGCAAGACCAAGACTCGCCCAAACGATACTCCTGGATTTGGCATAGAGACTTGCTGAAGACAACCGGTCAGAACATTCATAAGCTCCAATTTCTCGATGCGACAACATCTTCAGACTGAAACTGTACAACTTCTTGCTGAGGCTCTTTTCATGGGAAATGTCCTCCCACATATCCTTCAGTTCTGTCTTTTCTTTTTTGGTGATGTAAGATGTCACATACCGAGCCACAGCCATACAGTTGTCAGCCACAAACTGTATATCCATGTTAGCATTCCACATGGACAAAATCACTGGGTTGTAGTCGTTGATGTACTTGGACTCTTCGTTCCTTTTCAAACTGTATGTATTTTTGGGTGATTTCCTCGTGACATTATGTCGCAGCGAAGACATCAAACTGTACACTCTTCCTTTAGAAATCCGCGGTCGTGGAAAGTTGAAACGACATTTGGTGTAGAACTTGTCCTTGTTTCTGAATTTACGACGACAGTACTTTCCACAACGATGGCTTTGGAAACGTAGAACTTGTTCTCTTAGGCTTTTCTTCTCCGTTGCGTTTGGAACAGCACACGTAGAATACTGTTCTATGAAGTTCATCACTAACTCATCCGGATCTGTACCAAATTTAGGTGCATCCTTGATCCACAGCAACATATGTATATGAGGAGCACCTCTTGCTTGGTACTCCTTTCTCCAGAAGAAATCCAACACCTCTCCAAGAGGTGGATTCTTCTTATTTGTGATGAAAGACATCATAGCTTCAAATCTATGATTGAAGTACCTGCATACATTCACTGGATCCAAAGAACACAGTTCTCCTGGTGTCTTGAATTCAATGTTTTCAATATTTCCATTTGCCTCTCGTAGAAATTCAAGTAAGTCTTCCCAGCCATACTCTGCACAGCTCAGAGTAAGGAACCATGTTGGAGTTCCTAAGTTCCTCAGCATACATTTTAAATCACCATGACGACGATACCAGTACTCATTAGTACCACGCTGACACGCCATGAGATTAATTAGGTGAGAATCCAAAATACTGTCTTGGACATTGACTTTATGCATAAAGTCACTTGCCGAGATGTTTCGCATCTGTATACCACTTTTTAAGATGTGGTTCACCGCATATGACAGTCCAGACAGATCGCTTTCAAACAAGAGATGAAACAAATAGGGAATGCATTGACGAAACCTAGGATCTTCTGCATACAATTGTAAAGTCCGGTATTCAGATGCAGGAATTTGATGAGACCGCTCATCATATCTTCCTCCTTGACCTGTTGGAAATAGCTGTGGGAAACACCGAGCTTCCAAACTTTCCTCCCAAACACTAATGGGACTACCTTTGGCTTGTTTCATTTGAAACAACTCAATTGCATTCCCCATGACTTCCTTGGAATGCAAAGGATGAACACTATAATGTTCATATATTTCTTCACTTTTAGAGGCCTCTACTTTCTCAATTTGGCCAGCACACAAATCGCTATCCTCTTCATCACTTACTTCCTCTTCTGCAACATATACATTTATATAGTACTTATTATTTTTCTTCAAATACAATGTTGCCTTTTTGACTTTCCTAACATCCACTAAATCTTGCCATATTTTCTTATTCTTTGTCGGAACACCATTAACCAAGATAACCAAAGGTTCCTCTTCAACTTTTTCTACTCCAATTGTGTTAATGTTTTTGTTCAAATCTAGAGGCAAATAAACAACTCTTCCCTTTAATCCTCTCTGTAAATCTGATGGAGGTAACTTCCCTGTCTTTGGCTCCATTCTTACTATAGCCTGAAAGGGATGAATACTTTGAATCAAAATAGATTCATAAGTATTTAAATCCTTCAATTCAGAAGGAATCTCAACTAATTCAAGATTATTATGAACCGCCCTAGCAGGCATCTGGTTTTTGTTTAATTTGTTACAACAATAAGTACACACACGTTGATCCGATCCCAAATTAAAAGAATTTTCTACCATCAAGTATGTGGCAAAATCCTTCCATTCACTATTATTTTCCCTTTCACTTTTTGCATATAAATCCACTAACTTAGTCTGATTCTTATAATAAGTGCGTCGACAACACACACAAGTGAAATTAGGCCTCTCACTTGATTTCATCTGAAACGTGGCAATTTCCTTCTGAAAATTATCTGTACTGGAAACCTGTACATTATCTTCAACATTATCCTCTACTTCTGGGTCAATTTGAACATTCTCATCTTTATTTCCAAAGTAACAAAACTCAATTTCTTCACAAATATTCTTGACATCTATTTCAGAACCATGCAAAAGAGCAGCACATAACTGTTTAAGCATAATTGCTGGACTCTTAGCATGATACAACATTCTCACTATTTTCCTGACTTTATTATGATGCACTGCTAGCATCCTGAAATGATGAAAAAAACTCTGGCATACTCTCCTGGAAAGACAAGCCAGTGAATGACCACGCAAACCTGTCACTTGTCTCACTCTGCAAGGATCTAATTCTTGCAACAACTTCATTTTCTGCTTCAAACTTTTCTTATTAAATGTCCGTACAAAATCACAAAGCAAATTGATGGAATCCTGTCGCACACTGCAAATAGAACTACACTTCCAGGTGTACACAGGACGCTTAGGACGTCTTCCTAAAACCTCATTACCTAACACCTCGTCTGTCTCTGTTGTCACAAGTTTTTCTTTTTCAACTGGACAACCATCCTTCACTTCATAAGCTCGACCACTGGTGTCAACTGCAAACACCAAATCATTATCCTGAAAATAACTCTCCTCATTAAAAAATGCCTCACAACTTGAACTATGCATCCATTCTCCGGAAAAAACTTCACAAAAGTTACTACGATTTACTACTCTCTTCCATCTACTATTTGATTTGAAATCAGAAATTACCTTGCTTAGTGTCCTAATTCTATTGATTACCAAAATAAACAACTTTAGCTTAATTTCAAAAGCATGATCAATAATTTTCTCTACATTTTTCTTCTTCTTATAAAATGCCACTTTCTGTTGGCCTTTTTTAATATTTTTTAATAAATTAACTATTATTCTGTTGCGGAACATTCGTTTTCGAATGTCCCTAAACTGTTGTTTCCTTCTACTATCATGCACAGAGTTATCTCTTCCTCTACCAGTAACATTTTTTTATGGGTCTTTCCTTTCCATTTCAATTGCTTTTCTTTTTCTGGACTAAAACATTTTTGGGAGAAATACTTTTTTTACTACAAATATTTCTTAGGAATGATTTCGTGCTCTTACCCGGAGCTTTCTTGGTGATTTCACGAGTATTTTGGATAGAGGACTGCTGCAATAATACATGATCTTGCTGTCTTTGATGTTTTCTCGCCTGTGTAATACGATTTTTAGTTGGCATTTTTTCAATTTATAAATGATGTGCAGTTGAATCTGTGGAAAAATATAATAAAAAAACTGTTATTAACCACTATTACCAAACAGTAAATGAATAACTGTCATCATAAACTTAACACCCTACTTATTATATAACATAGCAAATCTTTGTCACCACCACTGCGTCACAAAAATGACACACAGTGGTATAAAACAGGCATACAATAATCATAAATCTCTCCCTAACATTTTAAATGATTTATTCAGGTTGGCGATAAAGTGTGGCCTATCTAAAGGTTTGTTTGGGCCCAGATCTTTGGACTGGGGTAAATGGGTGTCATTGATCCACATTCGGTCCATCACCTGTTTTGTTTGTTTGAGGTGAGGCCAACACACGGTTGCAGATGACATCATAGACACTCAAATGCCTTATAAATATGACCCAAAACAACCTATGAAGCTCTAGCAGTACATATCTACAAATGTAATTGATTTCAAAAAATCGTTTTTAAACACAGCATATAAATCAATTGTATAGCTGCATTCAAGAGGAAATGACTGAAAATGTCCTTGAGACACATGAAAGCGTTTTATTGAATGCCCTTGCACCATTTTTGGGACATTATTAACATGGCTATGTAACTCCCATAATCAAAATCTAAATTTGCCAAGCACAGGTGGGAGCGTATTTACAACAAACTTGCCCCATGAGGAACGCTTTCCATTGAAAAAGGGAAAAATAACATCATAGACACTCAAATTCCTTATAAATATGACCCAAAACAACCTATGAAGCTCTAGCAGTACATATCCAGAAATGTAATTGATTTGAAAAAATAGTTTTTAAACACAGCATATAAATCAATTGTATACCTGCATTCAAGAAGAAATGACTGAAAATGTCCTTGAGACACATGAAAGCGTTTTATTGAATGCCCTTGCACCATTTTTGGGACATTATTAACATGGCTATGTAACTCCCATAATCAAAATCTAAATTTGCCAAGCACAGGTGGGAGCGTATTTACAACAAACTTGCCCCATGAGGAACGCTTTCCATTGAAAAAGGGAAAAATAACATCATAGACACTCAAATGCCTTATAAATATGACCCAAAACAACCTATGAAGCTCTAGCAGTACATATCCAGAAATGTAATTGATTTGAAAAAATAGTTTTTAAACACAGCATATAAATCAATTGTATACCTGCATTCAAGAAGAAATGACTGAAAATGTCCTTGAGACACATGAAAGCGTTTTATTGAATGCCCTTGCACCATTTTTGGGACATTATTAACATGGCTATGTAACTCCCATAATCAAAATCTAAATTTGCAAAGCACAGGTGGGAGCATATTTACAACAAACTTGCCCCATGAAGAACGCTTTCCATTTAAAAAGGGAAAAATAACATCCTAGACACTCAAATGCCTTATAAATATGACCCAAACAACCTATGAAGCTCTAGCAGAACATATCCAAAAATGTAATTATTTTCAAAAATCGTTTTTAAACACAACATATCTGTTTCAGCTTACATGAGAGACCATGGAATGGGCTCCATATACAACAATAACTTGTGTTACTGCATGCCAGAATGCTAAACCAAATATGCAATTACAATTTCTCAAAGAAACACAATCTATTTGTATTTCACTTGAGACAAAGCCACATTTTAAAAACACAGCTTTCTTCATCATTTTCTCCTTAAATCATACTATTCTCTTTCTAAATTAAATAAATCTTTTCTCAGCTTAGCAAATACTTTTTGAGTTTCAAAACAGTCTCAGAAGTACACCAAATTGTCTTGAGCAGATCAAGCAGGATGCACTCCAGAGGTTGCAGCTATTGAAAACACAGAAATACAGATATTCATTACACATATCTCTCATATTAGCCAATCATAACTCTTCCCTCACTTTTTTCAAATCAAAACCCTTCCCCCCTCTGCCCTCGCTGCCTTTTTTCCATAGCAACCACCTCCTGGAAGACCTCTCATGTTTGCAAATTCACACAACAATGTTTCAATTGAACTCTGAACTCTCACTGCACCTGCGTATCCAGTGCAATCTTTCATTAAATGTTTTTTCCTTGACCATTCAAATTGCATCTTTCAAAGAACACATCCATGCACCCTAACCTTCTGTTTTCAGAAATGGAAATCCACCAATCACTGCTAATGAATCATTAGCACTGAAACTCCACAGTTTTTTTTCTTTACAAACTCCTACTGTTTCAACTGCCCTTTCATTACCACACTTCATCTGACTGCAGCACAACCTTCTCTCACCATGTTTAAAGTCTGGATTGTTGGACATAGTTACATCCACTGGGCTCAAAGGTATGCTGAGAACAGAAATGTACCTAACCTCAATTTACAAGATGTGGAAATTAAGTGGTTGGGCCAAAGAGGATTAAAATGTCACCAATTGATGCCATTGGTGAAAACCTTTATGCATTTGCCAAAACCTGACCTGTTAATTGTGCACTGTGGAGGTAATGATTTGGGCACTTTGACTGGAGTAGGTCTGGAAATGCTTTTAAAGGACACCTTTGAGCAATTAATGGCACTTTTACCTCAAACTGCCTTGGTATATTCCAATATATGCCAAAGACAGAAATGGAGGTGGTCCAACCAATTTTGTCCACAAATTGAGAAAGCGAGAAAGCATGTAAACAAATCTGTTTCAGCTTACATGAGAGACCATGGAATGGGCTCCTTGTACAACAACAACTTGCGTTACTACATGCAAGATATCTACAGAGGAGATGGAGTTCACTTCTCAGATGAGGGCAACAGAATTTTCATTCTGAATTTAAGACTGTGCATAGGTACCTACTTATAAGTACCTAAATGTACCATAAACCCAAAAGCTCTTCTCAGAGCTACCCTTCATCTGATCACTCACAATTATTATTTTTTTCTAACTTTTTTCACTAATTTTCCACAAATTACGCTCCCCGAGGCGCTACCCGGTTCGCGAACCGAAAGCTAACCTCGCGGAATTTTTTTAAAAAATTTTTTTTCCGCACATAAAAGCCTCCTCAGCCACCCTCAGAAAACCTAGGGGGTCAAGATAAGTCTACCATGACCCCTTATACCCATTCTAAACATTATTTGTCCTCCATCTTGTATCTTAATGCGACCGAAACACAAAATGGTGGACCCCCGTGACGCTTAAAGTTCGCGAACCGAGCCGCTTCCTGGGAAGCGGTCCAAAAAAAAGGTGGGAAAGTAATTTACAGAAAAACGACTAGAGACACTCTCACCAAATATAGATTAGCTCATACTACATAACAATCCCTTTCATTTTCACAAATTTGATTGAAATTCCATTTAGCCATTAAGCCTGTAGACCTCTCTAAGTACCGTGAGGTAAATTACTTCACAAAACACATCTGAAGTGTTGGAATTGACAACCAATGAAAATGTTACTTTCATTTTCTACTTTTATTATCTAACATTTGATTGGTTATATACCTGTATATATATAAAGGAGGAGAAGAAAACACAGCCATTTTGACTGCTACTTCTTGTTGTACTTGTACATCACATTTGAATAGCTATCAAACAATTCAACTTCTTTGTGAAGGTAAGTTGTTATTTTTAAAACTGAAGTATATTGTGCACTATAACTTAATATGGTAGACTTTTTCTGATAGATATATACTATCCCTCTATAGTAGTTATAGATTTAGATAGACTTCTCTGTTATAGTTATGAATGGAGTTAGGCTTGTCTTGGTTAAATCACATACACTTTTTTATAGTCCTATTTCCACTCTGATACTATACACTGCCAAAAGATAAATTCACTGATAAAAACTGCCTATCTAAAATTATTCCCAACAGTGCCCTATCTCTACTAATATATATTTTTTAATCAAAATTTCAGGCAAAATGGAAGGCGAGCAACAAGTTAAATTTACAATTGTACTGGAGGAGAGCAGCCAAGAAAAAATTGATGATTTTATGGATCAAAGTAGAGACCAGGAACTACTACAATGTGTTGAAGCAGTGGATAACCTGCTTCAAAATGAGGACAATTTACACCCTATATTCAATTTTGAAATTTCTGACACTGAAATGTTAGAAAATTTAATGAATTATGAAACACAATCAAAATAAAAAAAATACTTTAAAAATAAAGAAAACAAAAAAAAACAACAAAAACAACAAACAATTAACATACAGTATTAGAAAAGTCTATCATTCTTTTATCCTTATAGTCCGCTGCCCAGAACACTTCCCGGTTCGCGAACTTGGCGCTCACCACGCCAAAAAAAAAAAAAGAATTTTTTTTTGACCTTCCTGGGCCCTTTTGAAACCTCCACGAGGATCTACTATGCCCCCTTATGGTAATTTCCCCCTTTGTTTTGGCCTCTTCTTCTCTCTCGATCCTACCGAGAGTTAAGATGGCGACCGCTCCGGACTGTTTAGAATGTTGACAGACACCGGAGAGCCAATCAGCTTCGCATCGCAAAGTTCCGTTTCGCGAAAAGTAAGCGGACCGGAGCGCAGCCCGGAGCGCTGTTACAGATATATATCTTGTTTTAAACGTTAATTTCTCAAAATCCACTGAAGCACATATATTGAGACCTAGCAAAGGCACATCGGGCTAACAGTCCCTACAATTTTACCAAGTTTCGTTGAAATCCATTCAGCCGTTCGGGCTAAAAGTGAGGCCAACCGCCCTATGGAAATTAACATGGGAAAAACGCGTTTTGGGACCCCCCTTTTTTCTTAGCCCCCCCTTGACGAACCCCCCCCAAATTTCCGGGAGCTGCTCAGAAACCAAATGTGCCATTTTCCTGAAAATTTCAGCCGATTCCGTCCACAAACGCCAAAGTTATTAGACATAGAATTTTCAAAAATCCCATAGAGAAAAAATCCTAACTATATATACCTACTGGCGACCGCCAGTAGGTATATATATATATATATATATATATATATATATATACATATATATATATATATATATATATATATATATATATATATATATATACGCTCCGAGTTTGTCCCAAACTTGAAAATGCACTCCAACTCTCACCGGTGACGGGTGAAAGCAGAGACAGCATACCGCAGGTCGCAGCGGCATTAGAGTCTTCCTGTCTGCTCAGTTCTTGACGCCTGACGCGTTTCAGTGCCTCCGCACTTCATCAGAGGCGTGGTCTTCACATGCCCATCCATTTAAATGCAAAACATCCAATGAGCGGCTCGGTTGAGCCCAGATGGAATTCTGGGACATGTGGTTTTGGTTGCGGCATGTTGTGCTGCTCACGATCCCTTGTGAAAGTTCCCATGTGAGGCTCAGTAACATCTAGAGTCCCATGGCCCCCACTTTAGCGAGGTGGTGCATTTTCTGCGGCTGGACGACCGCAATATATATACGCTCCGAGTTTGTCCCAAACTTGAAAATGCACTCCAACTCTCACCGGTGACGGGTGAAAGCAGAGACAGCATACCGCAGGTCGCAGCGGCATTAGAGTCTTCCTGTCTGCTCAGTTCTTGACGCCTGACGCGTTTCAGTGCCTCCGCACTTCATCAGAGGCGTGGTCTTCACATGCCCATCCATTTAAATGCAAAACATCCAATGAGCGGCTCGGTTGAGCCCAGATGGAATTCTGGGACATGTGGTTTTGGTTGCGGCATGTTGTGCTGCTCACGATCCCTTGTGAAAGTTCCCATGTGAGGCTCAGTAACATCTAGAGTCCCATGGCCCCCACTTTAGCGAGGTGGTGCATTTTCTGCGGCTGGACGACCGCAATATATATACGCTCCGAGTTTGTCCCAAACTTGAAAATGCACTCCAACTCTCACCGGTGACGGGTGAAAGCAGAGACAGCATACCGCAGGTCGCAGCGGCATTAGAGTCTTCCTATCTGCTCAGTTCTTGACGCCTGACGCGTTTCAGTGCCTCCGCACTTCATCAGAGGCGTGGTCTTCACATGCCCATCCATTTAAATGCAAAACATCCAATGAGCGGCTCGGTTGAGCCCAGATGGAATTCTGGGACATGTGGTTTTGGTTGCGGCATGTTGTGCTGCTCACGATCCCTTGTGAAAGTTCCCATGTGAGGCTCAGTAACATCTAGAGTCCCATGGCCCCCACTTTAGCAAGGTGGTGCATTTTCTGCGGCTGGACGACCGCAATATATATACGCTCCGAGTTTGTCCCAAACTTGAAAATGCACTCCAACTCTCACCGGTGACGGGTGAAAGCAGAGACAGCATACCGCAGGTCGCAGCGGCATTAGAGTCTTCCTGTCTGCTCAGTTCTTGACGCCTGACGCGTTTCAGTGCCTCCGCACTTCATCAGAGGCGTGGTCTTCACATGCCCATCCATTTAAATGCAAAACATCCAATGAGCGGCTCGGTTGAGCCCAGATGGAATTCTGGGACATGTGGTTTTGGTTGCGGCATGTTGTGCTGCTCACGATCCCTTGTGAAAGTTCCCATGTGAGGCTCAGTAACATCTAGAGTCCCATGGCCCCCACTTTAGCGAGGTGGTGCATTTATTTCGAGATAAAGACATATGTTACAACTGTATTGTTCCAGGAATCAAAATAATGTTCTCGTGAATTTAGTCATGAGTGTTGTGGTGTAGAGCTTTGTGCGTCATGCAGGCGATTTTTTGTTGCATTCTTGCTTCGAAGGGTAGCCAGTTAAGCGTTTTGAAGTCGGGGGAAATGTGGCAATGTCTTTTGGAACCTGTGATGAATCTGGCCGCTGAGTTAAGTGAGCTCTAAGTGGGGCAGTTGACGATCTAGGGAGTCCACTAAGTGTTGCACTACCAAAATCTAGTCTGGGAAGTTCTAGTGCTTGGACTGCCGGTTTGAAATCATTTGCTGGGAGGAAGGGTTTTAGTTTTCTCAGCTGGTGCCTGGGCGGGCGGGCTGATGAGGGGAAAGACGTGGCGACTGGTACTGGGGTGTGGGGCAGTTGCTGTGGGGGATCCTGCTCTTCTCACCCGTATGTTGTCTGATCAGGGGTTGCAGCCTGAACAGGTTCCAAAGCTTGTGGAGGTCGTCTTTGATATATTGTAGTGACAGTAGGATTTCATCGAACCTAGGGTCAAGTGTGGGCAGTTTAGTCATTGAGTTGTGTAGCGAGTGGGGAGGTTTAGTATGTGGATTGGAGGGTGAGGTGAGGGTGAGGGGTAGGTGATGTCAGTGTTGTGGGGTTGGTTCTCAGGGGATCGGATAACTCTTGGCATCAGGGTAGGCACGGATAAGTTCAAAGGTGAATGCCCAGAGGGGATGTTGGCATGGACATGGGGGACGTTATGGGCATGGGCGCAGTATGGAGGTGATGTAGGCATTGTGGGGGAGGTTCTCGGGAGCTATTATCTCTCCTGGTGTCGGGGTGGGAATATTGAAGGTTGGGTTTGAAGGTGAATGTCCGGGGGGGGTCGGCATAGACATGATGGGCGTTATGGAGTTAGTAGTGTCTGTGGCGGGAGGAGAGGAACTATGGACTTTGTCTTTGATGAGAGAGAAGATGTCTAGTAAGATTACATTTTGGTCAGAGGTTTGCGAGAGAATGATCCCATTGTGACAAATGGTGAACGTGGCTGACCCCTGAAAAACGGGGAGGGGATGATAGAGATCTTGAGATCATGTGCTGTTTTTTTGGACGAGGAAACTGAGAACAGGGCGTAGACTGCTATCCTCCATTGGGCTCTTCTCTTTGTGTAAAAAAAAATGTCGTTGGTTAAAGGACCCTTGTTTGAAGAGTGGAAGGTGTCTGATATTGGGTTCTCAGGGTATGTTTTTAGCAGCGAATGCTAAAAACATTTGGCTGCTTTTTTAAAGAGTTTTGGGGGGGTACTTGATGGTGTATGTATGCTGACCTGATCGTTCCATCCTGTTACTGAAACTAGAGAGAGGGGTAGATGGATATGGGGGGTGCACTGCTGACTTCTTTATTTATTTATTTAATTTTTGGCTGCTCCAGAGCAGCCTTTCCTATGAGCACTGAGACCAGTTTAAAATGGCCACCTGAATTGCAGAGGAAATATTGAGTTCAGTACAGTGAAAACACCTACATTACACTGGGGTACACTATGGGTTAGGGTACCCCTAAGATTTTCATGACCTCTCCTATAATGCCCTCGTGCATAATAAGTCAGGGGGAAAAATATTTTTAAGTTCCTATTATATGGCAGTTTAGAGGCCAGCAGCCCTTTCTGCACTTGCAGGTGTGCACTGCTGCAGCCTGAGGTCCGCTTAAAAGGAGCCCTGTGTTGCAGGACTACTTTTAAAATGTATATTGTGCCCAAATTCAATGTTGGTGTTTCGGCACTTACAAAGCAATACATTCAAATATGATGGCATACTAGGTACCCTCAGGGTCTTCCCCAGGTGTGCCAGGGGTGGGGGGTCAGGTACCTATAATTAGGACTTTATAAAAAGGTTGTATATGCCCTGGGGATAGAAATATTGCACATTTCACTTCCCTTATTGTAGTAAAGTGCAGTAAAATGCTTCCCAAAATCGACTTATGTGGTAGGAGCCCTGTGGACTGATGATCTACAATTATTTACGTATTCAGAACCCCTAAAGTCTCCCCTAGGTGTTCTAGGGGTGGGGTATCCTGTTGATATAGGCAGGGTCCTTATAAGTGATGTTTTATAAGCCCTGGTGGTGGCCACCTTGTTTTTCCCATTGTAGTTCCCCAGCCTCATAGTTTAGCATGGCATTCAGTAAATAATTATTAACTAATGCTAGGCTTTACAGAAAAATATCTTTCAAGGACTTAAGAGAATGGTATTGATAAACATGCTGTTGTTGAATATATCCTGAAATGTACCGAAAATAAGTTACAAGTCGTTCTTGTCTGTAAGCCAAAATTCAGCCTCTAGTGGTCTGCTCTGATTGGTCAGAGTTAATGGGATTAGTCATGCTGCTTTGATGAAGTGATAAGTGGCACCTGGGGTGAGGAGCCACCTGGGAGGAGAGGGTTCTGCTAAACAGGAATGCCAGAACAGGGAGAGAGGTCATGAATCATGATATTCAAAGGAAGGAGGGGACAGGCAGAAGAAGCCAGCTCTATATACACCCATACTCTCTGAACCAGGTCAGGTGGCAGACTTAAGGAAGGAATGTGCAGTCTCCAGGGGGGAGGGAGACTATGGAAAAGTGCCATCCTGGGGGTTGGTTTAGCTAGCTCTTGCCTCTATGGTGAGACTTAAGCCATATTGAATTTAGGAGAAATCGTGCTTTCTGGCCGACCATTGTGCCACACTTTGGAGGAAATGTTCATGCTCTAGGGTGATGCCCTGCACCTCATTGGACAGGGGTGCCCTCATATTTGACACCAGAGAACACTGAACAAGTATCTGAGATGAGCAGAACTCTCCTATCTGCTTCTTGAAACACAAATAAGACGAAGGGTCCATGCTGGAAGTTTGATTTGTCCTACCAGGCTCTGCACTCTGACTGACTGCTCCTGCTGCACAATATGGAACCACAGCCCTGAGAATGGAACTTGATTCAAGAGGAATAAAGAGTGGGCTCTCTACAAGCTACAAGTAAACAGAGCTCACCTGGACCATCATAACCGAGAATCCCTGTCCTAGAGTGCTTCCAGTGGATTAGCAAAGGTTTTGTCCAAGTGAATTGTGGGAATTGAAGTCCAAAACTTTCAAGGAGCATCTTTGAGCTTCCAAGCCCCTTGGAGTAAGTTTTGGAGACATTGGGGCCCTCAGAGGAACTTCAGGAAGAAGTTCCAGAAGTTTAGGGCAACTTTGGAAAAAAAGCTTCAGAAGTGTATCTACTTGAACTGGCCAACCAAGCCGGCAACTCCCAACCACGAGCTGGACTGCCCTTCCAGGTTCCTCCTTCAGAAAAGCTCCAGAGGTTCGACTTCCGGAGTTTGTCTGAGAGCTGGTTGAAACCCAAGCCGGCAAACCCTCACTGAAACTGGCCCGGTGAAGACCATCGAGGGACCCCTTGAATAAAGGTAACAGACTTGACTGGCCCCAACCACAAGAGCCAATCCACCCACCTTCAGATGTGGCCAAGCCACGATCCTTGGTCCGTCCCACTGGAAAGCTCCAGAGGTCTAACTTCCGTAGTCAGGACCAGTAGCACATCAAAAGGCAAGCCACCGACCTCTCACCGAACCCTGGACTGGTAGAGAGCTTGAAGGGACCCCAGGAGAAAAAGCTCCAGAAAAGTTTCTGAGTCAGAAGGTAAAAAGTTTGATTGAGGCCTAACACAAGGGGTAGCTGCACAGGTCTCCATCGCGGTAAGCCTGAAACTTTGACTTCATCCTGGTCTAGTGCGACCAGCTATAGCAAAAGGTGCTATAGGTTTCTCTGTGCTATATAGTGCTAAATATATGGAAATTCATATCTCTTGTTCCCTACGTTGGATGTTTTTCATTTTGGTGTCATTTTAGAGATAAGAATATTTCCTATTTTTATAAATTGGTGTGTTGTGTCCTAATTATTTACTGAATTGTTTTTGAATGCTTCACATACCTGTCACTGAAGTTAAACCTGCGTGATCACAGCCAAGCTACCGAGGGTTTAATATTGAAATAATTTTTTCGGGGACCTATTGTGAGCCCTAGGCTGTGTTAGTGGCCTTATTGCAACTGGTAGATAAAGTCACCACTACTAATAATCCACTTTCCAACAGAATCTATCTGGGCTGGATTTTGGCCTTGATGAGTTTTATTTTATTTATCAACAAAGTATCCAAACAGCTGTGAGGCATCTAACACAGTGTTGAAAGTGTGTGACTAAACAGAGTGAGCCTGAGCATGTGCGGCTGAATACAGACACAGAAAAACATTCAGGGGCCGAGCGGTGCCCCAAGTAATTTTGCTGCACCATGATACGTTAGATTCGAAGCACAGAGATGAGACATATTTGCAACAATATGTTGCCTCTCTGTGCTTCCCCCTGTGCTGGTGCACACACTGCTGCCATGCACTGGCGCAGGCACCCTTGCACCATGGTGCAGGGATACCAGTATTGTGGGGAGATTGTTTTTGTGCAGGAACGGGCCCCCCCCTTCCTGCACAAAAACAATCAATTGAGGTGATTTCTTCTTCCAATGTGTGCTGTAGGATGCAGCACACATTGGAAGAGGGTGGCGGGCATTCTGAAGAATTTCCAGTGCACATGGGTGTTTCATGGGAACCCCCTCAGCAACATCCATTTCACGCCCCTAACACACAAAGTGTTGCATGAAAAGGAGTGATATTTACAAGCACAGGTACAGCAACGCAGGTGGGTTAACTCGTGCTTGTAAATATCATGCAGCAGGCTCTGCTGCTGGTGCGTCATGCAACGTAACACATTGGTGGCGCAAGGGGCTTGTAATCTGCCCCTTACTACTCTAAATCAGGGTATTTTGTGGTTTATTTAGAAAATTTACGTTGGAGACATGTTTATAGACAAATTGAATTGAATGAAACAAAATAACTTCTCTAAGATGCATACAAATCTAATGTTCTCATTCTAATTTTCAATGGCCAAATGAACAAAAAACTGAGATATTTCCTATCCCCATTGTGAGAAAGTGCCTCTTTTTGTGAAGTCACCCAATTTCTTGTGGACTTCTGCTGTTTCACTGATTGTGTGCACTGCACATCAGGCCACAGTGCATGGGCGCTGACCACTAATATAAGTCATTATTGGCCTACCCCCAACTAGCCTTATTAACTTTCCTATACAACCATAGTATGTGGTGTCCCAGAGTACAATCATGGCATGGAAAGTTATATATCAAATATGGACTACAGCACTACTGTGCCACTTACTGGTGTGACAAGACAGACATTGCTCAAGGAGTACCACTGTATTCTGGCGGCTGTAGTTTTAAGACAGCAGCTTGACTTGTTAAATGACCCATTTTGACAGGGCAAACCACTCATTTAAATATCAATAAGGCATCCCTATGTATGTCTTGTAGCCCACAAGCTAATGTGCTTGTAATTTAAAAGTAGGATATGTAGAAATTGAAAGTTAACATGCCCTTACAGATACTAGCATCCAATAACTGTTAACACTGTACGAAGGGGGAGCTGGCCCATAGAGCAATACTGCAAAACAATACAAAACAATAATTCAGATATTTAAGGCTAGAGACTAGTTACAAAAAAGGATTCAACAACAATTTGTATACTTTATAAAAACCAAACATAATGCTATATATATGATAAATATTAGGCAAAGGGAGCTTTCAAAAATTTCCCTTTTCCCTGCCGAAGCTCCCAAAGGATAATTGCATTAGCCTCCAAATATCACCCAGTGGGTGAATAGCACTGATGAGGTGTGAAAAGTGCTTCCAAAGCAGAGTCAAAGACCTGGGTGTAGGCAGGTGTTTTGTCCCTCTGGTAGGAAGGGCGGTTGACAGTATCCAGGATCCTAGATTACTTCAAAGAAGACTCCCCTTCACAAGCAGATGTCAGATGTCACCTGACCAGGCTCTTTCCTTTGTCATCCTAGTCAGACAGACACCAAACCCAGTGGGGTGAGAGCAGCCTTACAACTGGTTTGGAGTGACCACAGAGGAGGGGCTGCTTATATTTCAAGCCACTTTTCTGGATGGTCACACGGGCGCTACACAAACAGATAAGGGGTTCTCATTCTTGGATTTAGTGATTGAGGGTCAATGTGGGATTTTTTGCACTAGAGTACACAAGAACTGATGCAAAAGTGGGTACAGTTTTACCTGGGGACGTTACCCCATTGGTTAGAAAGGAGCCAGACGTCACCCGCAACCACAAGCTACTGCTAGGCATGAATGTGGCACCCGATGGCACTTTCTTCAGAACACTCTAGACCTGTGGAGGAACAGAAGGAGGACTGCACGTGCCGTTTGAGACCCACAAGGAAACCTGAAGGTCTGAACCTCCCTTAACTTGCACCCAGGACAATGGACTACAGGGTCAGTTCGCTGACCTCCTATATAACTATAGGGACATAAAAAGCTGCAAGACGACTATTTTGCAAGGTGCCCAGCTGATCACTGCCAATTAGTACTGACCCAAAACCCTCCTTATGGCCCATGAAGGAGTGAGTGTTGACACCTGTTCCTGAGGTCCTGGAGCCCATGACTATATCTAATTGGACTTCTCGTAACATCTCTGAAAATCCGGGCCTTATAATGTATTTTGATTTCAAGACCTCTAGTTACCTGGACAAACCTGCCAAGCCCATACACCAAAGGTGCCACCTCGCTGGTCTGAAGAAACCAGTTTTACCAAGTCAGAGTATCTCTGCAGTACCAAACCGTTTAAGCAGGACCTTGTCAAGAAGGTATCCAGCCTTGTTGAACCATTTTCTAGCACAGCCTGCAGCCCTGCCCCTGTGGAAGATTTCGATTCCGAAAAAGAGACTAAGGGGGTCATTAGGATGGCAGGTGGACTTTGTCTGCCCACCATCCTATCGGGAAATGGGCCCGCCCGCCATAAGGGCGGGGGTCTCGTGGGGGCCATTAGGATGCGCCCGCCACTGTGGCGCATCCTAATGTTCTTATCTCTAAAATGATACCGGACATTGTGGCGGGCGGTGCACTCGGCACCGCCCGCCCCAATGCCAGGAAGGCATGTCGTGCACTTCCATGCAAAACGTGACCGGCACTGTGCAGTGCCTGCCATATTGTGCATGGAACTGCAGGGTGGTACCATAGGTACCCCCCATGTGCACCCCTCTTGGCCCCAGAGTCCCTATGGCACGCAACGGGCCACCACAAGTAAATCCCGCATACCTTTCTGTGGCGCAATGCTGCCACAGAAAGGCATGTTTCTGCCCCCATTATAATTGGGCTGGCGGTGTCTAACAGACACCGCAACCATATTAAACTCTTTTCCGCCTGGTCTTTCCATCTGCCACGGTCCCCCCGCCATTGTAATATGGCGGGGAAAATGGGTGGCGGGCGGGGACGGAACTCGGGTGGATCGCCGCCGCCATGCGGGCAGTGAAGACCCGCCCGAGATCCTAATGGGCCCCTTAGTGTGAAGTCAAAAAACTTGACCAGGCAAAGGCACCAAAAGTATTCGACTGACAAAAGAATTTCACTTGGTGTAGAGTGTGAATTTCTACTGTTGAGAGCTTTTCCCATCAAATGAACAATGTCACCTCGACCTCATCCAATGTCTACCCAACATTGTGGGTCTCTCGTCTGATACAGCCTGTTGCCTTGCCCCACTGAAAGTTTTGGACTTCCAGAAACAAAGTTATGTTTCAAGACAAACATCGACCATGTCAAACCTGGTTGGTGTATTTGACCTGTGCTCCATCTTGGTTGCCCATAAATTGCTCTCCGTGACCATTGACTTCCATTAGTGTTTTCCACCTTGTGGTGCTATTTCGCCTTAACTTATTCAAAATTCGTATCTCTAGTTTCCCTATTGGATTTCTATTGTTTTGGTGTCATTTTGCTCATTACATTAGTCTCTATATTTCTAAGATGGAGTGCATTTTTTGTGTTTGTTTTTGACTATTTAACTCATTTGGTGTTACTAAATGCATTGCACATTTCTCTCTAAGTTAAGCAGCTGCTCTGTGCCATTGCCACCATGCAGTGAAATGAGCTTTAAATTACTGAAACCTTTTATTGTACCTAACAGAATTGTGTCTTTATTACTTCTGGTGGACTCTTCTCCACCCTAACTAAGAAACCACTTGTGCACACCCATTATTATTTATTGTTGCCATTGAGCCATTGGTTACTAACTATCAATTAAGACAGAAGTAATAACGTATTGCATGGAAAATGAGAGAGGAACTAGAGCTCAACATTACTTTGTACTCTGATGATGCCCTCCTGCTGTCATTAACTCTTTCTTACTGGAATAGCACCTAATTAAGGAGCATGACGGCTCTCAGTATAGAAAGTAAACAGGGCACATCAAGCATTTAACTACAGTCAAAAATAACTTTCCAATACCCTCAAACCTAGTGTCAATATAATGTAAAATTATATTTGCTTTAAATACTTGGTGATTTAGATTGAATGTGACCTGAATTTGAACTGGCTCCACTACCCTGAAAATCGTATGCCCAATATAAAGATGGACTTTGAGAGCAGAGCAATTATTGGCTATTATTGATATATTAAAAGTAGTGATTCTTCCTAAGCATCTCTCAATACTTTATAATCAGACCTTAAAGCGTCTGTCCTCGGGATTTCGTCAAATAGACAATGTTCTCACATCTTGTATTTAAAAGGTTATTAGTAAGCCAAACATTTCTTTGAAGAAAGTGCAGATCTCCTTATGTGAAAGTGGATTTGGCTTTCCTTAAACGGAAAATATCATCAAATGTTATATTGTATCATGTGTCAAGTTCAATACCATTACCCTTAGATCAAAGCCCACACAGGTTTATCCTAGAAAATCAAATGTTTGGCTCAGAGAACTATTTATACACAATAGGTTTGAAGAAAGGTGACACATGTTGTAATAGATTTAAAATACACAAACATATTAGTGAAGTGATTAGCTACCTGGTGACAAGGTGTAGTGTTAGTCTTACATTAACAACTTATACCTCAGTAAGGGTATAGACCCCTCAGACCAGAGGTAATAGAATAATACTAAAAAGGAATCCTTGAAAGTCAAGAGGGACATACTTAATACAGCAAATATGGAATGAAGATAGCAGAAGTAATTTTGATGGACTCACAGTTAGTTTGAGTAGTTTGTTGTCAGGCATGGTAGTCAAATTGTATCAGATAACTCTTTTTGAAAAAAAATTCATATCTAGGAACATCATATTACACAAAATTAGCTGATAGTTAATCAAATAGGTAATCACATAGGTCATTTAGTAGATCTATACATTAACCGGGGATAAAAATCAGTTAAAGAGTTCATCAAAGTTGTACATAGCAGGTAAAAAAATTTTTTTTTAAAAAGGGTCAAACTTTAGCACCTTATCGGAATTAAGGCCATCCGCTAAAATATTTATTAACCAAGCTATACAATTCTAATGATTAAAACCAAGGTGTAAATGGTTCATAAAGTGCATGGCATATAATACTTATTGGATAGACATCTTCAGCAGCTTTTCAAATTAAAACAAAAAAAACTATTTCTAGGGTATTATATAAAATTCTAACACTTAAAACCAGGTTATAAAATCATGTGCTGTACTATTCATTCTTACTCCATCAGCCTAAGATTATTAAGCTACACCCCTTGGGGACACATCTTCTTGGTGCAACCCCCTAGTTTCTTAGTTCCATTATGAAATGAGTGCCACATTTTCCTCTCCTGGGTTCTAGCCTGTCTGCCCCTACAAGAATACAGAGCCTTCTCTTGATAATAAATTCTGAGAATTCCGGCAAGCCACATCTGAAAAGTTGGAGGTTCTGCATCTTTCCACCTGGCAGCTAGCATTATTCTAAGTACTGCTGTCCCCAGAAACAAACTCTATTCCTTTGCAGTGTTGAGGGCCTGTGAGCTATCACAACCTAACTTCAGCAGTGTAGGAGTCAGTTTGAATCTGATACAAAACAATTTCTCCCAGAAACCAAGCACCCCCTTTTTTAGTACACATAATTTGGCATATTCATAAAAATATGAATTAAGGTTGCTGGGACTACCCCACATCTGGGACATTTATCATTCTGCCTTTTTCCCCACAAATATAACTTAGAGGGTGTAAAATATAAATTAAAAATCGTTTTATAAAGTTACGCCTTTAAATTTGTGGCTAAAAATAGCTTGGCAGATAAGGATAAACTCATGTATATATCCACCTCAGGATTGTCCAATTTTGATGCCCAGGATGTCTCATTTTTTTCCAAATCATCTGGTAGTTTTTCAAGTAGTAAACTGTAGGTATTCCTGATTCTATTTGATCTCCTAGTGATAGCTTCAAGCAGTGGTATCCTTTCTAAATTAATCGCTGGCCTAGATATAGTTAGAATACTCCTAATCTGCACAAATTCGAAATATTGATTTGCTGGAATTCCAAAATCACGCTGAAGCCTTGAAAATTGCAAACCTTGTGGCCCCCCCCATAAAGATCACCAATTGTATCTACCCCCAGCTCTTCCTATCTTTTCCCCATATCATCATATACCTGACGAGGAAATAGCGAAGAACGCCAACGGGAATAGATCTGCAGATTTTAGGAATCGTCATAAATTTTGAAACTTGTTTTCAAATTTTCCATGAGCTTTACATTACTTTAAAACAAACTTTTTTGTAATAGCTCAGCTCCATTTGTCTCAATAGCAGGTCTTGTGCCTCCTTCCCTAAAGCAAGTTCAAATACTGTAGGCACTCTCAGATCCTCCTCCAATTAATTATTTCTACCTCCATTTACAATGAAAAAGGAGATCATCTGATGAAGAAGGGCCGCCCAGTAGTAAAATGTAATATTGGGGATTGTAAGCCCTCCTCTGATTTATGGTAGGGTTAGATAGTTTAATGCTCTCCTCACTTTCCTATACTGCCAAATAAAATTTTAAAAAGTCCAAAGTTTTCAATACGTGGTCATCCACCGCAAAGGCTATTGGACAAAACAAATACAGTATTTTAGGCAACATTGTGATTTCCAGATAATTCTCTCTTCCTATGATAGAGAGATGTAACCCATTAACTCTCTTTAGTTCCGTAAGTATGGAATTAACCAAAGGATTGAAATTAAGTTTAATAATATCATCCACTTTTGTGCTAACTCGGACCCCAAATTAGACTGCCGAATCTCCTCGTCTAGGACCAATAAAATCAATATTATCCTTACAAATAACAATGGTCTTCCCCTTGTTCAGAGCACAGCCTGAAAGAATCCCAAAACCCTCTGCTATCTGAGTAATTTTCTAAATCGCCTCTGCTGGATCCATAGTTAATATAGCAACGTCATCTGCATAAGCCAGGACTTTTGTCTCATATCCCCAGGTTACTACTGGCTTAATCTTATCGGAATATAAAAGTTTCACCAAAAGAGGATTAATATACATGGCAAATCAAATGGGGGACAGGGACAACCTTGCCTAGCCCCCCCCCGGTATTGCAATATATTTCAAGACTCCTTCTCCATTATTTGTAACCAGGCTTTTGGCACACTATACATATCTTTAACTGCCCTTATAAATTGATGTCAAACTCATTCGACCCCAATATCCCCCATAAAAACTTCCAAGACACCCAATTGAATGCCTTCCCGGCGTCGAGGAGGATCTCAGCCATCTGGCCCCCAGCCTCAGTCATGATATCAAATAATGAAATAGCCCATCGAATATGATCTGTTGTTTCTTTCACAGGGATGAAGCCTTGTTGGCAAGGGGAGACCAGACAACCTAGGACCCTCCCAACCAATTGGCCAATATCTTGGAATATATTTGGTATCTGAGTTAATCAGAGAGATAAGGTCAATAAGATGACAGATTATCTATTGGTTTTCCTTTCTTTGGAAAAATTATAATATTGGTCTCCATGATTCGGGGGGTTCCCCACTATATTGGAAACCCCTAAACAGATCCAATAAAAGAGGGACTATTGCTTCTCCTAATATTTTATAGATCTCTAGCGGAATCTTAACGGGACCAGCAACTTTCCCTGATGCCATTCCTCGCAGTACTACCCGGACTTCTTCTAGTGAAATTTATTTTTCTATATCTTCCTTAGTTAAAATATCCAACCTTTTACCTAGTTCAAAGTTACTCACTAAGTGAGATATATCCTGTAATACTTCAACTGTATCCTTATCATTATAATTGTCCTCTAGATATAATGTTTGATAATAATCCTTAAATGTCCCGATAATATCATCTAGATCTGTGTATGTATGCCCATTCATTTTAATAATGAATGAAATTAAAGCAGGATTTTTAAAGCGCATGGGTGCCCTTGAGCGTCCCAGCGCTAATGACAGGTAGCATCGGAGGGAAAGGATTAAGGGAAGAGCCAGGTTTTCAAAAGCTTGCGGAATGTAAGAAGGTTGGGTTCTGCGTGCAAGGTAGAGTGGAGAGAGTTCCACAGCTTGGGGCCGATGTAGGAGAAAACGCGACGCCCCTTTTAATCCTAGGTACATGTGCAAGGTGGAGGTGAGCTGAGCGCATGTTTCTTGAAGTTTCGTGGTGTCTAATCAAGTGTTTTAGGATAGGGGGACCCTTGTCGTGGAGGATTTCATGGGTCGTGCAGAGCGTTTTAAAGTAGACCCGCTTCTGCACAGGGAGCCAGTCGAGTAGCCTCAGTGATGGTTTCGCCGAGCTCCTACGGTTGGTTCCTGTTAAAAGCCTAGCTGTGGAGTTTTGTACACCCTGCAGCTTGGCAATGACTTTTTTAGGGGCACCAAGATAAAGGTCATTGCCGTAGTCGAGTCTGGATAATAAAAGCCTCTGGATGAGGAGCTTCCTAGTGTCTTGAGGGAGCAGGGGAAGGATTTTACGGGTGGTCCTGAGAATGCCGTAGCATGCGCCTGCTGACTTCCTGGCTTAAGTGGTATACGTAAGATCCTGATAGAGCCATATCGCCAACTTTTGATGGAATATTTGGGGGTCAGGGCTGGACCCATACAGGGAGGCCACAGAGACTTTGACTCAAAATGAGATGGATTGCCCATAACCATAATCTCCGTTTTCTCGCCGTTAAGCCTGAGATGAGAACGGTCCATCCAGAGTGAGATGTCTCAGAGGCAGGAATGGAGATTGTCGGGGGAGCGATTAGGGTGACTGAGAGAGACTACAAGCTGCATGTCATCGGCATACGTCACTAGCTTGACTCCATGGGGGGACACAATTTTCTCGAGGGGGGATATATAAACATTAAAAAGGGTAGGGCTCATGGAGGAGCCCTGGGGGATACCACAGAGTACAGGGGTGGTATGGGATTTGGAGGTTCCCTCCCAGATTTGGAAGGAACGATTGTGAAGGAAAGATTCCAGCCAGAATAGTGCAGACCCCGAGATTCCCAGTTCCCTAAGCCTGTGGATCAAGATGGAGTGATTCACGGTGTCGAATGCTGCGCTTAGTTTCAGGATGATCACTACCACTGATCCTCCTGAATCTAGGATCTTTCTCGCCTCTTCCACAACCGCAATAATGGCGATTTCCGTGCCCTGACCTGGGCGAAAGCCAGTTTGGGATGGGTGGAGTAGTCTATTGGATACCAAATAGGTTGAGAGCTGCTTGTTGACGAATTTTTCAGCCGTTTTACTTACAATGGGCAGAGGGGAAATGGGGCAGTAATTATTCAAATCTGTGGGGTCGAGGTGGGGCTTTTTTAAAAGGGGTTTTAAAAAAAGAGGATATTGCATAGTATGAAGAGCAACCTCCTCCCAACTATCTCACCATTTTCATAGGAGCAATTCCGCTAGGATTGGTATTCCCCTGCAGATCTTTATGATACTGGATTTGAACCCCTTCCAGCCCCTGTTCTATTAAGGAGACATGCTTCTCTTCCACCTCCGCTAGCTCCCACATTAGTTGTTGATTCCTAATCCTCCGCAAGGTCCTAGCCCTAACAATGAAGCTGATGGTTTTCCCTCTAAGGCTAGCTTTAAAGGAATCCCACACAGTTCCCCTACCAGCAATATATCAATTTATATTGAAGAATTCCTGTGACCAATTCTTAATATGTTCAATATAATCATTATTTACAAGGAGTTTCCTGTCCAACGTCAATTTCCTTTGGGTTCTCATAAAGCTTGCAATTTCCATCTCCAAGATTAGAGGATTATGATCTGAGATCACCTTTGGGAGTTTCTTAATGCTTGCTACATTTAGTACATCTCTTGTGCAGAAGAAATAATCAATCCGAACATGCTTCCTATGCGGACAATAATAGTATGTATAGCCAGCGTACTTTGGGCTGATCAATGCCCAGGTATCCACTAAACCATGGCTATTTTTGAGGAAGGCTGGTGCTCTATAAACTCTGGGCTCTCAACTGTGATACCCCTCTTGATTATGCTGTCCTTGTCTTGAGTCAAGTGAGATATTAAAATCACCACATAAAATTAATTGGTTGGGCCATGACACAAGCTCCAACTCCAAATCCTCGAATATCTGGGGATCATCCTGGTTTGACCCATAGATTGAACATGAGGTGAATCCTATCTCTAATTCTACTATAGCCAACCCCCAATGTGTCCGCAGCCTTTCGTTTAGCCAGTCTCAAAGTAATCTTAGCTAATATAGCCACTCCCCGCGTATTTGAAGTTTGGGAGGTGCATGTTAGTAGATTATATCCTCGAAATACCCAACAGCTCCCTATTCCCCCAAGGAATATGGGCTTCTTGTAGGCACACTACATCAATAGCATTTGTTCTCACTTATTCCGATAAGTTCGCCCTTTTCTCTCTATCATTCAGCCCTGCTACATTCAAAGAACATATACTTATTCTCCCCATCTAAGTTCAGCTTTCGGAACTCCACATTATCCCCTGCCTCTCTTTCTTTCCTCTACCATTTTTAATAAAATAACCTGTTTGCTCTCTCCTATTTTTAATAATGTACAGTTTGTATCATCATTTCTTGATATGGTTTCCCCCCAATTTTTCTAGGCCCCATTCAGCCCCCCACTCTCCACCACCCCGCCCTACTCCCCCGCCCATCCCTTCACCCAGCACCCGCCCCCACTAGAGGCGCTCAGACCTAGGTCTGTGCATAATGGGTGTGTTGTGCAACCTGAGAGCCCTAAATTAACCCTTAAATTTTGAACAAGTGCTACTTACCCATCCAAACACCATGACTCCCATATCCTCCCACGGTAGAGTGGCAAATTTCTGGTTGGACAAAATAGGAGACCTCATTCCAGGTTCTTTTTGCTACTGGCCTAGCCAGTAGCAATGGCCTGGTGTAGCAAAACATTTCCAAAGTAGACCAAAATGGCTCGTGGCAATGCTCCTGCCTTCACAGGTTGCGTCTTTACAAAAGGGACCCGGTGAGCGCATTGCATCTCACGAGCCCAATTTTAGTGCGTGAGATCTGGGAGTGTATCTCTAAATAGTTTCACAACAAATAAACGGATAAATAGCCACTTCAATCCCCTCAGGAACCCCAAGCACCCTCAGATTGTTCCTCCTCTGGCAGCCTCGTGGGATTTTATTAGTGTCTGGTTTGCAGTAAGATCTGTTTCAGTTGCAACAACCCTCGATTCCAAGTCATTCAGTCTCTCCCCAAATACACTACAGGTTTTAGTCAGTTTCCGAACCACTCCCTGCACTTTTCACATTGCTGCTCGGGCCTTGCGTCCATCCTTTCACGTCTCATCATGATGCAGCGATATGGCTTGAAAAATCGCTTCAAGTGTCAGGGTGGTAGGTACACCCTGGTCCGAGATATGTTGTCCACTGTACAATTGGTCTGCAAGTTGATTTGTAGCGGTATAATCCCAAGTAAGATCCTTAGCTCCCGACTTTCTTTTTTTCTTTTTCAAGACAGTTTTTACATTGCCACCCTCAGCCTCAGCCAAGTCGCTGTTGGTCAGGTCTGTGGAGGTATCTGAGATATCCTCCGACCATTCACCTCCATCTGATACTGAAAAAAAGTAATCACTAGGCTACTTGTCTGGCTCTTTTCCATCCCCAAAGTCCTTTCCCACATTCCCATTATCTACACATCCGGCTTCTAGAAGCTCATCCATCTGAGAAGTACACATTATCCAAAAGTCCTGGGAAGGGGTTATTAATGTATTGACCTGATAGGAATCCTGCCCTCCAACACCCGCATTAACTTCGCCTGGATTCTCCTCATTAATTATTACATTTAAACTGGCGTCCGAAGCATACCAGGTGTTTCCCTCTCCCTCATTTACAGTCACAGTCATTTGGAGGTTATTTCCTGGCCTACCTTTTAGCTTATCCGCCTTAGTTTTCTGTAAAACCATATTCAAATTGGGGGATCCTTCACCTTCATTTTTCCTCTTCTCCAAGCCGCGGTCCTGGCTCTGCTCAGTCAACCTGTGCTGCAACACCTCTCCATGACCCAGAGCTGCTTTCCCCGCCTGGCCTCTCATTAGATCAACTATTGAAGGGCCTGCTGGTCGAATCTTCACTGCTGCCTCGCCTCTTACTCTTTTCTCCGGGCATGAGTCAACTGGTTGTCAGCGGAATCCCTGCCTAGGAGTCTGTGCCAGCGAAGTCATCGCTAATGCTGCTGTTTCCTCACTGGCATCTCCCGTCTCCGACTGGCCTCTCAGAACGAGTCATGCCACCCTTGTCTTGGTGGCACCTCCCGCCATTTTTGGCCTCATCTCCTCCACCTCGATCCCAGTCTCAGCGAGTGTGGATTCCCGTGACTTCAATGTCCTTAAACCTGTGCACTAGCTTATACTTGTCGGCCTTCAAATGGACTTCCACAGCCACATATCTTCTAATATGTTGCCTCAAAACCTTGTCTATCTTATTGTATTCTGGATTAGGCTACTGCAACTGCTGAGATGTCTGGGTCGGATACCATCATTCATTTGGGTGTCATTGTAAGGAGTCCAATGCATCAGTTGGTGGGCAGACAAAATCGGTATTCCTCTCTGCGGCCTTTTACAGAGATATACACATCCTATGAATATAGTTCATATAGGAGGAGAGAGCTAGCTGTAGGTAAGTCTGTTTTGCAAGCACCATGGTTCAATTCTCCCATGGCACCCCAGGAGCCCCAAAACACCTGCACCAGAGTCGCAGCACTCTGTCTCAAAGTGTTGGTGAAGTATGTACTCTTGTTACTATGTGATACCTGTCCTTTATACATCCAAGGAGAGCTTGCCATTCGGATGATCCACAGTGCCTCTTATGAGTAAACTAAGTGATGCTCACGTGCTATGTCATCCTGTTTGTATGAAGACTTCTAATCGCAAGCAAAACCAGTTATTTGTTTATAACATAAGTCTACTGTTTCAATCCTCATATGAAACCTGTTATATATGAGTGGAAGAAGCTTCCACTTCTGATTCACTTGTGCTGGCATCACTTCTGTATGTGTGGTGCAGGCTTGAAATGCTGATACCCATTTAGCCCTTGGTTTGTGTGGGAGAGGGAAACTTTTCCTCCCACTTTCCATGTGATTGAATTTCCCTGTGTGTGAGACATAAGCTTTCATCGCTTATGCTCATGCAGTAAACACTGAGGGCCTAATTACGATGTTGGACGTACTTAAGTCCTCCCCGGCACTGTTGGGGTCTCATGACCAACCAACCTCCTGTTGGTAGTCTCAAGACCATAGTTGCAATGCGACCGCACATGATGCGGTCACATACCCCCATTTGTCTATGGGAGCTTATGCTATGGCTGTAAACAGGCCATAGCATAAACTCCCATAGACAAATGGGAGAATCTGTTTATCCCTGCACTCTGTGGTAGGCACCTCAGGGTGCCTGCCACACGGTGCAGGGATTACCAGCCAGGCACTATAGGTGCCCCCTCAGCCCCCGACCAGGGGCTGCAAGGTGAAGGGAGGCCTGCTATGGGCTCCCAATGTCAATATTTGGCATGCTTTCCATGTCCAAAAGCCCAATACAAAAAGCCTGTCAGAAACTAACATTGTAATCTTTACAGTGGAAACGCCATCCAGAGAGATTACTGGCAGGCCTCCAACTGGCCGTCAGGCTCTTTGAACCTGTTGGAATCCAACCAGAATGACCGTCCTGTTTCACTTTTGACTGCCTGTATCAAAATGCGGCAGTCGAAACTGAAACTGCTGTGAGACTCTGAAAGCCTCCGACCTGCGAATCGTAATTAGGCCCCATATGTTTGAAAAAAAGTTTGCTTATGCAGTACACACTATATGTTGGAATCAGTGTGTGTGTGTGTAGCTTTCAATATTGCTGATTGTATTAGACCTCTAAGTTGTGTGCAAGAAGAGTTTACTAGTAAACTAAGTGTTTCTTGCTCTATGTGTGAGTAAAGCTTACACGACTATTGCCATTAGAACCTATTCTCAATGAGAATGAATGTTTGATGAAAGGTTAAAGGTTAAATTTAAGATGTCTGTGTGGGCCCTAATCTGTTATTAGTAGTTGATACTGGTATTTGTAAGTAAAAACCTACCTGGACCGCAAGGATGTGCTGAACAGGGATCGCAGCCCTGAGAAGCAATTAAAAATCATTTATTGGTGACAGATTAGCAGTGACAATAGATGCTAGTTTTATTCAGGGGAAAACATCTATGAGGCATATCTTTAGACTCTTTCTAAATTGCTGGAGAGAAGTAGTTGTTCTGGTGCTAATGTGGATGCCGTTATTTATCCTGGTTATGAAAATGGGTGGCGGTACTCACAGAGTTTCACTCTGCAAAATTCCACTGAGTCACCTAAAAACTTTGAGAGATTCTGCCAGCGGCAGACTTTTAGCACATTGCGTTGCTCATGCTGATTTTTAGCACTGGAAGCTTGTTCCGCACTGTAAAATCCGCGCATACTGCACCACTCAACATGACAGAGGGTATTGCTTCTTTCTGCCACTCAAGTAGATTTTCAACTCGACTGACAGCTTTTTCAATGTGAGCGGTATTGACATGCCACAACCGTCCGTGTTGAGAAATCTCACTGGGAGGCATTATAATGCGTGAAAATTGTGCTAGGGGACTCAAATTCCTGCTTGTGCTCTCCAACTTCACGATGGTGAGCTGCGCCTGAGGAAAAACTCTGTCACATAGCATTTCACAGAGTTTGCCAGAACTTTGCACTCCAAGCAGAGCATCAAGTGGGCAAAACTCTGCAACTCCACTGGCGCAGCAGAATGTTTCGCTCACCACTAGTTGTGAATATGGTGACGGTCGACCTACTTATTTGTACTGTTTTGCTTTGCTTCCAGTCTCCCTCTGTCAGGATGTATGTCAGAATATAAATATTAAAAATATAGACATAAATATTGCGCCTAAATATAGATTGCAAAAATATCAGTCTATTGGGGGTAAAGTTTCTAATATTAACAGTAGTGCAATGGCATTTTTGAGAACAATATTTAAAATCAAAAATGTTCATCTGTCAATATTGTGCCACAGTTTCCCTTATACATTTCAGACATGAATCAGCTCCTCTGGTGAGCCATAGAGCTGGCCTTCCTTCCTTCCTTTCTTCCTTCCTTTTCCTCTTTCCTTTCTCACCCCCCCCCCGCCCAGCACCATGGCTTAGCAGGGCAGAGGGCGGGAGCACCAGGCCCCACTGATCCCCATCAGCATCAGTCGCCTACCTTGCGGTCAGCAGTATCCTGATGGGGTACAGCCTGTGCCATTTTTTCAGGGATGGGGGTGGCTGCACTCATTTTTTGTCTGTAGGGCCACCTCCCCTGATGCTGGCAGCAGGCGGCAGGACTGAGAGTGGGTATGGTCTCTGGGAGCATTGGCAGCAGCATGTACAGGGGGCACTGGTGTCTGCGCCACAGCTCTGGGATCGGTGTATCCAACAACAGCTGACACACCAGTGGACTGATATACTTGACAGGGAGCAGGAACTACTCGACCTGCTGGGCATTGAGGTTGCGGGGCTCGGTAGTTCATAATTATTTATTTGTTATGTTCTATCCTAATATTTTTTTCCATATAGCATGCAACCTGCTTACACTTAGCTGTAAGTTAAGTATACGTTACAAATAGTATGTGATCATCATATAGAAAGTTGCGTGGTGCTACCAAGTCATACTCGCTGCTGCGCTCGCTTGGGCTGACTAATGGTAGTTAATAGTATTAGACAGGCAGCAGTCTGGCACTTCTCTGAGACTTTCTTTTTGTAGCTTGTGCACTCCTAAGCAATCTCTCAGTTATGTGTAGTATGCATCTATGCATTGAAAGAAATGCATACTGAGTTGGCCAGTCAAAGGAGGTTGAGATTAAGAATGAAAGGAGAAGTAAAGATCATTGGTTACAATGCATTAATATTTCCAAAATGTAGTTTAAGAAAATGAGGCATAAGTTCACGATACTTGTACTATACGTGATCTGATATAGAACATTTTAATGTTAACCTTTGCCTGTCAAAGTATTTTTAGGAAGATTATTAACTGTACCACTATGTTATTTTTTTTTTGGTTTGTACATCAGCATCCAGGGGCAAGAAGAGGGCTGGAACTACCACAGAGGTGGGTGAGGAGAGCAGGGGTGCCTCTACCAGAGATGCAGCAGCTGTATCTTCTAGCCCCTGTAAGTCCTCCTGTTAATAATATTGTTATTTCTCTAACTTTTACTGTTCCACATTTCGATTTTTTTTAAATCTGTTTTACTGTGTTTTTCTCCTAATATTTTCTCACTCCTTTTTGTTCAAACTTATATTTGCAAAAATGTTCCTATCCATGCATTATCCTATTTATTATTTTCTATAATTCAAGTTTCTGTACTTGACTTCAAACTTTCTGTACTTGTCTTTCTGTAGCTTCCTTTCTTCTGCTTTGTCAGTATGCTTTCCTTCTCCTCCCTACATATCTTGTGGACTGGTACTGAAAGACTCAGCAAACCAATTTAAGGTCAGTTTCTCTACTGTGAAGATTGCTTGCCCAAGTAAGGTATTCTACACATGTTTGTCGAAAAGGCTTTCTTTTTCTTGTTCATGCTCAAACAGTAAAACAAACAAGTGGCCATGGTGTGAAAGTATGATCCTAGTAAACAAGCAGTTTTGATAACAGTGCAGCATGATTAGAAACTAGTATGAGGATGGCCCCATTGCATTTGCCTACCAAGAACATATGTCGTTCAGAGACCAATTATTCTACTCCTTCTTTGAGCTTCAATAACTCATCATAGCTCTGACCCTCCATTTCGAAAAGATGTTGGTTGGCCTCCTACCTGGCTTTTCAAATATTGCCAATCAACAGAATGACCAATGAGATCATTTGATAAAAGACATACTGCAACCGAACTGTAGTATAATAGGGGGAGGCACATTTAGCATTTAAAAGGTTTTTTTAGCTGCATAGAACACCAGTGCCGGTGCCAGCAGTGAGAGCACCCGTGGAGCAGATACAGTGGCGGTCAAGGGGCAAGGGGGGACCACCAGCGGTGGAAGGGACAAGTGGTGGTATGTCACATTGCTTGCGCACTGACAGTTGGTACTATGTTCACTGCAAGGGCATCAACTCATGAACCCCCTGCTTTAGCAGATATAGCGGGGCTTGATTTAATGGCCTGCTTGATCTGTACCTCAGTAGACAAAAGTTCATAATGATGGAAAAGGGAAAAAGGATGGAAGGAGAAAGGATGTGTGAAATGTTATGAGTGAAAGGATGGGTGGGTGAATGATGTATGCATAGGTGAATGATAGGTTGCATGGATGGGTGAAGGGTAGATGAAAGGTTTTATAGGTAAAAGGATGCGTGACTGGTTAGGTGAAAGGGTTGATGGGTGAAAGGGTAAATGGGTGAAAGAATGCGTGGGTTGGTAAATGGATTTTTGTGAAAGGTTCATTGAGAACCTTTTTTATGGACTGATATATAAAGATGGATAATTTTGTTTTCAATGGTGAAAGACTGGATGAGAAAATGTAAAGCTTAAATGATGTGTATCAAAGCTAAAGGATGAAGAATACAATAACAATAAAATGTTGAATGGTTAATTGGTTGGCTGAAGAGACATGGGTGCTCTTCTGGAGAGTGGCGTACTCACCTACTTGACTTTCTTGGAATGGATTTCATCAAAGCTTTGATTTCTGTCTACTTCCTTGACTCACTGTATTTGTTAAGTTAGGTAGATATTTTGCCAGTGCCAACATGACCTAACTGCTTAATGGTTCAATTTGGCAGTGTGGTATTGGCTGTGCAATGTGCTTCTGCTTCAGTTTATGTAGCATTTAAAGAGTTTCAATGCATGGCAAAGCAAAAACAAGGTGTGTTTCCCGTCCTTCCCACTGCGTCACTTCTTAGTACTTCACTCCTTTATTATTTCCTATGTTCTGTCCCAACCTTTCAAAATAATTGAGAAATTAATTCTAGGCATGCGCCACATTGCTATAGTCAAATTATATATTTCATGGCTTCCAAAATGGATGTAAATTTGTTCAAATGATTCCCTTTCAATATTTGTCGCCAACAGTGACTCACTAGCCAAAGCTTAGCCACAGGAATATGATCAGTGACACCCCACTATTTTGTTGTAAAACAACGTCTACTTACCCGGCCTAATCCCTCTGTAGAGTAATTTAGGTTTCCTTTCCTTACAGCAAAGAAAATGCTATATAAAGTGTGGTGGAAGGCGAGGCAAGGGAGTAACATGGGACTAAGTGCCTTGAAATTTGCAGATGGGATAGTCTGTGATGAGCAAACTATATCCCATTCCTTAATCCTTTCCCTGCACTGCAGTGCATAGTTTTTCCCACTGTCTACTTGGAGCAGACAGGATATCTCTAATAAAAGAGAGAGGGACCCTCTTCCAAAGGGATGGGGTACCAACTATTGACTATGTCAAAACAGAAATTCCCTTTGGACAAATTAGTCACAGCAAAAATGACAAAACATACAACAACAGTACAAGCAAACTCAAAGCAATGCAATAGTAAACCAAATACTGAAACAACAAATAAATTCCAAATGCACAGTTTTATTTAATTAAAAAAATTGAAGTTAAAAACCAAGTTTAAAAAGGATATCAATCAAGGGAAAACAGACAATATAGCAAAACACAAATATTCTAAAGTTCATCACATAAATTCCTAAAGCTCAACCAAGGGAGATACTCAAAAGGGTGTTATTCAGCGTCAGTCAGAATAATCCTTTGATTATACAGTTGATTCTCTCCCCCAATCCTCATGAGGATTGGGGGAGAGAATCAACTGTATAATCAAAGGATTATTCTGACTGACGCTGAATAACACCCTTTTGAGTATCTCCCTTGGTTGAGCTTTAGGAATTTATGTGATGAACTTTAGAATATTTTGAGTATCTCCCTTGGTTGAGCTTTAGGAATTTATGTGATGAACTTTAGAATATTTGTGTTTTGCTATATTGTCTGTTTTCCCTTGATTGATATCCTTTTCAAACTTGGTTTTTAACTTCAATTTTTTTAATTAAATAAAACTGTGCATTTGGAATTTATTTGTTGTTTCAGAATTTGGTTTACTATTGCATTGCTCTGAGTTTGCTTGTACTGTTGTTGTATGTTTTGTCATTTTTGCTGTGACTAATTTGTCCAAAGGGAATTTCTGTTTTGACGCAGACAGGATATCTGCATGATTTTATGTGTGACGTGTATCATTATTCATCTACCTTGGAGAGAGGTCAAAATTAAAATGCATTTTGGAGAAGAGCAGGGCTATTGGAATAAGGTAGTAGTTTATAATAGCTGCCCCGCTGCAGACTGCAGACAGCAGCAAAGTACGACTACCGACAAGGGTTTTAGCTAACATGCCTTCACAAATTTAGCACAACAAGAATGCTTGTATTCCATAGTGCATAATGCCTTGTTCCTTAGAGGTAGGGTATTTATTTTTATTTTACCCCAAAGTGTTTTTTTTAATTTTTTTAAATCTTGTGTGCATTTATTCTGCCACAATTCATTTCAGCCAGTTAGTACAATTGCCTTTAATTTGAGGCATGTGTGGGTAATAGCTGTGATTCTAATCACATCAAATTCTAATGTCCCTAGGGAACCAGCAGTGAATGTACAGCTACTGCGTTACTACTATAAGAGCTTTGCACGGGGCATTATTTACAATTAGTCTTTTTTCTTTATTGGTGTAGATACTCCATCTTAGGCTCTTCCCCCTCCGCATGGGACGACTCCTGGTGGCCTCCAGCCCTGGGCACCGCACCCAAACCGACAGACCACGCACGCAACCTGGGATTCATCCTGGACTCCTCCCTCTCCATGACCAGGCAAGTCAACAACGTCTCCTCGGCATGCTTCAACATCCTACGCATGCTACGAAAGATCTTCCGGTGGATCCCCACCGAGACCAGGAAGACCGTCACCCAGGCCCTCGTCACCAGCCGACTGGACTACGGAAACGCCCTCTACGCCGGTACCACCGCCAAGCTCCAGAAGAGACTCCAGCGGATCCAGAACGCCTCAGCCAGACTCATCCTCGACATCCCACGAACCAGCCACATCTCCTGACATCTGAGAGACCTGCATTGGCTCCCCGTCAACAAAAGAATCACCTTCCGCCTCCTCACCCACGCACACAAAGCCCTACACGACCAAGGCCCGAGCTACCTCAACAACCGAATCAACTTCTACGCTCCCAAACGCCACCTCCGATCAGCCAACCATGCCCTCGCCGCCGTCCCCCGCATCCGAAGAGCGACAACAGGAGAAAGGTCCTTCTCCTATCTGGCCGCCAAGACCTGGAACTCCCTCCCGACCGACCTGCGCCTGACCCAAGACCACCTCTCCTTCAGGAAGAAGCTGAAGACCTGGCTGTTCGAGCAGGAACGGCACCCCCCTCCCCCCAGCGCCTTGAGACCCTACGGGTAAGTAGTGCGCTCTATAAATGTCTTTGATTGATTGATTGATAGTGGCCCGGTGCGGCAGCATAGCCTTGAGGTCAAACCTGTGGATTTCCACTGTCTGATGGTTCTGGAGGAGGAAGAGGCAGCTGCTGCTCTGGGCCACCACCAGGCACCAGCACATACAGCTTCCCACCAAGATCAGTGTCGGCAACTGGGAGCTGCCTATTGTAATACCACCACTGCTGCCCCTTACGCTCAGCATCAGACCGGAATACATGCCACATCCTGCTGAGGCTGTTGCGTCTCAACGTCAGAATGGAACAGATAGTGGGACACCTCCAACAGGTTCTTGCCTGCCATGTATATTAGTGTCCTCTCCTACAGCCCCTTTTTTAATATTTGTTTTGGTGTGAGGAACTTGATGTGGGTGGAGAGGGAGGAAATGATGGGAGTTAGGACTGGGACTGTTTGGACTTCATTTTTTGTTTGACATTTTGATTTTGAAATTGGTTGGGGATGGGAATATTTGTTTGGGGAGAGTGGTGGGCCTGTTGTGGGTAGAAGGGGAGGGTACTTTTGTTATAAATGGGTAACAAAACAAATGCATATTTTACTTTACTTATGCCTCAAATCGTTTTTTGCAGTGTCTTTAACTTTGTACTGCTGCCTATTAGCACAACATAATTTTTAATCTGCTTAAAAAATGTATAGTTAGTTACACAGTACCCTTACTACCCTCTGTAACTATATTGAGCACTAGAGGGGATTTCCATTGCCTGTATTGCCTACAGCAACACACTATAATTCTCTTCTCTTACCTGAATAGATGAAGCGAGGGCTGCTACCTCTCCCAGCGTTCTTACTGCAGGATTTCCCCGGGTGCCATGTTAGTAGTAGTAGCAGGCTAGGGCACAAACAGGGAAGGAATCACAAGTGAGGTCCCTCTTCACCCTAGGTGAACTCCAACTCTAGGATTAATCTGGGTATTATCCATCACAGACAACTGAATTGAAAAGAACCAAAGAGGCAGTGTAATATTAATATATATTAACTTTAGAAAGACTATGACCAGACTACCACCATGACACAAAAAAGAAAACCTGATATGTTAACAACAACTTGCAACAGTAACTTCTGAGTAATGTGTAGCTAGTATTTGTTACTAAACTTACAAAATCTTCAAGTCAGGACAAGTGGAGTCACAGTCAGGAGTGGACAAGGTAAACCATTTACGCAACACAACACAAGGCCTGAATGAGAACATTGGCTTCTGATGTTCTTCTTCTATATCTAACATATGGGTGGATTTTATGGGTGGGTCGGTTAAATGGGGCCGTTACAGTCTATTGCCCAGGTAATTGAAGATCTAGCAGTGAGTTGGTATCGCGTTCACCTCATCTGCCCACAAAGTGTGTGATCTATTTATGGTGCAAATTAAGTCATGCCTCAATAAATCACACAGCCCGGGGGAAGAGGGTTAGGGGTTCAAAGAATTGGTTCGAAAAGGGATTTGGGGAAAGCGGTGACAATGAAAAACACTACACAAGGACAATATTCGTCTAGGTGATGAGCAGAACATCATTTTCATCAATCTGTTGTAGAAAGAAATAAAGAAATGAGTATGACACCGCACAGTTAAATGCATTACAAACATTCCTTCCACCCCAGAGACCCCTGTTATCAAATATATAAATGGTATGTCTTTCAGGTTTGGAAAAATCTAACTGTGGAGAAGGGAACCCACTCTGTTCTAAAAATATGATTGTTCAAATAAAAATGGCACTGTATTGCAAGTTAGATGGTTCACCTGCATTCTCCTTGGGAATGTCCATAACACTTGGGTGCCTGTCTGGACAGGTCCAGTAGGTAAGCAGGAGTATTGAGGTTAGCTTTCACTATAGTTCATTTAGGAAATGAGACGGCCTGCGGATTGTAAAACAGAAACTGCATTTTACAGTCAAGGAGAAGGACTTAATATAGGTACGCTTTATGAGGAGTATAGCAAGAAGACTCAGAGGCAGAGAAAGGATTCAGAGCTTTGCTTTTTACACCAGTGCAACACACACACACTCCTCAGCAGTTCACAAATCAATGTACCTCTCTCCATTGCACATAGTTGAGTACTAGGCCTTGTAGGTATGGTTCCCTTTGAAGTTGATAACTTCTTCGTTCTAGCTATTAATATGCTAGTCCCACCCTGAGTTCTTTCATCCTCCTCCTGACTCCGGATAACTTTGTCCCAGTCACTACCCGAGCAGGGTAGTCATGTAGTGCACTACTGTTTAAGAACAAGTAAAGACACTGAATTGCAGTATTTTGCATAGGTTTTTGTTTCTTGGTAACTAAAATGACTGCTCTGGTCTCTAAAGAACCAGAGAAAATGAACGGACACAGCAAGTGAGTGTGGCTAAGTGTTGAAGGGCCAATTGCCTCCAGGAAAAAATGATCCCCCATAATTCAGGCCCCAAATATTGCAAAATCATCTCAATCAAGTTCCCGAATTACTGTTGATCACCCTCCTTCAGTGTCTCCTACCACATGAATCATTACTCAAAATTACTCAAAAATGTATCACTCATTGGTGCAATGGTTGCCTGTTCCAATCCAAGCCTAGTGATAGGTACAATATTGCATCTTCTCTTTAATGCAATAAGCAGATTAGAATTTGGCGATTTTGTAAATTAAATGATATTGGGCAGCACTCCCAGGTGATAAAAAACAGAAGGGTCATAGCAGTAGACCGTACAGGTTATTTTCCGTAAAGTAAGTTTGTAAAGGCCAATCACCTCCAGGAATAAATTCTCTCACATCATTCAGGCTCCAAACATTACAAATCATATCAATCAAGCTCCCTAATTACAGATGAACAGCCTGACTCACTGTCTGTCACCACACGAATCATCAAGCATCACTCACAATCACTAACTGACTGTTGCAGTAGTTGTAGCTATGTCTTCCAATCCAAGCACAGGTAGGTTAGATAGTAGGTACACACTTGTATCTTTGTTGCATGCAACACATTGGAACTTTGAATTAGGACTCTTGTAAATCATCGATCTTCTGGGGCGGCCCTATTAAGGGATGCAAGAAAAGGATAGGCATGCAAGGGAGCCAGGCATTGTTTCCAATGTCATGAATCAATTGTGGAAGCTTCTTCACTGCACACTAGTCCAACTTCAATCCAGCAATATATGTGACTAAAGAATGGCAGGGAAGCATACATCTGACACAAACATAATGTTCCACTAGCTATTTCTTTTTTTGCAAGGAAAGAAGTTCAATGAGGAATAGTACACACATTCTTTGGGGGCACTGGCATATTCAGTGCAGGAAATAGAGTTAATCCTCAAACTCAGGTGATTCACCCAGAAGTTGGTCAGTTAACACACTTGATTCTGACCAATCCTCCTCCTACTGTGCTGTTTAAATAATGGTGAAATTGTGAGGTATAAATGTTGGTCCTTCTAACTCTAACAACTGCACCAGCTGTACTGAACACATGCTCAGCAGACAGACAGGCTACCGGACAAGCCAAATACTTCATTGCTAGCCTGCTGAGCTCTGGCCATTAGCATATGTTCCCATTAAAATCCATCAATGGTTTTGATCCACACAGACCTCTTTTGAATCATCTTGATACTCCTGGAAGATCCTCTGGATGGTCATTGGTGCTGCCACTTGTTCAAACTTTATTGCCATTGCCATTGGACTGGATTTAAGCCCTGCCAATGTAAACCAATACAATGCATGGGTTGGGTCCAGTTCTTCTCTTGCTGTTGTTGCTGGTGTTCTGGTTGATGGTGTTGTTGGCTGCTGTGATACAAGACTGCCCTCACTGTAATTTGAAGGTGGCAGCCCAGAACTGCGGGGTAGGACTCTAACTTCAGCTGTTCTTCTTCCAGGTCTCCAGCTTGCTCAACCATCCACCTCTTGTATTTTTAAAAATCCCCTTCAGAAAAAGGAATGAAAGTGGGCTCAACCTTATTGTACTGCGGATGAAGTAGGGTGTCACAGATGTATTATTTAGATGAGATGATGTTGTCTTGCAGCCTTGCATTGGAAGCCAATCGAAAGAGTAAGCTCTCATCCAAGGCATGCCTGTCTGTGTTTTCATGCATCCACAAAAGAAGACTGCCCCTAGATTGTGTTCCTAAAGGTATCTACAGAGTTAATGGGAGATGCGTTGCCAACGGGGGCATCTCATAAAAAGTTACAGACTGGCCTGAATCACCTCCCAGTGTCATTCTTCATCATTGGCTTTTCTCGCCCTCCCTAACTGTATGGATACCTTTAGGAACACAATCTAGGGGCAGTCTTCTTTTGTGGATTCATAGTAGAGTGGAGACAGGCTTGCCCCTTAGCCCCAAGCCTCTGGTTCCCAACCTTGGCATCTGCTTAGGTTAGTGTGTATGTATTGTGTTTTCATGCACACTTGTGGGGCTGAACGTTTCAGATAACTTTTTTAGATGATCCTCTAGCAGATGCAGAAGCAGGATAGCTTGGCTCATCATACTGTCCTTGCTAACTTCCAGTGTGAACACTTCAAAAGGGAGTAGCATCTGTGTCGGGCATTTGATTGGGCCCCATTTCACTGCATGCGTGGCCATCGCTTTCCCAACTGCATCCCTTCCTCCTTGAATGACATTGTCATTAATATGTTTGTACTGCTCAAACAGATGTTGCAACAAGTAATACATACAGTTACAACCTGTTGGTATCACCTGTATCAGGGCTTTAACTGGTATTCTATTAGCATGCTGAATAATCTGCAACTGCTTCTGGGCTTTAAAAGAGTGGCTGAAATTAGGGCACATTCTTCTTCAGGTGGTCAGTATGTTGTTGACTATGTCTTCTCCTTTGAGAAGTCTTGCACCACCAGGTGAATAAAAAGGGCTCAAAAAAGGTTCCATGGCAGCCATCCAGACACTTTACTGTTATATTTGTCCAAGATGTCTAAAGCTGTATGTGATTTCTAACATGGCCAATGTTGCATACCGCAAAACACTCCTAAAGCTTTCTCCAGGGCCAGGACCTGTAGATATATTTTGCTTTACCCCCAAAACAAAGATCCAGTGTGCAGTGATGCACATGTAGTCAGTCACCTGATGACTGGCCCACATGTCTGTCATCAGTTGTATAGTGATAACAGCTCTTTCTGCAAAGCCCATCCAACCAATTGCAGCACAGGATGCAGTGCTAGAATAGCAACTCTGATAAAATAGGTCTTGGAACCTTCCATTTTAGGCAGATACCTTCCACAAATTCTAAGCATCCCACTCCTTCCACAAAATAAAAAGGAAGGAGCTCCAGCACTGTACAAATGTGCCACCGGGTAGTGTCGTCGTAGCAGCCCCTCCTGCCTAAACATGCCCTTATTAGTAGCCTGTATATTTTTCTTCTTTTCTGGAGCCACTGATGTAGGCAATATTTGTGAAGTAGGTGGATGTAGACAAAGTGTGCATCATGGTGGGGCAGCCACTGTATACTGTGGTGTCTCCATCTGACTCTAAGTCTTGTGCCATTGAAAAGTCACTGAGGTTAGAGATTATGCTGGTGCACTGCTGGAGAAAGGGCTGAAGTCAACCTCTTCTTCCTCATCATCATTTCCCACTTTGATTTGACTTTTAGCTGATGTTCCCCTGCTCTCTTCACCTTCATCACCAAGTTCAGCAATTTGTTTATGTTGCTTCTCCGACTAGATTGCATGGTGTTTTTCAGATGGGTCATTTGCCCTCCACTACCATAATTTGTAAGAGACTTCCCTCAACAACCATGGGTGTTGCAAATGCTGCATACTGCAATGTGCTCCCCCTCTTTGCTGACTGTAAAAGTACTTTTTTATCGGGCTACTGCCAAAGCTAGTAGAGGAAATGGAGGTAGGTTGGGTTGTCATTGATTGCCTCTCGGCAGTGCATACTTAAACTGAGGTAGTGGTTAGTGCTGATCTTAAAAATGGCTTTTCAAATAAGGGAGCTGGTGGTGCTACCTGTGCCACCTCCCTCGGGACAGGTTCAATGACAATGTCAGACTCCTCTGTGTTACCTACCACAATGACTAGCTAGCCTCTCTTGGTGTCTCCTGGACTCTGCCAGGGTCCACTCCATGTCCCTATCATCATCCTCATCAGGTGTGGCATGGAGAACATAATGTAGTAGTACCCTTTCTTTTCCTTGATGGAGATCTGGAAGCCAATGATTCTAAAGGACAAGATTTTTACGTGGCAGAAAGCTCGACCTCCAACATCAGAAGGAGGTTCTATTGCTGGCTACAGCTGCTGTCCACTTTGCTCTGTTTCTTGAAATGATTGGGCGAAATTGACAATACCAATCAAGATCAATGCTCATCAGCTTTGCCATGATTGCAGTGGCCACGTCACTGACAGACATTGTCTTCTTGGGCTTAGGCTGGGGTGGTGCTGTTAATATGTGAGTGCTGCTCTCAGCTTGCTCCCTGGAGGCTCAATCTGCAGGCACATGACTTGGTCCAAAAAAAGGTTTGGCCCGACACGCCACTGATGGGAAGCTGCTTCTTCTCATTGACAACTTTCTTTTGAGCTACTTTTTTTTGGGGGGGGGGGGCATCCTAAAACTCTTAGTTGATAGTTGCACTAAGGTGCACAAGAGATAGATATCGCAGGACTGATGTGTGACGTCACATTACAGGCCTCTTGTTTGGCAGTACTGCTGGTGATGTCTCTTCTCTTGTGCACCTAAAAGCAAACAAGCAAGAAAAACATTTAGTGAAACATGGAATTGTTGCCGGTTGAATTAGTACAGACAAAGGCAATATTAGTGTGGTTGGTAACTTTTGTAATAATAACCACTTCAAAGTCAAACCACACAACCACACCATAAAATGAAATTTCCCATCAGGATAACACACAATATACAGCTAGAGCTCTTTCCTTTATGTCCATAAATTCTAAAGGAGGCACCTGTGGCAGTCAGGGAACTGCCACAGGTGGATTAGTAATTTTTGAAAAAAATTAGGTACATTTGTGTGCACATGGCAGGCAATGTCGTACAGGAGGAAATAGAATAATCCTTAAAAAAATGTATGATGCTGAATGTGATGTGTCTGCAGTGCAACACAGCCAGGGTGTCCAGGAGTAAATGGAGTTATAGCGAAAAAAAATTAATGCTGTTGTACAGCTGTGTATCTTTGGTGGATGGATGGATATTGTCAGACAAACAAATAGTGGAACAAGTGTAACATAAACGCACGCAACAGTGTTTAAATTGTAGACATTGAAATATTGTCATCAAAGGCAACTCTTTGTCACACTCTACCAAAGGCAAAGCAATAGAACTGCAACATTCTGGGAGCTGTGACACTAAGAATGTTACATATGCTTTGAAATACCCACGCACCATTATATACATGGGAAAGATCTGCATCACGGAACAGAAAAGCAACATCAGCATGGCAAGTGTTGCCAGGCATTGGCTTGCAGCAGGTCACAATGTGGCTCAATTACGTTTCACAATTCTGGAGGTTTTAACAAATACACAAGACATGGATACACAGAAAAAACTGTTCCAGACAGAATTTAACTGGATTAAAAACTTGTGGACACCATGCAGCCTTCCGGGATGAATAATAGATTGGAATACACTTTCTTTTTATGATTGTTTTGCAGAATTGTTCTTTTATAATTGTTATGTATATCTGCAGTTTGTTGCTTTTTGAGTCTCCTCACTGCCTCAGAGCATGGCATGAACACCAGATTAGGGTAACACGTCTTATATTGATTTTTGGTTTGTTACAAGTGTGCATAAGTAGTTCAATCATCTGTAGTAGAACCCCAGAGTAGCTCCTATGAGTCAAAGGTTTTGCTGAGTTATAATAATGTTTGCATACTAATTTAGTATAATTGTATAGGGTGTGTAGCTTTAATGGCAAGACACACAGTAGAGATCGTTCCTGCCATTGAGATGTTCAAATACACACACGCCAACGTAATGCACTCAGCGTCATCAGCAGTTGCAGGCGACAGTAAGCATCACAGTTGCTTTCAGGCAAGATGTTATAGGAAACAAAGCTTTCTCTTTTATGCATTAGTACACCAGTAGGTGAAAGTACATTTTTGTAGAACTTTTCAGCATGCTTATGGGGACTCATCATTGCCACTGAGGATGGGGTAATGTGGACATTTTCAGGTAAAAAAGAGAAGCCAACTGGGGCGAGTTTACTTAAGTCCCCTGAAGTGAAGTCTGAGTTCATGAAACTCGCATTGGCATTTAAAAGTTCTGTGCGTGGCAAACGGAAATTATACCACATGAGGTCTGGAGCTGCGTACTCAGTCGTTTCGATCAGATTTATGTATGCTGGCATTATGATGGTGGGATCACAATGTACGGTGATAGAGAGCAAATGCATTGTTAACAAATGTTGTTTTAACACAACAGGAGTATTTTAAAACCATCGGTTCCCGGGCATCACTGCACTCGGCTAAAACAAATCAGGTGCTGACATTTACAGACATTCATATCACTTTATCTTTTTGGTGTAGAGACCCCTGGAGAAGGGTCAGCCAACCTGAAATAAATAAAATGAATTTCGTTGTGCGCACTGCATCACCAAATGCGATGAAGCATGCGCAACAAAATTTGTTTCATTTATTTATATGTTTACTTACCTCTAATCGGCCAAAATCCATAGTTTACTATCCCTTACCCTGCCCCTCCCCCCCACACCCTGCCCCTCCCCCACCCACATCAGCGCCCAGCAGCACTCCCACCACGGGCTGCTACTGGGCTTGAATATATGTCAGAAAAGCTAAAGGAACAGCAACATCGCCTCCAAAACAAGAAAGTCCTTGTGCACACAGAAATGAAAAAGCTCAGAGGATAACTTAAGGAGTAGGAGCTGAGGCAAAGGGAAACATTGTGAGGCACGGTACGCTCATTAGGGGATAGATAAAATGGCAGCCATCAAATCGCGGGACGAATCGCGCCTTCAAAAATATTGTAGCTATGTTGTAAACAGCATAAAAATCTGGTGATAAGTTCACCGTGATATGCAGGTATGGAATTCGGTACCCATTTCGGGTGAAATAAGGACTTCACTCCTGAATGAAAGATTCTTACAGGAACGGCAAGACGGAGTTCTTCAGCTATGCGGTCATCTTGTTTGGCGCGCAAGCCACGCGCCCATGGCCCTTGCCTTTTAAAAAACATTTTCATTGGTGTGGTCCTGTTTGTTCTCACTGACAGTTCAATCCCAATCTTACAGAGGAAATAAACCAAACATTTGATATTTCTTAGGAAACTAAAGCTGCAGCCCTGCACACTATAGAACTATCTCTATTTTGCTTCTGGGCTGTATTTTTAAGTTTTTTTCCCCAACCAATTCTGTGTAACCTTAGATGACATTAGGTTCATTTTATGAAATACATTTACAAACCATATATATAGAAATGCAAAGACGCATGTCTGACTGGAACACCAAAATGTGTTAATATATAATGGAATAAATGATACCTTACATAGATGCTAAGTAGTGAGGAACTGAACTCTGGATTTCAATATATGATGCACTAAACTGTAGCGAGGGTAAAGGCAACAGGGACATATTTCGATAGTCGGGAAGAAAGGGAGCAAATACACATGGAGTTTAATTAAAAAAGAACCATATCTCTCAGAAAAAACAGCACATAAGTTATCAGTGAAAACATAACAGCGAAGGCAGCAGCAAACACTCCTTAGAAGATTATGACCACTACACATTCTAGCTTTAAAAATAGAAGACCATGGCAGATCTTATTTGTCAGAATGAATCCCAGCTGTTTGTTACAAGTAGAAAAGCGCTGCCTGTACAAACTGTTGGTTGAAGCTGTAATTAAGTAATTGTATCATAAATCTAAGTTCTACTTGATGGCAGGTGGTCTATGTTTCCTTTGACTTCATTTGGGAACTGTCTTGACAGGCTTTTTGTCTCTATTTTGGAGTGATAAAGACTTTAAGCTTGCTCACACCTATAGGCTGTATTCTTCCCTTTTAAGCCCTTTCTTCCAGACCTAGAAGAGGATAGCTGCTTTATATGATGATAGATCCCTTACTCTAATCCATCTATTGCCTATTGGCTTTGCCTTTCATTATTTTGCCTATAGTAGAGGGTGGATCCTGTGGTCCTGACTTTATATTATACATTGGTATGGTTTATGTAGGTACTCTGACAGAGCTAAGGGTTATTTCATCCTTCTCAGGCCTACAAGGCCCAAAACTAGAGAGACTCCATTTTGCTTTCTATCCCTGCAGAGCTGAGATGCTTCAAGGGGAAAGGTAATGTTTATAGTTAAGGCTGTTGTGTTCTAGGGGAAAACCAGCCAGGACTGGTTCTTATCGGAAGAATGTGTTTGTCTCTTGGGCCCAGACGTAACAAGCAGATGGCCACTGTGGTTGCAAGAGAGCTCTGGAGCTAGCACAGGAATTCGGTGGGAGGCAGCCCTCTGTTGGAAATTTTCATTAGGGGAGAGGAATCAATATCAGCGAAGTGCAGAAGAGGAGGAGTGGTCAGTTTGGTTCTTGAAAAGTGGAGAGTAGGATGTCTGTTGGAGCTGCAGAGTGCAGTGCAGTTCTATTGGTTTTCTGGAATGGAGAAAGAAGGCAGATGATTGCTGAAGCTGAAGAGAGCATTAAAGCAGATGGAGGAGTTGAGGCTGTCAGCTGGAGTAATTGAGCCAGAGGCGTGTAGCTGTGGTGACGGAGGGAGAGACAGAGAGAGCCCTGATCCCACCAGAGACAGAGAGAAATCTTCCTTCTAATAGGTGAGGTAGTCTAAACTAGTCCACTTTACGATTGAACAAGCTTTATTCGAGATATTTCCTCATAAAAGCACAACATAAAATCAAACATTACAGATAAAAACAAATCATTTAACGTATACATATTCTTATAAAACAGTTGTGCAAGCTCATACAATACCAAAGTATAAAAATACACATATATAACCAGTTACATCGAAATTTGTAAAAGGAAAAGAAAAATATAGATCAGGTTAACTAAGCCCACCCATCAGCCGCCGCCTGATTGCCCAAGCCCACCCCAGATATTTGGCTACTCCGAGAAATATCGACTCCTGGGTAGATGTACATAAGATTCTCATTGCCACTGCACTGTGTCGTGTCCCAAGATTTTTACATACTGGGGTCAGCCATGCCCTCCTTGGTGACGAATAGGCTTCGCAGACAAATAAAAAGTGACCTAGGCTTTCAACAGCTGCTTCACACGCTGGACATAATATAGTGGTCGGCCTCTGCCATCCCGCAGTTAGTTTTTTGAGCGGGAGGGATCCAGATCTTAACTGGAAGACTTCCCCCTCCACTTTACACTTACACCTTAATCTTGTCTTTATTCCCTAGGCTATTGTATGTCTAATCCTTTTCTTTCAGCGGTGTGTTAAAGTTCCTGTTAATCAAGAGACCCCGCAGATAACCTTGTCCTCATACTGTATGTCTAATCCTTTTCTTTCAGTGGTGTGTTAAAGTTCCTGTTAGTTGTAGAGACCCCGCAGATTTGTGTAGGTGCATTCTATTATTGTAATAAAGATACCCCAGTTCTTAGTGAAATAGTGTGCATGTGTTATTCTTATAATAAAGCTAGCCTTTCTTCTAACCAGATGCTTTTGCAACTGATGGATCAAAAGGAAATAGGAGCGTTTAAATTAGGGAATAACTCTGGCACACAGTGTGTGTCCACTATTCCAAAAGCACAGGTAACCTTTTCTTCTAGTCAGATGTTACAGCCAGAACAGATACTGCCTCTGATCCGGTAAGTCTGAATAATTAGGGAGAGAGAGGAGCCCTTGAGCTAGGGAATTATTGACACTAAGTGATTCAGCCATCCCATAATATTATTGAGGTAGCGAACCCTTAGTGAATAGTGAGAGAGACTTCCCAACATAGAGACAGAGAGCTGAAGGTATTCATAGGAAAGTGGTCGTCATTGGTAAGTGGCGTTAGAGAGAACTCCAGGTAGGAGACTGGGGTGTAGATTCGCCGGATTGCGGATCGGGTTGTAAGTGAGTGAGCACCGGGGGGATACGGTGTTTAGGTCCGCCGGATTGTGGACCGGATAAACAAAGAGCACTGGGGCTGCAGCTCAGTGTGAATGGCACGCCGGATTGCGTGTCGAGTGAGCACTGAGGGTGAACAGTGTCTATGGCACGCCAGATTGTGTGTCGAGTGAGCACTGAGGGTAATCAGTGTGTAATGGTAGATAATCAGAAATGCCCCAGGGTAGATTAATCTGGACCCATGTGGTCGCGAGACTATGAGGTATGAGTGTGGTGTAGGGCATGGATGTCCTTAGTAATCAGTGAGTATTCTTAGTATCCCTATAGATTTAGTGGTGTTTCTGATGATATGAGCTTGTATATTGCGAGTTCCCCATCTTCAGGTAGGTACCCAGGTGCCTGGATAGATGGGTCCTGAGGAGGGAGGTGGTTACATTCCGGCTGGGTTGGAGGGGCTCTCAGGAGCTGATCCCATCTGGTCTAGAACCCGGTCGTTACAGGAACCAAATGCTTGAATGGTGGTTCTTCAAATAAAAATAGTAAAAAACGTAACCAATTTGAGGTGCCACCCCAACCAATGATCTATGTAGACCTACCAAGTGGAGGTCATATTACAGCTGGTTTGAGTTACTTTGTTTATGGTGTTGAGAATTCAGAAATGTATTATTCTTTGCACTTCCTTCACTACAATCCCTAAAGAACCTAAAGCAGTAGCTATTACATTTCCTCTATTTAAAATCAGATTGTCTACCACAGGCTGCACAGCCAGTCATCTCAAGTAGGCACTTGTAAGAAATTGGGTAACTCATTTAGGGGCGTGAATCAAAAACAAAAACTGTCCTGTTGATAAATACATATGCATATCCACTAGCACGGAAGAAAACAGCTCATAATGCCTGTTGATTACTATGATAACAGATATCAGGAGGGCACACCCTACATGGGACACAGGACTAACAGGGGATTTAAATTTTAATCTAATACACACCCCGGACGAAGATGAGAAGTTGTCAGCTGACAATATATACTGGAATGTGCCTCAGCAATATCAGTTAAGGAGACCAACATTAGATCCTGAAGGTCGGCGACTAGTCAACGCCCTGGAATTCCTGGGCCTGAGAGTGATAAATGGTAGAACAATGGATGATTTCCCACCAAAGCACACATTTCATGGAGGAAAGACACATTCAAGATAGGATTATACAGCTATTTCAGTAGCATTGAAGCCGTATCTCGCCCACTTCTCGATAGAGTATACTACTAGGAGCGATCATTCCTACCAGCATATATATTTGAGGCTGAAGATCTCCAAGCATCAATCAAATACTGAAATAGAAGGAAGTATCCATACAATTGACCTAAAATGCTTAAAATGGACTAATGAAACAATAGATACACTTCAGACCAAGTTAAAGATGTTGATAACAGCTAGTGAACTAGAGGCCCCGAACAAAATCCAAGCCTGGGTAAAAGTAACCTCTGATCTTACAACATCAATGACAATCAGACAACATCCGAACAAATACCAAAAAATCAGAAATGAATCTAATCAAAAACCATTGAATGGATTAAGAGATTAGTTTGGGACAAGGTTCATCATTTGAGGAAAACTTATAAAAAATAGCAATGGGAACACAAAAGAGCAAACAATGATAAATTCTGGGCTGAGCTGCTTTGTAGAGCAAAGAAAACTAACTCGAATTCATTTTGGAAAATAATAAATAAACTACAACGACCGGTGAATGAGTTATCATCAAATATTCCAGAGCATGAATGGGTTATATTTCTATCCATAAAGTTCACAGAAATGGCAACCCCATACGTATTAATGGCAAAGCCCAAGGAGCCCCCAGAAGAAACAAATACAACTGAAACCATCATGCAACGAGTCAGTGACACAAAGAATTCAGGAGTGGACAGAAGAAGTCGCGGAAGAGAAGAAAAGGCACCAGGTCCTACTCAAATGGAAGCAAAACCCAGAGCTCTGGAAAAAAAAGGCACCAACTCTCCAATAGCAAAGATAAGTGAGTCCTTTATGTTTGTTGATGGAATAAAACGTATAATAATGAAAGGCAGAGGAGATGGCGCTCAAGGACTGAATGGAATCCTGCAAGCCATGTTTAAAAACGATCCATCTTTTTGGAGCAAGTATTTACACAAACTATATAATGAAATAGAGCTCCTAAACTGTATACCATCAAACTGGCAAGGCTCGATATTGACACCAATCTATAAAGGTGGAAATAGAGTGAACCTATCAAACTAAAGTCTAATCGCCCTCCTGGACGTCAAAGCTAAATATCACGCCGCACTCATCTTGGAAGATCTTAAAGAATGTACAGACAATCTTAATCCTTTTCCAGTTAATCTGACTGGCTTTAGGCAAGGTATAGGGACAATATCAAACATCTTGGCCCCATCTTTGATGGCAAATAAAAGTAAACATAGGAAACAGACACTTTACCTGTGTTTTATAGCTCTGAGGGCTGTATTTGATAGTGTAGACCACGACCTTCTTTTGGAAAAAACTACGAACCTTGAACATTCCCGAAAGGATACTACAGGGAATACTATTATTCTATACGAATACCTGGATAAGAATCAAGATAGTAGACGGTACAAGATTATCAAGAAAGCTATTTACGACAAAAGGCCTCAAACAGGGGTGTGTATTGGTGCCACATCTTTTTAATTTGTTTTTGTCGGACTTGGCTCCGAGGCTAGACAGCACTAACTCACATACGCAGTCACTGGGAGGGCTAGCACTTACACACCTCTCTTATGCCGATGATGTAGTAGAAGTGAGTCAAACAAAGATCGGCATCCAAAGAGTCTTAAATAAAATGGCAGATTACATCTCAGAGAACAAACTGGAAATAAATACATTAAAAACCATAACAATAGTGATTGGAAGTCGACAGAGATGCAAACAGACCATCTGGCTTAATGGCAGTCAATTAGAGGAAGTAAAGAATTACAAATATCTGGAATTTTATATAGATCGCACAGAGCAAAAAAAATACATGACCCAGAGAACTAGTGAACTCATATTCGCCTTTAGTCAGCTGGCAAAAAAGTTGAAAGGTCCAACACACAAACCTCTTCTAGCAATGATGACGGCAAAAATTCTCTCCACGATAACATATGCGAGCGCCACCTTTCACGGCAAGGATGCAGACCTTCTAAACCAACTAATAGTCTCCACGTAGAAAAAAGTTTTCCAGGTAGAAAGGTCTGCCTCTCCGGCACAGGTTCACCTTGAATTTGGCAAATAAATGAAAACATCGGAGAATGTATGCAACTGTAAAACTCTGGCACCGGCTGAAACAGAATGCAGCCACATCAGCATTCAATAAAGCCCTGTGGACTAAACTAGAAGATAATAGAAAATCACCCTATAATCCAGGGGTCTCCAAACTGGTCCTGGAGCGCCGGATCCATGCCAGATTTTTTAAATTACTACATGTATCTCAATGGGGATATCCAAAAAATCTGGCATGGATCCGGCCCTCCAGGACCGGTTTGGAGACCCCTGCATAATCAATATCTAAACAAATCCTTGTCTATAACCTGCACAAATGATTTATGGAATAAAAACCTGCCATACCATCCCTTCAAACGAACAATAAACAAAGTAGCAAAAACTCACTTGCTACTAATTGACAAAAACATCTTCAGCACAAGGTTGCATGCTTGGATGGTGATCAACAAGTACAACGCACTTGCACCAGCGCATTATTTGAACACATCATTTTCTATTTATCTGAAAAAGCAATTAATGGCTACACGCTTTGGAAAATTACCATCAATAGCGGACCAGCCTACATGGGCATAAAACGGCCAAAATCATGTCGACTCTGTGGTTACCATAACGAAGACTTCATTCATGTAATTTGTATATGCAACTAACTTCACAATGCTCGAGCCACTCTTCTCAGACAAACTTTTAAAGACGAGGCATCAGGTCCTGTAGAGCGGCAATAACAGCATGTTTAAATCCATCTGACACACAAAATTGTAAATTGATCAAATTTTTCAAAGTTTTTGAACACAAACACAAAAGTTTGGTATTAGGATTGACCTCATTAAAGGGACATTAATGTGGCAAAATATTTGTTACACAATGATATCTTACGACTTTTTTAAAAAGAAACATTTTTTTATTTTGTACTAGCTTACCTGTCGCGCGTTGCTGCGATCTCAGAAGAAAGGAAATTTAAGGAAACTTGTTATGATAACATTCAATTTACATTGTGTAACTTTTATTGAAACTTATTCATTTTAATATGGAAAACATTTTAAAGTATTGTTTTAATTCTGTTTATTTATTCAAGTGCTTGTGGATACACAGTACTTTTTGTTTTTCCGTCTGGTGCGTACACGAACAAATCAGAAGGTTTTCCGAAGCGTGAGCTGGCCACATACAGTTGTCCATGTGAGAAGCACGGATTCTCCAAATCTAGTCCACACACTTGCAGCAATTGTTCTTGTGCTTTGTTGATGGTCATTGCAAAAGAGAGTCACACCAGAAACTGTAAATGTTCAGTATTGGAAAGATTATGAGGGCCCTGGGGGCCGATATTTAACACATTTTTCTTTTTTTTCTTTTGGACAGAAACCTTCGCGGGAGTGTACTCAACAACTTTTAACATTTTTTTTTTTTTGCCAAAAACCTTCGCGGGAGTGTACTCAACAACTTCCCAAAGTTTCATGGCGATTGGATGAATGGTGTAGTAATGCATAAAGGACAAACAGACAGACATACTTTCGTTTTTATATATATAGATTGATGTAATGTGACTGTTTCCTTTTTAATGTTTTAACTTTTATTTTTATAAGTGATTATAATTTTAAGGTTCTAATTGATCAAACAATAAATGTTTACTCACTTATTTTTTAAGAGGCAACCACAATTCTTGTCAGGGTGAAGTCACAAGCAAACCCTAAATTAACTTGTGCTCAGCTGTCACGTACCTTGGCACAGGGCAGTAAGGCTTAACTCAGAGGCAATGTGTAAATTATTTGTGCAACATTTCAAACAGTAACATAGTGAAAACACAACACCAAAGCATCTCACAACAGTTTAAAAATATTGAGTCATTTTTTACAAATAAATTAAGGCTGAAATGATAAACATCCAATCTTTTGAACCAGAGATATTACATTTGAATGATTTTAGTAAAAAATAGTGGCAAAAGGCGTAAAGCTACAACTATGGATATCTGCTCAAATCGGACTGAGACAAAGTCACAAGTTCAGGCCAATCGCAATGGAGAGTGGGCCAGCTACACGGACCTAGTTGGGTCCACTGATGAGAGTACCTTCAATCCTGCTTTTGGGAGCATTGTGAGTCACTGTGGTGAAGAAGCGCTGTGCAGCCAAAGCAATGCGTCAGTTATTAGATGCTGTGAGGCTGCAATGCAAGGCCCTGCATCGCCATCGAGGATCGCTTCGATGAACACTTGTGATGCGACGTCCGGTGTTGAGGTTGTGTTGTGCAGTCCAGGTGATGTGCCAGTGCCAAGGAACTGCGGTGCTGCAATGTGGAGTCCGGCGCCATTGTCAACTCCTCTTTTGACAGGGATGTAAAGGCCTACTGCGAGGATGAGTCATGCAGTGTCAGTTACAAAAAAGAAATGGGCTGAAATGCGACATGGGTCTTTGCATCAGAGTTGTAGGCCCAGTTCTTTTCAACCAGGCAAGAGGGCAGTAGGTCAGCACAGTAAGACAGCAGTCCAGCACGGCAGTACTCCTTCAAAGTGGTAGTCCAGCAACAGCATATCAATCCTTCTTCATGGCAGAGTACCCAAAGGTCCAGTATCTTTACACAGTTGTGCCTTTAGTATGGTGAGAAGCTTCTAGAAGAATGCCTTTGAAATGCACAGGGTCCCCGTCTTCCTTGCCCTGGTTCCATACTAACTACAATTGTTATGCAGCCCTTTGTGTGGAGGGAGGTCACAGCCTATCCAAATGTAAGTGGAACTGTGCCTAGCTCTACCCTCCCATCCTGCCAGTGATGGCCCATCCAGGCACACCTAAGCTCACAGTTGTTAGTGGCAGTATACAAGGAATACACAGAGCACAACTGTCAACTACACTCAGTCATGTCACCCTGACCCAAGCTGCAGGCACGAAATGGCTAAGCCAGCAAAATACCAAATTTCTAAAAGAGCAATTTTCACAATTTGTAACAAAAAATTAGACTTGACCGTAAGTTAGCATTTTTTATTACAATTTCAAAGACACCATAAATGACCTTATTATATGCTCCATTTGGAAATTACACCTTATTAAATGTAATATGGTAACTCTAATGTTACCCTACAGGAGAGGTAGCCTTGCAATAGTGAGAACAAATTTGGAGTTTTTCACTACTGGCACATGTAAAACTAAGAAGTACATGTCTTACTATTCGAGTACATAGACCCAGCCATTGGGGCTGTCCAGGGCCAACCCTAGGGGTGACTTATATGCAGGCCCGGCCAGTACAGTTAAGAGCGGTGGGGAGGTGGGGCTGTGTGGGAGAGAAGTTAACGCAGGATTGAAAAGGGAAAATAAAACCAATAATAAATAAATAAAACCACATACCTTGTGCTCACTACAACGCTGAGTCAGGAGTGCAAGGTAAGTGGTTTTATTAATTTTATTTTCCCTATCCCATCCTATGTCGACCCCTTCCCCAGACCCTGCAGCTCTTACCTGTACCAGCTGCTCCTACTTATATGTATTAAAACTGAAGGTTTGAGCCTGGCAAAAGCTTCATTTTGCCAGGTCGAAATGGTAGTTTAAAAACTTCACACAAAGGCTGCAATGGCTGGTCTGACACATGTTTGCAGCAGCTAGTATGTGGATAGCAAAATCCATGTTGCAGGACCACTATTAGCATTTAATGTACAGGCTGTGATTAGTAGCACTTTACTAGAGATTTATAAATAAATAAATATGCAAATTGACTGTAAGCCAATCCTACCATGTTTTAAGCAGAGAAGACAGGCACTTTAGCACTAGTTAGCAGTGATAAAGTGCAGAGCACTGAGGCCAGCAAAGACGAATTCAACAAAAACTGGAGGGTAAAGGCAAGAGAGTTTTTTGGTGACCTGCAGAGAGGGCCAACTTCAACAGCTGTCGTTAAATTTTCATTACTGCAGCACAATTTGCATAATTAAGGACATTTCACATTGCACTTATTATGCAAAATTCCTAAACTTACACAATATTGCACAATTATGCTATGTCTACAGCAAAAATAAGCAGCTGTTGTTTCCTGGGACACAAAACACAAAATATAGCACTAAATACTCGATTTTGTAAAACTGTGCTTAAAATGCATACTTTTCCTGAAATGTCATGTACATATGCAAAAGCAAATTTTGCACACCCCTAATCTCAAATAAATTCTGCTAACTTCCCAAGTCTGACTATCTAAAAGAAAGATGTCTAAAATAGATCACGGAAGCTAAAGAGGTCGGTTATTTAAGTATTCATAAACAAAGGCATTATATTTTATCTGCATGCAATATAACATGTCACTAGTTATATGTTGTGAAGAAAGGTAAGTAAATGAGACGCGAGGGGAAAACATGACATTATAGTTCAGAATAAGAAGAGTTGAGGGCAAAATAATGGCAACACAATATTTTTAATCACCAAGATTTTGGTCATGCGAATGATAATTATGGAGAAAAGATAGCAAAAAACTTTACTAAGGGCAGGTTTCTTTCCCCCTCAAACATAAAACAAACATAAGAATGCAAACTCATAGAAATATGAGTTATAAGGATAAATATGGGCTGCAGCGCTGTAGAACTCACTTTTACAGCACTGTTCTCTGCCACAATTAGAAAATATTTAAATGCAAGGGAAATGAGAAGATATAGTGCACAACTCTAAAGTATGACAGAAAAAATGGATTTGCCCATGTATATGTACAAAATTAATAGGGTCAGATGGATCAAGGATACCACAGAAAATTGATTAGATCTCTTTGTAATGAGAAGCATAATTTCACTGGCAGAGCTCTGACATCCTCTTGACAACATAATTAACCTGAGAGATGTTGAGGCCTTGGAGAAAGCATATAATTAGGAGCACTAAAATATGAAAATATCAGTGAACGTGAAGGCAGATCTATTTCTATTGTAGCCGCCTTTACAATGATACGACTTATAACATTTTGAAAAACACACTGCGCTCCTCCTCAGTCCACATTTTTTGTTGTTTTTCGCAAGCCAGTGTCAACAGTAAATATCTGCTTAACCACCGTGTTAGGCATGACATGTGTTGTCTATTAATTACCACATTAGGCCTCACAACATTCAAATTCATCTATTCTTTTACACAGCCAGTGGTACTGTGCCCTGTCAGTTGTTTGAGGCATAGACCCGTGTCTAATTTTTATTTACAAGGGACTCATTTCTCGTAGATTACATCCAGATTATTGCTCTACCCTGAGCTCGCGTAGTTTGTTTCCTTATGCTTCCTCCAGCTGCATAGCTTTCTCTCACAGAGAATTGTTTCGAGGAGAAATATTTCACGGGAAATATAAAAGGAGATGTTTGCCGCATGTGCTGTGTTAGGAATGCTCTCCCCTTGCCATCCTAAATCTGAAAAGAGATGAGAGAAAGATGATCTAGATCATTTATATTGGGGATATTGTGATAAAAAGCATGCATGGCAATCCCCATGTATCCTGTGCAAAGCCCATAGTTTTCTCGAGAATTACTCGCATTAGCGAGAAAAAAACTGTTTAACTTGCACATCTCTACAGAAAAAGGCACAACGGTCATATTAGTGCCCCTTTAGTAGCTCCTGTACCGTTGATCATTTGGTGTTCACATTTGTCCCAACTAAACACTCTTAATGAGGCAGCTCAAATACATTCAGTTGTCCACCATGGAACACATCAGCTATTTTGTCATCATAATGCCTCACTGATACACCATTATAGTTCTAGCCTTCCCACAATCCTACTAGAATGCAACTTGTATTCCCAAATCATTCTGGTGACACCAGGGATTGACAAATGTTTTCCTTTGCCCATTTACCAGGAAAAATTGGGATACGGTTCCTTCGCTTCGCCAAATTTGCTGAGGTGACTTATAGTCACAGCTCAACTCTGACGATGATTTCCTGCTCGAGGATGTTTTGTGACAGAGGCAGCGAACAGCAGAAAACCATGGTCGGCATATAACGCACTACGGGGCATATAATCAAGGCGCTGCGATAAAGTTATCGCCGCTTTAACATCCATTTTTGGGCAAAAAGCGGCGATAATTTTATTGCATTATCAGTAAGGCCACGCTATCGCGTCCAACGCCCAGCTTTGCACCTCTAATGAGATGCAAAGTGGGTGTTCCGCCCAAAAATAACGTGAGAAATGTTGCTAACCGACATTTCTCCTATTAACAATCCTCCCGCTGGGGGCGTGGCTTGGCGCCCGGCGAGGACGGCGGCTCTAATGTGAGCGCTCCCGGTCCGAAGGGGTTTGCGCCGCGCTTCCCGCTTCAGCCCTACCTGCTAAGCAGCTCTCCGTGAACCGGAGACGACGGACACCAACGGGCTCCTGGAAGCAGCTTTTCAGCGCAGCGGAATGCTTCTTTCTGCTACTTTGTAGCGGACGCGGCTGAGAGAAAGTCGCGTCCGCCATTTTGGATTCCAGTCATCGCGTACTGCGGCGCTCCCGCCTGTCATCATGCAAATACGCCACGGAGCCCCTCGAGTATGCAATTACACCTGGTGAGACGTCTTATGCATCTTGGCACCACCGGAATTGAACTTTCTCTTCTGTCATCTTTTTTTTTACATTAATTATAACCAAATTTCTCTCATGCTTGTTTAATTGGGTGGCCATTTCAGACAACTGGTGCTCCCTTTACCTCAGGCAACCTGCATGCGCTCCACTCTCTATTAAGAGCGTCTCACTTCACCACGCTCTTATTTCACGAATGATTTCGAATTTGAGACTTTGAGCTGTTTTACCCATTGTTCCTGCACGTTCTTCTACATGCTCTTCTGCACTTATAATGTTCCTCTCCTGATGGACTTCTTTTGCACCACATGGTGCCATTCTTCCCTACCTACACACTGGAGTACTTCTCTGCTTCTGTCATCGATGTACTAGCCTTTTCAATGACCCGAATGCTGTCTCATTCAGCTGTCTAAACGCGGGACGCTTTTGAATTTTGCGCAGGTGACCTTCTTTTCCTTCAGGACCTGCTTGCCTTCTTTATGTCAAAAGCTTCTGGGTATTCCTCTTACGGCTGCCTACAGGCTCACAGTGACTACTACTGAACTCCATTTCTCCTCACCAACACTTCCTTCCTATGGAAAGAAAGGCAATTTCTCGCACTCCTAAAACCCCACGGCGTATATTCATTAAAAATTCAAAAGTTTTCTCTGCTTTGGCGCACCTTGAAGCTGCTCAGACGCTCACCGATCAGATGTCGCAGTCTAGCACAGAGCGGCCCGCCCAGCCCCCAGGGAAAGCTACGACGAAACGCCTTAAAAAAGATCCTCCATCACCATCAGGATCCACCTCGACTGTCTCCATGGAACTCTTGTTGGAGGAAATTCGTGCCCTCAAACCTTTCATGGAAGACACCAACTCAAAGCTGCAGATTCTTACCGATAACTGGTCTCAGATGGATGCCAGGGTGACAACAGTGGAACATTCTCTGACCTCTCTTCAAGAGTCATCCTCCAAAGTCTCACACATGCAGTCTCAGATTTCCTCTCTCCAAAAGCAAGTTGAAAATTTGGAGAACCGAAATAGACGCAACAATCTTCGTCTCTACGGCCTGGCAGAGAATTGCGAGGGGACTGATCCCATCGCCTTCTTCAAATCATTTTTGCCCAAACTTCTTCATCTGCCTGAAGGTACTACGCTCAACATCCAGCGCGCTCATAGGTAGGCCGCCTCCCCTCTACCTCCTCTCCCTCCTCACGGCCGAGAGGTGTCATCATGTACTTTCTGGAATACACTGACCTTCTCAAAGTCATCTCAGCAGCTCGTGCTTCTCCTCGTCTCCAATGGTCAGGATCCAACCTTTTCTTTGCACAGGATTATGCCAAAGCTACAGCCAGCCGTCGCAAAGCCTTCTTAGATATGCGTCCAGAGCTACGTGCCATTGGAGCCAGATACGGCCTTTTTCATCCTTGCCTGTTCAGAGTGACTTACAACAACAAGACCACGACCTACGAGGATCCTGTTCGTCTACGAAGTTTTTTGAATGCTGCGCAGTCGTCTGATATGGACTTCTCTGGCTCCTCATCAGCTTTTCCTCCGTGAATCCTGTTCTACATGACTTCATTGTCTCACTCACAGTGCATGTTTCATGTTTTGATGTTTGTTGTTTTACTGTTTGCCTTTCCTGGACATCCCACTATCCTCAGTCTCTATACTTCCCTCTGACCCTTTCCTATCTCCATTGCATCCCTGTTGGATGGACAAGTAATCTTTCTTAGTGTGTTTTATATGTTACCTCGTTCCGCACCATTGTTTTGTTTTTCTCTTCTCTTTTTCATATTACTCCTTCACTCCTTTTTATCTCTTAATGTTCTTCTGTTTTCTTCTTTCCCCATTCGTCTCACTCATTTATATTTTCCCTCCTTTTTTCTTGCAGGTTTATAATATTTATGGCGTTTTCCCCTCGACTTGTCGGCTCGCTTGCATTGGACGGTTGTTTCCTCTGCCTGGCGCTCCTCCCTCACTCATTTTTCCTAGTCTCCTCTTCCTGTTGACCATTCCTCCCCGCCTCTACCCTCCATAAGTATGTTTTCCTTTTCCTCCCGAATGTACACTTCCCTTATTGCGATTGTCTCCCTCTTAAGTTCACTAGTTTCCTTTATTCCACAGGTGTCTTCCCTTCTTATTTCTCGACGACTCTTCTACTATCATTTCCTTCCTATCATTCTTGCTATTTCATGGTCTACCCTATCATATTTTTTCTATCAACCGATTCTATCTTTCTCTCCTCCGCTCTATTTTCTTTTTCATCACCCTTCTACTTACCATTTTACTGCATTGCCTTTTACTGACTTCTTTTCCTTCTTTGGCTTTCTTCTTCCTCTGGGTTCTTTTTGCATCTTTTTTATCTCTCATGACATTTTCCTCTTTTCTTATTTGATATGTCTTTGAAAGTAATTACATGGAATGTTAAGGGCGTTAATTCCCCCATCAAACGACAGAGAATTCTATCTCACCTTGCACGTTTGAATGTGGATATTGCTTTTTTGCAAGAAACTCATTTATCTGCTGAAGAATCTGTTAAATTGAAGAGAAGTTGGGTGGGCGATGTCTATTACTCCCCTGGGGATGGTAAACGCAATGGTGTTGCTATTTTATGTCACAAAGCTCTTTCTCATTCCCTCCTTGCTCAAGAATCAGATGCTGAAGGCCGATGGATATATGCCAAACTTTCTATCAAGAATGTTCCAATTTCACTCCTCAATGTTTATGCCCCTACCACTGGTGATCCCACTTTTTGGCACTCATTTTCTCAAAACATCACCAGATTCATTGATGATAATTTTATATTGGCAGGAGATTGCAATCAGCCCCTAGACCCCTTCCTAGATAGGAATTCCAAAGCACACTTCATCCCTAACAAATCCCATAAATCCTTCTCTCAAGCTATTTCCCAACACAAACTCACAGACGCTTGGCGCCTTTGTAACCCAGAACTTCAGGAATTTACTTTCTATTCTCCATGCCACCATTCCCAATCCCGAATTGATTACGTTTTTGTTACCCACAACATCGCCCAAACCCTTACTCATGCGGAAATTGGCCCAATTTTACTTTCTGACCATGCCCCTACATTAGTTCAATTGGACATCTTACCCAAATCAATAGGCCCTAAACGCTGGCGTTTCAACAATTCTCTCCTCCTGGACCCTAAATTCACTACCTCCTTCACTTCTTTCTCCCATGAATTTTTCTCCCTGAATGATGACTCCCCTGTTCCCAAACACACCATTTGGGATGCCTTTAAAGCGGCAGCAAGAGATTTCATCATTGGCTTTGTTGCTAAAAAACGTAGAGCTGCTCGCGATTTTACCAAGGCTATTCTTCTGGACATTAAGAAATTGGAGCATTCTTATTTTACTGCCCGTTCTCAGCAAGCTCTAACCACCCTAGTTAACGCTAAGATGAAATTTAACAGAAAATCTACAGACGGCGCATCCCTGTACTTATTAAAATCTAGTGCCAAGTTCTATGGAGGCAAAAATAAGGCAGGCAAGATCTTGGCTAACTACCTCAAGGTGAAACACAATAAATTAAATATCGAATCAATTTACGACGCCAACTCAAATCTCAAACACACAGACGCAGACATCCTCACTGAATTCTCTGCCTTCTACAAGACCTTGTACTCTTCTGAAACTCAACCTTCCTCCCACTCTCTAGACACATTTTTATCCTCCATTCAAAAACCATCTCACTTTCCACTTGACCTTTCTCACTTAGAACTTGATATATCCCAACAAGAGCTTCTCAAAGCGCTTCACACCCTCCAGAAAGACAAGGCCCCTGGGCCGGACGGCTTCACAGTTGAATTTTTTCTCCACTTTTCAAAACTTCTTATCCCTAGACTCCATTCCCTTATTGGCACCTTCCTTTCCCTGGGTTCCTCTTCAGGCTCTTTTTCAGATGCCCATATCTGCCTCATACCCAAGGAGGGGAAGGATCCTCAACACTGCAAAAACGACAGGCCAATCTCATTGGTCAATATCGATTATAAAATTTTTGCAAAGTCTCTTGCGGCACGTCTCGACCTTCTTCTTCCAGACCTCTTGGGTGAAGAACAGTCGGGCTTTGTCAAAGGTCGTTTTATAACTGATAACACCAGACTTCTCTTCAATATTCTTTCTAAGTCTCGCCTTTTACCCCATCCCCTTGCGGCCATTGCTCTGGATGCCGAAAAGGCGTTTGATAGGGTCGAATGGACCTATCTATTTCACACCCTCCGTTGGTTTGGTTTCGGTCCCAATTTCATATCCTTAATCTCACTACTTTATTCTCACCCACGCGCAGCGGTTTGTGCCAACGGTCAAATATCTTCCTTTTTTGATTTAAAAAGAGGTGTTCGCCAAGGTTGCCCCCTGTCCCCCTTTCTCTTTAATTTGGCTCTAGAACCCTTCCTTTCCAAACTACGTCAAAATCCCTCTATCCATGGTTTTCAATTGTCAGATTCCCACATCAAACTAGCTGCCTATGCAGATGACATTTTGCTCTTTGTCTCTAACCCCTCCGTTTCCATTCCTGCCTTTCTCAATGAAGTCCATGCTTATTCCCAAATATCTGGTTATAAACTTAATAATGACAAATGCGAGATCCTCCCCTTGACTAAATTCACATTCAAACCAGATTTTGCCGCCTCTAATTTCACGTGGAAACCTTCTAATATCAAGTATCTGGGAATGCATATTACCCCCACCATCCCGGACACTGTTTCCCTATGCATGTCCAAATGTATTCAAAAATTAACGGATCTCACATCCAAGTGGCATCCTCTTTACCTATCCTGGTGGGGTCGCCTTGACACTATTAAAATGATGTTGTCTCCCATTGTTCTCTACACCCTCTCCAATATTCCGGTCCTCGTCCCCTCCAAATTTTTCAAAAAGATCAACTCTATTCTGATGTCCTTTCTTTGGAATAAAAAGAAGCCACGAATGTCTCTCCAACGTCTAATTCGTCCTAAGTCAGAAGGTGGGGTTAACTTTCCTGACTTCCCAGCCTACCACAAGGCGTTCCAACTGAGGCAAGCCTCTTTTTGGCTACAAGATCCTGACACCCCATGTCCTCTATGGGCCAAATTTGAACGCCTCCTTCTCTCTCCCTTCTCCTTCGCTGAATACCTCTCCTTCTCTCGCAAACCCACTTCTATCTCTACTCCGATTCATAAGTATACCACTAAATTACTCCTCTCCTTCACATACTCACCCCCTACTACCATTGCTGATTTCCTCTCCTCCCCCATATGGCATAACACTTCCCTACTTATCCGCAATAGACCCTTTTTTTGGAAATCTTGGCATACTCGCGGTCTGCAGTGGATTTCCCAACTCTTTTCTCACTCCTCTTTCTTATCTTTTGAAGCTCTGCGCTCCCTCTATGACCTACCCACTTCCTTTGCACGCAAATACCAATTGCTTAAAGACACAGTCCTAACGTACTACAATAACCTCTCCCAGCCCAACCCTCCTCCTGCTTCACCCACTCCCACTTCCGCACTTCATTCCTTCTTACGCACTACGCCAAAAGCTGCTGCTATTTACAAATACCTTCACACTGGTGAGACTCCAAGACCCAAATCTAAAGTAGAAGAATCCTGGGAGCATGATTTGTCTGTCTCTTGGTCGGTCTCCTTCTGGGACAAAATATGGACCAAACTTCGCAAATCTTCCAGAGCAGCAACCCTCACTCAGACTTTGTTTTTGTATCTACAATAGACTTCTCTTTACACCTTATGACCTTCACAAACGTTTTCCTACTACTCCCCACACATGCTGGTCTTGTTCGTTGTCACAAGCTAATTTATTTCACATGTTATTTTTATGCACTCATGTTCATAATTTTTGGCTACAGGTTTGGGCTCAAATTAATTTGATCTTCCACACTTCTATCCCTTTTTCCCACACACATGTTTTTACGGGTAGCCTCTCCCCTTGCTGGGATGATGTTGATCTAAAACCTCAGATTGTTGACCTATTACTTGCCGCTGCCTTCCAGCAAATAACGGTCAATTGGAAAGACTTCTCCAAAATTTCCTTCAAGGCGTGGTGGTTTAATGTGTGCCATAACCATAGACTCGATACTGCTCATGTTTTTCCGGCATGTATGGCTACTAAACGCATGGATTTATGGACTCCCGTCACACTTTATCTGGACTCATGCAGTAAACGTTTGTTTCATCCTCCGCCTCCACAACAGGAAGTTCCTAAACCTCCTTAGTCGCTCGATACATTCCACTTAACCTTCATTGTACCATTTTGTTTTAATGCTTTCTTAATGTGTTTTCTCTTTGCCTTTTCCTTTTCTCTCATTTTGTACCCAGATTTCTTTTATTATAATGCTTGCATTTGTATGATTGTATTATTCTGCTCAGAGTCTTTAACCTGTTCTCACATTGTACTTTGTTTTGACACCTGGTTTTCTCTCTTATCATTATCAATAAAATTTTCTTGAACTTAAAAAAAACAATCCTCCCGCTAAATTGCATGGCGAAAAGAAAAGTAGCGCTAACCATGGTAATCGCCGGTTGTTGCTGATATGCCCCCACATGTTTATCCCACAAGATGTTTATCCCACCTTTCTAAACTTTTTGAGCTTCACAGTTTGCAAACTTAAAAGAAAATACGAGATTACAATGGGAGTGGGATTGCACATCAGTAGTCAACTTGAGCTTCATAGATAAAAACACATGATACACTGACCAGCCCTTTTCATTGCATTTTGTCAAATAAAACCACAGTGTGCGTGTAGACTTGGGGCAATGTGTTGTGTTCTTTGGGAAACCCAAACCCAAAGTCAATACTGTTTACTGCGAACCAAGTACCCTACTGTAGCACTTAACTTTCTCAGGCTAGCATGGAAGAGCAGTTCAATGCCTACTTAGCGAAGTAGGCAGCAATAACACTCAATAAATCATTGTCCACTCAGTACCTTCTCCTATAAAAAGGAAACATGCTCATTGCACACTCAGACTACTAAATAATATACATTCATTTACAAATATCATCAAACAGGCATTTGGCACTACCTTTCATGAATACCGCAGAACAGCAGGCACCACAGCAAGCAATAACTATTCATCACAGTACTCCTACATGTATGCCTAAGCACAATAGCAAAAAGTGAAGGTTTGAAAAAGCTGATGTGTTAACCTTATCAGGGTGTCACAACACTATTAAAAGTGAAGATATGGCATAATAAACCAATGTAACACTCTTTTTTTTTGTCCTCATACATGCCATCAAGCAAGCTCCACACCCTTCAAACAAGCACATTTTGAAATCGCCCTTGTGAGGGGCCTGAAAGAGAGGCAGAGTTCTCCTAGAGGTATGGCTGTATCCTGGTCCCACTCCTGTTCACAACATCTGGGAGACCGTACGTTACTAAGGAGGACCAGACCAACAAACCTCTGGCATAATCTCATAGGACTGATCTTACTTTTCTCTCCAGGCCTCTAGGGCAGCCCAGATCTTATTGGTGCTCGAGTTATCACAGGCCATATCAGATTTACTAATCATAATGATGTTCTTTAAGCAATCTGAAGGAGGAGCTTCCGATTTCCAGGCTCTAAAGATTTCTTCCTGGCAATGATTACTACATAGAATACAAACTTCGTTGCTGAGACATTCATGCAATAATCTGGCTAAAGTCCAAAAAAGATTAGCCTTGCACTTAATTCAATCTGTGCAAACAGCACCTCCTCCAGGAAACCACATACCTCAGTCCAAAGGAGCCAATCTTTGGGCAGTTCATGAATATATGCAGGTCATCAGCAGCTGGGTACTTACATCAGGGACAGTGATAGGTCGTCGTAGTCACCTTAGATAATTTCCCCGGAGTCCAGTACACTCTGTAAACCGTAGATGGTTTCTCCTGAGATTAGCTGATTTAACCACAGCCTGTAGCATAATAAAAGAGTCACACCAGAGTTTCCGTAGAACATCCCGATTTTCGGGAAGGACACTGCCCCAGCGTTTCACCAACTCCGAATCTAGACATTCCCCTCTGTCTATAAAGGCTCCATTCCAGAATGATACTTTACATTTCCATGGTCCTAATCTAGAAGGCTTGTACATGTACCCAAATCATCATTGCTCCATGACTGTGTTGCCCACCATGCGGACAATTGATAGAACTTAAATCTCGTCAATGTCCTGCTGGTTATATTCGAAATTAGGTCCCAGCTGATGAGTTGTGTATCATTCTGAAGATCCCCCCACAACTTAATACCTGCTTATCTAAGTGTTTGTGATAATTGGTCCTGGAGGCATTCAGGGGTACCTGGGGAATCCCAGTTTGGAGCCTGTGCTGTGTAATAAGATATTCCCAGACTATTCCTAATGAACCCCCAGTTATTTAGTGCAGCCAATAAAATCTTGAGTCAGACTTTTTTGTAAAACTTGTGGTTGCCAAATTTATAGAGGAAAAACTCCTGTCCCTGAGGTACATCATATAGCATTGCCTGGAACAGGAGGCCCATAGAGGATGAATCCGCCTTATTAGCTAGCATTCTAACATTTTAAAAATGAAAGGCGTGACAATAGGCAAGTAGGTCAGGTAAGGCCAGTCCTCCTATCTTTAACCCCTTTCTGAGCCTTTTCCACCCTATTCTCGGGGTTTTAGTGGCCCAAATAAATGATCCAATTTTACCTTGGAGGGTAGCAAGATCTTTGATGTTAAAGGAAAGTGGAATTGAATTAAACAAAAAAGTTAACTTAGGCAAGATGATCATTTTTACAAGGTTGACCCTCCCGTATATATTCAATGGTAGGTTCGCCCAGTGCGACAATAGGTCGCCCACCTCCTTAGAAGCCTTCTCCCAGCTAATTCTAGGCGTGTCTAACACCATCTGCGCTAGGTAGATTCCCAAATATCTCATCCGACCCTTCGCCCCTATTACATTAGTGCAGTTCCAACTCATTCTTTCCGTTTTTTCTCTATTCATTTTATAGCCAGAGATCTTACCGAATTCCCCAGCTAATTCAAACAGCCTTGGTATGGCTTTTTCATGATCAGATCTATACATGAGAAGAACATCATTAGCATATAGGGCAAACTTGAGTTCCAGGTGGGCGATCTTAAAAGGCCTAATAAGGGGATCTTCTTTAAGGGAGCAAACAAAAGGCTTAATGTATATATTGAACAATAAAGGTGGCAAGGGACAACCCAGTCTAGTGCCTCGTGAAATACAAAACCATTCAGTTGAAGTACCATTGACTAGCACATTTGCCCGAGGATTTGAATACAGGGATTTGACAGTCTCGATAAAATTTATAGGGAAACCATAACTCCGCAAGGCCTCCCACAGATAATTCCAGCTGACCTGATCAAACGCCTTAGCGGCATCGATTGCAACAATAGTAAGTGCCAACTTTTTTTTCGTTGCAACATCTATTGCCCACAAGGCTTGAAAGGTGAGCTCATTGAGCTGTCTTCCGGGTATGAACCCTCTCTGGTCGGGATGTATATTGGTTTTGAAGATTTTTGCCATTCTTGTAGCCAATATCCCAGAGAAAATCTTGAGATCAGAATTTAATAATGAGATGGGCCTATATGCCTCAATTTTCTGGGGATCCTGTCTTGCTTAAGGATCAAGGACACCATTGCTTCAGACCATGAATGGGGGATACCTTCTCCCTGTAGATATATTTTGTTGAAAAGGGTTTTTAAAACCAGCACTACCCTGTCTGATAGACCCAGGTATATCTCGACAGGGAGCCTGTCTGGCCCAGCAGCTTTACCTCTACTCATTTTTTTTAAAGTTATTCTTTAATCTCACCCTCCGAGATACTGGTAGATAGATACATCCTGTCTGCTTCGGACAGGTGGGGTAGGTTCCTCAGATTTAACCATGTCTTAACAGCATCTGGTCTATGGTCGGTGTCCTCCTGATGTAGATTAAACATAAAGGATCTAGCCTCCTCCCTTATCTCTTCATCTTACTGCAGCAGGGCCTCCGACCCTCTTTGGAGCAAGCACTTGATATGGTTTCTTACCCTATCCCCTCTAGATTTACAAGCCAGCAGGGCGCCACATTTTTCATCATAGGCAAAATGCTGTAATTTACTGGCATCCCATCTATCCTTAATGTTTTTATTGATAATGGCTTGGAAATCAGCTTGTAGGGACACCAGCTCCCTCTCAAGCTGTAACATCAGACTTCGGGAGGTCAGGGCTGACTGTTGCAGCTCTATCTCTTTCTCCTTAATTTTCTTGAGGCTGTCTAAGTCTGCTTCTTTAGCAGATTTCTTTTTGTTGATCATCAAGGAGCTCAAGAGTCCCCTCAAATATGCTTTAAGGGTCTCCCAAACTATTTGATCACTAGTGGAGGTTGCATTAAACCTAAGGAACTCTTCTGTTTTTACATCAAGCAACCCTCACGTTCTCATCTAACAGCAGGGTCGTATCTAAAGTCCATCTCCTCTGGCACTCTTTGAACTTGAAATTGAGTGCTAGTTCAACAGCGAGATGATCTGATATTGGCGCTGGAGTGTGGACTATAGACTTAAGATCTGAGAGCAGACTCTGATCCACTAAAAAGAAGTCTATTCTTGAGTATTGTTTATACCTTTTACTCTAGAAAGAGTACTCTCTGGCATTCCCTATATCCACACTCCAGATATCCAGCAAAGTGAACTCCTTAACAACAGTCTTAAGAATAGAGAAAGTTCTGGGTGGCACGTCATATCTTACTTTAGATGTTCGATACAATTATGTATTGAATACTAGATTAAAATCCCCTCTAAGAATTACTGGGGCAGATGTATTCATCAAGCTGGCCTGGAGATTCAAAAGAGGGCCTGGATTATCTTCATTCAGCCCATAGTAGTTGGTGCATACTATTCGTACGCCACAAATGGACAAGGTTGCCACTATCCGCCTCCCTGATTGATCAGTATCCCATTGCTGTACCTTAATCCCCATGTTACATCTTATAATAATAGCTACCCCTCTTGTATTGTATTGTATTGGCATTTATATAGCGCACTACTTACCCGTAGGGTCCCAAGGCGCTTCGACCGCTGCGAAACCCTTCCTGGCTTCCCTGAGAGATGGTCCCTTAATGGGTATCTCCAGGGTGAGACCAGGCATCCCCGGCGGTCTGGTGGGGCCGTTAGTGAAGATGAGGCAAGCTAATCCCCAGAGTTGCCGAGTGTGATCGCTGATCAGAGTGGGCCCCGAGGCGAGAGAATTATCGAGTCCGCTGACCCTGGTCCAGAAACCTGCCGCGCCGGGAATCGAACCCTGGTCCCGGGCCGTCCTCTACTCTCGGGTCTGCCGCCTCTAACCAGTGAGCCACACTTGCAACCCCTTTGGTTGGAACACATCACCTCCTGAACCCAGCTAAACTTGCTAAAACCTTGTTTACATTCCGGTGCTTCCAGGTGAGTTTCCTGTAGCAAGAAAATATCAGCCTCATTATTTTTTAGAAACTCACACACCCGAGATAGCTTTCTACCACTCCTGAGGCCATTTACATTCCAAGAGAGGAACTTAATCTCCCGTGACCTACTCATACTCTGTCAAAAAAAGAGCTACCCAGCCTGAGCTGATTAAATTTATTATTGCTCATATGAGGACCTTTTTTCCCAATTCTCCCACGTCCCCCCACCCGCCCCCCCAGCCCACCCTTTCCCACCCTCGAGGAACCTACCTTTCATCCCTTGGCGCCAAATACAGCTGAATGGGACCCTCAAAGAGCTACAGGGCGTCCTGCTACATTTCCAACACATAGAGAAATTAAATATTAGACAGAACACGGAATGCGTGGCACTCAGCTAAGGTTCATGCAGGGCTTTCCCCCATCTTCTTTATTTAATTATATATTTTTTAATTTTTCTTTCTTTATTTTATTTATTATTACTCCTTATTTTTTTTCCTCCCCTTTTTTTCTTTCCACTCCTTTCTCATATATATATATTTTTTTTTTTCTCCCCCCTTTCTCCCAACTTGATACCGATTTAAATGTCCCGTCGATCCTGCTTCCCTTTAATGCCTACTGGGCATACCAGATATATACAACTTCATATACCTACCCCCTCACCTGGAGTATAAAAGGATCTACGTCCTCAGGAGAACTGAAACTGTGCATCTTGTTGTTCCACATTACCTTTAGGAATGCGGGAACCTTCATTTGAACTTGTGCTCCCAGGCTCCTAAGCTCTGGCATTCTAGAGCCCAACTCCCACTGCCTTTGCGCTGTTCTACCCCCTATATCTGATCGAATTTGGTAGGCTCCAGCCTCAGGATGCATTGTCGGCCCATGCAGGGATCTCCCCAGGATCAGCTCTTTCACCGCATAGGTCTGAAAATTAACTAAGATTTTCCTGGGGCTTTCCTGTCAGGGTGCATCTTAAAGGGGTCTCTATGGACTCTCTGAATCTCCAATTCAAGGTCGTTGTCCGCTCGATCTTTCAGATCTCCCTCTCTTAATAGTTTACATATAAAAACATTGATATCACCCTTCTCCACCCCCTCCGGGATCTTAAGGATCCTCAAGTTGTTTCCCCTGGCCTGCATCTCTAACCTTTCCATGTCCATCTGTAATGCTCTGTTTTGAGTTTTTAAAACCTCAATATCTTTCGGATCACTGACATAATATCGATGTCATAAATATCGATGTAGCAAAATATCGAATAAAAAATATAGAATACCAAAATATCAACTTCCTATCTCCAAACAGGTATGTACAAAAATATCGAATCAAAAATATCGATATAAAAAATATAGTTAGTCAAAATATTGAATTTTTCAAAATATCTTAAAAGTAATGTAAAAGTAATGAAATAATACATTTAATTAACTTAAACATACTTAAAATACTTAAAAAACCTTAAAATGAATAAATACTTATTTTAGGTTAAAAATAAATAATCATACAATTACATTTTTTAAAACATACATATACATAAGCATAATAATAATAAAAAATATACTATATTTTTACCATAGGATAGGAGGAGGGTAACATGTACTATTACCACTCCAGTAAATGCAACAGTAGAGAAAGCATTAGATAGTGGGAGGGTAAAATTACTATTCCCACTCCAGAGAGTGCAACAGTAGGGAAAGCATTGGATAGCGGGAGAGTTAAAATTACTATTCCCACTCCAAAGAGTGCAACAGTAGGGAAAGCGTTGGATAGCGTAGGGGTAAAAATGTATATTCCCACTCCAGAAAGTGCAACAGTAGGGAAAGCGTTGGATAGCGGGAGGGTTAAAATTACTATTCCCACTGCAGGGAGTGCAACAGTAGGGAAAGGGTTGGATAGCGTAGGCGTAAAAATAACGATTCCCACTCCCGAAAGTGCAGCAGTAGGGAAAGCGTTGGATAGCAGGAGGGTTAAAATTACTATTCCCACTCTAAAGAGTGCAACAGTAGGTAAAGTGTTGGATAGCGTAGGGGTAAAAATTACTATTCCCACTCCAAAGAGTGCAACAGTAGGGAAAGCATTGGATAGCGCAGGGGTAAAAATAACGATTCCCACTCCCGAAAGTGCAGCAGTAGGGAAAGCGTTGGATAGCAGGAGGGTTAAAATTACTATTCCCACTCCAGAGAGTGCAACAGTAGGGAAAGTGTTGGATAGTGTAGGAGTAAAAATTACTATTCCCACTCCAAAGAGTGCAACAGTAGGGAAAGCATTGGATAGCATAGGGGTAAAAATTACTATTCCCACTCCAGTGAGTGCAACAGTAGGTAAAGCGTTGGATAGCGTAGGGGTAAACATTACTATTCACACTCCAGAGAGTGCAACAGTAGGGAAAGTGTTGGATAGTGTAGGCATAAAATTTACTATTCGCACTCCAGTGAGTGCAACAGTAGGAAAAGCATTGGATAGCGGGAGGGTCAAAATTACTATTCCCACTCCAGAGAGTGCAACAGTAGGGAAAGCGTCGGATAGCGGGTGGGGTTAAAATTACTGTTCCCTCTCCAGTGAGTGCAACAGTAGGGAAAGCCTTAGATAGCGTAGGGGTAACAATTACTATTCCCACTCCAAAGAGTGCAACAGTAGGGAAAGTGTTGGATAGCATAGGAGTAAAAATTACTATTCCCACTCCAGTTAGTGCAACAGTAGAGAAAGCGTTGGATAGCGTAGGGGTAAAAATTACAATTCTCACTCCAGATAGTGCAACAGTAGAGAAAGCGTTGGATACCGGGAGGGTAAAAATTACTATTCTCAATCCAGATAGTGCAACAGTAGGAAAAGCGTTGGATAGCAGGAGAGTTAAAATTACTATTCCCACTCCAAAGAGTGCAACAGTAGGGAAAGCGTTGGATAGCTTAGGGGTAAAAATTACTATTTCCACTCCAAAGAGTGCAACAGTCGGGAAAGCGTTGGATAGCGTAGGGGTAAAAATTTCTAATCCCACTCCAAAGAGTGCAACAGTAGGGAAAGTGTTGGATAGCGTAGGGGTAAAAATTACTATACCCGCTCCAAAGAGCGCAAAAGTAGGGAAAGCGTTGGATAGTGTAGGGGTAAAAATTACTATTCCCACTCCAGTGAGTGAAATGAAATGAAATGATTGAAATGAAATGAAATTAAATGAAATGAAATTAGATTTCTTAAGCGCATGGCTGCCCAAGAGCGTCCCAGCGCTGATACACACAGCTTGCTTCCAAGATCCTCAGACAACGGACTCATACTCCTCGTGGGAAAAGGAATGTCTTTAAAGATTTCCGAAACTTCTGGAGACAGGGTTCCAGGCAGAGAGCGGCAGGAAGATCATTCCAGGTCTTGGCTACATTCACAGAGAACCTCCTGCCTCCTGAGCGAGCTCTCTTTACTCTGGGGATGGTCAGTAAATTGCTCCCGTCAGAGCGGAGGGAACGCGAGGACTCTGGGCATATAAGGTCCCTGAGGATAGGGGGGCCCATTCCCTGGAGAGACTTAAAGGTGATGGAAAGGGCCTTAAATTTAACTCTCTCCCGGATGGGTAGCCAATGGAGTGCACTGAGAGCGGGCTTGGCCGAAGTTCTTTTCGCCGTGCCGGTCAGTACCCTGGCCGCCGCATTTTGTACTCGCTGGAGGGTGTTAATGGCTGATTCAGGGGCACCGAGCAGCAAGGCGTTGCTGTAGTCCAACCTTGACAGTATTAGCCCCTGCATCAGGAGTTTCCTTGAACTGAAGGGAAGAAGAGGCAACACCTTCCGGACAGAGCGTAACAAACCATAGCAGATCCCTGCCACTTTCTTAGTTTGTACTCTGAACGTCAGGTCGGGCTCCAGCCATACTCCCAAGCTCTTAATCTCATTCTTGGGTTGGGGCGCCTCACCCAGACAGGGGGGCCACATGGTTTTGGGAAGGGAGGTGGAAAGGTTATCCAACATCATAAGTTCCGTTTTGGACCCATTGAGTTTCAGCCGTGATTCTGTCATCCAAGCCATGATACCTGTCAAACAGCACCCAAATCTTTCTGCCGCATTTTCATGGTGGGATAGCAAGATGACAAGCTGGGTGTTGTCCGCATAGGTCACTATTTTCACCCCGAAAGGTGAAACCACATCCTCCAGTGGGGCTATATAGATATTAAAAAGTGTCTCCACACTGGAGGGGGATCGACTAAGAAAGGTTGGTGCCATCACAGACCTGGTAGGACCGACCATTCAGAAAGGAAGTCATCCAGCAAAAAGCCTGGCCAGATATTCCCACCCTAGTAAGGCGCTGAATAAGGATACAGTGATTGACGGTATCAAAAGCCGCGCTGAGGTCAAGGAGGACCACAGCTGCGTAGCCTCCTGCGTCAAGAATGCGTCTGTTGGGAGTGCAACAGTAGGGAAAGCGTTGGATAGCGTAGTGGTAAAAAGTACTTTTCACACTCCAGAGAGTGCAACAGTAGAGAAAGTAAATACTTCATATATGAATGAAAATAAATTAAATAATAATACCAAATACAAATTAATTGAAAGTAATTAACAATTTAATATAATATAATAAATATTCAATAAAAATAAAAACATTTTTTTACAAATAATTACCTATTAATACAGATTATTTACCAATTACCAATTAATTAATTAACAATTAAAAAATAATTACAAATTACAACAAAATAAAACCAATAAATAAAATAAAATATTTAATTAATTACAATAAAATTACTTCCCACCCTGTTCCCCTATAAACCCACAACCCACTACAGAAAATATATATTTGAATTACCATAATTATCAATTAAACTATTAATTAAAATTAATTACCAATTATATTTTAATTAATTACCAATTAAAAAATTAAATATCAAATAATTCAAAATAAATACCAATAAATACATTTAAAAATTTAATTAAATTACTTCCCACTCTATTCCCCTATAAACCCACAACCCGCTACAGAAAATACATTATTAAAATTAACATAATTATCAATTAATTAATTAATTAAAATAATTACCAATGATAGTTTAATTAATTACCAATTAATTATTAATTAACAATGAATTCAAAATAAATACCAATAAATAAATTACCATATTTCATTAATTATATTTAAATTACTTCCCACCCTATTCCCCTATAAACCCACAACCCCCTACAGAATTATATTACGCAAAAATGAAATACCATAAAATTAATTAATTAAAATACATTTTAAAATAAATATACACTTTTCACAAATATACTAACATAAAAAATACTTAAAAAAATTGAATACTATTAAAAAATTAATATTAACTTACTGACCTCAAATTCGATATTTTTGTTGTCTATATTCTGTCCATTCTATATTTTTGTTGTCTATATTCTGTCCTTTCAATATTGTGTCCATTCTATATTTTTAACTAGATATTAAAGTAACTCAATATTAAAAACTCAATATTTTGAGTGTATACCATATCTTTCCCATTCCCCTGAACAGATTCCGAGATGGTCTTGACCTCAAGTTCCAGGGATCCAGTGTGTATGCAGATATCGTCCAGCTTTGACTCTAAAGCTTCGCATTTATCATGTATCCCCCTCTGATTCGTCTCGGATATAGCAAATTTAGAGAGCAAGTCCTCCCTTAAAGCCTGAAGAAAAGACCCAAGGTGTAATTCATTCCCATCTATTTTTTCTCCTCCAGAAACCGATACTACAGAACCCTCGTGCGCTAACTCCAGGCACAATGGATCAGGAGGACTACTTTCAATGAGTTCTAATTCTTGTGTTCCTGATGGGGTGTGTACTGGAACGATAAGAGCGGCAGTGGTAGCAATGATAGTAGTAGTAATATCAGTAATACCAGGGATGGAACCAGAGGTAGAGACGTTGGAAATCTTAATAAGTGGGTCGCAGTGAAGGCTGGACGAGGGAGTAATATCCATAGAGGGAACCTCTAGTTGACTCACAGCATTTCCTGTATCAATCTCAGACTCCTGAATACTCATAAGGGGGGAGAAACGATTCTCTAGAGGGATTGACGGAGGACTTTTTTGCGGAGCTGGGACTGGCTCCTCAGACCTCACGGCTTGGTCCATGATCTTAAAATATGTTTTCATTGATGGAGTAGGTTTTATGGGGGGGCAGGTAACCTTAGGCCCTTTAGATTTTCTAGTATCCCCTGACTTAGCACCTTTTCTTTTACAGATGGTTGTAGGCACTTCTCCTCCCGAGCGCTCAAAAGAAGAATCCAGCTTGCCCTTGCTCTTAAACTCGAACCGGGACTGAGACCGCAGCTGGTATCTATTTTTGACTGGAAAAGTCAGGGGGAGCTACCTCACCTCGAAAAAGACAGAGAGGGGCAGACACCTCCTTTCTCTTATTCTTGCTATTCTTCTCTGAAGGGAGCAATTCCACAAGAGTGTTAGCACTCTCCTCCAAACTTTTGATAACCACTTGCCTCCTCCCCCTCACCTCTCAAGAAAATGACCTGATCCAATGCCTGATTAAGAGATGGAACAAAGCCCAATGCAGAGTCAAAAGAAACAAGAGCCATGCATCCCCGTTCACACCTGATAACCCCCTTACCGGACACACACCAGGGGTAAAGGAGAGTGCACACTGAAATAAAGTGCCTGGAGCCGAACGCTGTAGAGTGTCTCCGCTTATAAGCCCTTGGAAACAGGACTGTGCAACCGCCGCCAGTAAATGTAACACTCTTGCCCGATTTGACTATCAGTTCAGGAAACTCCTCAACTCATGACAGGTGCTCTCCACTCTTATGTAAACTCCTTGTCTACCATAAACCTCAATCCTGTCCCCTTTCTTCCCTGTTTCGCCCAACCCATTTCCTATTTCTCAACCATCTATACCCACAAACATTTATGTCCCTCAGTGTGGATGTACTACAACTCTGAACCTCACACCTGCCACAATCTTCTGAGTTTTCGTAATCCTGTAAAACCAAATGAGCAACAGGTTATAACTTCGCCCCAAACAAGTACTCCTTTTAGCATCACTCTATTTTATCCATCCCAAAAGCTCATCAATTGTCCCTGACAACCCTGACAACCCAGGCATCTAATTTGTCAGTGGCGTCGCAGAATGCCCATATTCTCCCTGCATTCCCGCCAGAGCCTACTTACCCGCAGAGAAAGTCTTCTTTCAGTTCTCCTTTGTCTAAGCGCAAACATACACCAACCATGATTTTAACTCTCATATATTAGAATTAAAATGTTTTCCAGCGCCACAAACCCTCTTCATTAATCTTCTGTAGCTGATAACCTTCAGATCTCTTATTCAGAGTCCCCAACCATTCCAAAAGCTATCCCTGCTCATGTGTTATGCTTCCTGAGCAACAGGCTAGATTCTCACCTTTCATCCTCCTTTCTATTCTTGAAAGATACCATTGTCAAAAAGCAAGTTCAAATACAAATCTACTTTCTCCATTATCCTCTTATGGTACTGATAGCAAGCTCAGGGTAATTCCCTGAAATAATAAACTTTTTCAACCCAGTTAAGCTCTATATGCTGATGACCCTCAACACTCCTATCTCTCAGCATCCAACTAAAGCTCCCTCCTACATTCTAGTCATCAATTGAGATAGGCGCCATACTGCTCGACACAAGAGAACTTACAAGTAGGAAGATGTGAGTCTTTTGAGGGTGATAAGAATGATAGCACAGAAGAGTTTGCACTGAAAGACATTAATTTGATTAATATTGATGTTCATCCAGCAAGTTGGGGGCTGGTGTGCCAGTTAAGTGCCAGGGGGAGTAACTTCTTCCCCGAGACTTGATGTATTGAAAGGTTTGATAAGCCTTTCATAGTATGCAGCATGGACAACAAAACTGTGTTTTCTCAGCATATCATTATGGTCTCCATAATGAAAGTAAACATAATATGTCTTCTATAATTTAAATGACAAATGTGCAAAAGTCGAGGGGCATTGCAAGCGTAGAGCAGGCTATAGTGCTTATCAAATGTTAAATCACAGATGGCAAAAGGTAATTTTCCTTAGGGTGTATGAGAAGGTCAAGAAATAATTGCGAAGAGAGAATTCAAACAGCTCAGGATTGTTGTATTATTATATAGTCAGATAAATGTTTTTTTGTAAATATTGGAGAGACAGAAGCTGAAACAATGCTGTAAGCCTTACTGTCGTTATGGGCAGCATGATAACTCCTGATTTGGCAACTGGAAAGGCGGCCTTCGAATTAAGAGAGTGTAACATGTCATACTATTCCTTGTTTATATACTGGATGTCATATTGCAAGTCCAGCATGCACCTAGAGGCGTGTTGTATGACAGTCTGTAATTCACCAAAACTCTATGTTGAAAACAAGAGTGACGTTCGGTTGTGTAAGAGCACTTACAAGTTGTATAGAAATCCGTTAGCAGAAACTGTATTTGAGACAATTTGAAATATCACGGGAGTTTGAAAATAGAGAGACATAATTTGACAGTGGAAATAGAAAAAATCAAAAGATTAACAAAAAATAAACAATTTTGCGAGGCATAGAATTTGCCCAATAAATACTTGAACTCTAATCAGTGGCAGAAGTAGTCAAGGGTTTAATGGGTGGTGCCATATGATCAATGTGTAAGTGATGTAAAAAATGGGGAACTAGAGGAGTATTAGTTGTAATATGCAGTATCAACATTGGGGGTACAAGCAGGTAGATGGTGTATAGCCATTATTTTCATAGGGTCATTCATGCCAACCCTCCCAATTCAGGCGGGAGTCTACTGTCTTCAAGGCTAGTCTCCTGCCTCCTGATTCCTGCATGCAAAAACCTGATTCTTTGATGGGCTTCTGGTGACAGGGACTGGTTTTGGGTGACTAAAATTATTCACTTCCAGTAGCCTGCTACCGCAGACCAGTGCGCACATTTTTTTCATGCTCTCTGAGTGCTGTAGCAACTTTCTCCATGCTCCTGGGGAAAAAATCTATTAGATCGAGCCTAGGAAAACATGCACTGTCTCTTCGAGGCATGCTGTATCCACTCTGTGGGCTTGCAGCCCACCCATTACCATTTAATTTGTTCCTTCTGATCATTTATGAGGAGGCATATCAATGAAATCCATCTGTAATCTGGTAAAAGGACCACCCTCCCGTCCTATGGTTCCCAGGCTTACAAATGTTTTTCTGTTCAGATTAATTTGTTGACAAATCAAGCATCTTTGGCAAAAAGATTCTGCAATAATTCTGAATTTTGGGTTGTACCATGTACGCCTAAACAACCTAATCATCGAATCTCTGCCTAAATGTCCTGGCCCATGATACATTTGTGCCATGTCAGCAATCATGCAGTTTGGCATAACTGGTCTGTCATCTTTGTAAACCCACATCTCATCTTCCTCTCGCTGTCTGCAACCTGCTTTTAACAATGTAACTTTTTCTTCATCATCTGCCTCATCTTGTAAATCTTTCACTCCTTGCCATGTCTCAACTACAGATATTAGCATAAGTGAGTTCAAAACATGTTCATTGTCTTTTTCCCGATTAATAGACAAATTGTTTTTCGCACAGAATTTAGCGATTTCATCCGCGTATGCATTTCCTTTTGTCATATAATCATTCCCCTTTTTATGTGCTGTGCATTTTACCACAGCAATTTTCTCTGATAACTGAATGCCATCGATCAATCTTTTGATCAACTTTGCATTTCTGATTGGTGTTCCCGCAGAAGTTAAATAACCTCTTTGAACGAGAGCTGGCCATAGTCATGGACTATGCCATATCCATACTGACTATCAGTCACTATGGTAATTTTCAATCCTGTTGCTCTTTCACATGCACGAATCAAAGCAATTAATTCTGCTATTTGAGCTGAACTAATTCCTTTGAGACAAGAAGCTTCAACCACATCTGCAACTGTACAGACTGAATATGCTGCATTCAGAACGGCTTGATCTGTTCTCAAGCATGAGCCATCAACAAAATAAACAAAATCAGACTCAGGCAATGGAACATCTTTAATGTCCTGCCTAGGTTTGGTGCAATATTCTAAAACATCCAGGCATTCATGATCAATGTCATTCTCATTTCTGATTTCTGTCACAACACCATCAGGCAATAATGTGGATGGATTTAAATTCACACATCTTGCAATCGAAATGTTATCTGATCCCAGAATAACTTTTTCATATTTTGTCAATCTATTGCTCGTTAAATGCTGAGTTTTGCTTCTGGTAAGAAGAATCTCAACGGAATGGGGAACATATACTTTTACAGGAAACCCCATCATTATCCCTTCACTTTGTTTCAAACTCACATTTGTTGCAGCCACTGCTTTTAAGCAACCTGGTAATGCCTTTGCAACAGGGTCAAGAACTGCTGAGAAATAATCAATTGGCTTTCTCAGTTTCCCATGTCTTTGAATCAAAACTGATAATGCACATCCTCCCCGTTCACTGCAATACAGCTCAAATTCTTTCTCAAAGTCTGGCATTCCCAATGCTGGAGCTTCACACAAACTCTTTTTTAACTGCCTCTAATTCAGTTTCTGTTAGGGTAATCTGGACTTTTATGTCTGCTTTTGTTAGTCTCTGCAATGGTTTTGCAATTACCGAAAACCCACTAATCCATTGACGACAATAACCTACCATTCCTAGAAACATTCTTACCTGTCTCTGTGTTTTTGGAGGTTGCATTGCTTGGATCATTTTTATTCTTTCAATCGTTACTTGTCTAATTCCTTTGGCAATCCTGTGTCCAAGATATTTTACTTCTTGTTTGTAAAACTGTAATTTTGCAGGAGACACTCTATGTCCCTCATCTGCCAAATGATTCAAAAGAGTAATGGTATCTGTCACACAGTTGTCTCGTGTTTTTGCAGCTACAAGGAGATCATCAATGTATTGCACTAATGTCGATTTAACAGGCAAATCTAGATTTTCCAAGGATTCCTTTAGTAACTGATTAAAGATAGATGGACTTTCTGTATACCCTTGAGGGATACGACACCATGCTAAGATACGTTCTTGGAATCTGAAAGCAAAAATTTGTTGGCTTTCTGGATGCAATGGAACAGTAGAGAGTGCATTACAAAGATCTATAACTGTACACCATTCTGCATCATGCGCAATCTGGTAAAGAATTAGCACTGAGTTTGGTACAACTGGGCAACATGGAACAACTATTTGATTAACCTTTCTCAGGTCCTGAACAATTCTGTAAGTTCCGTTTGGCTTTTTGCTTCCCATAATCGGTGAATTACATGGACTGCTCTCAATTTCTTTTAAAACACCTTGTTTTATAAAATTTTCAATTACAGGAATTACTCCCTCAATTGTCTTAGCTTTCATTTTATACTGAGGAATATTCTGCTCCTTGTTTTACTGTAATTTGTACTGGGTCTACATGTTTCATCAAACCCATTTACATCTCCAGTTAAATCCCAAATTTTAATATTGACTGTTTCTTTTAATTCTTCAGGTAAATCATTTTTGTCAAAAGCAGGCAATAATTTACTTTCTTCTGCTTCAACCATTAATATTGTTAATTTATGAAGGCCATACTCTTCTTCTGGAGTTTGAAGCTCAATACCATCAGGTGAGCAATATATTTTGCAATTCATTTTGCAAAGGATGTCCCTTCCTAACAAGTTTACAGGACTGCTATCACAGACTACAAATCTATGTTTGTCTTTAAATTTACCAATCTCAACTTGAACTGGTTCTGTTAAATCTGTTTTAATTTGTTGATTAGCAACGCGAACTACTTGGATAGTGTCACCAGAGAGAGGCAGGTTTTCTATTTCCACTGATCTAACAGTAGAACGGGTAGCACCTGTGTCCACTAAAAAAGTGATTTCTACATCATTCACTCTACCATTAACAAATGGACCAGACTGATCTACCTCAAGAGTGGCTCCACGCACACACTCTTCCTCCTCTCTCAGGCACCGTCATAAGTAATCATCAGACTCACTTCCATCATTCTCTTTCATCCAATATTGTTGGGAAACATTCAACACATTCACTCTTGGTGATTTGTTTACCTGTTCACCTCCGCAGAATCCTGTTTCAGAATTGTATCTCTGCATATTAACACAATTTGGAAGTGGCAGTTGTGGAATCTAACTCTGCTGATTTACTAACTGTCGCTGTAGCTGGTGCTGCTGAATTATCTTGTTTAACTTTCGCTGTAGCTGTTGCTGCTGATTTACCTCATTCTGCATCTGTGGATTTAATGATTTATTTTTGAAATTTCTGGGCGGATTTTTACACTCACGCTTCCAGTGTCCAATTTTGCCACAATTAAAACATGGGAGTTTCTGCTTTAATTCTTCAATATTACGCATTAATTTTGGCTTATTAAAATTACCCTTAAATTTCCCTTGATTCTGGTGAACATTTTTGTTTTCTAAAGTTGCAATTTGTTGTTCAGCTACTTTCACCTGTGCCCACATTGCTTTTTCTTTTAGCTTCTTTTGCTTAGCGTCTATCTCATCACTGCAGTATTTTGCTTTTCTCAGGATGTCATCAACTGTAAAAGATTGCCAACCAACTATTCCTGATCTAATCATCTCACCAATTTCAGGTTTCAAGCCATATACAAATCTGTATATAAAATGGCTCATATCCTTCTCACTCAGCTTCTCATAACCACTATATTGTTTAAATACCAGGAGTTATCTTTCATAGAAGGAGTGTACCGACACTTTTGGCTCTTGATTTGTTCTGTCAATTTTAACCCAATTTACTTCTTTTGGAGGAACCTTGTTTTTCAGCCACACAATTACTTTATCATACAGCTTTATAACATCAGGTGAAGGTGCACCTGTTACTTTATCTCGAATAGGTTCTTCATTGGGCCAATCTATAGAGATTTTACATTCTGTCCAAAGATCTGAAGGCACAACAATGTCAAAGAATCCATCAAGATCAATCCACAGAACTTTTGAGACCTTAACAAATCTCTCTACCTGACGATACCATTCCACAGGTTTTTCTCTCAGTCTGGGAAAATCATTTGTAAACAGTAAAATATCCTGTCTTGTGCAAGGAACATGAACATACCCTCCGCCAGCTATTTCTCTCATAGGAAACTCAGTTGCAATTTCCCCTCTTTCTCTTCTTTCTTCCTCTCTTTTCTTTGTCCATTTCACTCTCCATTTGCTTAATTCACCTAATCTTTTTAGAAACACTATTAAATATTTTATATGAGTTATTCTTCCTCTGGTGTTCATGTGTTCAATATCTTTTTCAGAGAAATCTACTCTATAATGTTTCTGCAAATTTTTCTTTCTCATCAAATCTATATCTAATTCCGCAGCCATTTCTTCTAACAGATCATATTTATTTTTTGTTTTCCATTGTATGCTTTTGCAAATGAACAACAATTCATCATCCTGATATAACTTTAAACTGTCAGGACCAATTGTGCCAATAATTAATTCCTCCAAATCTGCCTTCAATTTTGCAACATCAAGTAATTTAAATTATGAGGACTTATTTATGCTCTTTTCTGGAGTTCCAGAATCAGATTCTGCAACAGATGGAGATTGACCATTTGAAAAACTTTGATTAAAAGTTAAGTCTGGCATCTTTTTCTCTCGGTAAATTTCTGATAAATCTGAATAAAATTTTTCAGCCACTTTCTGAATTTCTGAATTTAAAGGGACAGATAGAGCTGAATGTCTAATTTCTTTTTGATCAAAAACTGGAAAAACGGGTCCAATTGTTACTGGTACCGTTACTGCTTCCATGCCTTTAGTTAACTGTTGTATTAACTCTTCTTTTGATCGAAGGTATTCTGAAATATCTGGAGTATCCTCAAGTCTTTCAGTTCTTTTTACATTTCTTGGGATCTCATTTCTCTGAACTGGGGTTTCAGCATAATTTCTACTTTCTCCAGAAGTACTAGAATTAGTCCGTGTTTCTACTCTCTCTGGAAATTTTACATTATTCTGATTTAATTTAAATGGGGATTCATCATTAATTTCTCTAGGAGGAGCACTTGGAGAAGTTCCTTGAGGAATTCTCGGGGTAGACCATGAACAAACTGGTTGATAAGGTGGCGGTTGCTTTGATTTCGTAATGTAAATCTCTTCTAAAACTGGATCTTCTAATTCACTATCTTCACCAATATTATTTTTCTTTGCAGAACTCTTTTGACCTGTTTCTTCACTAAATGTTGCTGGGTACAAACCATTACACATGTCTGCACGTCTCCAACGACGCATTCTATCTTCATGAGTTTCTCTATTAATATTCATTCTAGTGCCTCTTGTTACACCTCTGTTCTCTCGTTCTAAATCAAACATCTCATCCTCCCATTCAGCTAAAGCCTCAAACTGTGTAGGTCTAGGTTTTGGTGCGAGAGTCATCATTTTGTCTCTAAAGTTTTTCAACACCTTAATGTTAAATGAGCCCTCTTCTGTCCAAGCCAATACACCATCATTTTTGGTATATGCCATCCAATTTTCCATCCAAAGGCAAGTATGATAACCAAATTCACCTTCCATATAGGCTGCAGGTGTTTTGTACTTATGAAGTAATTTTCCACCTCGGGTTTCAATTTTGTTGTCACTTTTAAAAATGTTTCTTAATTTCTGAAACCATGAAGGCTTCTTTTTATCATACATGTAGTAATAACTCATGTTTTAAACAAATCCGCTTAGATAAAAAAGATCGTAAATATTTTCTTGTTGTTCCGCTACTCTAGCCAATCTGTGCGCGAAACTCACCAACAAGCCAATCAGGTTAAGCCACATCACTATTCTGTTCAGCCAATAGAATTAATGTATTTCAGAATGAGCCAATCAGGTACAAGTCTGCAAAGTCACATGAGCCAATCAGTGCACGAATATTGTGGCGTATGCTAGCCAATCACAGCGCGAACCTGGTGACGTATGCTGCCGCTGCAGCTTCACCGTCTCCGATCCACTCCTTGAACTGACCCCTCCTTCACAAAATATTTTCACAGTGCCATATTTTACAAATCTTCCAATGAAATTCAGTTAGTAACTTCACATAAACAAACCATTTGTCTGTTTCGCTAAAATAAGAGATAGCTTTTTCAATCATTCAAGTATCCTTTCGCGTGAAATAGACAACGCTATTTTCACAGAATATTTAAATTTGTTCCAACACATGCAATCATACAGAAAGAACCCCTAACTATTCATACATGAAAATTTATGGTAGGACTTTAACCCACCAATAAAAATCCTCACTTGCCAGTAAGAATAGACAACGCTTCTTACCCTTCACTCAAGCTTGGATAAATTCTACTACTCTTTTCACAGTAAGTTTTAAAACTGGACAGCTGTCCCTATACTCAAAAGCTAGGATTTCATAGACAATCCTCACTATACATTCAACCTATCACACCTAAGATCCCTAAACTTGTGCTGTACGTCCACAACACTAGTGATATATGACAATACCACTATTTTGAAACAGAACAATTGCACTGTGTAACCTCACTTGTCACACTACTCTTGCCGGCACACTAGGAATTTTCACACTGCTGGAAAATACCTTTCGACTACATGAAACAACTGAACAAACTTAACATGTTTTAGACATGTATCCTATGTATCTATATGTAGCATGTCAGTTACCATATTAACCGTAACTCTGCTACCAGATAATTGATCCAGCGCTTTTAATGAAAAACTGTCTCAGAAACGCTACTCATCTCCACAATACTCACCATTAATCATGAATACCTACCTAGGCCCATAAACTAAAGAGACAATTTTTGAGCGACTGAATCATGTGACCTAATTAAAACACTCTATTCATAAACTATTTACAAAATTATATACAACTGCAGTTTGTCATATCTAACCAAGGTTTTTAATCATACAACATTAATTAAGTCACATAGGCAAATGGATCTAATAATAATAACTAGACCATGAATAAACAAGACCAGCTTGTCATTTCAAAAATCTAATTTTATTAGCTTTATTATATTCAAAGAAAGAGCATTTTTTTCTGAAATCATTATTTTAATAGCAAACTGAAAGCATCATTTAAGGAAGACTTATTAGTCTGACATCTCAAAGTAAATCATTTAACATGAATTAATGCAAAGTAAAAGTTTCCATTCCCTAAATTCTATTTCCTGTCTAAACTCTCTTCACCTAAAAGTATAATTAATAAAGACAGCTATCCTTACGTGCGCCAAAAGTCCAACAGCACGTCATTCAGGAATCGGGAAGCAAGAGCCCCCTCCTGCCTGTAAGGCCAGATTTGATACCTTTCTAACTAGCTAATCTTCTCAAAAGTTCACTTTTTCCCTGCCATCAGAGTTCCCATTGGCTGACTTATGTCAGACCATCCATGTCATCACCGCTTTCAAACTATGCACGGGCTCTTCTTTAGCCCTATTGTTCGTGACATCTCCCTTCCTCAAAAATGTATCACAATAATTTCTTTCGAGTTACAAGTCTTCGCTTCCTTGCTTCAGCAATCCTGCCGCTTCCTGTCCTTGGACAAACTCCATGAGCCTATTATGCACGTCTTTATTTCAGCAATATTTTCTTTTGACAGATTTGTCATTGTGGTAAAACTTTCCACTTCTCGAGTGTGCAAGGCTCTTCTCTGGACAGGTTTCAAAAGCGCCATCTTTGTGGGCCCAAAAGGCTTCTCACAGTAACTAGTATTTAAACAAACACAAGACAGCAATTAATGAAAGAATTGAAACCCAATCTGTTACCCACCCCTTTGCTAAATATTAACTCATTACTTATGTTACCTAGCAAAGCACAAAAAGCAGCATATATAAAAACCTTCTTCTTTCAGGCCATCAGAATTCTCCACAAACTTTTGCCACAGAAAAGACACGACAAAACATATGCACACGAATATAGCACATGCCATTAATAAAACAGCCACATTTAATACTGACAATAACAATAGACAAGGTTAGTTTCTTATTTTTCACACACTTGCAAGTGCAACATGAAAGCACATTAGTCCCGCGTGTAATGTATGCAATTTTAATCTAGGTTGGTTGATTATTTCAACACATGCTATTAGTACAGTTACATTTATTATGGAAGTTTAACTTTGCGAGTTTGAACAAAATGTTATTCAACATCTCGCTCCATCACTTCAATTGTCATGCCAAAATGCTTGCTTTTTGCTAGATAATCTTTCCTCTTAGTTCCTCCTTTTTATGTTTGGTTTCCCACCACAGAGCACCACAAGATCACTGTTAACAATATACTTCTGTATTTATGTGTTCATTTGAGGGACTATAATTTTCCTTGATTCCTGCTCGTCTTCGGTGTTTCAACCTTGGCGCAACACTTAATCTCCCTGTCCTGTCCCTCCACCCGCCCCACAACACTGCTTGCCCACCCTCACCACCCCTCCGAGGTCGCTGCTTGTCGGTCTGAACTTCCCCTGCATTGTAGCTTCCCCCCTCCTGCTCCCCGCCATCACTGCTTGTTTTGGAGGCTGTAGTCTTCTAAACAGCGAGGGCTACAAAAAAACACAAAAGACGCCTGTGTAATGGCCATATAGTCTCATTTATTTTGTGTGGTTACATGATAACTAGGGAGGGGAGAGTCACAGACACCCCATGGGTAGATCCCCATAGCTCTAAACCGGAATCCCAGCCTCGGGCAGGAACTCCCGAGTCTGAGATCACTCCACTGCGGTGTTTGTTTCTCTAGTATTCACACCACCGCATTTGTTTTTCTGCGATTGCCAGATTTTCTTCTCCAGGGCTGGCAACTGCTACAAAAGTTTGCTCGGTTGTTTTTATAGCCATGAGTTGAGTCCCAGAGTGGCTGTACGGGTGGCAGCGTGGATACAAAGGCCAGCTGTGGCACAGTGATTCACATACAGCCAGACTCATTACAGCATGTCCCCTCTCCACCACCTGGGAGGCTGACCGGATGCTGTCAGCACCAGGACCGTGTTTGGATCCACTGCCTGATATGCTCTCAATGATACGCTGTCACCTTTCTGTGAAGGAATTACCATTCCAGGCAGATTCTTCACAAATCTTTTTTTTACTTGTTTTGGGTGAACAGCTCTAAAAGTGAGAAATATAATGGCTCGATGGGTGAATTTTGCACCTATGATTGGCACGCGTGTTACAGACAAGGAACACCTCATTCCAATTTAAAATGTTATTCAACCATGTATTCTTTTTTGTTATCTTTATTAGTCTCATTCGGGCAGATTCTACAAATATGTTATTTTTCTGATTGGTGTGTATCTTCTCCTCGCAAACTTTGGTATTAAGCTTAAGTTTACAAGCTTGTAGGGGTTGCTGTTTTATAAAATGTTCATGTAAAATATCACATTTTCTAATTATTGCATTCTCATGTGATCCCTGCTAAAGTTTATTATATGGATGGCCGTAGCTAGCCTCCTCTTAATAAGAATTGTGCCGCTGGGTGGTGGTTTGATTGCTTCCATGCCATTTGTCCCTGCACTGCCTTTCCAGTGCTGTGTTATGTTTGGCTTTTTGTTATTACCTTTGTCCACCCGCCCTGAAAGCTTGCCTGGTTTATTTAAAGTTTTACATTACATTTTCGCTAGTGTTGCTTGTAAATAATACATCCTTGCCGGTGAAGGGACCACGCGACTGTCTCCCTCTGTGTTAATCAACAAGCAGTCAAGGAGGTGGTGTTAGCAATCTGGAACAGCTCCTCTCTCGTGTTTTTGAGCAGTTTTTGTTTTGCAGTGAAAGTAACAACCCCTGCCTTGCTCGTGCACATCTTCAAAGTAACTTTACGGTTTAAAATACAGTAGCAACAGTGTTTCTTCATTTTGTGCTTTTTGAATAGGTTTTTGAGGCATTTATTTGCTGACTTTTATTTTGCGCATTATCAAGGTGATTGTTTATTTTTTAAGCTTTAGGGTTTTTGACATTTAATAAGTCTAGGTTTAACCTGCCTCTGTTATATCTTATTTCACTAAAATTATTTTTGCTACATTATCGCTTAGAAATACACTTTCAGATATATAAGTTCTGACTAAATATGTACCTCTCAATGCAGTGCTATAATGTGCCTATGAGTGTCAAAGTGTCTTTGTTAAAGAAATCCATATTTTTGAATTTTGAAGAGACGTAATCATATTTTATATTAAATAGTACAGTTGTTTCTGATATCAAACCTAGCAGCAGCACACATGCAAGTCCCATACATGACAATGGACCCAATTATGGCCTCCGTTGAAGTCAATAGGGGATACGCATTCTCCTGATTATTTTTTCTTAAATTTCCTGCTTTCCTCTTTAAAATGTTGGCATGTATGTAGGGTGGACCCCATCCCCATACTAAGAATGTTTGCCCCTGTGAAGTAAGCTGAAATGTTCCAGAAACCGTACATTGTTCAGTAGGGCCTGCACTGTTGACTGCTTTCTGCTGAGCAACAACGTGCAGGTGGTGGAGGGGGTTTTCATTTTCCCTCATGGTGATCCCAGGGAAAAAGCTGATTTAAATTACCTCAGCTCCCTTTTCTCTGCAAGTACAATCCTGCCTAAGAGCTATTGGCAGATTCTCACCTATGTGCCAGAGCAATGGAGAAGAAACAAAGGAACTGTGGCATCGTGGTTCTGTGTTCATCTGTGCTTCATGACGTAGCTGCGCTGATGTCATGAAGCACTGGAATCTCCTGCACATCTCTTAGAATGTTATGCTTTGTTCAGCAAGCAGTTGTAGCCTTATCTTGATGCTGGCTGGATGCTCACCTGTGGATGGGATCTTTCTTCTGAATAAAACCTGAACTTATTTACCTTCAACTCGTGGATTCATACTTTACATTTGGCGACGCAGGATGGGATATATCGAAATAAGAAAAGATCTCAACACCTACCTCTAATATTTTTTTTTTTTAAAAACGTTTCCAAAGACTTTACATGGAAAATCTCTCAAGAGGTACTTCGGTGACATTCAACTTAAGAAGAAGACTTCAATTTCGTCTTTCTCTTATGGTAAGAAAAAATAGAGGGCAATATATTTTTTTTTATTGACTCTCACTTTTGGGAACATTTATTAGCGTGACCACTTTCTGGACATCGTGTCTCGACACTTCCTATTTTGAGACCATTAAATTTTGCTCTTTGCCGTTGTTGGGAGACAACGCCTACGATCTGCATCTTTTGAAAAACAAGTCTTACCTGCCTCACGTCATCGCGAGCTACCTTCTTGAACGAGAACGCTTCCATCGTCCAAGCAGCCTTCGGAGAATTTCGAAGCTTCAGAAACAAACAAGTGCTCACCAGCTTCCTTCATCTCTACGTCTTTGTGCAAGGCTTGCTGGGAAGGACGTAAGCGTGCCGCAAAGTATCTTGGGAGTGACGCTGACGTGGGCGCCATCTTGTCCTGGTCTTTCTGCTGCTTTCTACTTCGGAGTACACGTCTTATGCTCTAATTGCGTTTCGTGACTCTGACTATCTTCAATATTTTGGAAAAAGTTACGCTGAAGTCTCTTGTGTATTCCAGGATTGCCACGTATTCTGCAATCATATAAAAGGTACTGTACTGACTCCCGTTTTCATCTCGAGGATTTCAATTATTCGTCTGTCTTCTGTGACACACTCACTGGAAGCTGTTTTGGTGTGTCCTGCCACTGTGTACTGACTCCCGTTTTCATCTTGAGGATTTCAATTATTCGTCTCTCTTCTGTGACACACTCACTGGAAGCTGTTTTTGTGTGTCCTGCTACTGTGACACACACACACTAGACTCTCACTGGACTGTTTTTGTGTGTGCAGTTTCTGTGACACACACACACTAGACCCAATTTTTTTTTTGTTTATTTATTTTTATTAGCAACATGCAAAATGTAACAGCTCCCCCTTTCTTTTTGTCCTCACCTGGGAATCCACCTATCAGATGGAAAAAATGGCGAAAAGTGTTTGAGAGGTATGCAAGGGTATGTGGATCTAGCTTGAGTGCGGAAAGAAAGACAGCCTTACTTTTACATTGTCTGGAGGCAGAAGGACAGGAAGTATTTGATCATCTTCCTGATCTTCATGATGCTAGTTTGAATGAGTACGAGATATGTATTGCGAAGCTAGATGAACATTATCTTCCTAGAGTCAGCACGATTTTAGAAAGGTATCATTTTGGTTGGAGAACACAAATGGAGGAGGAGACAATTGAGAATTATATAACAGCTTTAAGAAAACTTGCTTCGTCATGTAAATTTGGTGCGGGTCTTGATGAGCATATAAGGGATCAGTTCATGCTTGGATGTCATATTGAAAAAGTAAGGGAGGAATTGTGGCAAAAGGACGAACCTTCTTTAGATGAAGTACTTACTATTGCAAAGAGAATAGAACATTCTATAAAGTGTGTGGAAGTCATAAAGAAGAATGGTGAGAACAAAGGTACTAAAGAAATAGTGAATGTTGTAAAATCCACTCCGAAAGTGGGTGAGAATCACCAGAAGGAGTTTAAGAGTGAAAATGTTTCAAGCAAAATGCCCTATAAAAACAAGAAAACAGTTTTGATTTCTCCCAAGTAAAATGTTACAGGTGTGGTAAAATGGGACAATTTGCTACGGATAGACAGTGTCCAGGTTGGAAGGCATATTGTGGTAAATGTAAAAGAAAAGGACATTTTGCGACATGCTGTAGAGGGGGAAACTACAAAAGTAAAGTGAATGAGATATTTTATGATTTTGGAAATGAAAGTAATTCAGATGAGCACGTAGATTGTGGTCAAATCTGTATACAGACTGTAAGTGCTGAAGAAGCAAAGAATTCTCCTTCCGATGAAATTCTTGTAGAAGGTTTTCCCACAAAAGTTTTGTTCGATTCTGGGGCAAAAATCACCATTGTAGCAAAAGATTTTTTCTTGAATAATTTGGGACAAAAGCTTGAACTGTCTCACCCTGATATAAGACCTTTTGGATAGGGTGGGCAGCCCATTAAATTACTTGGGGTTTTTGAAGGGATGATCAGTTATAAAAATAGATTGACCAAAGCAAAGATTTATGTTTCTCAAAAAGGAGATAGCATAATAAGCTGGTTTGCTCTCAAGGATTTAGGCGTAATGCTTGATCCAAACTCGACACCACCTATTGTTTTAAAAGAGCCTTTTCCCTGCACTTTTCAAACTGTTTCACTGGTCTCTCAGGATTTCACTAGTGAGCTGAAAATGAAATTTCCTAAAGTTTTTTCTGAAAAGTTGGGGTGTTTGAATGATTATTGTCATCGTATCATTTTAAAAAAGGATGCTGTGCCTGTTTGCTGCAAGGTACGGAGTGTACCTGTGGGTGTCAGGGAACAGGTTAAGGCTGAACTTGACAAGCTTGTCAAGGGGGGCATTATAGAAACAGTAGAGGGAACGGAATGGGTTGCTCCGATTGTTGCAGCTAAAAAATCGGACAACTCTCTTCGTCTCTGTTGATTTGAGAGAGTTCAACAAGTGTGTGGTTACAGATCATTATCCCTTGCCCAAGATTGCGGACATGCTAATGTTACTTAAGGGTGCTAACATTTTCAGCACCATTGATCTAAGGTCCGCATATCATCAGATTAAGTTGGAGGAAGGTTCGAAGGATTTGACGGCTTTTGTGACACCTTATGGTGGCACTTTTAGGTTCGTGAGACTACCATTTGGCTTAGTATCAGCCGCATCGGTTTTTCAGAGGGCGTTAGAAAAGGTTTTGAAAGGTTTGCAAGATGTTAGAGTCTATCAAGACAATATTCTCGTGTTTGGCATGGATAATTCACAGCATGATATTAGACTCTTTGCTGTGTTAGAAAGACTTTGTGGTGCAGGTCTAACTGTCAAAATGGAGAAATGCAAGTTTAGGAAGACTTCCACAGACTATTTGGGCCACACAATCACTGAAGGAGGAATTTTACCTAAAGAGAATTTGATCTCTACCATTTCTAAGATGTCTCCCCCTGGGAACAAAGAAGAATTGATGAGTTTTTTGGGCCTTGCTGAGTATTATAGCAAGTTTGTGAGGGATTTTGCCTCATTGTGTGCCAACATGAGATATTTGTTGAAGAAAGGTGTGGAATTCATTTGGGGCGAAAAATGTCAGCACAAATTTGAAGTCATCAAGGAAAAACTGGCCTCTGCCCCTATGGCTGAGATACCCGCCACCCCCTCTCAACACAATCCCCAAGGATGGGAAACCGGAAACAGTTCTGAACTTTTGGAAGACGGGAGGGAGTGACCCTCCCGGCCGTATTTATTAAAATATGAAACAAAATTTAAAACATTAAAATAACAGTTTCATATTATGTACAATTTCATTACCACATTGCGATGTTTTGGCTAACCTTAACATATTCTCTAATACAAAGGTTCTCCTAGCCGAACTAACATCCTACAAAACATTTAACTTGAAATTTTGAAATTGTACATCCTAACGTTTAAGGGCCAACGGCAAGGTCGTAACCGGTGTCAAGATCCCTAAACCAGAAATATCCCCCTCACTTGTGAGGGGCGACCGCACAGAGGTGTACCTCGAGTGCAACTACCAATTTCCCTTGACTTGACGGGGGCCCCAATAAACTCAACGCCACTTAAAGGTCGTCCGAGGACTCGTGTGAGGTATCTAGAAGGTAGCGTAGACCCCCCCCCAAACCCCACACAACTTACCACATCTGCCGTCGCAGATGACCTGGCCCCGGGAAATTCTCCAGGAGGGGGCTGTAGCCCCTCCTACCCAGGAAGGGGCCTTGACCGCCTTTCCTTTCCTTTCGGCGGCCCATCCTTAGAAGGGACCGCCTACCCCGTTGAGGGGCCAATGGCCACCTCCCTCGAGCGCTCCCATCCGTAATGGGTGACGCCCACTCATAGGGATCTTCCAATTAGTGCTCACCGATCATGACCTTACCGCCCGACCAAAATAAATACGACAGTTCTAAACTAAATGACTACTTTACTAAAAGACAGCAAAAACAACAACTTTATTAATAACATGCTACTGATCAACACTAGAGAAGGATAACTTTATTTGCAAAACATACCACAAATCGACCATTCTTTATTGCATATTCAAAGTTTATCACGATAATAATCTGAACCTGTAAACAAAATTAGAGTCACCACATCAAACTTTATTCAAAACCACTTGCTGTCCTCAGGGGCTGGTGGGTGGGTCAAAAATGGCTCTTCGTTCCGTCTCGAGCTCACGTGCAGCGAGGTGGTGCAGCTTCAGAGCACAGGAACAAGAGGATGCTTCCTTGGCTTGTTGCTCCTTTTATCCGTCTTCAGGGCGGGCGTAAACCCGCCCCGGCCTGCCCCGAGGGCGTGGCCGGCCGCGTCAGTGTCTAGGCCAGCCCACTCCAGGGCGGGAAAAAGGCGCGCCCCGGCTACGCCACTTCGGGCATACCAGCCGAGACTCACCTCCCGCCCAAGATGGCTTCCCGGGGGGATCGTGGTACTCCACCATACGTTCGGGGGGACCGAATGGTCGCCCCTTTCCATATGGCTGAGATACCCGCCACCCCCTCTCAACACAATCCCCAAGGATGGGAAACCGGAAACAGTTCTGAACTTTTGGAAGACGGGAGGGAGTGACCCTCCCGGCCGTATTTATTAAAATATGAAACAAAATTTAAAACATTAAAATAACAGTTTCATATTATGTACAATTTCATTACCACATTGCGATGTTTTGGCTAACCTTAACATATTCTCTAATACAAAGGTTCTCCTAGCCGAACTAACATCCTACAAAACATTTAACTTGAAATTTTGAAATTGTACATCCTAACGTTTAAGGGCCAACGGCAAGGTCGTAACCGGTGTCAAGATCCCTAAACCAGAAATATCCCCCTCACTTGTGAGGGGCGACCGCACAGAGGTGTACCTCGAGTGCAACTACCAATTTCCCTTGACTTGACGGGGGCCCCAATAAACTCAACGCCACTTAAAGGTCGTCCGAGGACTCGGGTGAGGTATCTAGAAGGTAGCGTAGACCCCCCCCCAAACCCCACACAACTTACCACATCTGCCGTCGCAGATGACCTGGCCCCGGGAAATTCTCCAGGAGGGGGCTGTAGCCCCTCCTACCCAGGAAGGGGCCTTGACCGCCTTTCCTTTCCTTTCGGCGGCCCATCCTTAGAAGGGACCGCCTACCCCGTTGAGGGGCCAATGGCCACCTCCCTCGAGCGCTCCCATCCGTAATGGGTGACGCCCACTCATAGGGATCTTCCAATTAGTGCTCACCGATCATGACCTTACCGCCACAGGCCGGATAGTTGACCGGCTATCCGGACCCCCCACAACACTCCTACCTAAAGGTCATGTCTTAAAGTCTTTAGCCAAGCTACACAGTCTCCTATGAGTAACTCGTCCCCACCCGGGACAAATGAACACCATCCCCCAAATACATACTGTCACCCGTAATACAACCATGCGGAATAGAATGCAGTGTATTGGAACAGAACAATCGACTCACTTTGTTATTAATTTTTCTTACTGAATGATTCAGAGCAGAAACAGAAATAGCCCCCCGCCAAACTTTCCGTGGGATCATATGTGACCATGCAATCGTACACCCTGGAACTCTCCTCGCCAACCAACTTACAGTGGAAAGCATCGCCTCAAGAAGAAGTCGTCTACCAGTGGTGACCAAATCATTGCCCCCAAGATGTACTATGACTATAGCCGGCGGTGACCTTGTCCACCCTAGCAAACCCTCAAAGAATGATTGAAACTGGTCAATACAGAGTCCGCCCTTTCCGTAGAAGGACACACTGTACCCGTATTCCCCAGCCACGTGAATCATGTCACCTGCTTTGAATACGTCCGCGGCACGCCTCACGTATGAGTGGCCCACGTCCCACACCTCCTTTTTCACAGCCGGTGAAGTCTGACCGCTGGCCCGGTGTTGGGTCGACTGCATAGTCCGCCCCGCCTCGTAGGCTTGCGCAACTGAAACCAAACAAAAACAAGAAGCGTGAGTACATCATTACAGCTTCACAACATGTGCAACCGCACATACCTCTTATAACAATTGGAGGACCAACGCCCCACACGTTTAACTTGTTCGACATTCAGACCCCTGGCTGTAGCCTCTGTAGCAGCCCCTATCCGAAAGGAATGGGTCCCAAACTCGCCCGGGTTCAAGCCCGCAGCAGTAATCGACATCGCAAGCACCCGCTGAAACTGAAACCTCGTCAGTGGGGTGGCGTCAGCGTGTCTCAACAAGGTCCCCCCCATGATGCCACCCTTTGTGCTAAATATTCCTCTACACAACTCACCGGGCACATGGAGGAGCCGGGGATCCTTTGTATTATTATACAATCACCCATCGCCCCCTGATCGGCCTTGGACCTGACGAACGAGACAGTCATTGTCTCCCCTCTGATCTGAACGTGCTCTTGGCACAGTCCCCCCATCACGTCCTGTTTGTTCCTCGCCACTAATTCGCTTACCCGCATAGCCCCATGGAATGCCAGCGTAAAAGCGGCTCGGAATAACACTGTTTCATACTGGGATGAACATGTTGCAGGGAGTCTAGATAATAACAGGGCCAACCTATCCAGACCTATCGGGCGCCTTTCATCTACTCTGCGACCCTCAAGGCGTTGCCACCCACGTAGCGCTTTTTGCACAACGAAAGACGCTGTCGGGTCCTGGATCCCATGAGCCCTAGCCACAAAGGAAATGGCGGCCCGATGCCTCTGGGCCGTGGCCACTGATTTGCCTGCCTGCCGTAACGACAGTAGGAATTTCACTACCAACTCCTCCTGGCCCCAAAGCTCCCCTCTAGCCGCCCCCAAAAAGGCCCAATAGGAACGGAACGCCCCTTCATATGCCTTCCTCGTCCTGGGTGCTAAACTCTCTCCCACGAGGTCCTGCAATTCGGGGCACCGAGAGACCAGAGAGTTTCGGGAAAGGGTGCTGCCACCGGGTCCGCTGTGGGCAGAAAACCCCAGAAGGCCTGCATACGAAAACGAGAAAGCGCATCAGCCGCCTGGTTCATCACCCCCGGGACATGTCTTGCCTTAAATAGCACATTCAATTGCATACACAATAACACAATTTCCTTGAGCAATCTCAGAATCCATTTGCATCGTGCTGCCTGGCTATTGATACACTCAACAACGGTCATGTTATCAGACCAGAATACCACAGAGTGATCTCTGAACCCCTCGGGCCAAGTTCTCAGGGCCACCAGAATGGGAAAAAGTTCTAGGAAAGCAATGTTACTTGTCAGACCACTATCATGCCACCATGACGGCCATCTTTGTGCCGACCACTGAGTGCCGAATATGGCACCAAAACCAATGCTCCCTGCCGAATCTGTCCACAGCCCCAGCTCCTCAGAGGACACGGCCGGTTTGTTCCAGACAATTCGACCATTGAAATCCGCCAGAAATGCCAACCAAATGCGCATGTCCTGGCGGACCTCTGCCGAGAGCCTTGTGCGATGATGACCCTCCTTCAGGCCGACCATGGCTTGAGCGATCGAGCGAGAAAAAGGGCGGGCCATCGGTATAACTCTTAGGGCAAAATTCAACTGCCCCACCAATTGCTGTAATTGATGCAGCTTAACCTTAGACTCACTTATACACATTTGCAGGGATGCCCTGAACCTTAACACTTTGTCACCTGGTAAACGAAAACAACTTTCCTCGGAATCAAGCTCGATCCCCAGAAACTCGAGGCAAGTCGAGGGACCCACAGTCTTACCTGGTGCCAATGGCACGCCAAACTGATTCATCAAGACACAAAATGCATTCAAAGCCTGTCCACATTCCGGATCCCCGGCTGCCCCAAGGAACAAAAAGTCATCGAGATAATGCATAACATGTTGAAACCCCGTCTTCTTTGTGAAGACCCATTGCAGGAAGCAACTGAACTTTTCGAAATAGGCACACGATATAGAGCACCCCATCGGCATACACCTATCCATGTAATAGTGACCCTGAAACATGAAACCAAGGAGACGCTGATCGTCTGGATGTACCGGGAGCAACCGGAACGCTGACTCGATATCAGATTTTGCCATCAGCGCACCGGGCCCCAGGCGATTCAATATGGCTACGGCCTCATCGAAGGATGCGTACCGCACCGAACACACTTCCGGGTCTATCGCATCGTTCACGGAAAGACCACGTGGGGCTGATAAATTGTGTATCAGCCGAAACTCACCCGGGTCCTTCTTGGGGACCACCCCTAAAGGGGAACAAACAAAGTTAGCAACTGGTGGCACATTAAATGGACCGGCGACTCGACCTCGAGCCACCTCCTTCCCAATCTTTTCCTGAACCACGGTCGTATGCTGTACGACCGATATCTGGTTTTTACATTTTGCTATACCCTGAAACTCCCCTACTGGGATGTGGAAACCATATAAAAATCCGTTCCCGCAACACCCCAGCGGAAGCGTGATCCGGGTATTCGCTGAGCCAGGGAATCATTGCCATGGTATCAATTGGGGTAGGTAAAGGTGCCCCTCGGACTATGTCAGACCTGTTTGGCGCCTCCTCTACCCCCGTTATCACCCGTTTTGGCTCTGCACATGGACTCAGGATGGGATGATTGCCCACACCCCCCACATTCGTGTCTAAATTTGCATGACCCCTGGGGCCTAGTACATTTCCCCCTGTTAAAGTTCCAACAAACCCCCCTTTTACCTGCGTTGCCGGTTGGCCTCGAGTGATTGTCGTTAATCGTACCTGATCGAAAGGGCGTCCCCGCATATTGGCGGGAGGATTCACCAACGTTACTCCCTACCAACGGCACCTTCAACATACCAGAGTCCTCCATTTTGGACCAGGACACAGAATCATAACAATCCCAAGTTAAGTTTTTATCATGCTCTTTCGCTTTTCTGAAAATATTATCGTAACAAAACCAATGATTGCCCTCGTGAGATACTGAATACCCCATGGTCCGTGACTGATAAATCGGCAATTCGGGCAGCAATTCGGGCCTACGTTCACCCAAGATGGATGTAAAGACCCCCCATGCTTTGCCCCAATTACCAATGTTTTCATTTACCTTAAAGGCGGCCATCTTTGCGCGCCAAACACTCGGATGCATGAGCTCCTTCTGGCTCTTAACATGCTCCATTTCATAATGATCGGTAAGCAACGAGAAGATGTTTATATATTCCCCTGCCCATATCTTCTCTTTGATAGCCAGAGGGACATGTTGACCCAATTTTTCCCTTCGAGAGGGTGCCGACTCATCCCTCGCAATCGGCAATGGCCGCTTACCTGAACCGGAAGCTGCATCTGCGACTGGAACTGATGGCGATGGTGCCTTCGTCGCTTCAATTGTTTCCCGCAGCTGCCTCATCAACACCTGCGCGTCGTCAGCCGTGGCGCCCTTGCTACCTTTACCCAACCACGCTGCTAATTGTGCTGCCAGCTCGGGCGGCATATCCTCCCCGGACACGGGGGTGACCACTACGGGAATCGGATTCCCTTCCTCCGGCATAGGAATGGGTGCTTCGAGTGGGGTACAGGGAACTGGGACGTCTCCCCCAGCTGCTCCCCTTCTGGGCCTCTTGCCTTTTCCTCCTGGCGCTGCTCCTGCCAGAGGACGTTTCGGCCCCCCTTCCTCGTCTTTCTCCGCCATCCGCTTCTTTAGGTCGGTCACCTCCTTCATGAGAACACGCAGCATCTGGTCGGTAGTCATTCGCTTTCCCGCCTTCTTAGGCATTCTCCGACAGAGTATCTGCAAAACAAACAAGAAAGATTACAACGCTCAAAAATGGCTCTTCGTTCCGTCTCGAGCTCACGTGCAGCGAGGTGGTGCAGCTTCAGAGCACAGGAACAAGAGGATGCTTCCTTGGCTTGTTGCTCCTTTTATCCGTCTTCAGGGCGGGCGTAAACCCGCCCCGGCCTGCCCCGAGGGCGTGGCCGGCCGCGTCAGTGTCTAGGCCAGCCCACTCCAGGGCGGGAAAAAGGCGCGCCCCGGCTACCCCACTTCGGGCATACCAGCCGAGACTCACCTCCCGCCCAAGATGGCTTCCCGGGGGGATCGTGGTACTCCACCATACGTTCGGGGGGACCGAATGGTCGCCCCTTTCCAGAAGTTGAGCAGTTTTGATCCTTCTGAGAAGTCTATCTTGATTACTGATGCAAGCTTGAAAGGGTTGGGTGCGGTGCTTGTACAGAAATTTGAGGGCACCGAGAAGGTCATTCTTTTTTTGTCGAGGAGTTTAAAGGGAGCTGAAACTCGCTACTCGGGGATTGAGCGTGAAGCACTTGCTGTTTACTGGTCCTTCAAGAAGCTTAAAAACTTATTATGGGGAACCACCTTTGAGGTTAGGACGGATCACAAGCCGCTTTGTGAAATTTTGAAGAAAAAGGGAATTGATGCAGTATCAGGTAGGATCACGAAATGGGTTGTTGGGTTGCAAGATTACGATTTTGATGTGAAATATCTACCTGGAGTGGAAAACAAGGTGGCGGATGCCTTATCTCGCCTTGTTCCTGTTTCTGAGACTAGTGGTGAGGAGGATATTGATGAGGATGATGAAATGGTTTGTGTTGTGGAGGAGGCTGTCATTGATAAAGAGAGGTGGTTGAGGATGGTACAAGAAGATTTGGTTCTTGTGGAGGTGCTCAAGCTCTTGATGACAGGATGGAAGGCTAAACCGAAATCAAACGAAGGACTTGAGAAATTTTGGCATGTTAAGGATCAGCTTTCTGAGCAAGATGGTTTACTTTTTAGGGGCACTAGACTAGTTCCACCTCTGGCTCTTCGGGATGAGCTTATGTCTTTAGCGCATATTGGACATTTGGGGGTCTCAAAAACCAGTTAGATTTTGAGGAGATCATATTGGTGGCCAAATATGGATTTGGAGGTGGAGCGTAAGATTAGGGATTGCATAGATTGTGCTCTTAGTGAGAGGGTGGCAAAACCTAAGGTCCAGCCTATGGTAGTTAGGGATAGACCAAATGCACCTTGGAAAGAGGTAGGTTTAGATATTTTGGGGCCTATTGTTTCTGCTGGTTGTGAGTGGTATGTTCTTGTCCTTGTTGATTTCTTTTCTAGGTGGCCAGAAATTGCCATTACTCGTAGTATCGAGACTAGACATGTGGTGGCTTTCTTAGCCAAGCTTTTTGCAAGGGAGGGCATTCCTAACACCATTCTCACGGATAATGGTCCCCAGTTGGTGTCTAAAGAGATGGAACAATTCTTGTTGAAACAAGGTGTTAAACACAAAAAATCATATTTGTACCACCCAGAAACCAACGGTATAGTGGAGAGATTTAACCGTGTCCTTAAAGAAACTATCAGGATGGCTAAGTCTGCTGGCACAGACTGGAGGACAGATGTTTTTAAGAAGGTTAAAGTTTATAGGCTATCTCCCCATGCTGTTACTGGGAAGACCCCCTTTGAACTTTTTAGATCGCGTAATGCGAATACCCTTGTGGTGCCTGCATGGGTTAATGATCTGCAACCAAGTTCTCCTGATTTGAATGATGATTGGATGTTGCGTGAATCCTCTAGAATTGAGAATAGAAAAAGAATTTTTGATGCAAAGAATTCTGTAAAAGTCACACCTGTCAAAGTGGGTGATTGGGTGCTTATTAAGAATCCCTGTAAAAACAATAAGGCTCTTTCTGCTACCTTTAAGAAGCCTATTCGTGTCATCAAAGTTTTTAAGAACGCCATCAAAACTGCAGACCATCGAGTTTGGAATTTGAACAGGGTGGTGGTGGTCAGAGATGAACTTGTGGAGGCTTCTTCTGGTCGTGATTTTCAAACTACTAGAGATGAACCTTCCTCACTTCCTCGCAAGTCCACTAGAGTTTCTCATTCTCCTGAGTATTTAAAAGACTATGTGACTGTGTGATTTATGTTTTAATGATTCTGTGTCCATCTGTGCTTCATGACGTAGCTGCGCTGATGTCATGAAGCACTGGAATCTCCTGCACATCTCTTAGAATGTTATGCTTTGTTCAGCAAGCAGTTGTAGCCTTATCTTGATGCTGGCTGGATGCTCACCTGTGGATGGGATCTTTCTTCTGAATAAAACCTGAACTTATTTACCTTCAACTCGTGGATTCATACTTTACAGGAACAAACACTTTACATGCATTTTAGAGATTCTATGAGTTGGAAGCATGTTTTTGTTTTTGTTTAACCCCTATATAGAAGAGCATGCACCCAGTAATGTCACACGTTATGATTTCAATTTGCATGCTGTCTAACTTAGTTTGTCCCCCCACTTCTTTTATCGGGACTTGTGCTCTGATCACAGATATAGCAATTCCAGAGGACTAAGCTGGTTCTGGAAAAATAATGTATAGAACAAAAAGAAAATAATGCAACACTATGTAACAATAAAAATTAATAACTTGACCGCAGACACATTTACCATAGACAGAGGTGCCCCCAAGGCTCAGTCCACTCTTATATACTCTTCAATATATACATGGAGCCCCTCACAGATATTCTCTAGCAAACAAACATCATCTACCACCTCTACATGGAAGACTTCCAGATTTGCCTAGGGAAAAACCTCACTAAAAGACCTACAGAGACTTAACCTCATTCTCCAAAAAATCCACAATTGGCTCTCATTCAACGACTTGAAACGCAACCAGGATAAGACAGACATCCTATTCTTATCCAACAATGGACAAACCACCAAGGTTCAAGAATGGTTAAATACCACCAAGGTTCAAGAATGGTTAAATACCACTGACACTAATGACTGCAAACTGTCACTATCTAAATCCATCAAATACTTTGGGATCTCTCTTGACCCAAACCTGAGCAAGAACGAACAGATAAATAACTCTGCCAATAGCACATTCTACAATCTTAAAGTTCTGCATGAATACACACACTTCATCCCACTAAACAATATAATAACCACCACCCAAGCAATGGTACTTTTGAGACTGGACTACGGGATTGGAACTCTCCCTGGCACTGCAAATTCACACCTTTGCCCTTTAAGAGCCACACTAAATGCAGCAGGAGGGATGGTCCCTGGAACTTAAAGACACAACCACATCTCCCTCTCCCTGAAGAATCTTAAATGGCTCCCTGTTAAAAATGGGATTTCTGGTTGGCTAAGGCATGCGCCAAAGCCAGACAGAATCCACCACTCAACATACAGAGTATTGGAGGGTCCTAGGGGAAATAGTTTATAGACAGAGAAGGTACCTTGTCCCCCAACTCATACAGCAAAAAAACACGAGAGGTACTCAAAGTCTGGGTAAGGAAAAGTGTTGGAACCTACTGGTGTCCAATGTATGTGTTCAGATCACTCCGTTGATCTTGAACAGATGACACTATTATGTCAAAGAGGTGAAATAGAGAAGATACAAAGTCTGTGAGACTAGAAAACAGTACCCATCAGCCCACTCAAAAGTGGAGTATCGTCATCTGGGTAGTTGGAAAGAAAGGTGTCCTCTAGGCTTCTCCCCAGCGAAAGTCTGAGGTTGCCTAATCATGGACCCTTAGGTCGGGCATCCAACCCACAGAAGACAGTGTGTGAGCAGACAGGGCAAACAAGTTGCAGTGCAGAAAATAAAGACAAGAAAAGGAAAGTAATCCTAGTGGTTAAAAATACCTACTTTGATGACATAAGGAAACTTTATTGGATTTGACCATCAAAGTGGTATCATTAAAAGCAGTATGCTGATAGCATGCAAGGAATTGCTATCTATCATGTGTGTTACTTGGTCGACATGTTTCAGCCTTTAACGGCTTTCTTTAGGACCTATGATATGCTACTGCAACACATACTTATCGTGAATAGCGACCAATCTCCCATGGATTCAATGCGATGCACTTTAATATCATTATTGAGGTGTGAAGTGTGTACTACATTATGTATGTATTTAACACTGTGTCTCAATTTTTGTTTCCCACACTGTCTATACAGGAGAAGATACACCTTTTTCCTTTGAATCCATGGGAGATTGGTCGCTATTCATGATAAGTACCGAAGGCGCGCATAAGGCAAGCTCGTCTGCGCTCGTCCGCGCCGAGTCCGGGCCAGGGGACATACCCCTTACATCTCAGGCTTAAGAGGCTAAACAGACTATAGCCTACAGCACGGACGCTCTTCACGGCTTGAGGCCCGTGGGACATGACTGTTTAAGGTACTGTCTTGATACAATGTCCCTTCCAGCCACTTTTCCAAAATGTAACGCCCCTCTCACCACATGGCAGAGCAAACTCTTAAAGCATGAATACTGTATGCTCCTTTTAAACTGTAGATCCCTTCCTAAACATAAGGTGAAATATCCCTCCTACTGGAGGAACGCAGGCCGGACGCAGTGTTTCTTACGGAAACATGGTTAACGTCTGACTCCGACCCTGATGTGGTAGCATCCCTCCCCTCTGGTTATCAAATCACTCGTCAAGACCGCCCAGACGGCAGAGAGGGAGGACTAGCAATCATATTCAAAGATCAATATCGCTGCAGACTCTCCGTGGAAAATATCCCAGATTGTGAAAGCATAGCTTTCTCGCTGGAGCTTTCCCCCAACCACTGCCTCTCGGGCACCTTGATATATCACCCACCTGGCCACCCCAAACAATTTCATAACTGCTTACCAGCTATAGTGGCGCCACGCATCAGCACTGCCGCCAACTTCACTGTGTTAGGGGACCTTAATTTACACTTTGATTCACCGTCGGATCCTACGGCTACTACTTTAGCCGACGACCTGGCCGCACTACAACTCACTCAACAAGTAAATACCTCAACTCATGTGAAAGGACACCTCTTAGATCCAGTCTTTAGTAATTGCGTGGAGTTCGTAGTTGAGTCCCCACTCCCCCTCCCCTGGACTGACCATTTTTTGGTGCCCTTCACCTGGTCCACCCAGAAACCCATCCCGGTAACATCTATGACAAGACATGCTAGATCCTGGGCACGGATACAAGTGGACGAATGGACAAATAAACTAATGGAAGAACTTCCCCCTAATAACGAAGATCCTTGTCTGGCAAACCAGGAGTACGAAAATTGGATTCTGCACTCCCTCAAAACTATCCTCCCTCTTAAGAAATGTACGGTAAAACGCTCCCACAAAACAGCACCATGGTATTCGGAAGCCCTCAGGAACAAAAAGCGCCAATGCCGAAAAGTAGAAAGAAAATGGCGCTCAAACTATTCCACGGAGGAAAAAATCCGATATCGGGAAGAAATAAAAGCATATAAAGAGGAAATAAAAGCTGCCCAAACAGCATACTTCTCTGACAAGATCCTAGCTTCAAAATCTAAATCCAGGGAAATCTTCCAAACCTTGCAAAAACTGACAAAACCACCCCCCCCCCCTAGTGTACATGAGGAAAAATCTGTCTCCCAATGCAACGACTTGGCGGAATTTTGCTCGGCCAAAGTAAATAAAATATACACTTCCTTCCCTCTCTGCACTACTTCTCCGATAGTTCAGGATACCATCAGGGGGTCAGACCTTGGGCTAGCCTCCTCACCCACACTTGACCATTTACCCTGCATGGATCTGGAAGTGGTAGAATCCATGGCTCGGAAAGTAAAATCCAGCTCCCCAACCGACCCGGCACCTCCAGAGGCGATGTTACTCGCATCTCAGACGGTCCTACCTATCATCAAGAACCTTCTGAATGCCTCCATTGCTTCTGGCATTGTCCCTCCTGCCTGGAAACAGGCAATGGTCCGAGCACTGATAAAAAAGCCAAACCTAGATCCATCGGACTTTGCAACTATCGTCCGATCTCACTACTTCCCTGGGTGAGCAAAATCGCGGAGAAGTATATCAATCTCCAGCTTGTTAGCTTTCTGGAAAATAACCAGCTATTGGACCCTACCCAGACAGGGTTCAGGCCTAAGCACGGAACAGAGTCCGCCCTCCTAATGGTCATTGAGGAGTCCAGGAAAATTCTTGATCAAGGAGGATCAGTGGCAGTGATCCTCCTTGATCTCAGTGCGGCGTTCGACACAGTCAGTCATAACACCTTACTGAACCGCCTTTCAAGCGTCGGCATTGTGGACAAGGCCTGGCTCTGGTTAAAATCCTTCCTAAGCAACAGGTCGTTCCAGGTGTTTGACGGACAGACAGTCTCCTCCAGAATACCCCTGAAGTGTGGAGTCCCCCAGGGCTCCTCTCTAAGCCCCACGCTTTTTAATATCTACATGAGGCCACTGGCTGAGGTAGTTCGTCCGTATGGAGTTAAGATCAACTCCTATCCGGACGATACCCAGCTGGTGGTCTCTCTAGTGCAGGAAGCTCAACATCCACTTTCAGGTGGACTAACAAAATGCTTGGAGGAGGTGAAGGCCTGGATGACTCTGTCACCACTAAAGCTCAACGGTGACAAAACGGAGCATATGCTCCTGGGCCCGGCTGATCCGACCTTCTTCAATTCATTATGGCCCACCTGTCTAGGCCCCCCCCGGCTCCGAAAGAAAACATCAAACGCCTAGGGGTATGGCTGGACAGGAATCTCTCTCTTAACACTCAGGCCACAAAGCTTTCCGCCACCTGCTCCTGACTACTCAGGACATTGAAGAAAGTTCTTCCTCTGCTCCCGATGGACGCAAAGCAAACAGCCATACAGGGCATAATACAGTCACGACTGGACTCTAACAACGCCCTCTATCTGGGTGCCCCAGAGTACACATTGAAGAGACTACAACTGGTACAAAACTGTGCTGCCCGTACCTTACTGCAAATCCATCGCAGAACCCCAGTCAGTGAGGCACTGACCAGCCTTCACTGGCTTCCAGTACGCAAGAGAGTCACTTTCAAAGCAATGTGCATTGCCCACCAGGCCTTCTGGGACTCGGGGCCCCAAATCACGCGTAGCCTAGTTAGTCAATATCGTCCAGGCAGAGACTTGCGCTCTAGCCAGGCTTTTATGGCAACAGTCCCCAGAATTAAAAGGACAAGATCAGGCGGAAGGATGTTCACCTTCAACGCCTCTAAGATCTGGAACTCCCTTCCTTTTCATCTGAGAGCAAACCCTGACCTTGCCTCCTTCCGCAAACAATTAAAAACACATCTGTTCAAATCCCCTTAAACGTTCAGCCCCACCCACCTCCTCCCAGTCTGCTATCCTCATTCATACTTCCATCTGGTTCCTCTAGCGCTTGGACGCCTCAGGGCAGCAATTCGCGCTCTAAAAATCCATTTTCATTCATTCATTCATTCATTCATTCAACATAAATCATATTATGCAAGCAGCATCACATTAGGCGTGAAATACATTCTGCGCCAAACTCCTGAACATAAACGCATTATGCATGAACCTCACCAGCCTAAATGCATTAGACCACATTTCCTGTGCACCACATAATTCACATTAGGGCCTGGCGTCCTATTAACCTCACAGTCCCCATGGCCAATTGGCCTTCTCAGAGGGCTGAAATGGCCTATGTCCCATATGTCAAGGCGGCTGCCAATGCAGCAGAGTCTCAAAGTGAACAATTGAGCAGACCTAAACGATGCAGCTGTCACTTAGTGCTGTACAGCTGAAAATCAAATAAAGGCCCTGACACCACTCTGCCCTCTCTTGTCCCACTCAGGGACTTCGGATTCACATCTACAAAACGTTGCAGCTGTCCACTGTTAGGCAGGGCAGCTGTGAGTAAACAAAGAGCAGGCATGGGCACCTTTATGCCCTCTGGACCCCCACTGGGGCCCTAGAACAATTATGCCTACGTTACAGCTGCCCGCTACAGTGGCGCAGCTGTGATAATATCCAAGAACGGGGTGTCTAGAGGGCACAAAGCCCGAGGATTACTCCAGAGGGCACAGAGCCTGAGGATTAGTCCACGGCCTCTTAAATACACACATGTCCAACTTTGGAGCGGCCCGCAATGGCCAGCCGCTCAGGCAATGGGCACCGACACTGTGCCTCTCTCAACCCAACCCCCCTAGAGCCCTCACTCACCGGCTCTTGTGGGGGGGAAGGCTCCTTTGGTCACCGGCGATCTTCAGCTGGCCTGCCTCTCCTTCTGGCAGGTGGGGGCAGGCTGGTAAGTGGCAGATTCGGTCTTCCGGACCCCTTCCACGGCAGGGGGAATACTCTGCTCTCCTCTCCGCTCGGTCCCCCTTCCTAGGACCGGGACTTCAATGTGGAGCCTGTAGGCGGTTTCTTCGACAGGGCTTTTTTTTCCTCCTCGAAGCCCTGCCCATGGACAGGCACATCCTTGCCTGACTTCCTGCTCGGGCTGGCGGCAGTGATTCATGAATGTAGTACTCGGGGTGGGCTCCCACCAAGGCAGACAATGCAGGGTGGGCACCCACATCAAAAATAAACTCATATGCGGGGTGGGCACCCGCCAAAAACTCTGAACGCAGGGTGGGCACCCACTCCTCCTGGCCCAACGCGGCCAAAACAAACTTAAAGCGGGGTGGACACCTGCTCCTAAGGCATCACAGGGTGAATCTCTACAACAATATTCCCTCTAGAAAGGGCTGCAGCTCAGCGATGTGCAGCCCACGCTCTCCTCCTTCCGGGGATAATCAAGATATAGCGCTGCCCAGGCGCTAGATGAAGCCAAAAGTCTTTGAAGGTCCTGGAGATCAAGGGGACAATGCTGGACCCAGGGAGGCTAGCCCTAATGGCAGTTACTCCTGGGCCCCAGCACCAGCACGTCCCCGCAGGATTCAGGAAAAGCACACCAGCATGGAAGAGAACACTTTCATGGGGTCACAGCCCCTATGCTTATACCATTTTACTCTTTTTTCTGCACCGCGGGTCTTGGGGAACCAGATGCAACTGGTTCAGGGGGGATTTGGAGCACTCTGTTTTCCATGCTTCTCTTCCCCTTTCTCAGATGGGGCTAGGTGATCAGACACACCACAGGGGGCAAAGCCAGCATTGTACAGGCTGGGCAAAGTCCTGTTCAGAGTCAGGGGATTACTCCTCCCAATACTCCCAGCCCAAGTGTCTCATTCAGCCTGGTGCTGACTCACCCTGCCCCTCCTGGAGCCACCCACACCTCCCAGCCCCTGTCACTCAAAAGCCAGACATGCAATTCACATCAGGCAGGCAGACACATAGCACACAGAAATACAAACTTCTAAAAGTAGCATTTCCCAGATAGTCACAATAAATCTGCACACACCATTGTGCAGCAATTATTATTACTATTTTATACATACTAAACTTGACCACTCTGCTCCTCCCATACCATGAATTACCACTGACACACATTGATCAGGGAATCCCTAATGCATTCCTATGGGAGGGCAGGCCAATCACAGCAAGGTAACGCAGAGAGTTCATGCACTTTACACTGGACCACAGTGCTAAAGTGCCCAGAGGCCTAAAACCACCAACACCATGTCAGGAATAAGGTGGGAGAAAGGCACAAAGTTTAGGGATGACCCTTCAAAAAGGGCCTAGTCCAACACTCCCAATCGAAGTCTGATGTTGCTTTAAAATGGCCTGCCTCTCTAACAAAGTCCTACACAAAGGGAAAGCAATATACCTTGCACCCAAATTAAATAAAGCTGGCCAGACAAGATCTCTAAGGAGCACCAACATTTTGCATCTCATCCCACTAAAAAACACAAACAAAAAGCCCTCTCACGCTCCTTTTCAGGTAATGCTCCCAAAATATGGAATCGATTCACAGTTCACATCAGAACAAACCCTTCCTTCCTAAGTTTCAATAGACAAAGAATCTTCTCCTTGACACTTCAACCCTCCGCACTCCACCACCTAACCTTGATCTTGACCCTTCTCTGCATACAATTGCTTGCAATGGACCATTTGTTTAGTACTGTGACCTGACACCCATCGAACTATTTACCTGATGGAGCGTAAATGTTAAATGACATTTACCTCTATTAATTCTCGCTATCAAAATAGATTGATGATAATTATTTCTTATGAAAACATGTAATCTGGCTAAGTTGAAAAATGTCAGATTTCATACTGCATTGTACAAGTATGCAGCAGTGTTGTGAAACATGAAAATGTAAAATGTAAGCAAAGAGAGAGAAACAATGATATGCACTTATGTAGTCATTGTGGAAATTATGGTAACAATAGCGTCTAATATTTAAAAATGAAATAATGTTTGCATAATAAAGCTTAATTAAATAATGATTGACAGTATGCAACACTACATCTTCTCTAACATTATAGAATAAAAATGTGTATTTCAGAGTGACATGCAAATCTTTGATCTGGAAAATGATAAACATGCAAATGATTCTTTTCCTTTTTTAGTTGTGCCTAATATTGACATGAAACTGCTTACGAAGAATAGTGATTGAAATTAATCAAGAGAAGTGGAAATGCAATTATTAATGTGGGATTTATAATAATTATAGCGTGGTAATTATTCAGTGAGATTTCATGTAGACCTTAGATGTCTTTTTTTTCTAGCTCAAAATGTAAAATCAAGCTGAAGTAGTCACTTTTGACGCTGTGAGAACTTTTCGTTAAGTTTCTTTTCTGTACTTGACAAGAATAGACGTACTTTTGGTTTAGCCACATTTTTGACAGAAATGCATCATACCTAGCGAAAGCACCTGGGAATGGACAGACAGTGAGTAAAGGGAAGTTTCTTTCTTCTGTGTAAAGGATGGAACTAAATTGCAATTGTAACCTAATGAATTTGCAAAAGGGTTCTTTAATGCTTCCAGATTTCTTTGTGAGATATCAATCACACCATGAGCAGTGCATCAAGAGCAACCAATGGAAACTGTTCGAAGTATAATTGCCCCTTTGGAGGACGAGTCGAGCTGGCTGTCCTTTTCCCATTTCGATGCCTGGCTTGCTGTCTGACTGACCTTTGATTTCCCTCAATGCCAAGCCTTTGAACTGTACTTTCCTGACTGACCTGAACCTGCACTTTGCCAGCTGGTAAGGTTTTTCAGAAATTGACCTTTTGGCTCAAGGGTTTACTGACTCCTTCGGTGCCATGCTGTGCAGCAGTTCTGACTTTGGGCAGATCCTTATTGAAGATGGACTATAACCCAACCATATTTTGGTATGTATGAAATGACAAATGAAACTCAAATTACTCTTGTTCCCTCTCTCTCTCTCTCTCTCTCTCTCTAGGCAACCAGCAAATGTGTGTTACTGAATCTGCTGAGTAATGTGTGGCTATTTGCACTGATTGTCTAATAATAAATATGTTATGATATACGATTTCATGTTCTATCCATTCAAATTGAGGCTTTAGACAAATGTTTTCCAGGAGTAATCATTCTTGTATGTGTGCTATTTCTTTGGGTCATAACATTCTTGTCTCAGGCTATAAGGTATGATGACATTGAGAAAGGTGATGAAATAGACATGTATTTGGAAATTTCTTTACTCTAGGTCCTCGTAAAGAAATTGCCTGACGTTCTCTAAATATCCAAGTCTCTGTTAGCTCAACAAAAAGATCCTTTGGAAGACCAAGGTCCAATAATTAGGATGGAGAATAAATTGTAAGTTTATTGGGCCCAAAATTTATAAAACAATACTCAACCGTGTTCATTACTCATGCTCTGTAAAGCGCTCTGATACCCTCTGGTCTTGCCAGCACTTTATAAAACTATTTCAATAAAATAAAATATTTTTGTAACAATGAGAATATAAAACCTAGAGGGTGGGAGTATTGATGTTGGGGTTAGCTTGTAGAGCTATATGACCAGTAGGGAGGAGATATTATGTTTAGGTCATGGAGTGAGAAATCTATAGAAGTTTGATGCAAATTTAACTGAATATGAAATGTGACTATATGCTATTCATTAAGATATGACATGGTCCATAGCTGTCGAGGAAAATGAGAATACAATTAAAAATCATGTCTTCAAATAAAACTCTTCTTTGTAATCATTCAATCACCTTCAAAAGCCTCAAATCTTTCTACATTTATGTTTTCATTTAGTAAAGCTATGAAGAGGCGTTGCACTCTGAAAGCTTAGTTGTAAGTCCATATCTTGATCTCCCTTCTGAAAAGACAAATAAACCTAAAATAACACACAACTCAAAAATCTGATTGCCTCTATTATGAAAACAGATTACTCCATACTCAATCAATCAACTGCCTGCTTCACAACTGCTGATCAGCAAGCAGAGACTTGAAATTTCAGATTTGATCCAGCCTTATCACCCTTCTATTCTTGATGAAGTCATGGCTTTCAGACTCCACCCAACCAGTACGCGATCTCCTAATTACCCCTAGACTATGCAATCATTCAACAGGACAAGAAGGGCAAACCATGCTGATTGCCAATCATCCACATACTTCTATAAAATGCAACACATAAAATCCACTGAATCTCCCTCCTTTGAATCTCTCTCTGTTGAAATTAAGACCATTAACTTAAAATCCACATAATTGCATAACATTTTCTACCGTTCAGTGGATATTCTTCTCTTCACCAAACAGTTAATGGATCAAGTATCAAAAATGTCCAACTCCAGTGATAATTACATCTCTCAGCATGACTTCAACCTTCATTTGGGAGATGAGACAGATACAACTGCATCTCACCTATTTATCATTCTGTTCAATAATGATCTTAAACAATTCTGTCCTACACCTATACATGATAAAGTATGTACCATATTGAGGTTGTAGCTAAGAGTGTACAACGCTAAATCAGGCTCCCCAGGAGAATCACATGTCTTATATCAGTAGACAGCTCAAAGTTGTGGTCCATGAGTCTGATCTAATATTGACTAAGGCAGCTTATGGCTGGCATTTCCACATCTCAGCTGAAGCAAACCCTCAGCTCTGCAGAATATCTAGGGGAACATTTACTATTAATTCATACAAGGCGCTTCAGCACGAAAACTTGCTTAGCTGTGTTGCATGAAAGGGAGAGAGCAGACATGATCTACATTGACAAAGATAGAGAGCTTTTCAACTCTCTCCTTCTACTATCCCTCTGTGTGAGGAGGGGAATCCTTCCTGCAAAAAACAATATTTACAAGCTTATTCCTTTTTCCACGTTTGCTTCAGAATGCAGTACACATGGAATGAGGAAGTAATGAGGACAGCCCACCAGCGCAAAGTTCCATCAGCCAGACCCCTCACGATACAGCATTGACCGCTCGTGGAGAGTGCCATTACGAAGCACTGTTCTGACTATTTGCATCAACAACAGGATCGTCATGCTATTGAAATGCCCGTCCTTGATGCCAGGCCTGATCTTAGCGTTACATTGTCGACCATCCTTGAGACCTCCCTGCTCCTTTTAGCCTCATTCTCCATGAACGGAACTCTGCACTGGACTGAGAAGGTAACTTTTCAGTAGGACTTACCTGGTCCCTGTATCTGATCTGTGCTCCACTGCAGTCGGCCTGACATTTCTCCTGGATTCCCATGACTAGATAGCCATGAGTGACCTTTTGGGACAAAGACAAAGCTTTCTCTGGCTGAAGGTGCTTCACACCTCCAGGACAGGATTACCTTCCTGCGAAGGAAGCTTCAAAGGCGATATTAAACCAAATCCATGAACCTCCAGATAGATGTGGAAGAAAGCGCCCTTTCTTGCTCCAGTTTTGTTTGGAGGAAAAGGGGGAGCATTAGTTGGATTAGGAAGAGGGTCCCCATTTAGCCTACAACATCCCTAGGCTGGGGCAGGCAATGTGAGCCGCTCTCCTCAAATTCGACCATCTTGAGATGGTGGGAAAACAACCTATCCTATCAGGATCAGGTCAGTGCATCTTCCCACAGGAAGTGGTCACTCGAGGGTGTAGACATTCTAAGGGTAGGTATCCTATTGGCTATCACCTGTCTCCCCTTGTTGTGCCCCTAGATTCAGTATATAGGTTGTACCCAAGACCTGAACATTAGATTCATTGGAAAAGAGAAGACCAGGACAAAGAAGACCCGCTCCATGGGAACTGAAGCCTTGCTGCAGAAGAAAAAGGCTCCAAACGCTGCTTGCTGCTCCCAGGACTCAACAATTGCTGCTGCTGTGTCATCCTGAAACCTGAGAGGACACCAAGAACCCCAAAGCACCTCTAGCCTTCCAGAAATCACTGAAAAGCTTCTTTGGAGTGAGGGTATCACTCATTTCAAGCTGCAGGTACTGATCCAGTGGAGTCCTATTTGTTGAATTGCTGCTCTCTGGCAATCTTGACACAGCACTAAAGCAAGAGAGGGCATCACAGCTCTGGTGGGTCAGATCTGTCTCTCCACCACGTTTGAAGACACCAGGACCTACCGGAGCGCCATGGTACGAATACCTGTGGCTCTTGATACCCAATGGCAAACACCAAGTAGAATAGTCCCCTCTGGATTCCTAAAGCATCAGAAGCAAGCACCCATCGAGGGATGTGGAGACTCCCAAGAAACCCTTGCTGAGTGGCCCAGCTGTCCCGATATTGCCTCTCCAAATTGCCAGCTCCTGACAGTGAGGACCATGAGGACCTCAAGATGCACGACGCCTGGCTGACCAGTTCACTCTCCACCCAGCTCCACTTGCCCCAGCACGACCAAGTGGTCCCCAGGGCCTTGTGACCTCCTCCCTCCAAGGAGACCCACTGGACTTACCTTTAAGTCACTCTTTGCAGTGAATTTTCAAGTGTCTCCCTTTGTCTTCCAAGAACTCAGCACTTTGCTTCCAGCCAATCTGGAATGCCCACAAACTTCTCCTGATGAAAGTTTGGACCTGGTCCCGACATCGACCTAAAAGGAGGTGAACTTTGTGAAAGCATTGTCTACATTTCTATGCATTTTTCTGCTTTTTCTCTATGTTTTCCTATGGTCCGTAATTGTGCATAGAAGTGATATATTTATTGATTTTTGCAAAATTATATCTCTGGAAGTACTTAGCTTAGAACTTTGTTCTTGGTCTAAATTTTTTTATAAAAATCAATATTATTTGCAAAAATTGGTCTTGAATTTATTCTTAAGTGTGTGTCTCATTTATTGCCTCTGTAAGTACAATAAATGCTTAGCACTACCCTCTGATAAGCCTAACTGTTTGCCCAAACTACCACTTGTACCTCTGTACAGCCATTTGGGTTTCCCTGGACTCTCTACATAGTGTACGTTGGGAAACAACCTTTACAACGCAACTTTTACAACGCACTACCATTACAACAAAACTTTAACAACGCAACATCCATTACAATGCATGCCATTACAACGCAACCATTACAATGCATGACACTACAACGCATACCACTACAACGCATGCCATTACAACACAGTCATTACAACGCATACCATTACAATACATAGCATTACAACACATAGTACCCTTACACTATCTAACACTTACCCTACTGTTGCACCCCCTGGAGTTAGACTAGTAAATTTTACCCCTACACTATCCAACACTTACCCTACTATTGCAACCCCTGGAGTTAGAATAGTAATTTTTACCCCTACACTATCCAACACTTACCCTACTATTGCACCCCCCTGGAGTTAGAATAGTAATTTGTACCCTTACACTATCCAATACTTACCTTACATGCAATGTAATGTTATGTGTTGTAATAGTATGCGTTGTAAAGGTAGATTTTAAAAATTCGTTGTAATGGCATGCGTTGTAATGGAATGCATTGTAATGGATGTTGCGTTGTAAAAAATGCGTTGTAAAGGTATGCGTTGTAAAAGTATCTGTAACATCTGTGTACTTCATTTTAGTACACTGTACAGAGAGGCAGTTTCCTACAGCTGGAGATTTCAAAATGTTGCCACTAGGTGGAAGAAAAAGTTATCTTTACCCTGTCCCCTTGTATCTCTTTTTTACATCATCAGGACAGGGGTCTGTAAGACTGGCAGCAACATTTTTCTGAAGTTTTGAGCAGTCAGTCAGAGTGCTAGCTCCCACAGGAGTCTGACTGCAACAGGAGCTAATTGGCCCAAGTGAAATAAATCCCACTAGTCCAATCAGAACGCTCCATTTTTAGACTGGCGTTCCAGTGAGAGGCTTTCAAGCCTCTTGCGGACTGAACCATCCAGATATTTATATTTTTTTTAACCTTCACTTCTCAGAACCTACTGAATGGATTTACACCAAATCCCAAAAAGCACAGTCTGTGCACCAAGATCTAGCTTCCTGCTAAATTTGGTGTAACTCTCTTCAGCAGTTTTTGCTGTAGCCCTGTGTAAAGAAATCTATGGAAACTGCAAGGGAATTTCCCATTTTGGGAGCCCCTTTGTTCTTGGCACTTGCGGGGTGGTTCACCTCGAAACTTTCTGTGTGTAAACTAGTCAAAACGTAGCATATTTCTGGAAAGTTTTGTGGAGATTCCATCATACAGGCCAAAGTTATTAGCAGCACAAAAACGCTTTTCCTATGGAACAGATGACCTAACTATGCCCAGTGTGGACTGCCAATGGGTGAAATATATATATATATACATATACATATATTCACTGAGAAAACCATAGGTTCTACAGATGTTATAGTTAGGAATTAGCATTTAAAAAACCTTAGAAATTCAGAGATAAAACATAGATTTTAGGGACGTTATAGTTAGTTGGACATTTCAATCACATAAAATGATAGAAATTCCGCTTTTATAGTTAGTTGAGCTAAATTTAACTCGCTCCCCCGCAATGCACTGCTGATGACGTCACATATTACATCATTCATCACATGGTTAGTGACATCACTGTTGACATCACTGATGACATCTCAAATGACATCACTGATGACATCATCCAGTGAATGTGTGTTTCTATAAAATTTAAATACGTTTTATAAAGATATATGCCAAAGTGTAATGATGAATGAATGGGTGTTTAAGAGTCAGAATGGATGATTAAGTAGGTGTGTGACTGACTGTATAACTGAGTGATTAATTATGTCTTACTTAATGCATGTATTAGTGACTAATACAGACATTCACACAGTTTAGGTTGTCAGGTTGGTGTGTAAGCAGTTGCATAGGTTGGTTAGCAACTAAATGAGGATCTATATGGGCTATTGCTTGGTTGTCTGAGTATCTGTATGGGTGCCTGAGTGTCTGTGTGGGTGGGGGTGTGACTCTGTGCATAAATGTGTAAGTGGATAATTCACGGGGCATATGTGCTCAATTCTGTATCCGTGAAGGGCCGTAGAGAAGGCTGGGAGAGTGTTTGATGGGTGTATTGGTGAGTTAATGGATGCCTTGTAGTGTAGTTCCTCAGGATGGAATGGACTTGCGTTCCACAATGCAACGCCCAGACTGGCCATGGCCTCCTTGTAAGCTCAAGAGCTAAACGCAGGACCCTGGTCAGAATGTAGCGTGCCGATTGCATTTGTGCCGATAAAAACTCGCACATCTTTTATAACAGTTCGGGCGACAGCCGAGCACTGAGGCCACATCCAAATTAATCTGTCCTAATAGTTGTGGGACCTTATTCGTCCATAGTGACGTCTGCGTGTAGATAGTCTAATGCTGTCTGTACTGGGCTGACTACAATGTAGTCAGGTATCTGGCGGCTTTCTCTGCTGCGATCTCTGTTGCAGTTAGGGCAATTAATTGCAAATTCATGAATGTGGACATTCATTCTTGGCCACCAGTATGTCTCTTGTAATTCTAGTATAGATTTAGAGATCCCTTCATGTATCAGACCCACTACCATATGTGCTTCTTGCATCAAAGCACCTCTCCGCCTCCTGTTTGGAATTACCCTATCCCCCATTCCAGGGAATTGAGCAAAAGGAAACGAGTTGAGTAGAAAGCCTTTTGGTAATGTTTTACCGCTGTCTTTATTGGAAGCGGTGACAGCCTGCATTATTTGGCTGTCTATTTTTATTTTTGAACGAGTAAGTGCAGGCACGGAAGCCATTTGCACAGCTGCCTTCGCAACTTCATCAGCCAATGAATTCCCTTCAACGTGAACGCCGTCACGCTAATGACTCATCATGTGAGTCTTTTGTAGTTCTTTCTGTAATAGAAAGACTTGGTCCCAAAGCAACTTATGCTTGATTGTGCTACCTTTTGCATCTTTGAAACCGTTTTGAACCCAGTTCTGCAAGTATTGATTGTAAGATTGAACGCAGTAATACGAATCGCACACTATGAGTGTGGGAAATTCGCAATCGGTATTTTCCAGCGCCATCTTGAATGGCTGTAGTTCAGCTAGCTGAGCTGTACAGTCTCCTAGGGATTGAGTTTTTGTGACATAGGTCTGAATTTACCATCATGCCAGCGACCTTCAACAATCGCATACCCAGCACTATAAGCTTGCTTACCCCCAATTGCGGGCTGTGCTGATCCGTCGGTATAAATTATAGATTCGTACTCTTCCAGAGGCAGAATCTCAGTGGGCAGAGGACGCTCTTGTTCGTATTGGTGAAATTCTTGTGTTTTCAGATAGGGGTCAAAAACATATTCAACGTCTGTTGCAGCAAGAGAGTTAACCCATTGTATGCATCTTGGATGTAAAGCCTTTGCATTCGGAATGATTGCTTTTGTCACTGCCTCTAAGGCAGGTACAGGAGTAACAACCATTATGAGTCGTCCCTGTGCGAGAGCTCTCCCCTTTGCTACTGAAGTTTGAACCGCTGTCAGAATTTTTTCTGCTGAAGTGAATTTCATTTCAGCTTGTGTGTACAAGTGTGATTTGTAAGCAATTGGTACTTTTTCACCTTCATTAAAGGTTAAGTACGTGAATCCGCATCTTCCTGGAATTATTCGGATCACAAGGTTGCGTATGTTTACGTGTGTCTATAAATGTGTTGTTGTTAACATGTCTGTTTGCACTGAATGCAAAATTTATGTGTGTTTTTGGGTCCAATTAGTTGTTTTGAATTCAGGTTTGATTAATTCGTAGAGAGTTTTAACCCTTTCTGCATAATTTAGAATGTAAGTTCTTCCGAAGTTCAGGAAACCTAGAATTGACTGTAAGTTTTTCAAAGTTTTTTGGGGTTGGAGCAGCACACATTTCTCTAAAAAGTTTGCTGCCAGGCTTTTGCCTTCACTTGAAAGTTCGTATCCTAAGAATAGGACGTTGAGGTGGGCAATTCTTGATTTTTTAAAGTTGAAGTTATACCCTTCAGATGCGAAACCAAGTATTATGGTGTTCACTCTGTTCAAGTGCCTGTCCAAGTCATCGACTGTTAGATAGATGTCATCGACATAAGATAATGCCTCATTATCATACGTTTGTAATAACTCTGTTACTCTTGCTGAAAATAACCCTGGACTATTCTTGAATCCCTGGAGGAGATGACAGAAGTGACGCTGTGTCCCCATAATTGAGAAAGCGGTCAAGTACCTGCTTTCAGGTGAGATATTTTGACAGAAGAAATCATTTGAAATATCTGATGTAATTTTATATTTTTTGCACGCAATGTTATTCATCAGTGATTTACTGTGGGCATTTGGTACAGCAAATGTTTTGCAACAAGAGTTTAAATGTCTGTAGTCCAAAACTAGACGATATGTATTGCCTCTGGTTTGGAGACAGGAAACAAAGGATTGTTCATGGACGAGTGTTGTGTTAGCATGTTCCTTTAAATGGAATCCTATTCGTGTAATGTGGAATGTTATCATACAAACATAGCTTGTGCATGGAATAGCGGTTACTGGAGTTAGAGGGCTTTCTTATCTGGACCTCTCCTCCAGCTGCATGTATTTATTTCTCTCGTAATTAAATACTACTATATACAATTCTACTTGAAGTCTCATTTCTGCAATACCTTCTGGGAGAAGATACTACAATTTTGGCGACATGGATGGTGTAAGAATGACAAACTTGATCCCAAGTTTAGACCATTTTGGGAGGTCCGAGATGAATTGGCTTTGGATGGGGAATTTCTGTGTAGATCTGGAAGAATCATACCTCCTTTAGGCATGAGAGAGAAAATACTTGGTTTGGGCCATGAAGGTCATCCAGGAATCTCTAGAACCAAGAGGAGTGTTAAGATGTTAAATTGGTGGCCTGGAGTTGATTTAAGCATTGAGAGACATGTTTGCAATTGCATTCAGTGTGAAATTTCGGATAAAACACAGAAAACTCTTAATCCACTTTGTCGTCTTTAGAGTGTCCTAGTTTGCCATGGCAAAGTGTTGCTTTGGATATCATGGGACCCATAAATTGGCAAGATGATGTGGTTAAGTACATTTTAGAACTTGTTGATTTATTTTCGAGATGGCTTGAGGTGGAGGTTGTAACAAAGATAGATACACAGAGTGTAATTAGATTCTTAGAGATGTGTTTTTTGAGAGAGGGTTTTCCAGCATTCATCCTGACAGATAATGGTGTCCAGTTTAGATCAGATTTGATGAAAAGCTTTGCTACCAGCACAGGAATTCAGAAAAAATGTACTGCATTGTATCATCCCAGGGGCAATTCTGTGGTGGAGAGAGTGAACAGAATGCTTAAAGGGGTTTTACAACTAGCAAAAAAGAGTAACAAGAACTGGGATGATGAATTGTATAAATTAGAGTGGCCATATAGAATTACGCAACATGACACTGTTGGTGAAAGCCCTTTTTGTTTAATGCTGGGGAGATTTTCTCATTGCAAAATCAATCCAGGATGGATTGGTAGAAGTAGGAAGGTGGATTGGGACTCTGATAAAATCAGGCAATCTATTTTGAAATCACAGAGTAAGAACAAAAAGTATTATGATGAAAAACATGGTACTAAAGAGGTGAATATCAAAGTTGGACAATTGGTCCGTGTCAAGTCAGCCAGGAAAACAGGGAAATTGCATTCTAAGTTCTCTGAGCCCAGAACAGTTACTAAAGTCATGAGAAATACTGTTGAATTGGATGATGGCACTTTCCATCATATGAGTCGAATTGCTTTGGCAGGAAACATCTGTATGGAAGGTTTAGACAGTAGTAGTTTAAAAAGAAATTAATGGTGGTTAGATGTTGTTCTCAGTTTGAAAAGAAGGATGGTGAGGTGTCAGGTCTGGTGTTAGATGATCCTGTTCAGACACTAACAGGGGATGGATTTATTTGTGTGGGCTCACACAGTGAGTTGATCGGTGAAAGTCCAGATGCACACAGTGAGTTGGTTTGTGAAGGTCCAGACGTTTATATTGGTGACAGTAGGCCTGACATTCTTAGTATGCATGACTCACAACATCTTGAGTTGTCTGATCTGCCACTTGTAGAAGGTTCTAACCCGCAGGAGAATGTCAATGTAAGTAAAAACTGTATATCTGAAAAACATACTAGACACGGAAGGGAAATTGTTACTCCTATAAGATTTGAGGATTTTGTTTGTTATTAAGTTTGATTTATTTGTTTACAAACAATTGTATTTTGTTGTTTTTATTTCTTTTGATTTTTGTTTAAGAAGGGGGATGTGTTGTGATAGCATGTTCCTTTAAATGGAATCCTATTCGTGTAATGTGGAATGTTATCATACAAACATAGCTTGTGCATGGAATAGCGGTTACTGGAGTTAGAGGGCGTTCTTATCTGGACCTCTCCTCCAGCTGCATGTATATGTTTCTCTCGTAATTAAAAACTACTATATACAATTCTACTTGAAGTCTCATTTCTGCAATACCTTCTGGGAGAAGAAACTGCAACGAGGTGCATGTTTCAACCAGCCCTTGGTATTCAAGTTGATCTAAGATCTCTCTGACCTGTTTTTTAGCTTCTTGCTTAACTGGATACTGCCTCTGAGCAGTTGGTTGATTTTTTAACTGGATTTTAGGGTGAGGAAAATCCTCCTCCCATCCTACATGATTTTTAGATAATGCTGGAGCCTGGGCTGCAGCCCATTTTCTGGCATATGTATATGTTTTATGAATCGGAATATGATTGGAGAAGGCTGGCATAATGATCTCTTCGCCCTGTGGGCACTGATGAATTTTGGTGGCCAGCTAGAAGAATATCATAACCTTTAGAGAGCTTCCCCCAAAAGAGTGCTCTTATTTTCCTAGTTATGTCCCCCTCCATCCTGAGTGTTACTTCATATGACATATGGAGTACACTAACCCTGGTATCAGCAGTTTCAACTTGAATGTACTCATTCAAGTCCACTGTCTCCAGATTATATTTCAGGATCCTGCGAGCTATGGTAACTTCTGCTGCGCTGTCCAGCATTGTCTGTGCCCACTCCCCGTTCTTGAGTTGTGTCCTCAAGATCCTCGGCATGTCTGATTTTTAGACCTGCTACCTTCTTTTTGGTGAATTGGTTTTTCTTATTTTTTGGAACTTGTTGATCGTCTTTGGACTTCATGCATTCTTCCTTGTGTTCTGACTGTCCTCTTCATTCCGATCTATGTGAGGAAGTCTGAAAGGTACGAGAAGAACGTGTATCAGTATCGTGATATCTATCAGGTTTTTTTAAATTATCCCTATTCCTGAGGTTATACTTTTTTTCAGAGGGCTCCCTTTGAGGAGACCTACCTCTGGACTGAGAACCCTTCTCTTTAGGGATTGTCTGTTTAGTGTTTTCCCACTTCTTTTTAGGAGTAGTGAGAGTGTTTCTAATAAAAACCTTTTCAGGATTTTCTGTTAGTTGGGGCTTTACTGGTTTTCCACCCAAACTATCTCTACCTAGTTCTTCATAGCATTTTTCAATTATTTTTGTTGCTCAGTTACATCAAGTTCTTTTAATTTTTGGCAGATCACCACGGATGCTGCTTCCCCTTTAATATTAGCTAATATTATAGCTGAGACCTGTTTGAAATATTTAAGTAACTTCATACCCAGTTTTAAAGCAGGCTTTGCCCCGTATTCATTTTGAATCTGTTTCAGGATGTCTGGTATTACCGCCATAGACGGAATACCATGAGTTTTTGTGTATATTGCAGCAAAGACTGTACCCCAAATGTCTCAGTCCTCCAGGTGTGGTGCGATCCCCATTGGTAAGCAGATTGTTAGAATTTTGTGTTTCTCATGAGGTGTACTATCAGGAAATACTGCCTCTATTTGAGTACATTTTTCAGCTAACCAGAATGGAATTTGTTCCCGTTTTGCGGGCAATGTACCACTGACTGATTGTATAGTCTGTGGTGTAATTTTATTTGTGTTCCCCTGATGAGGGGTGTGCTGTGGAATCCTTAATAGCAGGTTGGACTAATAGAGTCTGCATGACATATTGAACCAATTGTCTATACATTTTGATTAATTGTTTTAGTTGAAGTAATAGTTCTGGACCTGCCATCCCTTCAATGGCAGGATGTGGTGTATAGCTGGCTAGCACCGGCCATGTTGCTCCTGGTCTAGCTAGTGGACCGAGCCTGGTAATGTGATTTTGATGTTGTAGGGCACCTTTAAACCAGAGAGCATGCTCTTGGTATGTTAATGGAATTTCAATGTCCTCGAAAGGAACGTATTTCACTGGAAGTTCCTCTATTTTGTAGAAATGGTACACATGTGTTGTTGAATTTGCTTCTGGGAACATAATCCACAAATAGAATACCTCTGTCTGATATTTGTGCCTCTATCGCAAATATCACCCTACCACTTCTCGATGATAGGCCATTTGTTATAAGCTTTATAGTGATGGTTTTCCTCAAATTTTCCAGGATGACTATAGCATTCGCGTCAGTTTCTTGGAAACTGGTAACATCCAAGCCTGGTCGAGCTGCAGTTACTGCAGCCCCACCGAGTGCATAATTGCCTGTTGGTTCACCATTCTCTGTGTCGGTATCCAACATTTTGTTGAAAGTCTTGCAGAGCAAGTTTCAATGAAACAAAGATAAGGTGCACTATATTTCGGAACTGTATCCTTCAACGTTGAACAAACCAAAAACTAATACATAGGAGTTTTGTCCTACTCAGTAATCTCAGATATTTTATCCTTTAACCCACTCCAGACGTCTATTGGAGTATTTACGGAAAAAGGGGTCTCTGTGTAAAGCACAACTGAGTTACTCTAGTATCTAGTGTTAAATTAGTGCCTTACCAAACGTTTGGCACCATGTAGTGTAGTTCCTAATTCCCAATAGGCTCTGCGCATTGGAATAATATATCTTATAGATGTGACGTAGAACTTAGGTCGACTAGGTCTCTATCGAATATATTGGACTTAATTGTAAGTGCCAGCTAGCTCAAAGGTCACTAGAAACTTTCTCGAATAAACAAGAAGGGATTTGTTTCTGACAACCGTATAAACATGACGGATGTATGACGTTACAACCCATACTTTTAGCACGCATACCATTACAACGCGGTATTTAAAATGCATACCGTTACAACGCATAGCGCTTAGAGGTGCTGGATAGTGGTAAGTATAATTTTATATTCCAACTCCAGTCCCCGTGGACACTAGGGAAGGCGTTGGATATAAAATTATACTTATTCCCTATCCTAGAGCGCCCCCCAGCGCAATGCGTTGTAATGGTATGCGTGGTAATGCCTGCGTTGTGGTGGTAGTGCGTGGTAAAAACGGATGTATGACGTTACAACGCATACTTTTACTCCGCATACCATTACAACGCGGTATTCACAACGCATACCACTACAACGCATAGCGCTTTGGGGTGCTGGATAGTGGTAAGTATAATTTACTATTCTAACTCCAGTCCCCGTGGACCCTAGGGAAGGTGTTGGATAGTAAATTAAACTTACCTCTTATCCTAGAGCGCCCCCCAGCGCTATGCGTTGTAATGGTATGCGTTGTAATGCCTGCGTTGTAGTGGTAGTGCGTTGTAAAAAATGCGTTGTAACAGGTGAATACCGGTAAAAACTTTGTTGTAAACGTTGTATACCAACATGACAACTTTGTTTCCCCAAGATAAAACTGATCTTCAGAGATGTGGAAACAATAGATAGATATTTTACTTAGTCAATCGTGCATGCTTCGTTTCACCAGAAGTGCAGAGAAATAGAGAGACAGGCGTTTTCAATAAAAGTATTTATTGAACAGTCTTCTTTCTCATGCAGAAGAAATGAACTGCTACAATCGTAATACTGGCTGTAAAGTATAATGCGTACAGCAAGAAGAGTATTATAAAATAATACTCTAAAAGCCTGGTATGGTTTCTAAGCCATAAAATACATACATAAATAACAAAGACTGAAAGTACTCAACTGGTGCTTCTAAAATATGCCTACCCCAATGTACCTAACCTACGTCTAGTATGAGGGAAGAAGTAAGTATGGTGTAGCATAGGTTTTAGTTTCTTTGCCAAGAATCTATCCAAGATTTTTATTAGGGTCTAATCAGCTCTGTACCTTGGTTTAGAGTGAAGGCGGTCTGGTATCTCTGTCTAGGGACTCAATTACCCAACACCCCGCGAGGGGAGCTTGGAAACACTGGAGCTGGATTCTCAGCGAGAGAAAGGCAGCCTCTCTGTCAGTGCGTCAGCTGGAGGGTTGGCTTCCTTCGGCACTTGCTGTAGCGAGATGCGTCGGGCAAGTAGATAGTCGAACTGCTCCAAACCACTGTGTGTTTGCTAGGGCAAGTGTAGGCATATTTATACCTTGAAGGTGCCTGGATTGATGTAAAGTCAGACATAATAACGTCACCAAAGAACGGTAGTTCCTTGAAATCGCCATGATTTCTAGGACAAATCAATATTCAAGAAAGGGGATGTCCCTGACTGCTGAAGCTGAGTTTTCCAGGAAATCGTTGTGGCTTTTTGGAACTAGTGGAAGTAGCCATGCATGTATTAGGACTGCATGGGCTATGTCTAAATATGGGTGTGATTTCTATGCCTATATAAGGGTAGTGTGAATTATACCTATATAAGTGTATTAATCGGGAAAATTACCACTAGGGTCCTAAAACACTATACAACAGCCTCAGTGGTACATGTGATAGTTACTGCATATGTGAAAGGCAGTATATGTGAGTGTTGGACTGTATAAATGACTATATGTGAGAGTGACTGATTGTGAGAGTGCCTGCATGGATCAGTGTGCGCTTGTATTAGATATTGTCTTAGAGTGTAAGTATGTGCTAGTATATGTTAAAATAAGTGAGGTGGTATGTGTATAACTGTACAGGTGAGTAAATAAAAGTGTGACTGATTATTTCCATTACTGACTAGGAGTGTGAATAACTATGAATGAGAGGCAGTGTCTGTATAGAGATGTGACTGGATATGATAATTCTGTATTGATGGTTAACTATATATATGAGTGACTGTATGGGTCAATGAATGGATTTGTGTGTTAGACCTAGGAATTAGTGAGTGAATATGTAATAACTGGAATTGGTGTGTTCATGGTTTTGAAAACAGTAGTCTGTATTTTAGAGTGGGTGTATCAAGTGTTATATTAGGGTCTGATGAGGTGCTTCAGATGTTCACATGGATGATGTCATCAGTGATGTCATTTGAGATGTCATCAGTGATGTCATCAGTGATGTCACTGACCATGTCATGAATGATTTAATACGTGACCTCATCAGCAGTGCATTGCGTGGGTGCGAGTTATAGTTAGCTCAACTTACTATAACGGAGGAATTTCTATCGCTTTGTATGAGTGAAACGTCCAACTAACTATAACCTCCCAAAAACTTATGTTTTTTTTTGTGAATTTCTAAGGTTTTTAAATGCTAATTCCTAACTATAACGTCTGTAAAACCTATGGGTTTTTCAGTGAATTTCAAAGGTTTTTTAAATGCTAATTTCTAACTATAACGTACCTGAAACCCATGTTTTTTTCAGTGAATTTCAAATGTTTTTTAAATGCTAATTTCTAAGTATAATATTCATTAAACATATCTTTTTTTCTGTGTTTTTTAATTATCATCCCATTTTCAACCTGGTTAAAACTGCAAATCTCACCACTCTTCCATCGATACCTTCCGTCAACAAAATCTCCACAAACGCTAATGATATGCAAAGTGGGCGTTCCCGTGCAAAAAAAACATGAACACACCAATTCCCCATATATTCAACAACCAGCCAAATGAGCAATGCGATCCAAAAAGCAGACGATAAGCCGACTTACCAGTAACTAATGCAGCTCCGACACCCAACACCACCACCACCAGCCCCTCCCCACTGGACCACCCCCACTACTACCACTGAGGCAAAGAGGACCTTCCCAAATTACCATGTCCCCTCAGCCGCACAATAGCTGAATGTTGGGAGATATGGCAACTGTTAGATTTGGGGGTCGCTAGTTGGCACAGGTAGGTACTTGTGCCAAATAGGGACCCTCTCCTCTAGTCAGGACAAGGGGATTACACTCCTAAAATAACACCAGCTCACCCTCTAGGATGCATGGCATGAGCAGTCAAGGCTTATTTCAGAGGCGTTGTAAGTTAAGCAGTTGTGACCACATACAGTAACCCAGTGACAACACTACAAATGGACACCACACAGGTTTTATATAAAAAATAAATAGACTTTATATAGAGTTACCACAAGACCATAAACGACAAAAATACACACTATGATTTCTTTAAGATAGTAGATTTAAGCTTAGTTCATTTCAGTTCTTAGATGCAACACTCTGCGTCAATGTACCTTAAGTTGCATTGCGTTTCCACGACAAGCAATGTCGCAGCGATGGGAAATGCGGCAAGTCAGGTGCACAGAAATAAGGACGTGAAGATCTTTCAGATGTGGCACGCTTCTCGGGGATGCGAGGAGTCCTTATTTCAATGCGTGGACTGCAGCAGCGGCACCCTTACGATGCGACGGCAATAGCTCCAGCGGTGACGCTCTTCTCCACAATGTGTGAAGCTTCCGCTCAATGCGACAACTACAGCGGCGACATCCAAGATGTGACCGCAGCAGCTCCGACGGCGGTGCACTTCTAGGGGATGTGAGGTGCTCTTGATCGATGCGGAGCAATGCAGCTGTTCCAGTGGTAACACCCTCCTGCTTCAGAGTTGCAACAGCAGGCACAGCGACAGCGACACGCTCCGACCTTGTTGCAAGATTCTTCTCCTGATGCGGTGCAGTGCTACAACTACAGCGGCGACACCCTCCTTCTTTGGAGTTGCGACAGCAGCAGCAGTGACGGCGACACGCTTCCTCTTTGTTGCGACACGCTTCTCTACGATGCGTTGCAGTTCAACAGTTCCAGCAGCGACACCCTCCTTCGGAGTTGTGACAGCAAGCACAGCGACATGCTTCTTTTCGTTGAGTCGTGCTTCCAGCTCCTTGTGACACGCAGTCCTCAGAAGGCCCAAAACAGCAGCAGGCACTTCCACAAGCACTCTGTGGAGCTAGGGGGTGAAGTATGTTGTCCCTGAGACTTCAGCAGGAGGCAAGCTCTTTTCCAAGCACTTGGAGATCCTTCACAAGTTGAAAGCAAAGTACACAAAGTTCCTTTCTCCTTCCTTGGAAGTGAGGCAACCACTGCAGGCCAATCCCCCAAGCAGCACTTCAGCTTGGGAATAGTCTCTCCTCAGTTTCTTCAGGTTCCTCTCCTCAGTAAAGGTTTCTTCTTGTAGTCCAAAGTGATCTAATTTCATAGGATCAGGGTCCCAATATTTATACCCCAAAATCCCTTGTTCTCTGATTTTACCAGACTTCTCATTTCCTTTCACAGTGCAGGGCAGAAACACCAAACGCCCCACAGGAGGTGGAGCCAGCATTGTGGAAGGCAAGTTCAGTCCTGGAGCACTTTGTTTATAGGACTCCTTCTCTACTTTCAGTGTGCAGGGCAGAGACATCAGCTGCTCCCCAGGGGGTGGAGCCAGTATTGTGGAAGGCAGGCACAGTCCTATTCAAGGTTCAGGTGCAACTCCTCCCTCCCATCTAGATGCAGATCTCTCTATTCACCACTGGGTGACTCAGCTTGTCTCCTGGAATTCCCCAGCCCTGTCACGCACAAAACCAGACTTAGGAATACACAACCTAGCAGAGGCAGGTTTGAATGGTTAGACAAGCAAATACCTACTTTCTAAACGCAGTATTTGCAAGCACAGAATATTAAAATAAACTTCACTAAAAGATGTATTTTATTATTCTGAGTTCAGGCATACTAAACTCGAAGTCCTACCATGTTCTCTGAGACAGTTAGGATTATAAAATATAATAACTCTAACAGCCCATTCTGGCCTATGGAAAACAGGTAGCCTTGCAATAGTGACAAAATGGCTGTAATTCACTATTAGGACATGCCACACACACCAGGGCTTGTCCTACCTTATACTTACAATGCACCCTGACCTTGGGCCTGCCATAGGGGTGACTGATATTAAGAAAAGGGAAGGTTTAGGGACTGGCAAGTGGGTGCACTTGCCCAGTCAGCGTGACAGTACCAGACTGCACACAGGCTCTGCAATGGCAGACCTTAGACACATTTTACAAGGCTGCTTCTGTGGGTGGCACAACCAGTGCTTCAGGCCCACCAGCACCATTTAGATTTACATGCCCTGGGCACTCGACTAGGGTCTGACAAGTAAACCAAATAGCCAAACATGGAATCACGGATTAGTACATCAATTTACAATCGGGAGCTCTTCCACAGTGGCACTGGATAGCAGTGGCACAGTGCCCAAAGCATACAACACCAGAAAAAAAAACATGAGGCAACAGCAAAAATGGAAGGGAGACCCACGCCAATGGTGCAAGGTCTAACAGCAACCAACTATATATGAAGAAGGCAAGTCACCCATCAATAATAATGCACACAATGCCAAGTGTAACGCTGATATGCTGCACAGACCTCACTATGCAAAGCACTAACCTCTCCATGTGGAGATATACTAATGGTACTTGTAGTTTAGGGCACAGTGGACACAACCATGTTACCTCAGGCAGTGGGGAAGATTTTGGTCATGTAACTATTTTGTCGCCCCTGGAAGTGGAAGCAGAGTGGGCTGGTCCAACATACACCACTCCAGTGTAGGAGTATGAATAAATAGGCCAGGCCCTGGGCGTGGTTCTCTTGTGGGAAGACCAATGAGTCTGCAGAGTGGCGGCCCTCACCCTGGCACGTGGCTGCCGCCATGACCGCAGGCCTCCTCCACACAGGCCCCCTGAGAACCCAGCGGCACAGCATCGCAGACTTATGTCTGTACCGAGTACTGCCTTCGATCTACACTGCAGAGAGCAGGGTTCACAACTTGAATTGATTCTTGGTGTATTAATTGCACAGAGAATTGTACTCTATGTCCTCGGATTTTGTCAAGAAGTGACAAAAAGCATTCCTCGATGTCTATGCTAACTACTGCCTTCAATCTAAACTGAGGACAGCAGGGCTCACAATTCAGAGTCAGTGACGATTGCAGATGACACAGTCCAGTTCGCAAGACATGTTGCTCCCAGTGCGGCCCACCGGGACCACACATCATCGCAGAATGCGCACATGCTGTGTGCTTCAGATGCCACTAACTCACTGCCCCATAAGTCATCTCCATGTGGCCAAGACATTGCTCCCAGTGTGGCCTGCCAGGACCACGTATCATCGCAGGGTGCGCACACACCGAGTACTCCAGGTGCCACTAACTGCGCAGCTCAACTCAACGCCACATGGCTGTGCGCCCATCCTGACCGCTGCCTGTGCCCCACACTGGGGTTACACGGTTCACAATTCAAGATTAGTAGCGACGCAAATTGTGTAAGAGACTATAATGGGTTAAGAAGACTAAATGCTCCTAATCTGTGCAGCTCAAGTCAACGTCACCTGCCTGTGGACCTTTGCTGACTGCTGCCTCCGGCCTCCAGCCCGGAGGGACCGCACCGCCAACCAGATGGGAGGAGGCATCGCCATCATCCACAGGGACACCGTCCGCATCACGACCAACACCGACGACACCCTGACCACCGCCGAACACCTGCACTTCCAGATCCACACCGACCCGAAGACCACCCTCACAGGCACCTTGATCTACCGACCCCCGGGACCACGCACACAATTCAGCGAGGACATCGCCGACTTCGTCAGCCCGCATGCCCTCCCCTCCGCAGACTACATCCTCCTGGGGGACCTCAACTTCCACCTGGAGAACAACAGCGACCGCAACACCATCACCCTGCTCGACAACCTCGCCAACCTTGGACTCAAGCAGTTGGTGTCCACCCTCACCCACCTCGCCGGACACACACTCGACGCCGTCTTCTCATCCAGCAAAGACATCGCCTTCAGCCACGCCACAGGACTCCACTGGACGGACCACAGCTGCGTCCACTTCACCTTCAGAAGAACGACGATCCACCACCACCAGCAACAGGTTGCCCGAAGAAGCTGGAACAAGATCACAGCCGACCAGCTCGCCGCTTCCCTGAGCCAGCACCCTCCTGCCAGCTCAGCGAACCCCAGCCAGGCCGCCGACAACCTCACGAAGTGGATCAGCAACTGCGCTGACGAACTCGCCCCTCTGAGGACCCCGCCCAGCAGACCCGGCAGCAAGAAAGCCCCATGGTTCACCGACGAACTCAAGAGCTCCAAGAAGAACTGCTGAGCCCTCGAGAAAGTCTGGAGAAGGGAACCAACCTCGGCCAACATGACCACCCTCAAGCTCGCCACCCGGAAGCACCACCAACTGATCCGCGCCACCAAGAAAACTGCATTCAAGGACCGGCTGGACAACAACGCACACAACTGCAAGGAACTCTTCAACATCGTGAAAGAGCTCTCCAACCCCAACGCCGGAAACAACGACATCACCCCATCGCAAGACCTCTGCAACTCCCTCGCCTCCTACTTCCACAACAAGATTGCGGACATACACAACAGCTTCAGCATTCAACCGACGCACGCCACGACCGCAGCAACGCCGCCCACCACCACCTTCCGCGCCTGGACTCCGATCAGCACCAAAGACACCATCCGCATGATGAACTCCATCCACTCCGGTTCTCCGACCGACCCCTGCCCTCACCACGTCTTCAACAAGGCTGACGCTGTTATCGCACCCCACCTGCGGGACATTATCAACACCTCCTTCGACACCGCCACCTTCCCGGAGAGCTGGAAACACGCCGAACTCAGCGCTCTACTCAAGAAACCTACAGCGGACCCCACCGAACTCAAGAATTACCGCCCCATCTCGCTCCTCCCGTTTCCAGCCAAAGTTATCGAGAAGACCGTCAACAAACAGCTGGCCGCCTTCCTCGAGACAAATGGATCCCTCGACCCCTCACAGTCTGGCTTCCGAGCCAACCACAGCACCGAGACCGCCCGCATCGCTGCCACCGATGACATCCGAGCCCTGATGGACAACGGAAAACAGCGGCCCTCATCCTCCTAGACCTCTCCGCGGCATTCGACACTGTCTGCCACCGCACTCTAGTGCAGCGCCTCAGCAACGTCGGAATCCAGGAGAAGGCACTGGAATGGATCATCTCCTTCCTCGACGGAAGAACACAGAGAGTACGCCAACCACCGTACAAGTCAGAGGCCACCAAAGTCATCTGCGGCGTCCCTCAAGGATCCTCGCTGAGCCCCACCCTCTTCAACATCTACATGAGCCCCCTCGCGGCCATCGCACGCCAACACAACCTCAACATAATCTCCTACGCCGACGACACCCAGCTGATCCTCTCCCTGACCAACGACCCCGCCGCCGCCAGAGCCAACCTGCATGAAGGGATGAAAGATGTAGCCGAGTGGATGACGACCAGCCACCTGAAACTGAACTCAGACAAGACGGAGGTCCTCATCCTGGGCTCCTCGCCCTCCGCCTGGGACGACTCCTGGTGGCCCCCCGCCCTGGGCACCGCACCCAAACCGACGGACCACGCACGCAACCTGGGCTTCATCCTGGACTCCTCCCTCTCCATGACCAGACAAGTCAACGCCGTCTCCTCGTCGTGCTTCAACATCCTGCGCATGCTACGGAAGATCTTCTGGTGGATCCCCACCGAGACCAGGAAGACTGTCACCCAGGCCCTCATCACCAGCCGACTTGACTATGGCAACGCCCTCTACGCCGGAACCACCGCCAAGCTCCAGAAGAGACTCCAGCGGATTCAGAACGCCTCAGCCAGACTCATCCTTGACATTCCACGAAACAGCCACATCTCCGGACATCTGAGAGACCTGCATTGGCTCCCCGTCAACAAAAGAATCACCTTCCGTCTCCTCACCCACGCACACAAAGCCCTACACGATCAAGGCCCGAGCTACCTCAACAACCGAATCAACTTCTACGCTCCCAAACGCCACCTCCGTTCAGCCAGCCATGCCCTCGCCGCCGTCCCCCACATCCAAAGAGCGACAACAGGAGGAAGGTCCTTCTCCTACCTGGCCGCCAAGACCTGGAACTCCCTCCTGACCGACCTGCGCCTGACCCAAGACCACCTCTCCTTCAGGAAGAAGCTCAAGACCTGGCTGTTCGAGCAGTAACGGCCCCCCCCCCCCCCAAGCGCCTTGAGACCCTACGGGTAAGTAGTGCGCTCTATAAATGTCTTGATTGATTGACACTGTGGAAGACCGGCGACACGGGGTGCCAACTAACCCTGTTCAACACAAGCCGATCCCACATGTGTAACTGGTTCCTGAGTCCTGAGTGGCAGCGACCCCAACTTTGTGGCAGTGACAACAGCACCAGACTCCCTTCAATCAGTGAAGGACATTTGCATATGGAAGGCCAGCGACACGTGGTGTCACTAAACCTGTACTACGCAGGCCGGTGGGGCCACCAACTTATGCACATGGCTATGGGCCCTTGCTCACCAGAACCTCTGACCTACACTGTGGAAGACCGTCGACACATGATGCCACTAACTGTCTTCAACTCAAGCCGATCCCACATGTGTAACTTTGTCCTGAGTCCTGAATAGCAGTGACCCCAAGTCCGTGGCACGACCACAGCAGCAGACTCCCTTCGATCAGTGAGGCTTATTTCGATAAACAAGATCAGTGACATGTGGTGCCACTAGCTCTGTTCAACTCAAGCCAATCCCACAAATGTAACTGTGTCCTGAGTCCTAAATGGCAGTGACCCCAAGTCCGTGGCAGCGACCACTGCACCAGACTCACTTTGATCAGTGAGGCATATTTCCATATGCAACGGCGGCAACACGTGGTGCCACTAACTCTAACACAAGCCGATCCCATATGTCCTGAATGGCTGTGACCCCAAGTCCATGGCACCGACCATAGCACCACACTCCCTTGGATCAGTGAGGCATATTTTAATATGCAAGGCTGCAACACGTACTCCCACTAAGCCTCTTTAACACAAGCCGATCCCACATGTGTAACTGTGTCCTGAGTCCTGAATGGCAGTGACCCTAACTTTGTGGCAGTGACCACAGCACCTCACTCCTTTCACTTATTGAGTAGTATTTACAGATTGAAGTCTGCAGACAAGTGGTGCCACAGAACCTGCACTACGCAGGCCAGTGGGGCCACCAACGTATGCACATGGCTGTGGGCCCTTCCTCATCGCTACTTCTGACCTACACTATGGTCCGCAGGCCTCACAATTCAGATACAGTACCGATTCCACATGACACATTGCTCTCAGTGCGACCCGTCCACATCAAGCATCATAACAGGCTCATACAGTCTCAATGCTTCTGGTACCACTAACCCTATTTACCACAAACCAATCTCACATATGTAACTATGTCCTGAGTCCTGAATGGCAGTGACACCAACTTCGTGGCAGTGACCACAGCACCAGATTCCCTTCAGTCTTATTTTTTTTTTCTTTAAATAATTTTTTTTATATTTAAATCTATACATGACTAAGATTCTTCTTTGTCAAACCGCACAGGGACACTTCCGGGCATAAGAAGGTTGTTCGGGGTATGGTGGTAATGTGGGAAGAGGGTACGTTACCTGCTAATGTGGGGAGAAGGAGCATCAAAGGGGTATCTGAGAAACAACTCTGATATGTTTTCACAAATGCCTCGGACCTATGCCAGTTGACGGACTGAATCACAAAATGGTTTTTCAATGCTTATGTAGTGTGAGTTATGAACAGTTCAGACTCACAGAGGGACAGCTGCTAATGTGGTCTCCGCCATTCAGGACTCAGAGACATTTGTAAGATGTGTGCAGAATCTGATTCGGTCTCCGCCATTCAGGACTCAGGACTCAGCAACACCTATGAGATCGACAGGGTTTTGACGAACACGTGCAGTCTGCCCACTGCTGTACACTCCGCTGGCACCAGGTAATTATTTGCTCATGGGTGTGCAGAGGCGACAGTTTCTCTCTCTCTCTCTCTCTCTCTCCCTCCCCTCTCTTCCCCCTCTCTCTCTCTCTCTCTCTCTCTCTCTCTCTCTCTCTCTCTCTCTCTCTCTCTCTCACTCTCTTCATTCCTTTCCTTCTATCTCTCTCTCCCTTCTCCCTTTCTCACTCCCTTTCTTTCCTTCCCTCTCTTTTTCTCTCTGGCTTGTTTTTCCTTCTCTGTTTCTCTCTTTCAGCCCTTTGATATGCGCATTTTGTGCTTTATTTTCTAGGCTCTGTCGTCGACATCCATGGTCCCCACAGGAAACTTCCATCTTGTGTTATATTAATAAAAAAATGTAATTTGAAAATAGTTTATGGTTTATATATGTTGATAAAAAATAAAGTTTGACAAAAAAATGTGTAACCTTTTTGGTTGTTTTCCTAACTTTTCTGACTTTTTCTTGTTTTTCTTACTGGTACTTGCTGGTATCCACCATGGTGTTACATTTTGGGGCACTTATCGTGGGAATACTGGTGCTTTCTGCAGTTTGTACCAACTTCTGAATATGTGTTAGATTTATCTGAACTTTAGTTGCATTAAAGTGCTGATAATGAAATGCAGAGTAGCCGTGCCCGTGCAAAAAAGACACGAGGTGCACCTTTGCGATTTATTCTTAATACTAAAATCCTGTATTGAATTGCACTGAGGTAGTGCCTGCACTTACAATGTACACACAAAATCAATGAAGAAATCTCATTGTATTTATATTGATCAAGAATAGTGAATCAGGAGCTGGATCTTGACGGGATACACTGTCCAGTTTGTATATTGCTCTGCACACGAAAAAATGACATCACAACTTTCACAACTGCAATGCAAAATCAATTCTGGTGATAGCCCACGTTACCACCAGGAATTTTACACCAGCTTTCTGCTGGTGTTAAGCAGGACCACTACCTGCAGCATGAAAGGAAACACAGCCAAGAGCCACACCAGTACACCCACAGGTGCCATAGAGTCAATGAGCATGATACAGGGATACCCATGAGGGCCACAAGACTCATCGCAACAACTCCAGGACCATCAACACCCCCCAAACCTGCAACTGAGCAAGTGTATTCGTGTGGCCATTGTGTTAGCATGATAGGCACAGGCCCTGCAACATCACAGTGTGTTGTCTTCAGCAGGCGTTATCGTGTCACATCAGCGTTGGCAGTGACCCTGGACATATAACTACGCAAGCATCCTCCGGCAAGCACAACACACGTGTGCTGGTCCAGCGTACACGGGTCAGCGCAGGGGTGTTCCTATCCAGCAAGGGAAAACGGGAGTCTTAGACATGCCCGTGTACAGGAAGTGCGATACGTGTGTCTCTGTGTTCTGGTGTGGCCTGCCACAAGGTCCACAGCAGACGATGTTGTAAAGTGGCATACACCACCACTAAACGGTATTCTCATAGTGTAGTTCGAATGGCGCAGTACATGCCGGAATAGGAATTACAATGCTGTGCCGTACGAGTGCACGGGATACAACAGCGCACCATACAAAAGTGTGGGGGCACCTGGGAGGGAGGAGCAGCTGTTTGGCCATGTAACACACAGTGAACCCGTCCATGTGCCACGTGCTGGGCATCTCATCCATGATGACCACGGTCGCAGACATCCCACAACACCCACGACCGGCCTTCGTAGACATCCTGTATGAATGCAGTGTGGTTTTCACTTCTATGCTAGTTCAGTGGTGTGATGTTCCCGGGTTGTGTGACTTATGCTCCTTGTTGGTGTGTTTCATTTTGACCATTGATTGTCAGTTATCGTTTTGTATGTGAAAAAAAACTTGTTCCCCATCTTTAAGCATATATCGTATTCTACAAAGGAACTGCATGAGCTACAGACATCTTTTCATACCTTTCAGGCATACCTTCAAAATGCTAGTATGGATCGTTGGACATAGTTATGTTTTCTAGTACAAGAGGTATGCTGAACAGAGACGTATTGACTTAGGCCTAGGTTTACAAAATGTGGACATTAAATGGTTTGCACAGAGAGGATTGAAGTGGCACCAATTGTTGCCTTTGGTTAAAACCTTTTGCATCTCCAACACCCTGACCTCATGACTGTGCACTGTGGTGGAAAAGACCTAGGCACATTGACTGGGGTAGGTTTGGAAATACTTATGAAGAACACCTTTGGACAATTGATGCTACTTTTGCCTCAAACTGTCTTTGTATATTCCAATATATGCCAAATACAGAAGTGGAAATGATCAAAACAATTGTGTACTCAGATTGAAAAATATAGGAAGAAAGTCAACAAAGCTGTGTCTGCATTCCTCAGAGACCACAAAATGGCGTCCATCTACAACAACAACATACGTTTTGATATGGCTGATATCTACAGAAGTGATGGAGCACACTTCACAGATCAGGGAAATCGAGTTTTCCTGAATAACTTGAAGCTATAGCTCCAACTAATGAACACAAGGGATCTTTTTCGAGCCACCCTATAACTTACAACTTAGGCCCAGTATTTTAGGGCGAGGTAACTTCAACTCCCAGACCCTCGCCACCATTTATTCTCCACACAGCTGTTGGACAGACCATCTCACTTTGCAGCACAGAGCTCTTGCTTTGATCACCGGCTCTACTCACCCATGAGTAGTTTGCGTTTTACAAATACCGTATTTATTTACCTTCGCACTCCCTATACAACATCACCTAAGCACCATATACAAGTTGGAAAGGTGTGGCACAGTGCCCAGAGCACATGACTTCACAGCATAGCACACACAAATTAGGCTCATGGTTCATCCCTGAGTCCAGCAGTAGCTCAATTTAGCAGCATGGCACTCTAGGCAATACCTCACTTAATTTCCGTACCCAGAACTTTCAGACCGGTAGGTGTCACTAGTTCAGCAACTTTACCCCAACTCCGGCGGCAGCTCAGCTTACGCCCCCAACGCCATCAGACACATAGGAATGAGTAGTTCGCGCTTCACAAATACCGAATTGATTTGATACGTGCAAATTTACATTTGCACTCTCTGTATAACACCCCCTAAGCACCATACACAAGTTACAATGTTCGAAACAAAAGTTCCTCCGAGTACATGCTGACACTACTTTGACACATGTGGCACAGCGGCCAGAGCACATGACTTCATAGCATGTGACACACAGATTGGACTTACGCTATCATCCCTGAGGCCGGCAGCAGCTCACCTTAGCAGCATGAGACTCTAGACAATACCTCACATATTTTCCGAACTCCAGGACTTTGAGACCAGTACGGGTCAGTAGTTCGTCCTAGGAGGTATAAACACATGCTGACACTACTTCCAAAGGTGTTGTGCAGCGGCCACGGCACATGACTTCACAGCATAAGACACACAATTTGGGCTCACCCTTTAATCCCCGAGTCCCGCACCATCCAACCTTAGCAGCATCAGACTCTAGGCAATACCTCACTTCATTTCCATAGCCCACCACTTTCACACCGGTAGGGGTGAATACTTCCATTCACACCCCCTCTATAGCACACCCTAAACACCCCACACAGGTTACAGTGCTCCTACCCTTCCCTTTCCCACTTTTTTAGCCCTTGTTCCCCTTACTCGCTTCAACAGAATCACAAAATGGCAGCCAACACATCCTAGTTGCAACAGCTCGCATCGCTCGCAGCCAATCGGCAGCAAACTCATGCTTGTAACGCCTCAGCCAATCAGATTATAACAAGAAACAATGTCCCACTAGGTATCAATAACAAAGACAATTCAGATTTTTTGCATACAGTACGTATTGCAAGAAAGGAACACCAGGGAGTCTCAATACATTTTGGGAGAAGGTTGTTAATCACCAATTGCATTAAACACGGGAAGCACAGTTAAAGGCAGCACTGTACATGAAAAACATCATGAAGCAACCCAAATAACACTTGGTGAAAATGTGATGACGCAGTGATAGTGACGACGCAAGTGAAAGTGAAAGACAGCGTGGTCGGCGCAAAGTAATAAAAACAATCAATTAAAGGCTTTCACATTAAATATATACAAGTGGACAAGTTCAATTTGAGATGGTGATAAGCCTATTGGTAGTGCGCCGTGAAATCGCGCTGTTGTTGTCGACGGCGTTTCGATCCTCTATGATTCGGGATCCTCTTCAGGACAGGGTTGGCGTTGAATTAGGGTGCTGCATGGGAAAATAATTAATTTTAGGAGATCGGGCATGAAACGGAGGCTAAAAGAGGAGCGTGGAAGTGAGCCGAGTGATCTGGCGCTTCACAATTAACATGAAGTCAAAAGAAAAGGGGGGGGGGGAGGGGAAAGGTAGTATCAATTGGTGTGGCCAGTGATGGATGGCATAAAATTATAGGTGCTTAGGGATGGTGGGACTAGAGTGGAGGTGAGGGGGGGGGGGAAGCGAAGGGGGCAAGGGTTAAGTTGGACAAACCTGGAAATTAGGTACACTAACTGGATCCAGGGGTCAGTCCTTCACAAGGTAGTGGGTCCGGAGCCTCGTACGTATTTAACGAGTGTTGTTTCAGGTAACTGTAGGGCGCCTAAAAATTGGAGAGGGAATGCATAGATCGGTCTCTGGGTTTAAACAAACAGTTAGGTGAAGGTACAATTCGTCCCTAATGCCGACGAGTCAAGGTGGTTATGGCAGGTTACCTGAATCGCTGGAAGCTGAGAGTTACAGGTTGCGAGTCAAGGGATCACGCTGGGCGGTTAATAATTCCTCCGTTTAAGTGGAGTGCCTAAAGGAGGATGGAAAGAGCGATTAGGCGCGTTGGTGCAAGGCCCGGAGCGGCGGTGGCACTTTAGCGCGTTGTTTACGGGACAAGGGGAAGTCAATTACCTGGGTTAGTCAGGCAGCGGCTGCCGATTCAATCTAGGCGGTAGCGTCCCGCGCAGAGTAGCGGGTTGACTGCAGTTCGGGAATCAAACCAGGAAGTAACCGGTCCGGAGGGAGCGGGGCTACAGGGAGAGGGGGGCGGGAGGGGGTGGGAAACAGAGTATTCACAAATTACATCAGAATGAATATATGACCGGACTCAAATTACAGGGTTACAGTAAAAACATTTTATGAGCCAAATCACAATGTAAACATTTATAAGGCAAGCGCTCATTGTGCCTGAACGTTCAGAATATGACAGAATTCTAGTGTAGGAGGTTGGGGAAATTTATACAAGTATTTGTAATTCCACAAGGGTCGTAGTAATGGTCGGGATGGGGAAGGAAAGGAGACATTCATGGAATTGCAAGGGGGTTCAAGTAATGACCGTGCTACTCCATTCATCAAGGGTATTCAGGCCCCTATTTACGGAGTCTGTGAGTGAGATCCATTTACATTCAGCTCGATTTAGGAGTGCGTTTATATTGCCACCTCTGGTTGGAAGTGTGAGATGCTCAATTACTTGCCACCTAATATCAGTGTCCCGGTGACCTTTTTCAATAAAGTGTGAAACAAGGGGGGCTGACAGCACTTGACAGTTGACTCGGCTCTTGTGTTGGATAATGCGCTGTTTCACCATTTGTGTGGTTTGGCCAATGTAAAGTAGATCGCAGGGACAGCGAATTGCATAAATCACGTTAGTGGTTTTGCAGTTGGTATGACATGTAAGTTTGTGTCTTTTCTCATTATACAAAAACTCTTTAGTGTTAGTAGTGAGTTCGCAAACGCTGCACCCTTGGCACTTGAAATGTCCAAGGATTGGGGGCAAGCCCCAGGCAGAGGTGATACTGTTTGGGTTTCTGGTTGTTTCCGGCCAGGTAATCGCACGTAGCAAATGATTCGCAATGTTGTTATTGCGTTGGTATGAGAACAAGGGTGGATCTCGGAATTGTTCATCGGATCTTAACACCGTCCAGTTTTTCTTAATGATGGAACTCACTTTGTTGCTGTCTGGTCCAAATGTCGAGACAAAAGGAATCCTTGTCATTGGTTCTCTGGTTTTGGGTGTTAGTAAGTTTTCACGATGGAAGTACCAGGCACGTTTCTTAGCTCTGGTGACCAATCTACGAGGGTAGCCTCTATGTATAAGTTTGTTCATCAGGATGTCTGCTTCGCGAAAGTAGTCTTTTTTCCATTTACAGTTGCGCCTGATACGCAAAAATTGACCAAAGGGCAATCCATCTTTGAGTCCTCTTGGGTGATGACTTGAGTAGTGAAGCAGGGTGTTCCGTTCTGTAGGCTTCCGGTAAAGGATGGTCCCCAATTTACCTTCCTCGGCATGTATAATCACATCTAGGAATGGCAGATCGTTTACTTTAGATTCACTGGTGAAGTTTAGATGTTCTTGACTGTTGTTGAGCCACTCGATGAAAGGTTTTAAATCATCGGAAGAACCATGCCAGAGGAGAAGGATGTCGTCAATGAGTCTGGTCATATATTCATTCTGATGTAATTTGTGAATACTCATCTAATTGTAATTGCAGAGTGTGATGTATGTAATACTTTCACCACGTTTCCCTGCTCACACGAACAGACTCAGCCTATGGGCGTCATCACCACTCCTGTTTCCCACCCCCTCCCGCCCCCCTCTCCCTGTAGCCCCGCCCCCTCCGGACCGGTTACTTCCTGGTTTGATTCCCGAACTGCAGTCAACCCGCTACTCTGCGCGGGACGCTACCGCCTAGATTGAATCGGCAGCCGCTGCCTGACTAACCCAGGTAATTGACTACCCCTTGTCCCGTAAACAACGCGCTAAAGTGCCACCGCCGCTCCGGGCCTTGCACCAACGCGCCTAATCGCTCTTTCCATCCTCCTTTAGGCACTCCACTTAAACGGAGGAATTATTAACCGCCCAGCGTGATCCCTTGACTCGCAACCTGTAACTCTCAGCTTCCAGCGATTCAGGTAACCTGCCATAACCACCTTGACTCGTCGGCATTAGGGACGAATTGTACCTTCACCTAACTGTTTGTTTAAACCCAGAGACCGATCTATGCATTCCCTCTCCAATTTTTAGGCGCCCTACAGTTACCTGAAACAACACTCGTTAAATACGTACGAGGCTCCAGACCCACTACCTTGTGAAGGACTGACCCCTGGATCCAGTTAGTGTACCTAATTTCCAGGTTTGTCCAACTTAACCCTTGCCCCCTTCGCTTCCCCCCCCCCTCACCTCCACTCTAGTCCCACCATCCCTAAGCACCTATAATTTTATGCCATCCATCACTGGCCACACCAATTGATACTACCTTTCCCCTCCTCCCCCCCCCCCTTTTCTTTGGACTTCATGTTAATTGTGAAGCGCCAGATCACTCGGCTCACTTCCACGCTCCTCTTTTAGCCTCCGTTTCATGCCCGATCTCCTAAAATTAATTATTTTCCCATGCAGCACCCTAATTCAACGCCAACCCTGTCCTGAAGAGGATCCCGGATCATAGAGGATCGAAACGCCGTCGACAACAACAGCGCGATTTCACGGCGCACTACCAATAGGCTTATCACCATCTCAAATTGAACTTGTCCACTTGTATATATTTAATGTGAAAGCCTTTAATTGATTGTTTTTATTACTTTGCGCCGACCACGCTGTCTTTCACTTTCACTTGCGTCGTCACTATCACTGCGTCATCACATTTTCACCAAGTGTTATTTGGGTTGCTTCATGATGTTTTTCATGTACAGTGCTGCCTTTAACTGTGCTTCCCGTGTTTAATGCAATTGGTGATTAACAACCTTCTCACAAAATGAATTGAGACTCCCTGGTGTTCCTTTCTTGCAATACGTACTTTATGCAAAAAATCTGAATTGTCTTTGTTATTGATACCTAGTGGGACATTGTTTCTTGTTATAATATACGCACCCAGTCCCATTTTGGTCTATGGGTTATACTCCTGTCTCCTTCACTCAGCCAATCAGATAGCAGAATTCCCAAATATCGATATCTGTAAATGTTGATATTTCTCGGGGCCTCAGCGGGGCTGCGCTGATCTTGGGATGAGATTAGGCTGAGCCGGGCTGGCGGAGGGGGAGAGCGGCTCTTTCTCGTATGTTCTTGACGCCTTCCTGCTCTTACCGCTTCGCCTGCGTCCAGGCCGCTGCTACTGAGGGAGGACAGGCGGAGCAGCAGCACGCCTCCAGTGACCGGAGAGGCTCGTGGGGGCTCACAGGTTCAGATCTCTGAGCGGCCCCAAAATGATGCTGATGATAATAACTGTATTCCTGAGTAACAATGAACATATTTTGACGGAAGTTCCAGTTACACCAGAAACAACTTGTCGAGATGTTGTAGAATTTTGTAAGGAACCTGGAGAGACAGGTTGTCATCTTGCTGAAGTTTAGCGTGGAAATGAACGTCCCATACCTTTTGATCATATGATGTATGAGCATCTGCAGAAGTGGGGTCCTCGCAGAGAAGAGGTGAAGTTTTTTCTACGACATGAAGAATCTCCCACTGAGAACAACGAACAAGCCTCTCCTTTGCACCACACCCTCTCAAGCTGCCAGACAAAAGCCCTGGAGAGCTATCATCGAGAAACAGCACTGTAATGTTTGGAGAAGGAGGACTTAACTGGGAATACCTAATGAAGGTACACCTCCTTGTTGCATCAGGAAAGGCAACCAAGGTTAGCAACGCTGACGTGGAACTCTCAACCTGACTTTTGCACAATTTCATCACTGTTTGTTGCTCCATGCTGAAGAAAAAAAGGTGGTTATACGTAAAGGTTATCTCTTGGTCAATGGAAGAACAGGGCATCTACCTTCCATACTGTTCGTACTGTCTCATGTCAAAATAGCAAGACAAGAAGATTCTCTTCATTGGAAATAGGCCCTGCTATTGGCAGACTAATGTGATACCCCAAGCTGACTGTACACTTATACATTATTGATCGCAACTGCTAAAGTTATACAACAAAACTTTCTCCAAGAAAGTCGGCCCAGCGATTGAGAGTTATAATATGAAGGCTCTGAGGGAGCCCTTTATGGTGCGGAGATTTGGGGTGAAGCTAATGGTAGCATCCTTTCTCACTCTGAGAATAGGTTCATTAGGCATCTATTTGCGCTTCCAAAGACAGCTCCGCTGGTCCCATTCCATCTAGATCTGGCACACAAGAACGTTTCCTGGAAAGTAGAGCTTCGATTCTTATTGTATTGGCACAGGATATGGACTTCATCATATTGGTGGCTTATAGAGATTTTTTCAACATATACTAGCCCTAACAGGCTTCCAGTATATACCTTGGCGCATGCATATCAGGTCCTTGCTTACAAAGTTGGGGCTGGGCAGTACCAGGAGCCCTCCTGGTTCCAAAATGTTACTGAAACTGGCCTACTGGCAGATGGTAAAACAGGAAGTTATAGGCAGTAGTACAGGTACTTTGACCTTGGATTTTCTGGAGTTTAAGCTGTTTCCTAGCTATGCATACATGATCGATGAGATCACCCCTACTCTGGCTAGGACACTGTTTCTATAATTTAGGTATCAGCCCCTACCAATTATGACCTTCCATGACAAGTAGGCAAATGCGAACCATCAGAGAACAGAGTGCCCGGCATTCAAGGAGCCTCTTGAAGAAGTGTCACACATTTTATTTATTTTGTCCTTCTTATAATGTTCAGAGTAGAGAAGGACTACTAACCTTGTGCAAATTGCTGGGTGTTAGGAGTTACCTGGTTGCTAACAGGATCCTTTGATCTGACACCTCTAGGTTGGTGGTATTCGCAGTAACCATATACCTCCAGGCAGCCTGGATATGGAGGGCAAAGTGCATCTGTGCTAAAAAAAGCTAGAAAGCCACAGGAGAGCCTCCAAGGGGGGCTTGGAGTTCTTCAATTGTGCAAAGAAAACCTAGCCGCAGGGTTGGTTATAGTGGGTAGGCGTGTGAAATTCATTTAATAATTCTAAACGCTCCTTCTGAAGGAATGTCCTATACAGCAGAATTTTATCTTTTGAACCAAACCCATCATGTATTGTATACTATCGGTTTTAGGTACTTCGGCTATGTTGTAAGCTTTCTCAAACACTGTTTTATCGCAAAATGTTCTATGAATTTTAATCGTACTCTTTTTGTGAGAGATTAGATATATTGCACTATGCACTTTATTCTTCTGTGATGGTCAGTGGATTTGAGTCTCCTTCTACTGGTACTATTTGGGTATCCTGGATGGCATAAAGGACCCACCAGGAGCCATTGTATGGCTTTTTCTTGAGTGTTTTGCCTCTCTGGCACCTTGTTTTAGTATGTAGTTATTCCTTTGAGGACACTCTATTGGATCCATCAAACTATTTGCGCTAAAAGTTGCAATTTGAATTTATATCTGTTCAATCAATTGCATTGTAGCAGACTGAATTTTGTAATTTATTACATTTTATGAAAGTTTGTGTGCTCAAGACCAAGACCCTTCTCCCTGCCAAATTTGGGGTAATTCCGTTCACCAGTTCGACCTGTAGCTTATTCTAAAGTTTCCTATGGAAATTAACATTGAGAAAACACGTTTTGGGACCCCCTCTTCCTCTTGGCTCCCCCTTGCCAATCACCCCCAAACTTTCAACATAGGAGCTGATATGAACAATGAATTAGTTTTGAAAATGTCATGAAGATTTATCAAACGACGCCAAAGTTATAAGCAAAACAAAAAATGCTCTTCCTATGGAAACTTGGGGGCATATTATCAAGGGGGGTTTATTTCCGCTTTTTTGGCTTTAAAAGCCAAGAAAGCGGAGATAAAATGATCTCCCTATTACCTAGCTGTCGCTAACACCAGTTAGCGACAGCTAGTAGGAGATTGCGACCATCTTGGAGCCCAATTTGCATGTCAGTGGGCGTGCCAAGATGTTAGCGACTGGAAACAGTCGCTAACATCGCTATCTCCTATTACCAACTTTTGGAGATATTCGCGCTAAGCGCGAATATCTCCAAAAGCTAACACCTGCCCTGAGCAGTTCTTAGCCATGTTATCCAATGGGAGGTGGATAACATGGCTAAGAGCATTAGCTCGCTAATGCATGAATATCGCTGACTTTTCTTTTGCGATATTCATACATTGCGGCATTTGCGATAAACCTTGGTAATACCAAGGTTTATCTGCGATAAAAATTGTGATAAACCTTGGTAATACCAAGGTTTATCTGCTATAAAAATCGCAGCAGGTCGGCGATAAATTATTGTCTCTAACCAAGCAATAGCGATAATTATTGCTATTGCTTGGTAATATGCCCATAGGTCCTTGGACAGCCAGAAGGTAATATGAGTGTGTGTGTGTGTGTGTGTGTGTGTGTATATATCTATATCTATATATATATATATATATATATATATATATATATATATATATATATATATATATATATATATATATATATATAGAACAATCCTCAGCAACCTCTCGCCCGGAGCCCAATGCAGGAAACCGCTGCGCAGGAAAGAAGACGGAGACCTCAGGTGCAGTGAGCAATTTTCATCTTTATTGTACCCTCGAGGAAGCGGCACACAGCATGACGTTTCGGCCTACACAGAGGCCTTGATCACATGACGCACGCTGGGAAAAGGCAATATTTAAAGTGCTAGTGTTAAGTGGGGATACATTCCAATTGGTAAGTCTGTGGTCACATGATGCACCTGACAATGGATACTGACAACAGACTTTAGATTTACAACCACATCTCGGGATAATCCCTGGCTGATCACCTGTCGCTCCGGTGGCAAATGTATCAGTAAAGTGCATAATGTAATTCATATAAATACACGTAATGTAAACAATGATAACTGGATAAATCCAATTGTGCAAAAAGGCAAACGATGTAAACGATGTAAAAAGTGCAATGTGCTACACAAAATGTATACAAAGATAACTGGATAAATCCATATGTGCAAATGGCAAACGATGTAAACGATGTAAAAAGTGCCATGTGCTACATGAAGATACGACTTCACAGTTGTGTACTATATACAACATACATTCTGTACACATGGTCATGAAAAACATCTAAATAAGTTAATAAATACAAAAATATATCATAAATATATAAATATATATATATGTTAAAACCATGACCTTATAATGCAAATATAGATAAATATGCAAATGAGCACAACACCGTTCAATTTAGGATGAGATCTATAGTGTGCAAGATTAATCAAACAACAAGGTGTTTTAATACTCAGATCGCAGCATCCTATTATTAAATGCACAACATTGTCTACACGTGCACTGAGCTGGATAGAAGACGGGCAGAGGAGAAGTTGACCCCTCCCAAAAGATAGAGGGGAAAACCATCGCAGCCTCTGCCCTGCTCCCATCCCCAATGCTCTTTAATTTCCTAGGCCAACCACAGCTCAGAATTGGATGTACCACAGTGAATAGTGAATACCAAAAGGATAACCAAGTGCACTGTTTTTGTGTGAAGTTTTTTTCAACTAGTTTTTTGGTGACTTTGTGACATTGTTTTCTCTTATTCATATACATTAGATTGAGCTGAAAAGTACTTAAACAAGTGAGTAAAGTTCTTGGTACATCTTAGTGCAACCTAAGCCTAGGCTGCACCCCACTGTTTGGAACCATCCAACCCTCTGATTTGTACAGTGTTGACGACACTAATCTCAATTGGAGGACAGACAAGAAAACCACAATACAGAAGCAATGCAGAAGCAACTACTGCTCAACAGGAGAAACAGAAGACAGTGTATGACAGTGTGGAATTGTCATAAACATGTGTAAAAATCTTCTGTGGAGTTCAGACCCCCCGGAGCTCGACAGTCCATATCCAGGATATACCTGGTTTCCAGTTTTCTAAGGGCACCGTCCCTATCCCCTCCTCTCCTATTAGGACCCACACAGTCGATCGCATAGTAGCGCAAGAGGGAACTGTCATTATTATGATGTTCCTTGAAATGACGGGCCACCGGATATGCCGGGTCACTGGTGTTGATCGCCCTAATGTGCTGGAGTATCCTCTTATGCACCTGCAGTTTGGTACTACCAACATAACGCAGGGCACACGGACACTCCAGCACATACACCACATATTCACTCTTACAAGTAAGCTGTTGTTTAATCTTGCGTGCCTCAGGAGTGAATGGAATAGTGTACTCTGTTTTGTTCACACCATGCTGGCAAGCCTTGCAGGATGAACACTTCCTGAAGCCCCTACTTTTGCCAAGCCAATTTTTACTAGTTAAGATTTCAGGGCTGGACTTGACCAGGGCATTCTGCATAGAGTACGCTCGCCTATATGTGATGGAAGGGGTACTAGGTATTTTGTCCCCTATCACTGGGTCACATTTTACTAGGCTCCAGTGTTTGGAAATAATCTTCCCCAGCGCGGCCTGTTGCCTATTAAAGGCCCAAATCAATCTAACTGGTTGATCATTGGTGGTGGTTTGGTTAGTATGGACTTTAGGCTCCAGGGCCTGGCTACGCGAGATAGAATTTGCTCTAGCTATGGCTTTATCCACCATTGCTGACTGATATCCCCTGGCCAGGAATCTGGACCTACTGGCTTGCTGTGCCCGTTGGCACTGGACTTCTGTACTACTTAATCGCCTTATACGCAGCATTTCTCCATACGGTATGCTTCGTATAAGATGAGCAGGGTGATGACTGCTGGCATGGAGGATCGTATTTCCTGCCGTCTCCTTGCGGTATAGCCTAGTTTCAAGACTAGTTGCTCCTGGTGTTACTGTCATGTCCAAAAAGTGCACCTGATCCCTGCTGATGTTAGAGGTGAAATGCAGATTATAGTCATTATCATTTATAATATCAACAAAGTGTTCAGCCTCCTGACGAGTGCCCTTCCAGACAAGGAACACGTCGTCAATATAACGATACCACCTAACAATAGATTGTCTGGAAATGTCAGCGTGCGTGCCATGGAGAACCTGTCTCTCCCAGTAGCCCATGTGAAGACAGGCATAACTGGGAGAGAAACAGGCCCCCATAGCTACGCCCCTGACCTGTTGGTAATATCTATTGTTAAACAAGAAAAAGTTGTGGTGTAAACAAAATGAAATCATAGACAGTAACATGCGGTTGTGGTCAGCCATCATAATAGGTCTCAGTCCTAGGTAGAAATCTATGGCTCTGAGTCCGTCTTGGTGATTAATGCTGGTATATAAAGACGTAACGTCTAGAGTTATGAGCCACATATCCCTACCCCACTGTATTTCCTGTATTTTTCTTACAAAATCATTGGAATCTTGCACATACGATGGTAGCTCCTGCACAAATTCCTGTAAGAAAGAGTCCACATAAATAGTAGTCTTCTCTAGCAAGCCCCCACATGCTGCAATTATTGGTCTTCCCGGGGGCTTGTTAGGATTTTTGTGGATTTTCGGGATTAGATAAAGGACTGGCATGACAGGATGATTATTCTTAAGGTATTTCAACTCATCCATACTCAGAAGGCCAAAAGATCTCCACCCCATGAGTAAGGAATGGAAGTCCTCCTGAGCTTTTTTGACCAATGAAATGTCACTATGTCTATAACAGTTAGGATCATTCAATTGGGAGAGAGCTTCTTCAAGATATAATTTTCGCGGCCACAAAACTATATTCCCTCCCTTGTCAGCCTGTCTGACAATGACATTTTCATTGGCTTGGATTTTTTGGATAAGGCGCATGTACTGATCATTTTGTGAATATCTCTTACGTTTGGAGTTGAGCACTTTGGAATGTAATGACTTGATGTCTTTAACCACTGCATCGTGAAAAATGTCAAGATTGTCATATAACATAACAGGTGTGAACGTTGAGCGCGGTTTAAAGGACGTTAATCCCCCCACCCCACTCGGCTCACCTCCAGATGTAACTTGTGAAGATGACTGCTCCGTTCTGAGAGATTCAAGGGCTTCCAGGCCTGGTAAATCACGGGCCTGCAATCCATCTTCTGCCGCCACAGCCCTTGTGACGTTGTTGCGGGTCTTGCTTCCAGCAAAATGCTTTAGTAGCTTGATTTTGCGGACAAATCTAAAAAGATCAATTCTTGTGTCCGCATAATTTAGATCGCATGGCGGACAGAAAGTAAGACCCTTAGACAGGATGTGAATCTCAGAATCCGACAGGACCATGTCGGTCAAGTTGACAACAGAGGGGGCAACGTCCTTTGTTCCAGATAGTAAGTTCACTTCCTGTTCCATCTTTTTGCACTCTTCTTTTTCCTCTTCTGCTGATTTTGCTCTTGCTCTGGATCTGGCCTTGCGACGTTTGTAGCGTTTTGCGTTGCGCTTTTTGTTGTTCCTGAGCGTGACTGCGTTCTCGGGCGTAGGGTTCCTCGCCAGTCTTTCCTCACACAGTCCAGCTCCTCTGCTGGCGTGAGCTTTGTAAACCCCAATTGCCTTCCTGGTTGGGCAGAATTGGAGTCGGAGTCGCTGTTAACGCTTGAACTCAAGTTGGACTCAGATGAGTCATCTTGTACTGTTGATCCTTGAGCCCTGTTGGAATGATCCGTGGAAATGGCCAATTTCTGGCCACGTGAGGCTTTGATGGCATCATACTTTTTCGCAAAGGTGAAAATGCGACCTTCAGCATAGTCCGCCTTGTCGCGTTGAAACTTCCAGGGTTTCCTTTTGCTGATGGATTCCTCCTGTAATATATATATATATTCACTAAAAAAACATAGGTTTTAGACCTTATATAGTTAGGAATTAACATATAAAAAACCATTGAAATTCCTCCTATATAGTTAGCTGGACATTTTATTGACATAAAACCCAATGAAATTCCATATATAGTTAGTTGCAATAACTATATATCGCGCACCCGCAATCCACTGCTGATGATGTCACATATTACATCATTCATGACATGGTCAGTGACATCACTGATGACATCACTGATGACATCTCAAATGACATCACTGATGACATAACTGATGAGAACTCAAATGACATCACTGATGACATCATGACACACCAATACCAGTTACTACATACGCACTCACTGATTCCTACGTCTACGCACACATTCACTCATTCACCCATACAATCACTCGTACATACAGTCACTCATTTTTACAACACTGTCATATGCACTCATACACCTATGCAGACACTCACACACTGCCACTCATCCATGGAGTTACTCACACACCTAGTCAGTCCTGTAAAGAATCAATCACACTTCGATTTCCTCATCTATACAGTTAACACAGAACACCTTACTTTTCCAAACATATACTAACACATACTTACTCTCTTATACAATTACTTATACAAGTACACATTGATCTGCACATAGTCACTCGCCTCCCAGCCAGTTACACACACACTCAGTCTTCCATACAAATACTTGGGCAACCAATCAATAAGCTATATAGCCACTCATATAGCTACTGATCAACACATGCAGCAGCTTGCACAACAACAGACATATTGATGCACACTTTCAGACAGTTTAGTCATTAACCCATGCATTCAGTAAGACACATTCATTCACTCGCTCAGTCAGTCACGCACCTACTAAATCCTTCATCCAGACACTTATACATTCACTCATTCTTCAATATGTAAAACATATTTAAACTTTACAGAAACACACAGTCACTGGATGATGTCATCAGTGATGTCACCAGTCAAAGCGGAAATGGACGGAAGAAACCTAGGATCGATAGGGTCCAATGCAAAAAGCATAGAATACCCTGCAACCCTATCCAAAAATGCGGCCAAAAAATTCAAACACAATACTTTGAGAAAAAACCCAGACATGCTGTTCTCTGACCCATACTTTGATAGAGTTAAAGGCATCATGATGAATGACCTTATATTCTACACAGACAAAACAGCTAAATGGCGCAACGCCCTTACAAAAATGCTGTTCACCAAAACTATAAAAAACATACCATATGGAACAAAAATAACGACCTCACTTACGAAAAGAAGTGAGACAGAATTATACATTACCATGTATAAAACAGGAATAGTGCTGATACAAGCAGCCAACAGAGAACTTGAGAAATTTGAGACAACCTTCCATAACTTAAAGAAATACATAGAAAGACCAAACCACCAACAAAACATGACACCACCAGATGCCGCACCTGAATACATTGAATCCAACACTAGAGACACCAGTCAATCGGACGGCCGGAACAACCAAGCCTCTAACACTAGAGATTTAACCGAAAACACGAGGGTAATACCTGAGACTGAGATAGAAAGGAGAGCAATATCTACTAACCTTGGAATCAAAGAGAATTACCAGGCACCAAGGAAAGTTCAGCTGCCGCTTACGCACAACTCGACCGCGCATGAAGAATGCACCTCAACTCCAAACGAGTCCCTCCATGAAGCTAACGGAATAAACAGGGCAGATAACATCGACCTTTCACATCCTCCCTCGAATGCAAAACATGAGTCCCATAGAGCCATACTCACAAAAACACCCCTTACATCCCCTAATACAGGAAGTAATGAGGACACCTCCAATAGACCCAGAATTCGTAACCAAACCAAGGATACCAAGAAAGGATCTATGGCAACTAGAACAGATCAGTCATGGAAAAGAGCAAATTGCAATACCCATCCAGCCAGATCTATCCCATATAAGAATTCATCCCGAACACAGAAAGAAGTCAAGGAACTCCAGAAACTCGTAGGAAACCTGGCACAAAACTCGAGGAAAATATCACAGATAATTGGAAGAATCTGGGAGATGGCGATAAGTACGCACACCAAGGTCTCACACATCCAGAATCTCGTACTCAGACCCAACAGACCTAACAGGACCAAGCCCTTGTCTAATGAAGAAGCTTTGGCCTTACTCCGATCCTATGAACAAACCGAACAAATTGCCCTTGGAAGAGAGGAGAATATCAAAACTGTACCCATTGACTCTAACAGAACTTCCAGAAAGAAGGACCGGAAAGCAATTCACCAAAATCTACAACATATTCAGCTAACCGCAGCCGAATCTGATAGTGTAAAACTCTTTAATTCACAGAAACCCCTGAAGTGCCTACTTCTTAACTGTCGCTCAGCAACGAAACATGCATCAGACATAGCTGCCCTTATCATTAACAATGAAATTGATCTGGCCATCCTCACTGAAACATGGCTCAATGAATCATCATCGCCTACCATGGATCTCCTAATACCACCACAATATAACACCGTCAGGTTAGACAGACCAAGGAACGTAGGAGGAGGCATAGCGTGCATTCACCGTTCAGAGATTGAGGTCCGCGAATTCCAGTCTGACCCCCTAGAATCCTGTGAATACCTTGGTATTAATGTGAGATCACCAAATAATCAAAGTTGCAACTTGCATGCATTTTACCATCCACCAGGAGACAACGCAAAGTTCTCAGAGCAATTGATAGAGATCATAACGACCAACTCTAACTCGGAGGCCAATAACATATTCCTAGGCGACTTTAACCTCCACTGGAACGACGGCAATGACAAGCTGGTCAACTCGCTTAAAGACTTCCTTTGTGAGCTAAAACTTACACAAGCATGCAACCAACCCACTCACACACAAGGAGCGACCTTAGACTGGATTATTTCAAGAAATACAGAGACATCAATCCTCGATATAGAACCATGTGATTGGTCCGACCATCACATCATAACATTCACGATACCTACAATGATAAAGGGAAAGACCGTGCAACCACGCAAGCTCAAGAAACTGATCCGAGACACAAAAGAGGCTAATATTGAACTACTGGTTGAAAGGTGTGAGAAAGACCTGAAGCCACCCATTAATAAGCAAAATGTCAATGCTGCTGACCGATCACTACACAACGGTGATCGGTAATATCGTTAATGACACCATGCCCCAAAAACTGAAAAATTGCTCAGAGAAGCCAAAAAATCCTTGGTTTAGTGAGTCACTGAACGAGGACAGGCGCAAACTGAGAATGGCCGAAAGGAAATGGAGACAACATCCCGCCTCACCCGAGCTGAGAGCCCTCAGAAAAACAAGAAAAGATTACAACAAAAAGATAATCAACTCCAAAAAAGAATTTATCAGAGCGGAACTGGACAATGCCAGAAACAGACCACGAAAACTCTTCGAGATCTTAAAACAACAATCAAATAAACTAGCCAAAACGGTTCGAGAGAACACAAAAACCCCCATAAGCTGCGAGGAATTCTCATCATTTTTCACAGAAAAATCGAAAATGCTAGAAGTTGAACTCACAAACGCAGCAGCCAACCTTATGACCCTTCCTCCATCTAAAAATGAGACCAATGCGTCAACAGAGGGTCTCCAAACAAAAAACAAGGCAAACTGGGACACATTCGAATTATACGACCAGGAAAAGATCGCCAAAACGCTGGCCGAAATGAGACCAAACAACCACTATCAAGACCCTCTACCGGGAAAATGTGTAAGAGAAATTAGCCACACGCTAGTTCCAATTTGGACCGAGATAATAAATGCCTCACTTGCACAAGGGATCCTCCCTGACTGCCTAAAAACAGGACAGGTAGTACCCATCATCAAAAAACCGACAGCTGATGCAACAGACCTAAACAACTATCGACCAGTGACTAACATCCCTCTACTGGCCAAAGTCATTGAGAAATGTGTGCAGGGCCAACTAAGCCAACACATCACCAAGTTCTCGCTGTTAGATGATTGCCAGTCAGGTTTCAGAACAGGGCACAGTACTGAGACTGCGATTCTGCATATTGTCGATGATGCCCTACAGGCTCTAGACCGAAATCAAACATGTCTACTGATCCTCCTAGACCTGTCATCAGCATTTGACACGGTAAAGCACGAAATACTAATGACCAGGCTACAAGATAGGATGGGCTTGTCCAGAAACGTGCTGAAATGGTTCAACTCTTTCCTACAGAACAGGACTCAGCGATTCCAGGTTAACCAAGTAATATCTTCCCCGACACCCAATATAATCGGGGTCCCACAAGGCTCAACGCTATCCCCAGATCTATTCAACTTGTATGTAGAACGTCTCACAGAGATCCTTCAAAAATCTCAGATATCCTATCATATGTATGCAGATGACACGCAAATATACATGAAGATCACCTCCCTTGAGGACATTGACCGAATAAACGAGACATTAAAGAGAGCCCTGAGATGGTTAACAACGAACCATTTGAAACTAAGCACCCAGAAAACAGAATTCCTGCTAATCTCACCGACAAGGAGCCAATCTGAAGTTAAGGAATGGACTAAACTGGTGACGGCGCTAAATTGCACCCCGATCCTAGTTAACTCAGCTAAATCACTAGGAATCACGCTAGATGAAAACCTCGACATGAAACAACACATTAACTCAATGGCCAAGAGCGCCCGCTTCCACCTGAATTACTTAAGAAAACTGAAACGCTTTATCTCAGCGAGGGATCTAAAACTGGCTATCCAATCATTAGTGATCTCGAGGATCGAATACGGCTGCACCACATTATCTGGCCTTCCGAAAACATCCACAGCACCACTAAAAGCCTGCCTCAACGCAGCGGCTAGACTAATCACGGGATCGAAGAAATTTGATCACATATCTCCACACCTGAAAGCACTAAACTGGCTACCTTACGAGGCCAGAATTCAAATGAAGATGGCCTGTATTACACATAAAGCGGTTCATTACAACACGCCTAGTTACCTAGCCAAGAAACTTAAGCTATCAGGAGGTAACAGACCTACCAGAAGCACAAAAGAGTTACTATTGCGACCAGCCTTTTTCCACAAGAAAAAGACCTACAACAGAGCATTCTCTGGAGCTGCTCCCAGAATCTGGAACTCACTCCCTCCAAACCTCAGGAAGATTCAAAATACAGCAACATTCAAACGAGAACTGAAGACCCACTTGATGAGTAAATACCCTACATAAAGAAGCCGATGGACTATTGGGATGATCATTTACGCTAACAGAGGGTTGTCCGCGGCATGAAAATTGGAGGATCAATAACTGATATCGAACTGTATTTCCATGGTCAAGCCGAGGCTAGACACGTTATTGCTACTTCGTATTTTGTGAACCTATAACTACCTCACTTGTCTGTGAACTTATAACTATATCTCACAGACATAATATATGTAACGGCTTTCTCACCCTATTTATTTATCCATCTTATCCTTGATATGCACTGGACTGCCATATAACCCTACCTCATCGAGCTTGTATTGGTACTAGGACACAAGCTAAACCTCGTTCGTCACCTAATGCTAATTGCACAGACACTAGTAATTATATATCTAATCATGTCCTTACGGTATATTACCCTCTACCTCATAACTATTTGTTGTTGTGGTTATTACTGTTACTAGAATGTATACCTGTAACTCTTTTCCCTGTCAAGCGCTCTGATACCCACGGGTCTTGTCCGCGCTATACAAAACTTTATAAATAAATAAATAAATAAATAAATGTCACTGACCATGTCATGAATGATGTAATATGTGACATCATCAGCAGTGGATTGCGGGTGCGCGATATATAGTTATTGCAACTAACTATATATGGAATTTCATTGGGTTTTATGTCAATAAAATGTCCAGCTAACTATATAGGAGGAATTTCAATGGTTTTTTATATGTTAATTCCTAACTATATAAGGTCTAAAACCTATGGGTTTTTTTGTGAATTTCATTGGTTTTTTAAAGGCTAATTCCTAACTATATATAGTGTATAACCTATGTTTTTTTTAGTGAATTTCATTGGTTTTTTAAATGCTAATATATAGATATGTAAGGGCAGAAACCTATGGTTTTTTCAGTGAATTTGCAAGGTTTTGAAAATGCTAATTCTATTAGCGGATAACGTTTAAATATGTTACTATCCTTGTAGGACCACCTGAGCAGCCCTAGGGATCCGATTTTTGATGCATGAACGATGGTTGGATGCATGATGGATGAATGATTGTTGGGTGGATGCATAGATGGATGCATGCATGATAGATGGGTGAATGGATGCATGAATGATGGATGGATGCAGGATGGATGGATGGGTGGATGGATGGATGGATGGATGTGGGCTGTGGCATTTGATTTCCCAGTAACATTTACCATTAAAATGTAATTATTCAGATTAATAAAATCACAGACGTTGCAAGCATCAGCGGGCGGGTGGGGAGGCGCAATTACTAACAATAAATGGCACAGAGGGAGTTTCATAAATTCACACATGGGATGCCCTAGATCCAAGAACAACAGAGCAGTTATCCTCAGTGAAAACACTTTGTTGCAGCCAGTCTAGTAAACCCTCAGCAAGGATGACCACGTTAAATAAATTACACAGGCAAACAATCTTCGTATAAAATAACTTGAAATTAAGTTAAGACCTGCCCCAAAATACATTGGCAAAAATTATCGAGGATTAACTATATTACTAGAGAACTTAAAAAAAATATTTATATTTTCCTAATTCCATATATTAGAATTTCGACCACAATATCATATGCATCGTACTTAGTCGGATACAGTCACAAATGGTCTCCTCGTTTTTTTGAATGTTTACCTTAGCATATATAATATCGATTTTTTAATGATTTACAATTAACATCCATCTTGCATTAACATATTTCTAAAATATTTGGAAACAATAGATGAAAAGTGGAAGGTGTAAAGATTGCATGCCTCGCATTTGCATCATTACTGTGAAAACACTTAATATGTGCATAAGGTAACAACTATTTATTGAAAAATCAATGAGCCCAACCGAAGTTGTTCGAGAAAAAAAATGTGCTAATGAAGGAAAATAGATTGTCGCCTAAGAGTTAATCATGGGATTAGGCATGTGTGAACTTGCTGATTATACCATTTTTGCTCTAGTTAAACACAGGAGGCCAGCATGTTCGACACCGTGTAGGAGACCGGCTCTGACCTGGAATCGTTCCCGATAGTTCCTTTATTATTTGCTTTTTTAGGATCACAGCATACTGAGGTAATTTCATAAGTGTTCGCTTTGTAAGCAAAGGGCCAACGTACTGTATTTAGTTGCACCCAGGGAGGCACCTGTTCTATATGATAGGGACTATGAGCTGCAAAAAAACGTGGACTGGTTGTGTGCCTGTAAAAGCGGATGTTCTGCGCCCCTCCACCCCCACCACCATCATGTCAAGTTCCCTAAAATCCTCGCCAAAGCCTGTCTCCTGACATCCAGCAGTAATTATCTACCTGGCTCCGGCACAATTAGGCACAATTAGGGCTGTTTACGCATTGCTCGCATTAGCATTGCCCTTGTGTACAGACACTAATATACCGAGGCGCGCTTTTTTCCAGCCCCCAGAGGTTGTGCCAGAATGCAACGGTTCTCCCCGCTGCTGACTTGCTAATGGAGGTTTCGAGCAAACAGGACGGTGCTCGTGCGTTTCATTTGCATCGCCCTGCCAGTGTCAGGAAACCGATTATATTGGCACTTATTGATCCCTCTACACACCCAGGGATGCTGCCCTGTTACGGAAACCTGTCAGGGGGGTGGGGGTCAAGTTGACGTGCAGAGTAGAGCCGCGATGTCCCATCTGCTTCCTGACAAACAGTGCACTTGCCTGACTCTGGATTCACTTGTTATTATCAATCATTAATTGCGCCTCTTTGGAATAGACACGCACGCACAAACGCACGCAGCAATAACACATACACAAATACCATACATATAAAGACGCACATGTATCAAACAAACAGACACGCACTCACCGAATTAACTGCTACCTGTTCTATTTCTCGTGCTTTGTGTAGTTTGGAAAGGTATCATGATTTACATGTTTTTTATCGACCACCTAATTGTTTATAAAGGAAATGGTAGACTTTTTGTCTCGAGAGTGTTGTTGCGGAGGCATTGCTACGTTTATTCTTCCACATTACGCCACAGAATCCACCCCGGACGGACACAGCAAAGGCTTCCCCCAGGCAGGGGGAAGCGGAAACCACGTCCTCCCGGCCCCGCCCACAACCAGGCGGCGGCCATCTTAAGGCACCTCGGGCTGCGGCGGTGATCTCGGAGGCAAAACGAGGAGTGGGCACCCTCGAAATTAAATAAAAAACAATAAAATGAAAGAGAGAAGCCCCCCAAGCCCCCCCCCCAAACAAATCGCGAAAAATCGCGGGGTGCGCGCACGCGTTCGCGCTTATAGATATATAATTGATTTCTCTTTGATTTCTCTTCTAATTTTCTCAGGAACCACTGGAGGGATTTACACAATTTTACCAAAAGCGTGATCTGCATACCAGACACTACCATTTTGACAAGTTTGGTGTAATTCCCTTCAGCAGTTCAAGCTGTAGCTGAGTCTAAAGGTCCTATGGAAATTAACATGGGGAAAACACGTTTTGGGACCCCCCTTTTTTCTCAGCCCCCACTTGACGAATCCCCCCCCAAACTTTCAGGGAAGGAGCGGAGCGGAGCGAGCCATCTTCTTTGAGAAATTTGTGAAGATTCATCTACCAGGGCCAAAGTTATTCCCAATAGAATGTTGGGGATTTCCTATGGTAAACCGTCCTGACTATATATACCTACTGGCGACCGCCAGTAGGTAATATAAATATATATATATATATATATATATATATATATATATATATATATATATATATATATATATATATATATATATATATATATATATATATATATAATATATATATATATATATATATCCACATATTATAGACACGCACACATATATATGAATTCTCCACTTCAATTTCCTTCTTATATCTCCGAAAGCAAATATATTAAGTAAGAAAAGACGCTATTAAATCATCCATAAATAATCTCCCAGTGTACTCATAACACGTCAGCATGTTTCTGTCTGCTGTTGAGGGCCCCGCTGAGCGGGAAGCCAGCCAGCCTGTGTCAGGAGGAAATGCCAAACAACCTACTTCCTGAACTCTGCTCATTGCCCCCTTTTTTTGCCAAAACAAGCAATTTATGCTTAGCAGCTATTCTTCGAGATGTGGAGTAATTTATTTGAAATGCCAACCAGCTTGCTAGCTAGACAGCTGCAAAGGAGACATTTTGGCCAATTTGCTCCTGCGTACCTTTCATTTTCATCATTATTTTTGTATTTTTTTGTTAACAGAGTGTGAAAATGTTAACACTGAGGTCCACAACTCATCAATCCATGTGTTGGGAATGAAATGATGTACTGTATTTCAACATAGCACAGCCTGTGTGTCCTAACCACAGCACTCCGACTATACATCGATTGCTTCAATGAAAAAGAGTGGTGCAGGTGGATGAGTATTAGGAGCCTCTTTATATAAAAGAAAAGTACCACAATGACTAGTTTGTGCATGTGTTTGGCAATGTTCGGCACCCTCACTTATTTCTTAACACTGGCACCTATTTATTACAGTACATTAGAAGGTGGTATTCTATTTTTGAGGAACGTACGCTGTTCGATATACTTGAAATTCAATAAACTAAACAAAATCTGTAGAAATAGCATTTCTAGGTTTTCACTTATCCTGGGTGTGAGCTCTAAGTGTCCAATAGTTCTCACCTATTAAAGTGTGATGATGAGTAAGTAATGCTGGAATTGGCATTCAACAGCAGTGACTGGCAGGATTACGGATGTTCCTAGCTGCAGTGAAGACTTTAGACCCTGGCCTTTATATTTGAACAAAATAAGTACTACTGTAGTGCCTGCCTGGTGGTCAACGAATCCACAGCACCGTTTACAAATAGAATCAGTCACAGACCAATCAGAGGTAAGATGGGGTAGTGTTTTGTGTGAGGAGGTCCCTGCAGTGTCCTTCTGGACACGTTCTAGTGTTCTGCCTGTTTGCTCCCCACACCATACACTCACCCATCACAGGCGTCACAAGTTAGGTGACCCTGCAAATAAAAGGGGCCAGGCGTACGTGTCCTGGCACAGTTCCAGCACCCTACTACTGAGTGTGTGTGCCTTAGTCTGCAAGTATGTGGGCCTAGCGCCCACAGCTCTACAGTCCCTGTGCAAACTAGGTCCTGCTCTCTGTCACCATTAGCGACTAATAACAATTCAGCTTTATATTGCTTGTGTTGAGAGGGGCACTATGCCAAGAGCAGACCAGCTTTGTGCTGCTCTAACCTTTGGAAATGTGTGCAGGAGCAACAGCAGATCTACCTGAGACTCACCAGTATGTGCTGGGATTGTCAAAGCATGAAATCTCTAGAAGTGATCTTAAGGGGGTGTGAGGTTCACACAATGTTCCATTGATAAAACTTATGGGTCTACCTCTAACAGGCAAATAGGATGAGTGTTTGCTCATACACGTGTGTGAATATATAAATATATATGTACATATAGGTAATATAGGGACCCACCCGGTTCATCTGTACAAATAGACATTTCATAATATGTTTATTTAGATACATGTATTTAAACATTTTAGGCAAACGTGCACTCATATTGCCTCAAGCAAACATTGCTTTTCAGAGAAAGATACATAGACATTAATGTGTGAGGGTGTCTGTTTGTTTTCCTATTGTACCACTCTGCAAGGGGAGCATTCAACAGCTGCAGAAAAGGGGCCCAAGGGGGGGTATGGCCCCCATCCCCCCCTTCCTTCCCAGTGACTCCAGGGTCACACAAAGGAAAATAGAGGCATCCTTCCCAAGTGAGAATCACGTCAGTGCAAGCAGCTTGCCTGCTGGTGCTACTACGCACTGCGGGTGGATTGGAAATCGTGTGAGAGTGGGGAAACCGTCTGCTCAGCCCTTTCCGCACCTTCCAGGTAAAAAAAAAAATCACTATCCTTTACATTCAATGTCATCACAAGTGGAAGCAGACATTTTTTTTCTCCCAGGCTCTGCGCTGCAAACGCATTTACAATTTAACTGCAAAGTAAAGTATTCCGAGAAGCCGTCTAATAGCAGTCATCCCCAAGAGGGCTCCAAACCTAAGAGAAGCTGCCAACATGAGGCGGTTTTCTTTTTTGCTCCTATTCTCATTAAACAAGGACCCTAGCCTCCAGAAGCGGAGACTCGTCCGTAGGGCATTCACACCAACAAGACTCGGGTCCCACTCAGTGGACTCTGCCTGCCTTGCTGCCTGCAGTACGGTCTCTTTTTTTCCCTCTGGGTCACTTGCACTGATCCGAAGCTCACTCCACCGCAGCAGCACAACGATGGGTGTACTCGGAAGGCACCAGCTTGCTTCCTATTGGCCCTCATTGTCCGAGGACCACTCCAACACGTTTGCCTGTACCATTGACACATCTACGACACTAGACAAACATAAACCAGACAGGTGGGAAAGGTGCTATTAGCTGCTGCCCTGCATCAAAGCTCGGACTCGGGCCAATAAGATGCTTCTATGGATATGAGTAGATTAATATAGCATCAACTTTGACAGTTGGCATTGTAAGTGCTGTAGAATGAATTTCTACTGTGGGCATCAAACCCAAACCGTCAATGACTGGGCTACCACAACACGACACGAACAAAGGTGTCTTGTTCTTAGCATCGTGTCTTCTACAGCTTAAAATAATTATTTCTACTTGCTGTGTAGTAACTTTTATAAGCACAGTGACAGTTCCGTTATTAACTTCCCTAGTTTTATATAGATTTTCTTGAAGCATATAGTGAAATAGATACTTTCAAACGAAGAAAGCTGAAACGCTCAGGGACTTACTACCGCTGGAGTCATATGCGGTGATCTAAGAGTAAAACGCCTTCAGGGGCTGGGAAACGGTATATGCTCCAAGGCCGTTCAGGTCAGTTGACTTAAGCATGCATAGCCCATTACCGACTCATGAACATTCCCTATGCTACCTTACACGAAGTACTGACAACGATCTTAGCACTTACGTGGGCAGTTGCAGTGTAAATGGATATATGGAACTAGAACTGCAATGTCAAAGATCTTTTATGAGCGTCAAAACCAGGCTCCATCATATGCACAGCTTGTGGGAACTGATTTATATAGCGACCTTGGACGCGGTGGGTTGCTAAAACTATTACAAGCTTCAAATAAAATCAGTTTCAATGCAAGATGTGGTCAATTTAAAAGGCACATTAGGAAACGCATCTTTTCTTTCTGATGTGTTGTGGATTAGGACACTTGAAGACCTTGCCAATCCTTGTGATGTGACCATGTCACCGGAGACCACAAATCTGTGATAGCTCAAATAAACATGTTTACATTACATTTTTTGGGTATTTGGGTTCATATTTATCGGCGTTAATGCCGTTGATGACATATAGGTGGAATAACTTAAATCAATAAAGCACTCTAAAAAAAACGTTTTTTATGAGACAACATTTCTGTAGTAGGTGTTTTAGGTCGAGAAGATCAAACACTGGCAAACTCAAGATATTTGATGCATTTATAATTGATCACTGGAGTCAAGCTATCCAGGCTGAAGAAGGCTGATAGCCAGAAATCGGTCCTTGGATGCTTGATTCCGGTCCAGGGAAGACATGACTTGGCAGTTCGGACTGGACTGTTCCCATGAGGCACAGGGTCAAGGCTGATTTGCATATGGCCATTGTCTGACCTAGGGTAGTGTGGAGTGCAAAAAAACGATGGATTTAGGCCCAGATCTTTGTACTGGGGTGAATGTAAGACATTGTTCTGCATTCTGTCCATCAACTGTGTTTTTTGCATTTATGATTGAAAGCACTTTTTCATTCATTAGATGAATCGATGAATGGGTATTGATAGAATGAATAGATGAATGAGTGTAGGCACAAATTAATCTTTTATGACTGTGTGCCTAGACTGATTTATCAACCACCTTGTCATTAATGTATTCACTGATGTCCATGTATCTACAATCATGCATGCATACAGTCACCCATTTATACATACATCTGTTAACATTTCAACCACATTTGCAGGCATAACTCAGCCATCAGTGTGCCTTCTTTCCTGTGACTGCAGTTTGTGACTGTGTGAAAAACGCCACAGGCCCAGAACCGCGTGATTCCAGGGGCGCTACAAATAGAGACCAGTTGAGGAGTACATTGTGTGACCCGGGTCTACCCTGGAGTGCCTGTGGTTGGCCAATGGTACTCAATGACACATCACTACCCAAGCATATGGATGAATCCACGTTCATGCACTCAGCTCACACATGTTCATTCTTTTTACCAGTAAGAATGTCTAGAAAATGTATACAATCCGCATTTATTGATGATTGTGTCTTTGAAAGCAATCTTATATGGCTGATAACTAACATGCCACCTTTTGTTTTTGTACTAGGAACCATCAGTTACTGATGTAAATACACAGTCACAGAATAATTTGAATGGTGATACATATTTGAAAGTCAATCTATGTGTAACATTCATTTCTGTATTATTGTTTATTGATTCCTGCTTTTGACCCACGAGGATGCTCTACTTGCCCTCGAGGCTGTCTAAAATTGTCGAGCTCTGGGGGTTCAGTGTACGCAGATATGAGTGAGACTTGCTATTTTAACTCCAGTTTAGAAACATTGTGGAAAGTGCAAAAATCCAGTGATTCCAGATCTAGTATTATAAATTAATTTCAACAAAAAACAAGTCAAAATGTAGACATTGAGGGGGTGAGGGATCAGATTTGCTGGCGGATGCATCAACGAAAATACCTCCCGGTAAAACTGCGAATCGGTAAAACAGGCCGATACCGAACGCAAAACCAGAAAATGCTATGCATCAAACAATTAATCGCTAAAAAATAAAGAATCGCTAATAACCCCCGCGGTAAAATACCGAATTGCAAAACAGACAATCGGAATTACCGACCCCCAAAGCGGCCATCGGAAATACCGAATCGGTAATAACGAATCGCAATGGTATGCATGAAAAATCGCTAATACCGAAAAACCCAAAAATCGCTATTTAGCCTGAGCAAATTAAGGGGAATCACAATCAGGAGGTAAAGTAAACGGAAGGACAGAAAAAAAAATTACAACCCCCTACTGCAGGTGCACACAATCAGTAACCCTTCAAAAAAGCCCTGGGAAACCCCACATGTCTTCCAAAATGGCTGCCCTGTACGTGCTTGCTAGGAGGAGGAGGATCAACGCCCAGGGCCAGCACAGGAGGATGATCCAGGACAGGATCTCCAGGGTGCGCATCACTTTGCTGGGGCAGACCGAGGAATAGGTCTACGACAAGTATAGACTGAACCGTGCCATGATAATGCGCCTAATAGCAGACCTGGTACCATTACTGCAGCACGAGACCCGTAGGACCCACACCATACCAGCCCATGTGCAGGTCCTATGCTGCCTGCACCTGCTTGCGTCTGGAAGCTTCCAGGGTGTAATAGCTGAGACTGGAGGCGTGTCGCAAAGCGCTTTATAACGCTTCTTCCACCGGTTCCTAGAGGCCATGCTGACATTAATTAATCGCCACATCACCTTCCCCACAACCCCCCAGCAGCTGACCCGCACCAAACGGGAATTCTACCAGGTGGCACAATTCCCCCATGTCATAGGGTGTGTTGACTGCACTCATGTCCCCATCTGTCCTCCATCAGCCACCGAATACATTTTCCGCAACCGGAAGTCATATCACTCTCTAAATGTGCAGGTGGTGTGCAATGCCAAGTACATAATTACGGACCTTGTTGCCCAATTCCCCGGGAGCACACACGACGCTTATATATTCCGTCACTGTGGCCTCCACAGGCGCCTGATCAGCGGTGAATTTGGAGAGGGACACCTACTAGGTACATATTGATGCATCATCGTACTCTCCACCCACTCCATCCCCACATGTATATGTTCAATCATGCTGATGTCCATTCTCTCCCCATCCTGCAGGTGACAGCGCATATGCATTGCGTGAATATATACTCACTCCCTACCTGAACCCAGCGACACCAGAAGAGAGCAGCGCTACAACAGAGCACACATCAGCACAAGGAATGTGGTTGAGCGTACATTCGGCATCCTCAAGAGCCGCTTCCGTATACTGCACAAGACTGGAGGTGCCTTGCAGTACGACCCAGTGACCTGCTGCCAGATCATTGTTGTGTGTGCCATCCTGCACAACATCGCCACACGCAGGGGGATACCCATAGAGGTGGACGGAGAGGATGAACTGCGTGCACAGCAACCACCCCCCCAACACCGACAGGCGCATGTGCCCAACACAGCTGAAGGGCAACGGAGGCGGACATACATCACACGGAATCATTTCTGAGACAGGTAAGAGGGAGACTTGACAACAGGGCTCGATTTGCAAGGGTTTAATGGGCATGGACACCTGAGTGGTGCAGAGAAACAAAACTAAAACATGCTGCTGCTGCAGTAAAAGTCAAACTCAAATAGCACGTCCTCAGTACGGGTGATGCGTGCGGCACTTAGGTCTGGCCATGGTTACGTCACCAAGGACAGTGTAACTCAGTCACATGTTCACTTGCGTTTGCCGCGTACCCCCAGTCTCTTGTCCTGTGACTCCTCGACTTCTACTCGATGGGAGTCTGTGGCAGTTGCATTGCGGCCACTGCGCCTCCTCCCGCTGGTGTCTGATAGGGAGACGCTGCTGACACTGGAGGCTGCCTCACTCCCCTCTTCCGCCCCCAGCATGCTGACACTGGCTGACCCAGGCTGCATTTTCTCCACTGCGGTGGTCACCCTCTCAAGGGCCTTTGCCACATCCCCACAGTAATGACCTAGGTCCACTTGCAGGGACACGGACCTGCGGAACAGCATAGCCGTGGTGTTGCAGAGCTTTTCGATGGCCTTGTTGGTTGAAGTCACTGCCAGCATGATCTGCCTGTGGCGACGCCGCTCACTCTGTTGGCCTGTCACTACGGCACGTGTGAGTTCTTGCAGGCACAGCTTTATGTCATTGTTGCCGGCAGCTACGGCAGTGGTGTGCTCACGCATAGCGTCTGTCATCTTGCTAAGTTTGTTGCATAGCTTGGGGGGCGTGGCTTGGGCGCCGATGGCGATGGTTGCCTGAGAGCTCGGCTCCGGGACTGAGCCCGGATTTATCCTGTAAATCGGAGGCTGCGGGGCACCCCAGACCCCGCATTCTGCTGAGCGGACCGACGAAGACCTGCCGGTGCCCTTGGTGGGGCTCGGACGAGGGTTGTTCCGGAGTGCAACCGAAGTTTGCGGAGTCGCGGAGTGCGACCCAACATTGCGCCCGGACTTCTTTGTCCCCCTGGTCGGACCCACTGACTTGGAGGAGCGTCGCGAGCAGCGACTTGTGCCCGACTTTGCCATCCCCGGCTGCTCTGTACACTGGCTGTCTATTGGATCGGATTTCCCACAACGAGTTTGCACTCGGTTGGGTGGCCGGGCGGATGCCCACGTTATAGGGGACCCCGGGAGCGGACGCCCTGCGATCCAGGCGGTGGCCCGTCTCGCGACTCCGCACCTAGCTACGTCTTCCCGGCCAGCCCACTTCCATGGGAGGCGCGACACCTTGGCGCTACACATCGTCCGGTGGAGTTGGAGACCCTCACCCGGGATCTCTAGCGGGTGAGCGGGCCTGCCCGACACGACGACGGTTGTCCCCGCCCCCTCATCGGTGCCCTCGGACGCCGTGGCGGTGGCGTGAGCCGAAGCGGAGAAGTCTCCACAGGCCCTGGAGACGGTGGTCTCCCATACTCGACCTGAGGACCAGTAGCCGGGAGGGTCGTGGTCGACGTCTGCACCCGGAGACGCCTACTCCGGGACCTTCACGGAGTGCCCCCGGCGACATGGGGAAACCTAGAGGAGCCAAGGGGCCTACCCCGACCGCCTCGGACTCAGACGCCTAGGACAAAGAAGAGCTTGGAGACCCAAAGAGTTCTGATGGCGCGTCGATGCAACGGCAGTTCGACCGCGTCCTAGAGGCGATAACGACCACGAGATCGGCCCTCCAACAGGACATTGCCCAGGTGGCGACGAGCCTAGGCCTCCTCAGAGCGGACCATGGTAAACTTTCGGACCGGGTCAAAGAAGTGGAGAGCTCGGTGAAAACCTTGGAGCCGGCACAGCGAACCTTGGCTGCGACGATGAAGGATGCCCTGTCCCGAATTGTGACCCTGGAGCGGAGGGCGGAGGATGCGGAAGGCCGCAACAGGCGGAACAACATTCGTGTAGTGGGCCTCCCGGAAAAAATCGAAGATGGCGACATGGTGACATACTTGGAGACCTGGCTCCGTGACACGGTGGCCCCGGAGGGGCTATCCTCCTTCTACACTCTGGAACGTGCCCACAGAGTCCCGGCGCGGCCACCGCAACAGGGACGCACCCCGAGGCCGGTGGTGGCGCGATTATTGCACTTTCGGGACAGGGACTTAATCCTCAACGCCGCCAGGCATAATGGCCCATTCAAAGTAGCGAACAGTCAGGTGAACATCTTTCCGGATTACACCTATGAGACTCAACGCAAGCGTTTCTCCTTCCTGGCGGTCAAGCGCGAGCTCAGGAGCGAGGACATCCAGTACTCGCTCCTCTACCCTGCAAGGCTCCGCATCATAGTCGACGACAAAACTCAGTTCTTCGACACCCCGGAGGATGTCTGTGCCTGGCTCGAGCTTTATAGGGCAGGGAAAGATGGCTTCGGCTCCTCGTCCCAACAGGCAGATGAGCCGGAACAGAGACGGGGATCCAGGAGGATCAGGAATCGCCGCGGCCGCACGGGAGGGCCCTCCACTGCAGAGACGTCGTCGGAGCGGAGGGGAGTGCTGGAAGTGTTGTCGGAGTTGTCGGGTGCACGGGACGAAGCCATCGAGGAGGAGGAAAACCTGGGTGAAGAGGTGGCACCATCGGACTCGGAGGACTCAGTGACTGATAGTGCCCATACACCGGTGATCACACCGAAATCGGTGGAGGACCTTTTGGATGGACAAGGGTAACGGGGTGTGCTGTCTTATTTTGGGTGGGGTCCCGGCAGGGGGGAGGCGGTTGCCGTCCATAGATGCTGACAAAGAGGGAGGGGGGGGGTGCCCCTGTTTCTGCCCTGGGAGAGGTTGTCGACACTGTTTAGGGCTTGCTATGGTCCTGGTGGCCTAAGCGTCGAGGGCCCACTGCCTCCGCCCGGCCCGCACCTGGCCCTTAAGGCCTTCCCACGGTGGCGACCGTGGGATTAGTAGGGGTTATTGGGTTGATGGAAGGCGAGGTTTGGATGGGATCTAGATGGTATAGTTTGGGTCCTGTTCTGGGGTGGGTGGGTGAGGGTTTGGTTCGTTCTTGGGTGGTTTGGTTTTGGTTGGGGAAAATGGCCGCCATCAGTGCTGGGAGGAATGATGTCTTTTCTTTGTGGGGACCCGGATGGGGAGACTGTGCGAGAATGTTATGGGACAATGGCTGATGTTGCTAACTTGAAATGTGTCACTTGGAACGTAAGGGGGCTTCATACTATGTCCAGGCGCCACAAGGTCCACGCTTATTTAGTGCGTAGGAAGGTGCAAATGGCGCTGCTGCAGGAAACTCATCTGAACAAGGCGGAAGGGGCGGCGCTACAGCGTAGATGGCGGGGGCAGGTCTTTTCCACCTCGTACTCCGCTTATGCCAGAGGGGCGCTAATATGGATCAGGGCAGGGGTCCCCTTCCAGGTCACGAGAACAGCGATAGATCCGGAGGGGCGTTACGTGGCCATCTCGGGCACTCTAGGAGGGAGGGACTTGAACGTTTGCTGTGTGTATGCTCCTAACATGGACCAGACGGCCTTCCTTTCCAGGTTGTCGGGCTCGTTGGCCCACTTCTTCTCCGGGCCCCTTCTGCTTGGAGGAGACTTTAATTCTGTAGTGGACGTAGACATTGATCGCTCGCATCCACCGCTTCCCGATTCTCCGGTTCGTCGCATAGCTAAGGGTCGCCAGGATTGGCAGACTCGCTGGGGTTTGACGGACATCTGGAGGGCGCATCACCCCGCATCTCGGGATTATTCATATTTCTCGAGCCTTCATGAGTTACATGTCAGACTGGATGGCTTTCTTGGATCGCCCGAGCTGGTCTCGGCGGCGGTCCGCTCCGAGTACTTGTCCAGGACCATTTCGGACCATAACCCCCTCCTGCTGGACCTTCGCTGGTTCCCCGGGAGGCCGGCGGTGCCCACTTGGAAGCTGCAACCCGAGACCCTTGAGGACAGTGTTTTCAGGGCGGACCTGGGGGACAGGGTGTTGGAATATTTTGCATCCAACGGCGGCACCGCGAGTACCAGAGCATTAGAGTGGGATGCTTTTAAGGTAGTGGTGAGGGGTTACTGTATTTCTAAGAAGGTGGGCATGAGGCGCGTTATCCTAGCTGACTTCGATGCAGCGGATCGGAAACTCCGCGAGCTTGAACTTCGACGCCCCGGATACCCCGAATTGCAAATACGAACGGCGGAGGCGAGGGAAAAGGTGGCGGCAGAGGTCGAACGGCTCCGCTGTTTTGACTATAAGGCCTACACGGTCCGATCCATCGCAGAGGGAGACAGATCGAGCGCGCTGTTGGCGTGGTTGGCAAACCCTACGCGCCAATCCCAATCGATGACAAGTATGCGAAAGGCAGACGGCACCGAGGTACACACCCAGCCGGAGATTCTTAGCTGCTTCCGGCATTATTACGAATGTTTATACCGTAGTCGCTCCGCACGAGACCCTGACCGACTTGATGATTATCTACGTCCACTGGAGCTCCGCACGGTGGAGCAGGAGGTGGCGAAAGCCCTGGGTTCCGACATTGAGTTGGGGGAGATCCGCGGGGCCATTAAACGGATGGCGAGAAACAAGACCCCGGGCCTGGATGGCCTGCTGGTGGAGTTTTATGCAGCTTACGCTGACCTCCTAGCTCCTCGACTATTGGTGGTCTACAGGGAGGCGAAGAGGCTGGGGCGACTCCCGAGCTCGATGTGTGAGGCGTTGGTGGTTCCTCTCCTTAAACCAGGCCGTGACTCGTCCGACCCGGGGTCTTACCGTCCCCTATCGATGCTGACGGTGGACTATAAAATACTGAGCAGCATCTTGGCCTCGAGGCTGCTGGGACACATGAGTTCCCTGGTGCATGAAGACCAAGCTGGTTTCATCCCACGGCGGAACACGACCATGAATATCCGCAGGTTGTTCCGTTTGCTAGGGGAACCATTCGTGGATGCCCCGTCCCCGGTCGTCCTGTCGGTGGACCTAGAGAAGGCTTTTGACAGCCTGGAGTGGGACTACCTTTGCACGGTGCTGCGGAGATTCGGCCTCGGGGAGGGCTTTATCAGGTGGACCACGGTTCTATATGCCTCTGCATCGGCCAGGGTCTGGGCGGGACCACTGATTTCCTCGCGGTATCCGGTAGAACGAGGCACGCGGCAAGGGTGCTCATTGTCCCCACTTCTCTTTGCGCTGGCGGTGGAGCCACTCGCGCTGCACCTTCGATCGGGAGCCCATTATATGGGCTTGTGGACGCCTGCGGGCCCGCATTATGTTTCACTGTATGCGGACGACCTGTTGCTCTTCCTGGAGGACCCGCTCGACGCTTTACGTGGAGCGGCGGTGGCGCTCACAGAGTTTGGGGAGGTCTCAGGCCTCCGTGTGAATTGGCCCAAGACCTGTCTTTTTCCGATACGCAGGGGCACTCCCGCCCCTGCCCTCAGTAGGGAGATTAGGTGGGAACCCGACTGCTTTAAGTACCTCGGGGTATTTGTTTATCACGACCAACCTGACCTCCTAGATGGGAACATTGCCCGCAGCATTCGGGCACTCCGAGGCTGCATGGCCTTTTGGGCCACGCTGCCGCTTTCGGTGGCGGGACGGATTGCCCTGCTTAAAATGGTGGCGCTTCCCCGGCTATTATATTACTTCCGGACTCTACCGATCTGGGTCCCCCCGGCCACGTTTCGACTGTTACGCTCCATGGTGGTCGGATTCCTCTGGGGATCGGGCCGCCGGCGGGTGGCCCTCAAAACCCTGATGAGGCCGAAAGACGAGGGGGGGCTCGCAGTGCCGGACTTTGAAAAGTATTATCTGGCGGCGCAGCTCCAGACCTTCACCCAGGAGATCGCCAGGGAATTCCGGGGCCCGGAAGACGGGAGGGGGACGGGCATGGCCAGGCATGTTCTATCCTTTATAGCGCTGCAACAGCGGTTGGCCCTTCGGGACTTGTCGATGGAGGAGCGGACTATCCGCCTGTGTTGGAACCGGGCCCACGCCCGGGGCCAACTGAGGATTCCATATGCGCCTGAAATACCGTTGGGGATGTTGACGGCCCTCCCCCATGGAGGGGATTGGTCACGCTTGGCGGCCTGGGAGGATGCCGGCTTACAGCTGGTTGGGGATCTGTACGAGGACGGAGCGCTCTTGTCCTTCCAAGATCTTATTGACCGCTTCGAGATCCCCCGTGGTGACTTTCTGCTACACTCGGCCATTATGCGAGCGATCCAGGCACACTGGAAGAACGGGCAGGAGGAACCCCCCTTATCTCAGGTGTGCCAGTACGTGATGATGTCGGCGGGCACGGTGAAGGCGGTCACTTGCCTCTACGGCAGGTTGATTAACGAAGGGTTGGCTCCTCTCACCACTCTCAGAAACCGCTGGGAGGAGGACATTGGTAGGGAGATCCCGGAGACGACTTGGTCCCAGTTGGTGAGACGAGCCTGGAAGGGCACACGCAACGCCCGTTTTCAGCTGGTCCACTATTACGTTCTCCACAGAGCGTACCTGACCCCGGTGAAAATCAGGCGATATTTTGCCACGAATTCGGCGGCATGCCCTAGGTGTCCGGCTCAGGAAGCGGACCTCCTACATATGTTATGGGCCTGTCCGGGTCTGTCATCTTACTGGCGGGAAGTAGAGACGACCCTGGAGGAGGTGACGGGGAGAGCCTTGTCACTCGATGCGGCGGTGGGGCTCCTGCACTGGTTCCCCCATACCCCCAGAAATAACATTTCTAGTAAATTCATCGACCTAGGGCTCCTCCTGGCTAAACGAGAGGTGACCAGGAACTGGAAGGCTCGGGTTGGTCCGACAGGTAGCAGATGGCACAGTGAGCTTTTGAAATGGGCGGCGGGGGAGAGCGCGCTGAGATATCAACTAGCTTGGAGGCAGCGTAATGAGAAGGCGCAGGAGGCCGCGTTGGAATGGGAAGTGTTGGTGCAGGCCCTCAGGGATTATTGTGCCCCCAGCGACTCTGAAAGTGAAGAAGCGACTCGCCCCGAGTCCCGGTAAACGTTTGCACTGAAAGTCCTATTGCTTTCCCCGTGGGTCCCTTGGCAGATCCTTTGTAGGTGGCTCCCTGGCGCTGGTGGTGGGGTTGGGTGGGTTTTCTTTTGATTAGTAGTCCTTTGTGGGTGGGGGTTTTCTTTTGGGTTTATAGGTTTGTTTAGAAAAGCAGATGACGGACAGTGAATCATCCGGACCAGCTCAAGCATCCTACTGATCCCCCTTTTGCATTTCGCCGCCCGACCCCAGGGTTGTGGGCCGGATGGCTGTGTTCGGGACTGACGGTGGGGGACCAGTGGGTCTTATTCTGTTGATATTGCTTATGATACAAAGCTGGTCGATACTGTAACGATTTACTAATTCCTGCAATAAAAATATATTTAAAAAAAAAAAAAAAATTGTTGCATAGCTTGGTCATGGAGAGTTTCATGGCACCCATGTGTCTCCCCTGCAGGCGCTGGACACGCAGCATCCGGGCCTCCACAACTCCGTACCCTCCGAACAGATCGACTGGTCTTGCAGCACCACGCGCCGGGGTCACAGCCCTCTGCCTGATGCGCTGTCGTGATGATGTTTGACTGGTTGGAGTGACGACAGCCTGGCGTGGAACATTTGGGGGTGCTGAACTGTGATCAGATTCCATCAGGGGCAGGGAGGGAACTACAGCTCTGCGGCTCTGCGGAGTGGCCCGCACTGGTGGTGGTTGTGTTGGTGGTGGTGGTGTCTTGGACTGCGAGGTTGGTGGTGGTGGTGGTGTCTTGGACTGCGAGGTTGGTGGTGGTGGTGTCTTGGACTGCAAGGTTGGTGCTGGTGGTGGTGGTGGTGCCTTGGACTGCAGGGATGGTGGAGGTGTCGACCGCCGTGGTGGTGAAGGGGAGGACATGTCTTCAGCTCTATGTGAGCACTCGGTTTCTGACAACACTGGCGTCTCTGAGATGACGAGGCGGGCACTGTCGTCTGAATCGTAGGGGGATGCATCTGTGTGTGAAACAGTGCATAGTTATAATCATGGTCTATTATGTGGAAATAGCAGTGGCATCTCACAATAAATTACATTTTCAGTCTGACAATTGGCCCTTAGCTGCTGTATTAATCTCCGTGCTCTGGCATGCACCCATTCATGTATGTACTACAACTCCCATGGTGCAACACTTTGGTGAGGGTATGTGTTTAGGGCAACACTACATGGGCACTGGGTCTGGCATGGGGGATTCAGCAGGGACTTACTACACGCTGCATTGTTACGCTGCCATGCTTCTTACCTTGTCCTCCTTCCGCAGCACCAGAGGTGTCCAGACGTGTGACCCCCACAACAGCTTCCCGTTCTATGGTGGACTCCACTAGATCCTCCAGGACAGTGTTTGGCGTCACGTTGGATGTGCCCCCTCCTGTGCCATCAGCATCCTTGACCCTCTGCGCAATCTTCTCCTTGGCCCTCTTCCTTAGGTCATACCACCGTTTTTTTAGGTTGTCGATGCTGCGGTGGGTGACTCCGCAGGCATTTACCTTGTCCTTGATGCGCAGCCACATCTTGCACTTTTCAGCCTCTGGCACCTTCAGGGACAATTTGCCAAACAGTCTGTCATTGTTGCTGGTGACACACTTGATGAGGATTTCCAGCTCCTTATCAGAGAACTTCCTTTTGCGCTTTCGGTGTGTGTCCTTTCCCTGCTGGGGGGCCTCCTTCTCCATATTCTCCTGCTTGCCTTGTCCTGCTTGCTACAGGTTCACTCTTGGTCCTCAGCTCCTGTGCTCTGCCTCCTCCTCAGTGCAACTCCGAACACAGAATGCAGCGTGGCTGTCCTACTTCCTGGTTGTGATGTCATCGGGCCGCATCCGATGCGTCGCGTAAATTGCCCGTTTTCGCTATTACCGAAATCGCTAATACCGGATTCACTAATACCGATTCGGTATTAGCTAACTCGGTATTTGCTACTCATGCGGGTGAACTTTCGCAATTTAATAGCGATTTTTACCGATTCGGTAAATTTTACAGATTTGTTTGATGCATCGCGGTTTGCATGTCCTTAATATCGATTCGTTATTTTCCGCTATTACCGACGTGTATTACCGAATGTTGATGCATATGCCTGTTGGTATTCTAACTCCCGTCACCCATACACTTGAAAGAGCACATGCGTTTGATATTACTATTCTCCAGTCCAACAACTATTGGGGAAAGTGAATACATAGGATGGGGTCAAAATTAATATTCCAACTACCCTTTAAAACATTGGGGAAAGTGGATACTTTGTAAGGGATTACGTTTATTGTTCTAACACTATCCAACAAACGTAGGGAAAACACAAACATTGAGGTGAGGGTCAAATGAACTATTCTCACTGCAGTCTAACAAACTATGAAGAAAGTGCACATATTTTGGGAGATTCCATTTGGAAAGGTCCGACCACTCGGTCCCCCCCGAACGTATGGTCGGGTGCCCCGATCCTCCCGGGAAACCATTTTGGGCGGGGGGCGTGTCTCGGCTGGTATGCCCGAAGCGGCGTAGCCGGGACGCGCCTTTTCCCGCCCAAGAGGTGTTGTCCTAGACACCTACACCGATGGCCACGCCCAGTAGGCGTACCTGGGGCGGGTACACGCCCTCCCGAAGAAGAATAAAGAGAGCGGGAATCTGAAGAAGCGTCCTCTTGTTCCTGTGCTTGGAAGGCTGCACCCACTCGTTGCTCGTGAGCCCTCGACGGAACAAGGAGCCATTTTTGAGAACTTGTAATTCTTGTGTTTCTCTTTCAGTGACTTTACAGCGAAGAGTCCAGGACCGTGTTGATGGACCCGGAGTGGATAATCGAAACCATGTCTGGCAAGAAGGCAGGAAAGGGTTCCGAGACAGACCAGGTGCTTCGCATGTTGGTGAACAGAATGGCGAGAATAGAACGAAGCATCGGACAGGTCCCAGCGCTTGGTCGGGATATGGCGGGCATCAAGAAGCAACTGGCCGCAATGAACAAGCCAGGTAACCCGAAGAAGGCAATAGGCCCGGCATTGCCGGGAGTCGTCCCTGAGGGTAGAGGGAAATGGGTCAAGAGGAGGGCGGCAGCAGGGGAGGGTCCGGTCCCTGAGGTGCCCCCGGTCAGCCCTGCCATACCATCTGATGACCCAGTACCAACCCCAGACGCGGGTCAACCGATTCCGGTTGTGATTACGCCCGCTCACGATGAGGATGTGCCTCCTGAATTGGCCACCCAGTTGGCCGCATGGCTCAATAAAAAGGCAGGAGGTGCTACGGCGCCAGGAGACACGGCCGAAGAGGCCAAATTACTAATCCAGCAGTTGCGGCAGTCGCGAGATGCCGCGAACACGAATCTCCCTCTTGTCTCCCCACAGGCGACACCAGAAGGACCGGCTGCTGGTCTCGAGAAAACGGCGGGAACAACGACCGCACCAGGTAAGCTCGCCCTTCCAGTGGCAGGGGAGGGCTCATTACCCTCAAGGAGGGAGAGGGTGGTTCAACATATCCCGATGGCCACAAAAGAACTGATCTGGGCAGACAAGTATGTCAATATGTTTTCGTTGTTAACCGACCATCGCGAGATGGAGTATGCTAAAACACAGAAAGATTTGTGGCACCCGAGCGTCTGGCGCGCCAAGATGGCGGAGTTCAGGGTGGAGGAGACAATAACGAATTGGGCTAAGGCCTTTGCAATGTTTACTGCGATTATTGGTGAACGTAGGCCCGAGGTATTGCCCGAACTGTCTTGTTATCAGGCACGTATAATGGATTTTTATGAAACGTATGAGGGGGGTGAATGGAAAGGTTACGACATGAAGTTCCGTAAAGCAAAAGAGTTTGATTCCTCTCTGACATGGGATTGCCTCGACTCAATTTCTTGGCATAAACAGCTCCTGCCTGGGGCGGCAAGAACTTCCTCGGCAGGTGGGAATGGGTTGGGGGCTTCCCGCCAGAAGCCCGCGGTGCCCTTTCGAGCAGGCACCGGCGACGATCACCAGCCGAAAACCGGCGGGAATGGTGGAAAGCGGGGGGTCTGTTGGGGCTTCAATAGAGGCAATTGTAACAGACATGTAGGTTCAAGCATGTGTGTGCGGGCTGTGGGAATTCCTCACACCCCGAGAGTTCATGCAGATCGAAAAATAGCGGGGTGGGAGGTAAAGGAGGGTCCAAGCAGGACTGAGGTGGATTGCTGGGTACAATTGCCTTCTCCCGTTGATTTCATGGCTATGACTCCTTGGTTAAACAAATACCCGGATTATGTCTCCGCTGGGGTGTTGAGGAAGGGATTCTTATATGGCTTCCACATCCCGGCGGGGGATTTTCGTGGGGAACCCTTTTGCAAGAACCAGCTTTCAGCACAGCATCATCCAGGTGTGGTGGAAAGAAAAATCGCTAAAGAGGTGAGCCTAGGCCGAGTGGCTGGGCCTTTTCGGCTCCCGCCGGTAGTGAGTTTCATCTGTTCCCCGTTAGGGGTGGTCCCCAAAAAGGACCCGGGGGAGTTTAGGCTGATCCATAATCTGTCTGCTCCAAGGGGTTTCTCAGTAAACGATGCTATTGACCCAGAAGTCTGTTCGGTGCGGTACGCATCGTTCGATGATGCCGTCACCATGTTAAATCGCCTGGGCCCCGGGGCGCTGATGGCGAAATCGGATATCGAATCAGCGTTCCGGTTGCTCCCGGTACACCCACAGGATCAGCGTTTGCTAGGTTTTGCGTTCCAAGGGCGTTATTACATGGATAAATGCATGCCGATGGGTTGCTCCATTTCTTGTGCATATTTTGAAAAATTCAGCTGTTTCTTAGAGTGGGCATTCACCGAGGCCACGGGCCATAAGCATGTTATGCATTACCTAGATGACTTTCTGTTCTTGGGAGCAGCCGGCGACACGAAATGTGCGCAGGCGCTACAGGACCGGTGCATCCTCATGAGGGAGTTTGGAGTGCCATTGGCACCCGGTAAGATGGTTGGACCATCTACTTCACTCGAGTTTATGGGAATTGAGCTCGATTCTGTGGAGGGTTGTTTCCGTTTGCCAGTGGGAAAGGTATCTAAATTTAGGGCTTCCCTGGAACTTTGCCTTGGTAAGGCGAAAGTGACCCTGCACCAGTTACAGCAAGCAGTGGGTCAGCTTAACTTTGCCTTGAGGGTGATACCAATGGCCCGCCCCTTTTCACGCTCTATTGCACAAGCCATGGTTGGTCTCAAAGAAGGACACCACCGCACGAGACTGTCTGCAGAGGTTCGCCAGGGCATGCGCATTTGGTTGGCATTCCTGGCGGACTTCAACGGTCGAGTGGTGTGGAACAAGCCGCCAGCGTCCTCGGACGAGCTGGGTTTGTGGACCGACTCGGCGGGAAGCGTGGGATTTGGCGCCATCTTAGGTAATCGATGGTCGGCGCAAACATGGCCGACGTGGTGGCACACCAGCGGTCTCACAGGTAACATAGGGTTCCTCGAGCTATTCCCTATTTTTGTTGCTCTAAAGGCATGACCGAACGAGTTCCGAGACCGCTCGGTGGTATTTTGGTCTGATAATATGACTGTTGTCGAATGCATTAACCAACAGGCAGCATGCTGCAAATGGATCTTGAGATTGTTGAAGGAAATTGTGCTGCTTTGCATGAGACTGAATGTACAGTTCAGGGCGAAACATGTGCCGGGTGTACTGAATCATGCGGCTGATGCACTCTCTCGTTCACATATGCAGGCGTTTAGGGTTTATCTTCCTACAGCGGACCTAGTGGCAGCACCATTCGCCGAAGCACTCTGGCTAATCTGTGCCCCGGATTACAAGACCTCGTGGCAGCAAGCTGAGCCCCCAGGACGAGGAAAGCATACGAAGGAGCATTTCGTTCCTATTGTGCATTTTTGGGTCCGACAGGGAGTCAGAACTGGGGTCAGGAGGATTCCTTCCTTGGGTTCCTGGTAGCACTGCACATAGAAGGCCGATCAGTGGCTATGGCCAATAGACACAGGGCGGCCATCTCATTCATGGCACAGGTGCATGGCATCAAAGACTCAACAGGTTCCTTTTTGGCGAAAAAAGCCCTTCGCGGCTGGCAGCACCTTGAGGGTCGCAAGCAAGACGAGAGGCGCCCCATTGGCTTAGAAAGATTGTCCCTGCTCATGGCAAAGCTAGGCACGACATGCTCCTCCCAATTCGAAGCGGTGTTGTTCCGGGCAGCTTTCGCATTAGCGTTCCATGGGGCTATGCGGGTGAGCGAACTGGTCGCAAGAAATAAGAAAGATGTGGAGGGTGGCTTGTGCAGGGATCACATCCTAATTAGGGGTGATTCGATGATAGTCACGATAACTAAGTCCAAAACTGACCAGGGAGCGATGGGAAACAGTGTTGTTGTCCAGCGCATGCGAGGGTCCCCCACGTGCCCGATAATGTGTATAGAGGAATACTTGGCACTGAGGGCGGATACATGGGGGGGGGGAGTTTGCTGCGGCACATCGATGCCATCCCACTGTCGAGGTTTCAGTTCCAGAGGGTGCTAGCACTGACAATCGCTTCGGCAGGCATGGACCCGTGCGATTTTGGGACCCACTCCTTTAGGATAGGGGCTGCTACTGAGGCTACAGCCAGGGGTCAGAGTGCAGAAGAAGTGAAACAGTTAGGACGATGGTCCTCGAATTGTTTTAAAAGGTATGTGCGATAGCACATGTTGTGAAGTCAAGTTACATGCACTCACGCTTCTTGTCTTCTGTTTGATTTACAGTTTCGCGAGCATGTCATGCGGGGCGGAATTTGCAGTCGACCCAGTACCAGGGGACCAGCGGTCATGGATCACCGTCTGCGGAGAGAGTGGTTTGGGTCGTGGGCCACTCATACGTGAGGCGGGCTGGGGACGTATTCAAAGCAGGTGACGCGACTCGCGCAGCTGGGGAATACGGGTACAGAGTGGCCTTCCATGGCAGGGGCGGGCTCTGTATTGACCAATTCAAATCGTTTTTTGAGGGTCTCTTAGGGCGGCAGAGGTCACCGCCATCTGTAGTCATAGTACACCTGGGGGGCAATGACTTGGTGACACTGGGTAGACGAGTATTACTCGAGCAAGTGTTGTCGGCCGTTAGCTGGTTGGCAAAAAGAATCCCGGGGTGCACGATTGCCTGGTCCCACATGGTTCCCAGAAAGGTGTGGCGGGGGGGCCTTTCAGTGTCAGCACTGAACCATTCGGTGAAGAAGGTTAACAACAAAATTGGTAGATTGTTTCGCTCGGCGCAGTTGAATAGCATTCCTCATGGGTGTATTCGGGGTGATCACATGTATCTGAATGATGGGGTTCACCTGTCCCGGGAGGGGAATGTTTTACTCATAGGAGACTTCATAGCATGGCTAAGGGGTTTGAGGAAGCATGACCTTTAGGAGGAGTTTGGGGGGGGCCCGATAGCCAGTCAACTATCCGGCCTGTGGCGGTAAGGTCATGATCGGTGAGCAGTAATTTCAAGGTCCCTAGAGGGGGGGCGCCACCCACTATGGATGGGAGCGCCCGGGGGGAGGCGGCCATTGGCCCCTCCCACTGGGAGGTGGCACCCACTAAGGATGGGTCGCCTAAGGGGAGACGGCCATCGACCCCTCCCAGGGGAGGAGGTGGCTATATGCCCCTCCTACGAATTTCCCGGGGCCCGGATATCCGCGACGGCGGATGTGATAGAGAGTGTGGGGGTGGGGGGGGAGTCCACGCTGTCCTTTCTACAGATACCTCACACGGGTGCTCGGACGACCTTTAAGATGGCGTCGAGCGGAAAGAGGGGCCCCCAACAAGACAAGGGAAATTACAGTTGGCAATGAGGGTACAGTCCTCTGCGCGGCCGTCACTCACACCGTGAGGGCGAGAGTTTTTGGTAGTAGGGATCTGACACCGGTTAAGACCTTGCCGTTGGCCCTTAATGCTAGGATGTACAATTTTAATTTAGAAAGTATGCATTTGCAGGATGTTAGACTCGGCTAGGATACCTTTGTATTAGAGATTTGTTAAGGTTAGCCAAATAACATGTCTTCATCGAAATGTAATAAATGAAAATTGTACATGATTATGAAACTTTTATTTAATGTTTTAATTTGTTTCATATTTTAATAAATACGGCCGGGAGAATGACTCCCTCCCGCCTTCCAAAAGCTCAGAACTGCGTCCGTCTACCCATCCTTGGGGATTGTGTTGGGAGGGGGTGACGGGCATCCCGGCCATATGGAAAGGGGCGACCACTCGGTCCCCCCGAACGTATGGTCGGGTGCCCCGGGAAACCATTTTGGGCAGGGGCGTGTCTCGGCTGGTATGCCCGAAGCGGCGTAGCCGAGACGCGCCTTTTCCCGCCCAAGAGGGGTTGTCCTAGACACCTACACCGATGGCCACGCCCAGTAGGCATACCTGGGGCGGGTACACGCCCTCCCGAAGAAGAATAAAGAGAGCGGGAATCCGAAGAAGCGTCCTCTTGTTCCTGTGCTTGGAAGGCTGCACCCACTCGTTGCTCGTGAGCCCTCGACGGAACAAGGAGCCATTTTTGACCCACCCACCAGCCCCTTATGGAAATGATTGGTTTTGCAATAAAGTTTTGCTCTGATAACATCTTTTTTCCTCCGTATAGCAGGAGAATGAATGTCTAGATTGACGATGTGACTTTTTTCTGTCTGTTTTTTCTTTTAGGAGTAAACAGTTTGATACAATTAGATAGGCTGATATTTTCTTCCTTAGTAGGTGAACAAATGTCGTATTTATTTTTTGGTCGGGCGGTAAGGTCATGATCGGTGCGCAGTAATTTCAAGGTCCCTAGAGGGGGGGCGCCACCCACTATGGATGGGAGCGCCCGGGGGGAGGCGGCCATTGGCCCCTCCCACTGGGAGGCGGCACCCACTAAGGATGGGTCGCCTAAGGGGAGACGGCCATCGGCCCCTCCCAGGGGAGGAGGCGGCTATATGCCCCTCCTACGAATTTCCCGGGGCCCGGATATCCACAACGGCGGATGTGATAGAGAGTGTGGGGGTGGGGGGGGGAGTCCACGCTGTCCTTCCTACAGATACCTCACACGGGTGCTCGGACGACCTTTAAGATGGCGTCGAGCGGAAAGAGGGGCCCCCAACAAGACAAGGGAAATTACAGTTGGCAATGAGGGTACAGTCCTCTGCGCGGCCGTCACTCACACCGTGAGGGCGAGAGTTTTTGGTAGTAGGGATCTGACACCGGTTAAGACCTTGCCGTTGGCCCTTAATGCTAGGATGTACAATTTTAATTTAGAAAGTATGCATTTGCAGGATGTTAGACTCGGCTAGGATACCTTTGTATTAGAGATTTGTTAAGGTTAGCCAAATAACATGTCTTCATTGAAATGTAATAAATGAAAATTGTACATGATTATGAAACTTTTATTTAATGTTTTAATTTTGTTTCATATTTTAATAAATATGGCCGGGAGGGTGACTCCCTCCCGCCTTCCACAAGCTCAGAACTGCGTCCGTCTACCCATCCTTGGGGATTGTGTTGGGAGGGGGTGACGGGCATCCCGGCCATATAGAACACCCATTCAAAGTACTTACCCATTTAAAAATATATTTTTTTTACAAAAAATAAAGTATTTTTTTAGAAACTGTAAAATAAATAATCATATTTTAAAACGTATCTAAAATATTAAAAACATATTTTTAGCAAATAGTTTACCTCATAATTACCCTCATGGCAAACACACCTAAAAAAATCTCTTAAATATATGTGTATATTTTTACTTAATTATACAATATTTTAATGAAAAAATCTCAGAGCCCACAATATACCTCAAAACCTTAAAAAAAGTTAAATAAATCTATTTATATATTTTTCGAAAATAATAATTAAAATACTAATAATCTATATCCGATTCCAACAAGCATTTGCAATGCAATCACTCTCGCTTTTGGGACCTTATATGTATTTAGCTATGCAGCACATTAGCCTGGGTTCTGAAACAGCTACTGTTCTTTAAAATGGAGGGAAAGTAAGCGCCACACTGGGTGACATTCCAGGTATGGGAACACATGGATGGAAATATTGCCTTTCAGCGGGAAATGGTATAGTCCAAAGCTCTGTTTTTAATATAAAATCAGAACCTTCGGTGGTCATATCACTAAAAGTACAAGATTTAAAAAAAATATTATTGTCAACAGGGGCTCGTGGAAGACAATTTCTATAGACTGGACTCTAGAGTATGCTAAAGTGAATCTGGTATTTTATTGACCTCTGCTGGTCGTTTTCTATCAAGAAAGTTAAAAAGGGGCAGGTGCCAGAAAAATAAAAAAAGAAAGTCCCTCAGAAAAAAGCAATTCTGGTATTTTACTGACCTCTGCTGGTCGTTTTCCAACAAGACAGTTAAATAGAGGCAGTTGAACAGAATGAATGTGCCTAAGCGGAAGCAAACAAGTCCTAGGGCAGATCTCCAAAGCCCACAAAGTACATACACATATAAGTATATACTAAAGTCCATAAATATATACTAAACTATATACAACAGATCTCAAATGCTTAACCTAAAAATAAACCTAATTGATATACTATTCAGTTATAGTAAATGTATACATATTTTTATTCAAAACTATCCACCTAAACCCCCAAAAAACCCAAATAACATATTTACATTTAAAAAATGTTTAGGAATTATTTTGAATACAAACATATAAATAACGACTTCTTATAAACATATTATTCATATAACACAGATTAATATATTGAAAAAAAAATTACCCTCTCAATACCATAACAAGCATAACAACCCAACATTAAAATATATTTCATAATTTAAAATTTACTTAACAATTAAAAAAGAGTTAGCAATTAAAACATATAATATAATGAACACATTGGCCATTAATTAAAACCTACTAAAACAACGTTACTCACCCAATCTCCAGAAGCAAACAACTAACATTAACATTTGAACTAAAATATTGAAAATGTATTAAAAATTGCAACAAATAAGTAGCGAGTTAAAGATATCACCAAAATAATAAATTAATTAACATTAATGTATATATGAATTTAAAAAATACTAGCCACACAATCGCCCAACACACCAAACAAACAAAAAACATAGGGCCTTATTTATGAAGGCCTTGCGTCAGTTTTGCGCCGCTGGTGCGTCACTTTTTGTGACGCACCAGCGGTGTAGAAAATGCCCCTCGTTGCGTCATATTTAAAAAGTGACGCATCTAGGTAGATGCGTCACTTTTTAAACCCCTGCGCCACATTATACCTACGTCAGGTATAATGTATGCAGAGGGGGCGTTCCCCCGCAAAAAGCCTCATAATAGTGACGCAGTGAAATCTATGAGATTTCACTGAGTCACTTTTAGGACGCTTTTGCGTCAAAATCTTGGGCCTGCCTCACATCAGGCGTAAGACTGACGCAAGCCCTTTCACATGGGGCTTTCCCCATGTGAAAGGACGCATTGCTGGAGTTGCATCACTTTTGTGACACACTCCCGCAATGCGTCACTTTTGCGCTTACAGATACGTCAGAAATACTGACGTATCTGTAACTCCTTGCGACATGATGCGTCATACATTAAATATGACACATCAGGAATGTCGTAAGGAGTGCGCAGTGAAAAGTGACGCATCGCTGTTTTCACGCAGCGATGCGTCACTTTTCATAAATGAGGCCCATATTTTTCAATTATATGTCAAAAAATATAACAACTTATAAAATTATAAGACAAGAAATGCTAATACCATAATATGAAACGACATTGAAATAAACAATGTTTTATAAATTATAGTAAAACACTTCAAAAACATTATATTTGCCTTTCAATATTTAGGTCCAGAATATTTTGTTAGTCCTGATGTTTTGACCAGGATATTACGATCAGATGATAACTTTGAATCAATGTTTTCGTGAAATACCCATAAATAGTCTCTCTTCCCTTCACTATCTGGTACTTGTAATCCTGATTCCACAAAGTAAAAAAACTACAAATACCAGTATCACAAGTAAAAATCCGAAACTTTGAGCCATGCTGCAAAATATAGCAACTCGAGAAATCTAGAGATGAAGCAAAGTTTAAAAACACTTAAAAGGCTGCGGGTGTTTTGCCTTTAAGTTATCTATGTTTGAACATTGCACTGCTGCTGTTCCTTGTCCATGTCTGTCACTGTAGTTCTTTATTGTGCAATGTCACTGACAGTTTGTAGCACCACCTCTATATTTGTGACTAACTGTTCATGTTTTTTTGTTAAGAAAATCTTGTACAGCGCACCTCCCTCTTCATGGAAAGAACTGTGACTTGTTGAGTGGTCCATGTCCAGTGGTGGAGCGGCACAATAGCTTCCCATGGTTCTCCTCCACAGAGGAGGCAAGCACCAGAACTGCATAGGTGCTGATATCATACTACACTATAGATTTAGGGCCAAGTCTGCATGATCACAAAACAATAAGGGCACCCCTCCCTAAGTGGATTCGGACAAAAAGGCTTCATTCATGGAATTCTGGCATACATCAACACAGCAAGGCACCTTGCTGCACTGCACTACACCAAAGTGAAAGGGCAGGAATACACAGTTGTTATGCAATATCGTGCATTTCTGTCCTTACTCCCTGTGCAGGAGCCGTTTTGGCAAAAAGAACAATTGATGGACAGAATGCAAAACAATGTCATACATTCACTAAAGTACAGAGATATGGGCCTAAATCCATCGTTTTTTTGCTCACCATGCCATTCTAGTTTCAACCCAGCCATATGCAAATCATTCTTGACCCTGCACCCAATGGGAACAGTCCAGCCGGAACTGCCAGGCCAGGTCCTGCCTGGACTGGAAACAAGCATCCTAGGACCGGTTTCGAGCTTTCAGCTCTCATCAGCCAGGATAGCTTGACTCCAGTGGCATGGAGATCACAGGACCAACGTCTGGGCATACCCGTCTCACTTGGGGTGACAATTGCAAAAAGAACAATTGATGAACAGAATGCAGAACAATGTCATACATTCACACCAGTACAGAGATCTGGGCCTAAATCCATTGTTTTTTTGCTCACCATGCCATGTTTTGGAAGCCTAGTGCCAATGTAGCGCACCATGTTGCAAGGATGCCTACTTTGCATGCAGAATTGTTTTAGTGCAAGAAAGGGCACCTACCTGCAAAATAACAATCCTGAGAGACATTTTCTTCTTTCTATGTGTGCTACAAAATGAAGCAGAGACACAAAGAGATAAAATGAGGAAAAATAAAGATATTTCTCCTCATTACACCTCACCTTGGGAGGGTAAGGATTTAATGCTTACCCAGGTTTACATGAGTTTGTAAATCTGGGGCAGTATCAAGTTTCATGGGTGTGTTTGAGAAAGTCCACAGCAATGGTCATGGAATGCCTCCTGTGTGAGGTATGATGACACATCAATTTGATCTGCATTGCCTTACTCATGATTTTTGTGGCCTCTGAGGGTGACTTTGCATGGCATCATAAATATAGTACAGAGCCCTGTGCCACTCTTGAATCACTTTACATGGTGCACAACTGACACAGGGCTCTCATACACAAGCCCCAACTGTTGTAATGAAATGGCTATATGTTGTTAAGATCTGACCCTCCATGCATAATGGCTCACAATTAAAAGCAACTAATGGGTGATGACAGTGGACTAGCAAATATTTGATTTAGAATAACCACCAATGGCTAAATAGATCTGACGTTTTGTCCCTCTGTCTGCATAGATAGCATAAACACTTGCAAAATTCAGCTAAAGCTGATTCTAGCCCAGCCTAAAAACTGAGGGGCTTATTTATCAGCCTCTGTGCGCTGCCAGAACGTCACGTATATTGACGTTCCGGAGGCGCATAGTGCAGTGCAATATCTCCAAGGCCAAGTAGAGCCACCATGCAAGGCTTTATATGGCCCTTGTAGATATGGGGTGATGCAATGCAGCGCAAGATGCTGCGTTGCCTCACACTTTGATGGGGAGGCATGCCATGGACATTACAATGGATGTTCCTAAGTAAAATCCATGGTATTTAACACAGTCCCAGATTTACAAAGTTCCGTAATTCTGGGAATGCATCAAATGCCTACACCTCCACAGGGGAGGCATAGGGGAGGTGCAATCAGAAATTACTTTTGTTTTCCTGTGTTTTCCTCTTTCTATCTGTGCTACATTCTGCAGCACACATAGAATGAGGAACTTGCTTTCATCAATTATTTTTGAGCAGGAAGGTGTCCCTTCCCACAAAAAAAACAACAATTCTCACAGAACTGACATTTTTGCAGCATGGTGCAAGGGTGCCTCCATTGGCGCATGGCAGCCAATGGTGCACCAGTGCTGGAGTAGAGGATAGGACAGCTCTGTATCTCATAGATATGGCACATTCTTGCCCTTTTCCTTTGAGGTAGGACAGCGCTGCAAAAAGACTTAGAGCGCTGCCCTATGCCAAATGGTTGTACATGAGGCTGGAGTAGCCAGGTATGATCATTGTAGAGTCTGAGAGCTATTCTGAAGTTTAGATTAGGAGGGGTTTTGCCATTCTGATGTGATGTTTAATAAAGTTTTGTAGGAGAATGATATTTTGGTTGATGTGGAAATGAAAGGAGTAAGTGAAGGGCTGATTAGGATGTTGGTTGGACATTCGTACGACCACCAGCCTTTCGTCAATTGGATCACCCCACAGTCTGTCCAAGGCCCTGCCATATTCATTAGGATGCGACTGCCACCGTAGCATTCATAATGACTATATTTTGTATTGCGGCAGAAGCTGTTGGCTGCAGCACACACTGCAATGCAAAAAGGGGTCACTTCACACATCCCTGGACTACGTGGCAGGCACCATGCAGTGCCTGCCACATGGTGCAGGGCTCTGTAGGGGGCACCTCCAAAACCGACAGCTGAGGGCCAGTGGGTAAGGGGGCCGGCTATTAGCCCCCAAAGACTCTTTCCACCTGCCTTTTCATGGTGGATTAACATCCATGATACAGCAGATGGAAAGGGACATTATAACCCTTACGGCGGTGCCTGGCAGGCACTGTCGCTATTGTGGGGAATACAAATTCCTCTGACACACTGGCAGGCTCAAGGAGCCTGTCGGATGCTTGGCAGTTGCTCTTTCCGACCACCAACCATCTGCCTACCATCGTAATATGGCGGGTGGAAAACATGGTTATGATGGTGGTGAGACCTCCACCCACGGGCTGTTGATAGTAGTCCCACCGTCATCATAATCAGGCACTAAGGGGCACATTAGAATGTCGGGCAGATCACCATCGCCCGCATGGTGGTGGTGATCCGTGCGACATTACCTCCCACCCACATGCCATTTTTCCCCCTGCCATATTACTATGGCGGGGGACCCCGGCGGACTGAAAGACCGTCTGCCGGTTTTCCGCCTGGTCGAACAGTCGACCGGGCGGAAAAGTTTTTAGTATGATGGCTGTGTCTGTTAGACTCCCCTGTCCATATTAGGACACATGCTGGGATAGGTTTCTGCCATGGAAAGGCATGCAGTATTTTACATTGGGACCTCATAGCGAGCCCTCAGGTATTCTGGGGGTGGGGGGTGCACATAGGGGTACCTATGGTACCCCCCTTCATTTGCCTGTACAGCGTGGGAGGCACCGCACAGTGCCTGTCATGTCACGTTGTGCATTCAAATACACAACTTGCATTTTAATCATTGCGGCGGGCGGTGCTGAAAGCACAGCTCGCTGCAATGTTAAAAATACAGGATGCACCCTCCATTGTGGAGGGCGCATCCGAATTGTATGTGCATTGCGGGCTGTCCCATTTACTGGGGCTATGGCGGACAAAGTCCTCCCACCATGCTAATGATGCCCTAAGTTACTAGATGTATAAATCTTTATCTTACTGAATGGAAGCATAGGGTTCACTCATTCATCTGTCAAACTGCACTCCTTACAATTACATTTTGCGCATTTCTTAAGAATTGCATATAATGGGGAACCATTGGCTGAAAGATATATTTTACCAAAATAATATTTAGATCCTATTGTTGATCTACTTCATTTACAAATGGGAAATTTAATAATGTTTTAAGTGCTTCACCACAGATTGCTTGGACCTAAACATGTTTTTTTTTCAATAATCAGGTAGAAACAGGGCATAATGGACTCAAAAGATATGCGATACAACAGAAAGACAAATAATTTACAACTACAATTAAGAGACACAATGACTTAGCAACAGTGCATTTATGTTCCTGCAACAGATAGACTGCCAGACTAAAAGCTCCTTAGACAATTCTTAAACTAAGAGAAAGCACAGTTGAAATAATTCCCTCCTCTACCATGAAAAATTCAACCCTGGCCAATGAGTTCATACAGGCACAGCCAATGCCGGTAACAGTGGTGTTACAAAAGGGGATGGTGCTGGACGGAGCATCTGAACCAGTCCCTTGCTCACTTTGCCATTGGATTCAAGCAAGCCTGGTTGAAGACGGCTGTAATGCCAGAAACCGGTCCTGGGAAGCTTGTTTCTGGTCCAGGGAAGGCATGGCTTGGCAGTTCGGGCTGGACTGTTCCCATAAGTCACAGGGTCAGACTGATTTGCATATGGCCATGTCTGAACTGGGGTGGCAGAGTGGGCTAAAGAACGGTGATGGATTAAACCCTGATCTGTTGACTGGGTGTGAGTGTTTGATTGGTTCATATGCTCCATCCATCACCACCCCCTTTTGTACTGCTTTTTTCACCATAAGATGGCAAGGTATGCTCAGACGTGAGTCCCTTGCTCACTATTTCCACTGGATTCAAGCAAGCCTGGCTGAAGACGGCTGTAATGCCATTCACCGGTCCTGGGAAGCTTGTTTCCGGTCCAGGGAAGGCATGGCTTGGCAGTTCGGGCTGGACTGTTCCCATTAGGCACAGGGTCAGACTGATTTGCATATGGCATGTCTGAACTGGGGTGGCAGAGTGGGCTAAAGAACGGTGATGGACTAAACCCAGATCTGTTGACTGGGTGTGAGTGTTTGATTGGTTCAGATGCTCTGTCCATCACCACCCCCTTTTGTACCACTTTGTTCGCCATAAGTTGGCAGGGTATGCTCAGCCGTGAGTCCCTTTCTCACTTTGCCACTGGATTCAAGCAAGCATGGCTGAAGACGGCTGTAATGCCAGAAACCAGTCCTAGGAAGCTTTTTTCCGGTCCAGGGAAGGAATGGCTTGGCAGTTCGGGCTGGACTGTCCTAATGAAGCACAGGGTCAGACTGATTTGCATATGGCATGTCTGAACTGGGGTGGCAGAGTGGGCTAAAGAACGGTGATGGACTAAACCCAGATCTGTTGACTGAGTGTGAGTGTTTGATTGGTTCAGATGCTCCGTCCATCACCACCCCCTTTCGTACCGCTTTGTTCGCCATAAGTTGGCAGGGTATGCTCAGACGTGAGTCCCTTGCTCACTTTGCCACTGGATTAAAGCAAACCTGGCTGAAGACGGCTGTAATGCCAAAAAGCAGTCCTAGGAAGCTTGTTCCCGGTCCAGGGAAGACATGGCTTGGCAGTTTGGGCTGGACTATTCCCATGAGGCACAGGGTCAGACTGATTTGCACCACCCCCTTTTGTACTGGTAAGAGCGGTGTGGCGGGAGGAAAGTCAACATACAACAGGATAGGGGAGAAAATAAAAAACACCTACCTTGTTATTGCGGCATCACTGACTCAGCAATGCGGCAAACGCAAGGTAAGTGTTGTTATATATTTATTTATGTATCTTATTTTTTCTATCTCGTCTTAGGGCATCTTCACCCCCCTCCTCGCCCCACAGCTCTTACCTGCACCGCCTGCACCTGAGTTCATGATATGGTGCTGTGGTTTTTAGTTTTACTTACTATGCTTCAAACTTAAACGTTGTAACCCACTACGAGATGGAAATATTGAAATAGTCTCTATTTATGCTGTTGCGGTTGTTGGGGAGACAAACTCAAATAAATTTCCAATGTTCTTAAAATATTCAAGGTAGACACCATCAGGGCACCGCTCAGGTATTTTCCATCCATGAAATTTAGGGATCTTTCTTGTCCTAAATATCTCAGGGATCCTGCTGAGATCGTAACAACGCTATGAGGGAGACCTTGTTACCATCAGAGACAAGGCAAAGCTGGAGGAGCGGATTAGTGTACGCAAAGTAGTCCATGAACTCCTAAAAGGAGAAGAACGAGACTGAAGCTGAGATTTGGTACAGGTTGTATAAGACTGAGTAATGTGTGCAAAGACAAATCATATACTGTACAATAAACAAGAGAGCAGCAATACGAAAGTACAATGACGAAGAAAATAACATAAATGCTGGCGTGTATCCTCCTTGTAAAGGGATTTCTGTGAGGAGAAAAGATCTTACAAAAAGCCATGATGCAGTTATTTCAGGGAGCTTTGGAAGAGACTCAGTAACTTTTATGGAAGAAGGGAGCCAGGTGAGTCTCTGTGGAAGAAGCACTGCGGGTAACAGAATTCAAGAATCAGAGCAGCAACAGAGTCAGGCCAAGCAGAGCCAAAGCAGTAAAGACTACTGTGAATACCCAAGAGTGTTGTGAATAAAACATCCCCGAAAATCACATTCATTTCTTCAGAGAAAGCGGAGAAGCCAAAGAGAAAAGAGTAGGCGTGTGAGATGTAAGCTATGATCATTACAAAAATACTTTTCTAGGATATAGCAGTATCTTGATGCTGACTTCGTATTGTAGGCATTTTTGGTTCATTTATATTAGTAAATGTGCATATTTAATCCATAAATAACGTTACTGGTTTACATTGAGTTTCACTGCCATGTGTGAGCTAAAAGTTTGCAGGACTGTTGTGCGAGTTCTGGATTCTGGTCCACCAAACGTTTTGGAGCTTTTTAAATTAAACGTCACATTCAACAGTTCCTTGTGGCCATCATACACAGGAGACCACGCCTGCAGTGTGCAGCCAGAGCAGACATTGGACGAAGGAGCCTGTTGATGTTTGCGACTTTCCACCATGGTAGCCAAAAGCCACTGCACATGGTTGAAGGCTGTGCACGCAGAAGGCAGGCCAAGTACAGATGTCTAACAGCCTGATTCATCATTGTGAAGTTTTGCGAGTCTGAAATAGCGATTAATAAGGAATCGCTATTCCAGACTCGCAAAACGGGATTCATGTAGGAATCGCAATATTTTTTGCGATTCCTACAGGTTCCTTATTTGCGATTAGCTAATTGCTAATCGCAAATAAGGAATAACTCCCCATTCATTCCTATGGGCCTAAAGGCCCATAGGAATGAATGGGGAGTCATTCCATATTTGCAATTAGCAATTAGCTAATCGCAAATGAGATTGCGATTTCAAGGGTGCAGGGGTGTCCAAAGGACACCCTGTAAAACCCCTGAAATGTAAATTCACACAGATGTTACACACACACATGTCCAAAGGACATGTGTGTGTGTAACATGCAACTTAGAAAAATGCATTTAAATGCATTTTTCTAAGTTTTCGCTATTTACCACAAGGTTTGACCTCGTGGTAAATAGCGGCCCGAAATTGCGAAATCGCAATTTTTAAATGTTTCATGATTAGCATTTAAGCAATCTCTAATAGTGATTCCTTAAATGCTAATCCTCGCAAATTTGCGAATTCTTTATTAGCGAATTTTGCATTTGGAATGATGAATCCCAAATGCAAATCTTGCACTCGCAAAGGGCCAGATTCTCAGAATCTGCCCCTTTGCGAGCGCAATTTCGCTTGATGAATCTGGCTGTAAATTCTTTCTATTTTTTTCCCTCAGAATTATTGATTCCTGTGCAGGGTTCATGAATACTGAGACCACGGGGCCAAGAAAGGCTCTATGATTTGCACCTCACTCCAATATTTATGAATCATGGGATGAAACATGCATTTCACATTCATTTTAAATTATGGGATGAAAGACCAAACAAGTTGCGCCTCCTGCAAGCCAAGCACGCTCTTGAACCTAGACGCCAAATTATACTGTAAGATTCTAGTCACTCTCCTAGAGAATGTTATGCTGTTTCTTGTTAAAGCAGATCAAGAGGGGTCATTAAGGGAGGCAAACCCATGATAATTTGAGGAGGGTGATACATATTATCAAAAAAGTGCAGAAAGTAGACATCCCTGCGGCCCTTCTCTCACTAGATGCAGAGAAGTTCTTTGATCGGGTCGATTGGGCCTTTATGACTCGAACAATAGAGAAAGTTTGGGTTCAGCGAGACCTTCATAGGCATGGCGCGGGCTAACTACTCCACTTCTAGATCTGGGGTTCTGGTGAATGGGGAGAACTAGACATGGTTGTCCGTTATCTGCCCTACTTTTTGCCCTCAGCATTGAGCCTGTAGCGGAGTGATTCAGACCAACCCAGACATAGGAGTGGTGCATTTTGGGACAGACGAGCACAAGATCTCTCTCTTTGCAGATGATGTGTTGCTCCCAGTCACAAAGCCACTGTCTTCTCTCTCGACCATCCAAACGGACCTCACCTCTTTTGAAAAAGCCTCAGGTTTAAGGTAAATCTGTCAAAGTCCTATCTCCTCAATCTAATACTGCCCAAGGAGACAATGAGGGTCATAGAAGAGATATCCCCTTTTCAAAGCACACACAAAGACATCACATTTCTGAGCATTAATCTTACCTCTAAGCTATGGAATCTTTACGGAGCTAATTATCCCCCCTTGTTGTGGCAGCTTAAAGAGGATCCGGCCAGGTGGAGAACTTCCTACACCTCCTTGATAGGACGTATCAACGCCATCAAAATGAATAATCTTCCTAACCTCCTTTATCTCTTTCAAGGCCTACCGATACCGGTACAAAGGGATCTCTTTGCTGACCTGAAAAAGATAATCACTAAGTCATTTGGCAGAGCCAAAGGGTGCGGATTTCCCACCGTCTGTTAACTAAGGCACAAGTGGAGGGGGGAGTTTGGCACTTCCGGACTTCCTGGGTACTCCAAGGTGGCACAACTCCGGGTGATCACAGATTGGTCCCTCCATAAATCTGAAAAAGTCTGGCTCCATATGGACTAACAAATAGTGGGCAGTACGATTTGGGATCTCCTCTGGTGCTGATATTAGCACCCCCACAGCTACCACCTTACAAGTTTGGGATGACCTTACCAGGTTGGTGCCCCTAATCACTTTCCCTTCTCCGTACACTCCCATTCACTTTAATCTCGAGTTCCTACCAGCTCACCAAGAGGGGCCTTTGGAAGACTGATGTGAGGGAGGTTGCCTTATGATCTCTGATCTTTTTAAAAAGGGGAAGTTAATGGCATTTGAAGAATGCGCCAAAACATTCAAGGTTCCGCAACTGAAAAATTCCACTACATACAGCTTAAACACTGGGTTCAGCAACCTCAGATAAGGCTGGCCGCAACTAGAGACTTACTCCCAATTGAAAAGTTTACTCAACTGGGGATATCTACAAAGGGGACCATCTCATTCCTTTACTCATTCATACAGGCTCTGAGTCCCTGTTCAACATGAGACACCAAGGGTTTTAGGATTCCATTCTTGCTACCCCTCTGGGTGAAAAACAATGGGGCGCCCCATATAAAGACATTTCCAAATACAATAATTACATGTTTTTAAGAAAGGCGCATTATAAAATTATGTATGAGTGGTACTTGTACCTTCAGAAGCTACACAAAACATTCCCTAGCATCTCAAATAGATGTTGGAGGGGTTGCGGGCTCCTGGGGGACATCAGGCATATCTGTTGGGACTGCCCCTCAATCCAACCCTTCTGGAAAGAAATGTTATCCCAAATTAAAACGATCCTGGGTTATTCAATTCTGGCTGCAATGGAACACACACTCCTGGGGATTCGGGATCCTGGCCTGAAACATCAAACGCAAGGGGATAACTCTGTAATATGGCTGTGCTTGGGGGCTGCCAAGAAGGCAAAAGCTGCAGCGTGGAAAAAGGGTGAAGCCCCCTCCCTTTCACAATGGCATGCCAGGCTATGGCAAGCACTGGTAATAAAAAGAATGGCAGACATAGTTGAGGATTTTAAAAAAGGGTTCGACCATAACTGTACCCCACTGGTAGCATACTTGTCAGAAGGTTTGCCCCTCTTTGCTTGTGGGCCCAGATTGAGGGCCCTTCACCTCTTTCATATCTAACATTCTGCATGGCTGCTTCTCCCGGGACAGGGAGCACCAGGGGCTCGATTCGGGCAGTGCCCATATTAGACTGTCCTCGCTTGTGACCAACCTTGAACTTTTGCTGCTGTTTAGTTTTGTTTATTTTTTAAGTTATTTAGGAGGCATGGGTGTGGGTGGGAGATGCGAGTTCCAAAGAATACCATGAACCAGAATGGGAGTAAATAGAGATGTGGTACTTGTCAACCCTAAACTCAACCAGTGGCGGGCCATAAACAATGCTGTCAATTCAGGTCGAGACCTATGAAGGTCATTAGGATGATGGGCGGACTTAGTCTGCCGCCATCCTATCGGATAATGGGACCGCCTGCCATAAGGGCAGGGGTCCCATTGGGGGCATTAGGATGCGCCCGCCACAGTGGCGGGCGCATCCTGCATTTTTAACATTGTGGCAGGCGGTGCTCTCAGCACCGCCCGCCACAATGCTAAAAATACATGTATGCATTTGCATACACAAAGCGGCTGGCACCGCGTGGGGCCTGCCGCATTGCGTTTGCAAATGCAGGGGGGTACCACTGGTACCCCCCATGTGCACCCCCCATCTCGCCTTCACCATGGTGGCCCGCAGGGGGCCCCCGAAGTGAAGACAGCCTGCCTTTCCATGGCGGCATTGCCGCCACGGAAAGGCATCTGTTTTGGCCCATGCTAATATGGCTGGCGGTTGTCTGATAGACACTGCCACCATATTAAACCTTTTTGTCCACCGTGGTCCCCCCGCCATAGTAATATGGTGGGGGGAAATGGGTGGCGGGCGGGTGAGGATGTCTGGCAGATTGCCACCACCCGCATGGCGGTGGCGATCCGCCAGACTTCCTAATGGGCCCTCTAGTACACAAGATGAATATGTTATTTGATATTGAGTTTCCTGTATCTCTCGATCTGTAAGCTATGCTGGTGGCTCCCACCACTGGTTATCTTGTACTGTTCTAAAATGAAAAGCAATAAAAACATTTTGAAATAAATTATAGGCTGGCATTGGCCGGGGATTTGGGTTAGGCTCACCATGCCATCTTATGGCCTTTTTCATTTAATTTTTCTCACCTTGGTAGGCAATGGCAGAGGGAACTGATTTTATTTGTTATGGCCAACATATCAGAGTGTGATAGGTAAGTGAATCCAGAGGACGATATTCAAAGCCAAAATTCACAATGGGAGGAGAAGTTCCCTCATGTAATTGTGTGCCTTTATCTTTTTTAATTGGATTCACAAATCCTCCATGGATTTCAACATCTATGAAAGCCAAATCTAAAAATAAGTGACTTTGTGGTGCTCTAGAAACGAAGTGTACAGAGATTCTGCTGACAGTATTTACAGGGAGAGTGGTATTGGATGTTATAGGCATTGTCTATTCATGAACGCCATCAATGGAGTCAGCAAGAATGGGGAATACGTATCGATGGATGGATGGATAGATAGATAGATAGATAGATAGATAGATAGATAGATAGATAGATAGATAGATAGATAGATAGATAGATAGATAGATAGATAGATGGGTGGGTGGGTGGGTGGGTGGGTGGGTGGATGGGTGGGTGGGTGGGTGGATGGATAGATAGATAGATAGATAGATAGATAGATAGATAGATAGATAGATAGATAGATAGATAGATAGATAGATAGATGGGTGGGTGGGTGGGTGGATGGGTGGGTGGGTGGGTGGATGGGTGGGTGGATGGATGGATAGATAGATAGATAGATAGATAGATAGATAGATAGATAGATAGATAGGTGGATGGATGGATGGATGGATGGATGGATGGATGGATGGATGGATGGATGGATGGATGGATGGATGGATGGATGGATGGATGGATGGATGGTAGGATGGATGGATGGATGGTAGGATGGATGGATGGATGGATGGATGGATGGATAGATACATTTTTTATGGAAAAACACTGAAATTGACCAGTTATTGTCATAATTATATCAAGTAACTATAACTTGTGCCCTAAGGGAAATATAACTTGTGTTCCTGCCATGCATTGTTTTCTCATCAAACATTTCACTGCAAATTTTGCTGTAATATTGTTAATAGTGTCATAGATGTTTGCATGAGTGATGTAATATGTGGGGTAATTAGCAGTGTATGGCAAGGGTGGTCAACCCTCGCATGCAGCTAACCCTTTGCTGTGCTGTGTTCAGTGGGCGGTTGGCCTCAAAACCTACCATGTGGCCAACACACTGAAAGGCAGCCAACCCAACATTGCAGAGGGCCTACAGTCGTGCATGGCAGGGTGTTGGACAGCCGGCGGCCAACCCCCTCATGAAGCCAACACCCCCAATTGCTGCCAACCCCACATTGCCTGCAGCCTTTAGAGGCTTTATAGTCTATTAGAGGCTTGGGGAGAGGGGCCCTGTTGCCCCACCCCACAAAAAATACAGTGAGCTCAAGGAGATGTGGTCCACAGTTTGAATGCAGCCTGGGGAGGAGCCACATGCCCGTTCCCTAAAAATTACTTAGGGTCCCTGGGGCCAAAAGGATCTTAGGCCCCCGAGGATGTGGTCCCCTAAAAAATACATCACGCCTCTTGGAATGGGGTCCCCAGAGCTGAAAATGGCCTTCATAGGGGGGCCACATGTGCCCCAGTCCGTAAAATAGCATTTTCCCCCGGGTTTTGCCCCACCCCAGGTGGCTGCTGCAGATTTTATGCAAATTTGTGTAAAAAAGTAAAAAAAATAAAGGGGCATATTTCCAACGAGTTGCGATATTTATCGCTAACTAGGCTTAGCAACAAATTTTTTATCGCTAAGCATTGCCGGAAATTATCGCTGAGATAACGTGCTATTAGCAACATTTATCTCCAAAGCGATAATTTTTCCAGCGATAGCGTGAATATCGCCGAGAATTCAGCGATGTTCGCGCATTAGCGATGAAATGCTCTTAGCCATGTTATCCACCTCCCATTGGATAATATGGCTAAGAACTGGTCTGAGCAGGCATTCGTTTTTGGAGATAGTGGGAATATTTCCATCGCTACGCCCGCCTTGCTAATAGGCGATAGCAACATTAGCGACTGCTTTCAGTCGCTAACAGATTGGGTACGCCCACTTTGCATGTCATTAGCAATAAATATCGCTGACATGCAAAGCGGGCCCCAAACCGCTCGCTAGCGCCTAAAAGCTGTCGCTAACATCAGTTAGCGACAGCTTGCTAATATAGCGATAGAATTATTGCCGCTTAGCGGCCAAAAACAGCCGCTAAACCGGCGATAATTGCCTATCGCCCCCCCTTGGTAATATGCCCCACAATGTTTTTGACTCCAGGCGAGTTCCCTCTGAGTCTCCAACACCAGGCCTAGGAGGTCAGGGTATCTGTACCCTACCTCCTTATGTCCTCTTTTTAGCATTTTTCTTAGAACTCAGAACCGAACCCGAGTTCTAAGATGGCTGCCAACACTTCGTGGTTTAGGTGGTGGAAGCCAATTAGATCTCAATTTGAGCCCCACGGGTCCTCTGTGGTGTTAAATATAAAAAACATTTTTAAACTGAGGGCATATTAGCAAGAACCTCGTTAAAATTATTGCCGTTTTGGTGGCAGGAAACTGCTGCTAAAAAGGCGAGATTGGGCTTTCTAATATGCATTATAGAATTCCAATAGAAGCCCAGGTTAGATGTCCTGCACATCGAACCTGGGTTTCTATTGTAATTCTATAATGCATATTACCAAGCCAATTATCGCCATTTTAGCGGCAGTTTCTTGCTGCTAAAACTGAGATTATTTCAATGAGGTTCTTGCTAATATGCCCCTTAGTTTCTCCAAAACTATTGAACAGAATTACACCAAAAACACAAAAAGCACTCTTTCTTGACCAAGCTATAGCTTATTTTGAAATTTCGCACCCTACCCATAAAAAATAAATTGAGGCTTGAGGGATGGGGTCCAAGGGCAAACACTGCCTTGGGAGGGGGGGCCATGTGCTCCTTCCCTAAAGACCTCTTTGAGCACACAGGGATGACGTCCCTGGGGCTGAAAATGGCCAGGGGAGGGAGTAGTGTGCCCTCTCCCACCAAGAAATACATCAGATCTTGTGGGATGTGGTCTCTGGAGCCACAAGTGCCCTGAGGAAGGGGGCCATGCGTGCCCCTAAAAAATAAAAACCTTTTACCCATGGGTTTAAAAAAGAAGCGTGAAGGACCACGCTTCTTTTTTAAAACATTTTTTGCCACAGATCCCTGCAAATTTTGGTAAAAATTAAAAGAAATGTTGGTCCCAAGATTGACCCACTGGGACCTTACCACCAGACCAAGGGGGTCAGGATATCTGCACCCTACCTTCTTATGAATTTTTGGTGTTTTTTTCCTAAGATGTCTCCCACCACTTCCTGATTGAGGTGGTGGCCGACAATCATATCTCACTTTAAGATCTCTCTCCTCCGTGGCATGAAATGTACAATTATTTGTACCGAACTTTCGCCAAAACTTCAGAATGGATTTACGCCAGAGTACAAAAAGCGCTCTTTCTGGACTAAGCACTATGTTACAGTAAAATTTGGTGAAAATCCGTTCAGCAGTTTGGGCTGTAGGGGCGTTTTCCGATCCCCCGCTTGACGAATCATCCTGAAACTTTCTGTGATAAGCTGGTCAAAAAGTAACCCTTTGGGGGAAATTTTGTGGAAATTTGTTGAATTGTGTCAAAGTTATTAGTTATGAAAACACGATCCTAACTCTTACTACCCAGTGGAAAAACCTGGGTTAAAGTGACGTTATAGCTGGGTGAAAATGGCTATAAAAACATAACGTTTTAAAATCAAACATCCACTGCAATTCAGCAGGTTTAATTAATTGATGGAACTATAACTCATGCCCTGGCCATGCACAGTGTTATCATGATGATGTCATTTTGGATGTCATCATTGATGTTTGCAATGATGTAATAGAACATGCCATGAGTGATGTATTAAGTGAGACCATAAGCAGCACAATACATTTACTGGCTTGGTGGGCCATGGGGACAGGCCCATAGCCACCCCTGCCTTGCCTGCTTCTCTGCCAAAACCCATCATGAATGCCACATGAGCACGCTGCATTGGTTTGGTCCTGACGTGCCCGAGCAGCTATTGTTTCTTCTCCCTTCAGATGAGAGTAATTCCATGTTTCCTGCCAGTGAAAATGTAGACGAGAAGTTACCTTTCTGTTCTCTGTCTGCACTCTCCTGGGCAGCGAACAATGGTGTGTCCTGGGGAATAGGGTCTCCAGGACACTGCCTGTAATTTGGCTACACAGTATGGGTTCACTGGGCCATCATAGGGCTTGGCGAGGGGGGACCCTCATAACCCATTTCTGAAATGAATATTAGATCCCAGGGATGCAATTCTTATGGCCATTAAATGGTATGGGCAAGGGCCACTCCCCTAATAAGAATTATGTGATGACACCCCGGGCCCTGCCCCACTCTGAGGGGGGTTTCAACTAGGAAAGGGCAAGATGGCGCCATTGTAAGATGCAAGCTCGCGTCACTCTTCTTTGCGATGCTAACTAACAAGGAAAAGAAGCACCATTTTGGATGCCGAGGAGGCGGTCTGGTTTCCATTTCCATGAACTCTGTAGGCGAAGCGTGCTCCAAGTTGAATCACAGCACCACCTGATGCTCCAGTCAGTGGCCAGCATCTTGTTAACCACTTCACTGGTGCTGCATGGTTCTGATGTTTTTCGCTCCGGTCCTGGATTAAAACTGCAAGAAATTGAAGAATGCCCGGCTGTGGGTCCAAGAAAATGGGCGGACTCCCTCCTTCCTTGCTGGACTCCGTAAGGTGATGAGGGGGGGGGGGGGGTACTACGAAGGGACACCCGACAGGGGAAATGCTAAACCCAGTGGTTGGGCCAGTGGTATTAGGACTCAACCTGGCAAAGGAGATTCAAAGGGGTCCCAACCTCTAATCTCTATCTAATTCTCTGGCATGTATAAAGGTCATCCAACGGACCTTAAAGGGTGGAGTTGTAACAGGGGTCTGGGTTAAACACTGCTAGCCTGCGGACAGAGGGAAGGGTGGATGCCCCGTCTAACAAAAGGAAGCTGAGGTACAAACAATCCCAACGTACCTCAGAATGAGACACCAATCCAAAGTAATGACCCCCATTTTTGCACCAAGGACAGGCGAGGGGACACTAAATGATGTACCTTCAACTCTGGTCATGCATCACGAAGGCGCCACTAGCAACAGTCCTAGCGATGTGGGTCCGGATCACAATTCCATTATACAGGCCCAGCTGAGTGATGTCCACATAGGATTCCAACACATTAACTAGTCTGCGACATTTGCCCACCAGAAGACTCATCCTACCAAAGCCATGTTGGTCGCCTCGGGGATGTCCTTGGTCAGTACGGGGCTTTTAAGGAGTTGCTCCCAATATGCTCAACTAAATCTCCCGACATATGGGAGACATTCTACTCACTTACGGATGAGTCAGACCTTTCTAATCAGGAGGATTCATCATCTTCCCTGAGTAATGAGCAAGCCTCATATTTTTCCTCCAACGATGCTCCAGATAACACCACCTGTTTAACCCAACATAAAGTTCCTGGGAAGAGCATACGGGGGGAAAAAAAGTAGAACAAGAAAAGGGGAGCTGGCGGTGAAGTTTCTAATGCCAGTAGTAAAGACACCTCAATGGGAAATCATCATTGGGACTATTCAGCTACACAGATGGTCCTTTCGTGAGAGGAACCCAAAGGAACTCCAAAAGAACTCAAGGGGGCAACATCAGGCCTGCTCCTGCAATCTTTAACCATGGAGGGATCTCTGGCAGTAATTCTCCAAAAGATCAAGCAGGTCCTGGAAGAAGCCAGGTGTTTGAGTAGGCGGGCCAGGCTAGCCACAAAACAACTACATGAGAGTCTTAAAAAGATCAACAAAATGTGTTCAGACATCGCTGGTAGAATTACAATGGTGGAAGAACGGACTGAGCACCTGGAAACAGAAGTCAATGCTATTAAACTCCACAAATCCTCATGTGAAGCAATTATGACTGAATTCCTCTGGAAGCTTGAAGATCAGGAGAACAGACAGAGGCGTAACAACCTGAAAGTATTGGGAATGCCCAATGGAACTGAAGGCTTGGATACCAGAGCTTATATTGTATCTTTATTCAAAGGTGCCTTTCCAGCAAAAAAAAAGTGGGACTGGGAGGCAGAAATTCAACGCACCCACAAATTCCCCTTACTATTAAAGAAACCACTGCCCAACAAACTGGAAAGACGTAGGGCGATCTTGGCCTACTTTGGGAACTTACTGTTGCGTCAAGGGATTTTCAAGCAAGCCCGTCTCAACATGAAAAAGGACTTTGGGGATGTCTCGTTTTTTGACCGACCAGATTTTGCTCATTCCACGGTAAAGAGGCGTTTGCGGTTGCAGCAATTGTTTAGCCCACTTCAGCAGAAAAGGCTGAGATATACCTCCAGAAGCCTGTTTGTCTGAAAGTGATATACAAAGGGCATACCCGTAGCTTCACTTCCGAGATTGTGGCCCAGGAATATCTGAAAGGAATTAGCGGGTTTTCAGCTACCAGAGTTTCGGCAATTTATTCTTATGTAGCATCTTCTCCTTCTCGATTTGTGAAATATTAGGTAACAGGCTCCCATTCTTAGCTCGAAATGTCACTAGAGTTTAATGCCTAAATGAGTACTGGTGCACATTAACCGTAACCGGGCATCTTGGTTAAAACCTCTAAGTTTATCTGTGGGGGCGGGTCACGGGATGGGAGCAACGGGGGATGCTTGCTTTCACAGGTGCCATCATTCAGGCATGCTGCCTGTTTGCTCAGTTGGTGGGCAGAGGAGGGAGGGGTCAATGGGGTGGGGGGCACTGGTGGTGGGGTAAGGTGGGCATTACACAAGATGTTAGGAGGAGGAGATGGATGTCAGGGGAAGGGGTAATCACTGAGTGGACAGTATCAATTAGAGATATCTAAAGGAAACTTAAAGAAGAGCTGCGATGATTAAGTTAAGAATCACCTCAGCGGACATTTCTGTGGGCTAAATGATAAGGAAACAGCTGGCTGAGGTAGCCTTGGAAGTACAAGTCCTGGCGGCTGATATAATATGCCTTCAGGAGACACATAATGAGGGAGTTCAGGTATCCCTGCTAGACACATTAGGGTTCAAACTGGTCAGTGGTACTCGCCAAAACTCTCAGACCTGTTGGTTGGCAATCTTGGCTAAAAGGTACCTGATGCAGAGTTCACACAAACGCGCCCAGATAGACTGGGGAGATGGCTCATCTCAGAATTCCGGTCCTGCAGTTTCACTTTGTGTTCAGTACACGGGCCACTTTTACATGATGCAGGCCTATTTGTCTGGCTGACCATCAAATTGGTATCTTGGCCTTCGCCAATTATTTTATGTGGGGACCTAAACATCAACCTTCCCACTAGTTGGTCATGTGTGGAGCAATATAAGTATTGTGGAAGGAAACCAAGGATATTCTAAGCTCTAAAAGGCCTTTGTAAAGATCACATCCTGATGGATGTTTGGCAAATGAAGAGACCAACTGAACAGGGATGTAATTTCTTTCCTGTCCTCTTCAGTGGTACGTGCAACTAGATGTTGTCTCACAGTCCATAAGGAAAGAGTGTGATATTGAAATTTACCCTCGGGTCATATCTGACCATGATCCTCTTGTTCTAGCGATTACAAAGGGCAGACCCTGCAAAAAGGGCAATAATTGGAGCTTCGAGCATGCACTATTGGTCAACAATGAATATCTTAATCATATAAGAAGTTCAATACCATTATTCCTCAGAGAAAATCTAGGCAGCATGTCATTGGAGATTGTCTGAGATGCACTGAAAGTGGGGATTTGGGGAGAAACCCTGTAGTTCACAATGACTAGGGTGAAGAAAGAAAAACAGGAAATCCGGGAGCTATGTGCCACACTTGTCTTGAAAGAGAGGGAATTTAGAACTGCCACACAACTGGTGGTGAAACTCAAGAGATACAAATGGGGATTATGTTAGCTAAAGCAGGTAGTAATGAGGTCACATTTTCAAAGATAGCTGATAAATTCACAGTTTATAGGGAGCAAGCTTATGAAAGCGGCAAACAAGCTGGTCATATTCTTGTTATAAGGACCAGACAAAAGGATGGTATACGTGAAGTTAGGGAAATTCAGGATCCAGTACGGGGTATGATTTCTGATCCGGTAGGAATCAGGTAGGCATTCAAAAGATTCTACCAGGCACTGTGCCCAGAAACTGGCAAGAGGAGGATGATGATATTGTCAATTATTTAGAGTCAACACAGTCCCCCAGATTTAGTTAGGAATAACAGCTTGGTCTAGAGGGGAGTACTCATTGGGAAGAGATCTTAGCTGCTATCTCCTCTTTGGCAACAGGGAAGGCAGCCGGGGATGATGGTATCCCTGCAGACTGTTACAGAGTATTTCCGCTAGAACTGAGGGATTGTCTAATTGGGATGGTTATGCATATATTTGAAGGAAACAAGCCCCCACCCTCTTGTTTGCAGGCAAAGATTGTGGTTTTCCCAAAAAAGAATAACCCTGTAACCAAACGCAGGTCCTATAGACCGATCACATTGATTAACAGGAAGACCAAATGTATTCAAACATTCTAACCTCTATTTTGTCCCCAATTATCAGCAAGGTTATAGCTGGGCAGCAACACAATTTTATACCTGGGAGAAGCACTACAGACCACATTAGACGTGTAACTACACTGTTTGATGCAGCCTAGGTGGTGGTAGACCCTATGGCTGTGATTCTGCTGGATGTGGAGAAATATTTTGATACGGCCTCCTGACATTACCTGTGGAGTGTGTTAGAAAAGATAAATATAGGATCCGAGTTCCGGCTGGCTCTTAAGGCTCTATATGTTAAACCAGAGACCAGGGTGTCACAGGGAAACTCTGGGACTCATTTGAGATTTCAAGAGGGGCCAGGCAGGGGTGCCGATGCTCCCTAATCCTGTTCGTCCTATACATAGACCCATTTATACGCAGGTTTTAGCTTAATGTTAGGATCCCTCCCATGGTTTATAATGGTTGGATACAAAAACACTTATGCTGATGATATTTCCCTAGTAACACCCAAACCCTCTACAGCACTGGTTGAGTTAGAGGAAGAGGTGGCTGAGTTCTGACACATGTTAGGCTATTCACTTAATAGGGATAACACTGTAATATTGGTCAATAACCAGATCTCCATACAGGACTCATGGGTATCCACTAGCGTGCTATATCCAGGAGTTGTCATTGCTCCAGATTTTGATCTTATCATTAAAGATTATCTCAAGCGCTTTATTAAAAATTCCCAAAAAGATTTATAAAGGCTGAACAACATGCACCTATCCCTGGCTGACCGTTGCAATGTTATTCAAATAATTTTTTTCCCCAAAATGCTTTTTGTTTTCATACTATTACTTTAGAGATAGAAAACCTCTGGTTAAAAAAATTTGATGAAATGATCTCCCAGTTTATCTGGTCATACGCAAAACCGAGGGGAGCTCTAAAATTTTTGATGCTTCCTAAATACAGAGATGGGTGGGAGCTCCCACATTTAAAGCTGTATTATTGGTCTACTATTGTGCAGAATATGGGGCCCCTACTGCAAGAGAAACACCCCGCGAACAGGAGCTGAGTATTTCCCCTCCATTTGAATTATTTTTAGGTGAAGGGGTGTGGGGGGAACTATGGAGGCAAATCAAGTTGAACTATTTTAAGAGGGTCCACTTTAAGATCTTACTGAACTCCTTTAAAATCTGGTCAATGGTACATAAACTGGTTTTAGCAAGCTGAATTTCTACACCCCCCTGAACGATAATATGTAATTGCCTAGAATTTTTGGGGATCAGCATACCCTACACTTCTCTCCTATGGATACAAAATAATTTCAACAGATCCGGAGTGAATTCGACATTAGCCATAAAGACTTTTTTAAGTACCTACAGGTCAGGGATTTTTAAAATGTAAGGGAGATGGCCCGATTGGATTCTGAAGCTGCGATTTGATTGATGCTCTGATAGTTGGGCTTAAAACCTCCAATTGGTGTTATTTACTCCCTTCTCAATAAAGGGATGAATTTGTCATCCCCAAATCTAGTTTCCGAGAATCCTTCATTCTGGCTCAGTCGACGTTTTTATCCTTGAAATTACATGTACAGTATTATAAAACCTGTTTTAAATTATAATACACTGCTAGTAGGATTATCAAATGGGGGATGGTAAAGGCTCACAATGCCCTAGATCTCATCTTAGGGGGGGTTGACATTATACATATCTTTGCTACCTGTCAGTCGTTAATGTCGATTAAAAACCAGATCGCAGAATTTGTTAGCACAAAATGTAATATTCCGGTATCTCTGACCCCGCTGTGATTCTGAGTATCTGAAGTTCAGAGGCTGTCAGGAGGGAGGGTGTTGGTCTTTATAGCCATAATCATTTTTCTAACTATGTATAGCCTCAGCATTGCAAGATAATAATCCACCCGTGTTTCAACAATGGCTAACAAGGGTGCTGGCAATATGCAATTTAGAAAAAGCTATTTTTCTTAAGGAAAGGGATTCTTAGTAAAAGGAAGGGTCTTCGGAGATGGGGACCGCTATTGGACTGGATAGAATCAAGGGGTTGAGGAAGTTTAAAACAAAAAAACAGGAAAATAAATAAACAAATAAAGTGGTTAAGGAAGTTACATATGATGCACTTTAACTAGGTGTTTGTTAGGATTTATGTATATTAGTCCAGAAGGGCCTCTTCTCTTTTTATTTAAAAATCTCCCATTGTATGAAATATGATCTGTTCCAATGGTAAACAGATAGTATTTAATTGTATAGCTGGGGTGGGTGGGGTTAGGGTTTTATATTGGGGTAAAATGACAGTCCAGTGAGTGCAACAGTAGGGAAAGCGTTGGATAGCGTAGGGTTAAACATTACTATTCCCACTCCAGAGAGTGAAACAGTAGGGAAAGCGTTGGATAGCGTAGTGATAAAAATTACTATTCCCACTCCAGAGAGTGCAACAGTAAGGAAAGAGTTGGATAGCAAAGGGGTAAAAATTAATATTCCCACTCCAGTGAGTGCAACAGTAGGGAAAGCGTTGGATAGCATAGGGTAAAAATTACTATTCCCACTCCAGAGAGTGCAACAGTAGGGAAAGAGTTGGATAGCGTAGGGGTAAAAAATACTATTCCCACTCAAGGGAGCACAACAGAAGGGAAAGTAAATACTTCATATATTATAAAAAAAATATATATATTAATATCAATAAAAAATTAATTAAAAGTAATTACCAATTTAACACAATATAATAATTAATCAATTAAAAATACAAATAAAAATTAATTATTAAAATTCATTACATATTAATACAAATTAATTACCAATTAACAATTAATTAATTAGCAATTAAAAATTAATTAACAAGTAATTTAAATTAAATACCAATACATAAATTAAAAATATTTAATTAATGACAATTAAATTACTTCCCACCCTATTCCCCTATAAACTCACAACATGCTACCGGAAATACATTTATCAAATTAACATAATTATCAATTAATCAATTAATAAAAATGTATTACCAATTAAAATGTAATTATTTACCAATTAAAAATGAATTAACAATTAATTCAAGATAAATACCAATAAATAAATTAAAATATTTAATTAATTATAATTAAATTGCTTCCCACCCTATTCTCCTATAAACCCACAACTCGCTATGGAAAATAAATTAATACAATTAACTTAATTATCAATTAATCAATTATGTAAAATTATTCCCAATTAAAATTTAATTAATTACCAAATTAAAAAATAATTAACAATTAATTCATAATAAATACCAATAAATACATTTTAATATTTAATTAATTATAATTAAATTACTTCCCACCCTATTCCCCTATAAACCCACAACCCGCTACAGAATTAAATTATGCAAAAATTAAATAACATAAAATTCATCACATTCACCCCAGTCCAAAGATCTGGGCCCAAATCCATCGTTTTTTTGCACTCCACACCACCCTGGGTTAGACAATGGCGATATGCAAATCAGCTCTGACCCTGTGCCACATGGGAACAGTCCAGTCCGAACTACAAAAGCCATGTCCTTCCCAGAACGGAATCAAGCATCCGAGGACCGGACCGGTTTCGAGGTAACACCTCTCATCAGCCCGGCTAGCTTGACTCCAGTGGTGTGGAGTACCGGGGACCCACGTCTGAGCATCCCCAGCGCACTTATGGCGAATTTGCAAACAAAACAGGTGATGGACCGAATGTGGATCAATGTCACACATTCACCCCAGTCCAAAGATCTGGGCCCAAATCCATCGTTTTTTTGCACTCCACACCACCCTGGGTTAGACAATGGCGATATGCAAATCAGCTCTGACCCTGTGCCCCATGGGAACAGTCCAGTCCGAACTACAAAAGCCATATTCTTCCCAGAACGGAATCAAGCATCCGAGGACCGGACCGGTTTCGAGGTAACACCTCTCATCAGCCCGGCTAGCTTGACTCCAGTGGTGTGGAGTGCCTGGGACCCACGTCTGAGCATCCCCAGCGCACTTATGGTGAATTTGCAAACAAAACAGGTGATGGACCGAATGTGGATCAATGTCACACATTCACCCCAGTCCAAAGATCTGGGCCCAAATCCATCGTTTTTTTTGCACTCCACACCACCCTGGGTTAGACAATGGCGATATGCAAATCAGCTCTGACCCTGTGCCACATGGGAACAGTCCAGTCCGAACTACAAAAGCCATGTCCTTCCCAGAACGGAATCAAGCATCCGAGGACCTGACCGGTTTCGAGGTAACACCTCTCATCAGCCCGGCTAGCTTGACTCCAGTGGTGTGGAGTGCCTGGGACCCACGTCTGAGCATCCCCAGCGCACTTATGGCGAATTTGCAAACAAAACAGGTGATGGACCGAATGTGGATCAATATCACACATTCACCCCAGTCCAAAGATCTGGGCCCAAATCCATCGTTTTTTTGCACTCCACACCACCCTGGGTTAGACAATGGCAATATGCAAATCAGCTCTGACCCTGTGCCCCATGGGAACAGTCCAGTCCGAACTACAAAAGCCATGTTCTTCCCAGAACGGAATCAAGCATCCGAGGACCGGACCGGTTTCGAGGTAACACCTCTCATCAGCCCGGCTAGCTTGACTCCAGTGGTGTGGAGTGCCTGGGACCCACGTCTGAGCATCCCCAGCGCACTTATGGCGAATTTGCAAACAAAACAGGTGATGGACCGAATGTGGATCAATGTCACACATTCACCCCAGTCCAAAGATCTGGGCCCAAATCCATCGTTTTTTTGCACTCCACACCACCCTGTGTTAGACAATGGCGATATGCATATCAGCTCTGACCCTGTGCCCCGTGGGAACAGTCCAGTCCGAACTACAAAAGCCATGTTCTTCCCAGAATGGAATCAAGCATCCGAGGACGGGACCGGTTTCGAGGTAACACCTCTCATCAGCCCGGCTAGCTTGACTCCAGTGGTGTGGAGTGCCTGGGACCCACGTCTGAGCATCCCCAGCGCACTTATGGCGAATTTGCAAACAAAACAGGTGATGGACCGAATGAGGATCAATGTCACACATTCACCCCAGTCCAAAGATCTGGGCCCAAATCCATCGTTTTTTTGCACTCCACACCACCCTGGGTTAGACAATGGCAATATGCAAATCAGCTCTGACCCTGTGCCCCATGGGAACAGTCCAGTCCGAACTACAAAAGCCATGTTCTTCCCAGAACGGATTCAAGCATCCGAGGACCGGACCGGTTTCGAGGTAACACCTCTCATCACCCCGGCTAGCTTGACTCCAGTGGTGTGGAGTGACTGGGACCCATGTCTGAGCATCCCCAGCGCACTTATGGCGATTTTGCAAACAAAACAGGTGATGGACCGAATGTGGATCAATGTCACACATTCACCCCAGTCCAAAGATCTGGGCCCAAATCCATCGTTTTTTTGCACTCCACACCACCCTGGGTTAGACAATGGCGATATGCAAATCAGCTCTGACCCTGTGCCCCGTGGGAACAGTCCAGTCCGAACTACAAAAGCCATGTCCTTCCCAGAACGGAATCAAGCATCCGAGGACCGGACCGGTTTCGAGGTAACACCTCTCATCAGCCCGGCTAGCTTGACTCCAGTGGTGTGGAGTGCCTGGGACCCACGTCTGACCATCCCCAGCGCACTTATGGCGAATTTGCAAACAAAACAGGTGATAGACCTAATGTGGATCAATGTCACACATTCACCCCAGTCCAAAGATCTGGGCCCATATCCATCGTTTTTTTGCACTCCACACCACCCTGGGTTAGACAATGGCGATATGCAAATCAGCTCTGACCCTTTGCCCCATGGGAACAGTCCAGTCCGAACTACAAAAGCCATGTCCTTCCCAGAACGGAATCAAGCATCCGAGGACCGGACCGGTTTAGAGGTAACACCTCTCATCAGCCCGGCTAGCTTGACTCCAGTGGTGTGGAGTGCCTGGGACCCACGTCTGAGCATCCCCAGCGCACTTATGGCGAATTTGCAAACAAAACAGGTGATGGACCGAATGTGGATCAATGTCACACATTCACCCCAGTCCAAAGATCTGGGCCCAAATCCATCGTTTTTTTGCACTCCACACCACCCTGGGTTAGACAATGGCGATATGCAAATCAGCTCTGACCCTGTGCCCCATGGGAACAGTCCAGTCCGAACTACAAAAGCCATGTCCTTCCCAGAACGGAATCAAGCATCCGAGGACCGGACCGGTTTCGAGGTAACACCTCTCATCAGCCCGGCTAGCTTGACTCCAGTGGTGTGGAGTGCCTGGGACCCACGTCTGAGCATCCCCAGTGCACTTATGGCGAATTTGCAAACAAAACAGGTGATGGACCGAATGTGGATCAATGTCACACATTCACCCCAGTCCAAAGATCTGGGCCCAAATCCATCGTTTTTTTGCACTCCACACCACCCTGGGTTAGACAATGGCGATTTGCAAATCAGCTCTGACCCTGTGCCCCAATTTGAACAGTCCAGTCCGAACTACAAAAGCCATGTCCTTCCCAGAACGGAATCAAGCATCCGAGGACCGGACCGGTTTCGAGGTAACACCTCTCATCAGCCTGGCTAGCTTGACTCCAGTGGTGTGGAGTGCCTGGGACCCACGTCTGATATCATATCATCTATAATCCTGTTTTTAAAACAGATGTACTATTTATTAGCAAACTAGCGTCTACACTGACACATTCTCTGATGATGTTTATGCATGCTAGTGATTTGTGACAGTCTAAGTTGCTCATTGAAACTTTACTCTATAGTGATGGCTGAGTATAGTTTTGTTTTATGACATACTGACCAGTTTCCTTAGCTCTCTCTTCTTGTGATCAATGAATGTAGTAGTAGATTGCAATGAAATAATCTGTTTGCTAAGACCTTTCTCTAGGGTGATGACTCAGTGTAGTAGACATATAGCCAGTCTCACCTCCATGTATACACCTTTCTCCAGGATGAAGAATATTTTTACGAGCCGTATTTCATTTACCAGCAAATGCGTCCCCCGCCCAAGTAAGGATGGAGTTTGGGCTGACCAACCTGCAACATGCAAGGCAAGGCAACTTCATAAAAGTATGGAACCAAATAAAAAATGACCATCAAAATGAAATATCGCAACTCTTATGGAGAGAAATAAATAAGGACACAAATTCTACTGCGAGGATCTACCTAAGGGAGGCAATAAAGGAATTTGTGATCACGCCAATATGGGAAAACAATATAATCAAGTCATCGTTCAAGAAAATAATTAATAAAACTGCAAACCATCTATCCATCTTAAACGATAAAGCTATCCTCACCAAAAGAAAACACGCATGGACGATAATTAATGGATATAAAAAGAAGGAAATCCAACAATACCTGGTAACACCATGGACAGAAAAAAAAAAACAGGTCTTCCTCAAAGCCAGATTTGGAACTATGCGAGGCCAATGTCACCTTCCCCCGTGGGAGAGACCGACAACCCAAAATAAATGCAGACTGTGTAACAACGGTGAGGAAGATATGCTTCATCTTCTCTGTATCTGCCCTACGCTTTTACAGGAGAGGAAATCGTTACTAAAGTTTCCCTTCAAAGTACGTGGTATTAGGACATGTAGACAGGCCTTGATCAATTGCATGAACTCGAACGACATTATTTTAAACGCTATCTTTGTGAAGTTTTTAAGTATAGTCAAAAGCAAATTAGATGTAATGCCTATTGTAGATATTTAATTACTTACAAAATGACATTTTTAGTGTTTTTGTCCGAGAACACAGTTTTTAGTCTTTGTCTGAGATGTGTAATATTGTAAGATTTTAAATAATCATCACAATTACTTACTTAGTGGTTTATGACACAGTGACCTGCACACTAAAACCGCTCCAGTGGTTCAATGTTGTAGTGGTTTTGTAAACCTGACATTTGAACTAAAACCTCTTACCAGTTTAGGAATACTGTTTGCAATAGGCTAGCATGTACAGTTAGATGCTTTACTTTGGTCATTAGTGTTTAGAGTAGAAGAGACAGGAGTATCCACTGAGAATAGTCTCTCAGATGATTATTGAGTGTAGTAGTTAGTAAGGTTACAGTTAGGTCTGTGCTGTATGTCTCTTGACTGTGTTTTCTTGTTATTTTCAGAAAGTTTAAATGGTATTTTATGACATATATTGAAGTTTACTTTCCTGGAAGATGTAATTTGAGATATCATCAGTGATGTCATTGACCATGTCATGAGTGATGTAATATGTGAGGTCATAAGCAGTGCATTGTGTGTGCCTAAGTTATAGTTTGCTCAGGCAACTATAAGTTCTGAATTTCTATGAGTTTGTATGTGTAACATCTTAGCCTGACTATAAGGTCCCTGTAACCTTTGTCTTTTCAGAGAAAAGAAATATATATTTATAATTTATGTTTATATATATATATTCACTGAAAAAAACATAGGTTATAGACCATATATAGTTAGGAATTAGCATTTACAAAACCTTATTTTACTCACACAAAACCATTAAAATTTGCATATATAGTTAGTTGCACTAACTATATATCGCGCACCCGCAATCCACTGCTGATCATGTCACATATTACATCATTCATGACATGGTCAGTGACATCACTGATGACATCACTGATGACATCTCAAATGGCATCACTGATGACATCACTTGTGACATCTCAAATGACATCACTGATTACATCACTGATGACATCTCAAATGACATCACTGATGACATCACTGATGACATCTCATTTGACATTATTGATCACATCACTGATGACATCATTCATGTGATAATACGATGAACCTCTTCAGACTCTAATATAACCTTAGATACACTCAGTGTAAACAGACACTCACAGACTGTCACTCATCCATGGAGTTACTCACACACCTAGTCAGTCATGCAAAGAATCAATCACACCTCCATTTCCTCAACTATTCAGTTATACACACCTTACTTATTCAAACATATACTAACACATATTTACTCTCTTATACAATCCCTGATACAAGTTCACAATGATCCATACAGCCACTCACACATTCACTGGCTCTTATGCACAGTTATTTATATATGTCAACTCTCACATGTACTGTGTTTTACATATGTACTTACTTTGACATGTAGAACTGAGATATCCATTCACTCACCAATACACTCATGCACACAGTCAACCGCCCATACAGCTGTTTCCACATGCACTTTTGAACCCATACATCTAGTGAATCAACTGCTCACACATCTATGCACAGAGTCATACACCTCCCAGCCACCCAAAATCACACTCAGTCTCCCATACAAATACTTGGGCAACCAATCAATAACCCATATAGTTACTCATATAGCTACTGATCAACACATGCAGCAGTTTACAGAACAACAGACATAATGATGCACAAATTAAGACAGTTTAGTCACTAACCCATGCACTCAGTGAGACACATTTAATCACTCACTCATACAGTCAGTCATGCACCTACTAAATCCTTCATCCAGACACTTATACATCCACTCATTCTTCAATATGTAAGACATATTTTAACTTTACAGAAACATACAGTCACTGGATGTTGTACATTGAATTTTAGACTCTTCATTGGTACCTACATGTTGGTACTTACATAACCCACACAACACAACAGCTCTATTCAGAGCTACCCTACCTCAATGCACTCTAAAATATTATTTTACTATTTCCCTTGGTTTTCCCCTTGTTACGCTTTCCGGAACGCTACCCGGGCGCTAACCGTGCGAAAATTTGAAAAAAAGGTTTTTGTTTTTTTAGAAAACCTAGGGGGTCAGGATATGTCTCCCGTGCCCCCTTATACCCATTCCCAACATTGTTTATCCTCCATCTTGTGACTAAATTTGTTCGAAACACAAGATGGCGGACTCCCGTTACGCTACCGGTGAGCTACCCGGTTCGCGTACCGGGTAGCGCTTCCACCGCAAAAAATCAGAAAAAAATGTATTTTATTTTTTTGCCCCGCGGGGCCCTTTAATAGCCCCCACATCAATCCTACGGGGTCAGGAGGGGTCTACCTTGCCCCTTTCATTCATTTCCCCCTTCGTTTATTTCCATCTCTTGTCTCTCGATCCTACCGAGAGACAAGATGGCGGCCGCTCCGGACTGTTTAGAATGTTGAGAGTCACCGGAGAGCCAATCCGCTTCTCCTCGCGAAGTTCCGTTACGCGTCTGGTACGCGAACCGGGGCGCTAACCGGACGCTGTCACAGATATATATATATTTTTAAAAGTTAATTTCTCAAAATCCACTGGAGCACATATCTTGAGACGTAGCAAAGGCACATCAGGCAAACAGTCTCTACAATTTTGCCAAGTTTCATAGAAATCAATTCAGCCGTTCGAGCTAAAAGTGAGTCCAACCGCCCCATGGAAAACTCAATGTTAAAAACACGTTTTGGGACCCCCCTTTTTCTCGGCCCCCGCTTGACGAACCCCCCCCCCCAAACTTTCAGGGGACGCTCAGAAACAAAATGTGCCATTTTCCTGAAAATTTCAGCCAATTCCGTCCATCAACGCCAAAGTTATTCAACATAGAATTTTCAGAAATTCCTATTCAAAAAAATCCTAACTATATATACCTACTGGCGACCGCCAGTAGGTAATATATATATATATATCTATATATATCTCTATATATCTCTATCTCTCTCTCTCTCTCTCTCTCTATATATATATATATATATATATATATATAATATATATATATATATATATATATATATATATTCACAGTGATGTCATTTGAGATGTCATCAGTGATGTCATCAGTGATGTCACTAACCATGTCATGAATGATGTAATATGTGACATCATCAGCAGTGGATTGCGGGTGCGCGATATATAGTTAGCGCTTATAACTATATATGGAATTTCAATGGTTTTATGCGAGTAAAATAAGGTTTTCTAAATGCAAATCCCTAACTATATATGGCCTAAAACCAATGGTTTTTTCATTGAATTTTCAAGGTTTTGTAAATGCAAATTCCTAACTATATATGGACTATAACCTATGGTTTTTTCTGTGAATTTCAATGGATTTTTAATAGCAAATATCAAAAGCTGTCAAATGTCAAGTACGTGATAGGTAAAAACGTTTTCGTGTTTATGCACGCTGATGTGCTTTGAACGCTGCCCCCCCCCACTCCCCTCTTTTCTCTTAGTAGTACTCTCTCTTTGCAGATAGTGAACGGTAGTTAACGCAGACCTTTACCCCTGTTGTAATCCGTCGTACCTGCTTGTCTCTCCATTTGATTGATTATTATCCAAGCATTTACTGTTTTACAATTGGTTCTCTTTGGATCATTCTCTATTTACAAACAAGCACAAAGTCGCAATACTCTGTTTAGTCTTTGCAGATAGTGAAAAATCGTGTAAAAAAATAAAAGTAATCGAGCAAAATCAGTAGACCACTAATTCGATCTCTTTTTGACCTCGGTAAAATACAACCAAAACAGGTGATGGACCGAATGTGGATCAATGTCACACATTCACCCCAGTCCAAAGATCTGGGCCCAAATCCATCGTTCTACATTCTGTCCATCAACTGTGTTTTTTGCAATTTTCACCCTCGGTAAAATACAAACATTAGGAACAACCCTTCATGAGAAATACGAAAATAGTGAAATGAACTGAGCTCCACACCATGAGGGCTGCAAAACAGCTCGACTCCGCCACCCACACCGCCCAAAATAACGACAAACCCTATGCAAATATTATAAATATACACAACACACCAGCAAAGAAACAGAGTAAAACATTTTATTAAATAACTATTTACATAACTATTTTATACTTTTTATTGCCCGATCCGGCTAGCTCAATCGATCGAGCATGAAACTCATGCACTGATAACAAGCGTTGAGAGTTTGTAGAACGATGGCTTCAGATTTTCCACATACGGTGTAGTGGCGCGAACTGGCAGGGGGCGTTTGGATTCTACCCCTTCCCCAAATAAGATTTTCATACGTGAATGTTTGTTCATGCTTTTTGTCCCTGAGTTGCTTCCATGTCACTGCCTTACACAAATGGCATAAGTCCTGGTTGTTGAGTGCCATACTTCAGAGTTCTAAGCAGCTCTTGTAACACTGTTTAAACCTTATTTGCACCTGCTGCAGCTTCACTATTCAAAGTAAGTGGGGTCCATTTGTGGACCTGACTGCATTGGAAAACAATGTGATACGGTGCCTCCCTAAACCGCTTGACGGAGGCCCCCGAGGGGCGGTGAGATGGCGCGGACTGAGAGGGGGCGCTTGGCTCCTGCCCCCTCCCCAAGTCGTGTTGCCCTGGTGAGGCCTGAGATCGCCCCCGGCATAGGCGGCTGGCTCCCGGGGTCCGGCGGAATTTTTTCCCTTTTGAAGAATCTTCCATTCTGGACCTTGTCCCACAATCCGTTTGACCTGAAGACACGCTGTTGTGGGGCGCCCCTTTACCGTTTTAGTTGCCATTCCGCCCGTTTTTGGTACTCTGTGCCTCTTCCGCCATTCAGCTGTTTACCGCCCGCTCTTGCGACTACAACGTCTCGCTCACCATGTAGTTGAGATGCTCCCGCTCTTAAGATTTAACCGAACTTTTTGGACTGCTGAAAGCGGTTGTATTCCGACCGCTGGTTGGTGGAGACATTTTGACTATATTCTGGACCTGCATTGTCGCGTAATGCGTCATATGACGCGACGCGTTAGCGCACCCGGAAGTGCTCCGGTGCGCAAGGCGCAGCTTCCCGGAAACGATCCAGAGCGCGCCGCGCAGCGGGTAACGTAAGCATAACAGGTCATGTGACTTGTTAATAAAACTTTTCATTGGTTCATTTTACTTTTCTTTTCCTAATTATGTAAGACTAGGTCATGTGACCTAAAAATAACACTTTTCATTGGATTAAAACATTTTTTTTCCCCAAACGATGAAAGCCCCACCTTGTTTCTGGATGTTTCAGACTGAAGCTGGCGTCACCATGAGAGCACCACCATCTCGTAGCTCCGTCGTGGCCATTCCGCAAGCAATCATGGCAGCCGCTCCCCACCGGAAGCCTGCGGGAGTCGACGGCCCCCAAGACTTTTGTACAATCTTCAAGGCTGAGGGGACGCTTTTGAGAATGGAACCCAAGCCCTGGCAGACAAGCGTCCGAGTTCCAAGGTGTCCCAGGGCCATTTTACTGGACCAGGCCCAAATCCGAAGAGCCGCCCGCCATTTTAAGAGTCCTGTGGAAGCCGCCTATCGCTGCACCGCAAGAGTGGGAGCAACTCAACTACATGGTGAGCGAGACGCTGTAGCCGTAAGAGGGGGCGCTAAACAGCTGAATGGCGGAAAAGGCACAGTGTAGCACAAGTGGGCGGAATGGCGACTGAAACGATAAAGGGGCGCCCCACTACAGCAGACAAGCCTCCGCCATGTGCTTCAAAACTGCATATGTATCTCGTGATATCAAGGTTGGGCAACCAGTACACAACAAGCAGTTACGAGTGCCATTTACACCGGCGCCATTTTGGGCGCGGCCGGGCAGGTCCAGGATCTACTGAAACATAACAAATGAGGCTGACGTCTCTGAAGCAGTTGACGAACAGCAGGACATAGCAAATAAACATGAACTCTCTAAAGCTGTTAACTCACTGCAGGACAAAACAAGTGAACCTGAAACCTCTGGAATAATTGTCGCTCAAAAGAACAACACACAAAACTCTGTAGAGCCTGAAGAAAAAAAACAGAAGGGCACTGTAGTTTCAGACACACTTAACACTAATGACTAATGACTAAACAAAGATATCGTCTGTTTATGAAGCAGTTATCATCTTGACAGAATTGACAAAGAAGTGTACAGACACCAATGCTATTAAGAAACACAAGGAAATCCTAACGCATCAGCATTCTCGGAAGAGGTTGACACAGATAACATCTTAAGGAACAAAGAAAGACCTGTTCACTCTTGACACCCCAGGTGCTGTGTATGTTGCACTATAGTGCTGCATCGAGAAAATGGACAACCCTATTGATGTGGATTTTTCATTATTGATTATTGTAAAGAAATGGCGACTCCCCCCTTTAGCAGATTAGCTAAATGTTTGCGTAATTTAGGCATAAAAGTTATATTATTGTTGTTGTTGTTGTTATCGTTATAGTTCTGGTTAATTTCAAAAAATGGTTAAATATATTTACAGTTTTTGTTGCGTTCGTTATATTTAAATGTTAATAAAGTTTTAAAATCTAACTTTGTTGGAGTGCTATATATGTTTAAAAAATCGGGTGAATGGGGCCTTGAATCGGGTTATTGTCATGTGTGGGCTTTGCAAGTGTACTGCTACAAGATCGGACATTTCAAACTCAAATGCACGTTCTTTTTCTTACCTTTCCGAAGCATGGAGCGCAATAGCAGGCAGAGAAAGGGTGATGCACGTGTTGAACACTGCCTGGCCTGGCAAGTTGCTGGCAGTGCCCCCCCCCCGCCCGCTCCTGAAAGAGGGCACACACACACCGCCGCCCCGAGTACTTCACAAATCTTTAAAAGACCATGCGCTTGTTCATGAGGCTTAAATGGTTTATCACCCCTTCTAGAACCCCTGCATCGACCCTCTGACGTTTCCTGGAAGAATTAGCACGTAACACAATACCAAGCCCTGTCAGCTGAAACCCCCGAGAAATCATGGGGCATATTATCAAGGGGGTTTATTTCCGCTTTTTTGGCTTTAAAAGCCAAAAAAAAAAGAGATAAAATTATCTCCCTATTACCAAGCTGTCGCTAACACCAGTTAGTGACAGCTAAAAGGAGATAGCGACCATCTTGGGCCCCGCTTTGCATATCAGTGATATTTATCACTAATGACATGCAAAGTGGGCGTGCCAAGATTTTAGCGACTGGAAACTGTCCCTAACCATCGCTATCTCCTATTACCAACTTTTGGAGATATTCGCGCTAAGCGCGAATATCTCCAAAACCTAACACCTGCCCTGAGCAGTTTTAGCCATGTTATCCAATGGGAAGTGGATAACATGGCTAAAAGCATTTGCTGGATAATGCATGAATATCGCGGACTTTTCAACGATATTCATGCATTGCGGCCGTTTTTTATCGCATTTGCGATAAACCTTGCTAATAGCAAGGTTTATGTGCGATAAAATTCGCCGAAGTGCGGCGATAATTTTTGTCTCTAAACAAGTTAGAGACAAAAATTACCGCTAGTTGTTGGTAATATGCCCCCGGGTTTTTCCTTGCAGGAATCGGGAAGCGAAAGACTAGCACTGAAATCAGTAGTCTCACGCCTGAATCGGGAGGGTTGGCATGTCTGGATACTCTACAGCTGGGGCCATAAACTACATCCGCAGGGCTAGGTGATAGCCTAGGTCCGGCCTGGACAATCAGACACAGAGGAAGAGGGTGCGGTAGTGAATAGGGTGAAAGGGAGGTGTCGGGCGGGCACAGGGTGTGATTCTCAGAGAAGAGCAGCGCAGATGGGGGGAAGTATATGTCCCATGCATGAGAGAGAGAGCGGGGGTGACCAGTGCGTGGGGGAGATGCTTGCGAGGGTGGGGAGCCATGCTGAGGATCAGCGGCGTGCAGAGAGTGGCCCTGGTCAAGGCATCTAAAATGGCTGCCGTGCACGACAAAATTGTGGCATTGGACAAAAACGCAAGATGGCGCAGACAATGTTTATCAATAAGGATTCATTTATAACAAAATATTTACTCGCAGTGACAAAATGGTGGTCAACACTTCCTGATTTCCATCGAATCGAACGTTAACAAACGTCACGCAGCAAAAAAAAAAAAAAAAGCTCACGCACAGAGCAGTTTTTAGCCATGTTATCCAATGGAAGGTGGATAACATGGCTAAGAGCATTTGCTGGATAATGCATGAATATTGCTGACTTTTCAGCGATATTCATGCATTGTGGCCGATGTGCGGCGATAATTTTTGTCTCTAAACAATTAAAACGAAGCACAAAATGGCGAATTCCCGTTTCGCTACCAGTTTGCGGCCCAGTTCGCGGCCCGTGAAGCGCTTCTACCGTGAAAAATCATTTTTTTTTTATTTTCCCCACGGGACCCTTTAATAACCCCAACAACATTCCTAGGGGGTCAAGAGGGGTATACCTTGCCCCCTTTCAATAAATTCCCCCTTCGTTTTTCACCTCTTCTTCTCTCTCGATCCTACCGAGAGATAAGATGGCGGCCGCTCCGGACTGTTTAGAATGTTGACAGACACCGGAGAGCCAATCAGCTTTCTGCGCGCAAAGTTCCGTTTCGCGAAAAGTAAGCGGACCGGATCGCTGCCCGGAGCGCTGTTACAGATATATATCTTGTTTTGAACGTTAATTTCTCAAAAACTACTGGAGCACATATATTGAGACCTAGCAAAGGCACATCGGGCTAACAGTCCCTACAATTTTGCCAAGTTTCGTGCAAATCCATTCAGCCGTTCGAGCTAAAAGTGAGTCCAACCGACCTATGGAAAAATGAATGGGAAAAACGCGTTTTGGGACCCCCCTTTTTTCTCAGCCCCCCCTTGACGAAACCCCACCAAATTTTCAGGGGCTGCTCAGAAACAAAATGTGCCATTTTCCTGAAAATTTCAGCCGATTCCGTCCTCAAACGCCAAAGTTATTAGACATAGAATTTTCAAAAGTTCCATAGAGAAAAAATCCTAACTATATATACCTACTGGCGATAGCCAGTAGGTAATATATATATATATATATATATATTTATATATAGCCAAAGACCACCCTTCTCGCCGCTATCCTCACGGCGCCCAAGTTTCCCCGGGAAAAGAGAGACGGACACCAAATGTTTTGTTTTACCGCAGCCGCAGGTAAAATTTAATCAGCATATTTTTTATTAGTGCATGTTCCGAACAGGAACCCAAACGCGTTGCGGCGTTCTCAGACGCCTTGCTCGCTGGTGAACTGTGCAAGTATCCCCGCCCCTTAATAAAATGAGGCTAATCCCGTGATCAGTGACCGGTGCAACAACAAACATGGAAAACATACTCGTTTATGACACAGATATGTCAACTTCCCCCCAGCGGAGAGCACATTGTAAACCACAATTGTTAAAAACAAAAGAATAATTTATGTCTCTTGTTTCCTGCATTTCCGAATTGATACGTGCGCATTAAAGTCTACACATTTTTTTCCATTATGTAAACCCTTGAATCAACCTAAATCCCTTATATCGGATTTTAAAGAGGCATTGCTATTAACAATTGTTTTGATCAAATTCAACTGTGACATTTACCATCTGTTATGTTTAAGCACCTAAAGAGTCACACACCCATGATAGTGCAAGTGATTTAAAACTTTAAGTTTCCCATTGCAGTTGGCTTTATGGAACCTCTCAGCCGAGAGTTATCCTATCTGATAAAGCCCACTGCTTTAAGTTGGATCTGGGAAAAAGGGGGTTGGGGGACAGAAGCGATAGCTGGACTTGAATTCTTGGTGGAAGTAAATTATAGCTGCACAAATTCAAAGGGCAGTGTTACACATTATATACAGTGGGATGACAAGTATAGTCCACCTCTGGACTTCAATACTATGAGAATAGCACTACAACTAGTGGTGTGTGGCCCCCAATTTATAAGAAAAATTCCATAAAATTATCTACTCCTCAAATCCTCTAGGAGTCTCCAATTCATGACAGATCACAATATCACCATCTTTTCTAGAATCCATCTATGATTATTCCTAGAGGACTAAATCTAAGACAATAAATATGCGAATACAATAAAAATGCCTAAAAATTCATATTAAACATTTCAGAATTTGGACCACCTCACCACATATAGGCAGTTGTTGCCACATAGTTGAGATTACCAGTTTAACCATCAGGACCTCATTCAAAAATATTTACAAGAAGTGAAAAAGATCTTCACAAATATTGAGTCCCTTGGGGCTTTTACTGTCAAGCTCAATTATATATCTGGTTTCGAGCTGGCGCAGTAATTTCTCCCTATCACCACCTCTTTTATTGCCAGTAACATGGTCGATGACATAGTAAGAGAGCACATTTAAGTTAGTCCCATGTTCCGCTTTGACATGGCGTGCAACCGTATACGTGGGATCCGAGTTGACGGTCGCTCGTAGGTGCTGGAGGATTCTAGTTTGCACTGGTTTTATCATGCTGCCCACGTATCGCAGCCCACACTTGCAGTTCAGAATATACACCGCATATTCCGTCTTGCAATTAAAGTTCCCTTTTATTTTTATGGGCTGATCAGAGTATGCACTGATATAAGAAGAGGTGTTTACTCCAAATTTGCATGCTCTGCACGTATGGCATTTAAAGAGCCCACATCTAGAGGGGAGCCAGTTCTTATTCCAGATCTCAGGGCTAGTTTTCACTAATTCGGATTTCATAGAGAATGCCTTCCGAAATGTGAATTGAGGTTTTTGCTGGTAAATCTCTCTCAATATGCCATCCATCATTACTATCGGCCATTCTTTGCTCATGATTTTTCTGATTGTGTTGGATTGCCTACTAAATGTTGTGATGAATCTGCATGTTTTGTTCTGACTGTCCGTATTAGGGATCTCTCTTGGCTGATCTGCCCGTCCTTTCAAAAGATTTTCCCTCGGAATCAGTGAGGCTTTGCGGAGGGCATTACACAGAATTTTCTCATTGTAGCCTCTTTCTGCAAGTTTGGACTTCATTTGTACCAAAGCACTTTCACACATGCTCTCTGTGCTACATGTTCTCCTCACCCTCAAAAACTCACCATACGGTAAGCTTGTGATTGTGTGTCTAGGATGGAAACTTTTCGCATGAAGCAGGGTATTACCTGCTGTTGGTTTTTGGAATATACATGTTTCCACCTTTCCTTCCTGAATCATGATTTCTATATCCGGAAAACTGATCTTAGAGGTATTAATCTGATGTGTGAACTCTAGATTACATTGGCTTACATTGATATTGTTAACAAAAGTAAGCGCTTCATCCTCAGTGCCATCCCACACTATAAAGATGTCATCAATAAATCTCCACATCCTTATCACATGTCGATCAAAGAGAGCCCTGTGTTCCCTCCTGAGGACATGCTCCTCACACCAGCCTACGTGTAAACACGCATAGCTGGGAGAGAAGCATGCCCCCATCGCTACACCTTGTTTCTGTCTATAAATTTTTCCATCATACAGAAATCGATTGTTGTATAGGCACCACTTGATCATTGCAATGAGCATTTTGTTATGACCATATAGTTCTATAGTCCGTTGATTTAAAAAGTGTTCCCCTGCTGCTATTCCTTCATCATGTCTTATACAGTTATAAAGTGCTTTAATATCTATTGTCATCAACAAGTAGTTGTCGGACCATTCCAATTCATTCAATTTCATCAAGAAATCCCTGGAGTCCTGTATAACTGTGGGCAAGTTTTTTACAAAGTCCTGTAGGTAATAGTCCACATATCTCGATGTATTTTCAAACATGCTATTTTGAGCCGAGATTATTGGTCTACCCTGTAGTGGGTCCAATCCTTGTGGACCTTCGGAATCAAATAGAACGTCGGCAATTTGGGATGTTTGTTGATTAGAAATTTATTCTCATCTTTGGTAATGAGACCTTCCCGTGTCCATTTGTTAACATCTTTTTTGAACATCTCATTTGATTTAAGGACCTCTGTACCATTAGATATTTCATAACAATTTTCATCTTCCAAATGTCTATTAGCCTCCGCTCTGTACAGGTGTTTGTCCCACAAGACAATGTTGACCCCTTTGTCCGCTTTGTTGATAACCACTGTATCATTCTTTTTTAATTTATTCATTAATTGGAAATATCGTCTATTGAAATCGGATTGCTTGGATTTAGATGCATTAGTTCTTTTGTAGAGGCTTTTCAGTTTGTCAACCACTCTATCATGGTATACATCTACCGCATCCCTTGGCTTTATGGGAACAAAAGTTGAAGGTGCTTTAAATGGGCTTTGATTGCTTTTATCCCCAATGATGTTCTCCTCTTCTAATACTCCTTGAGTGTTCAAGTCTGTTTCTGATTCTCCAGATCTTTGTAGATTGTGTAAAGTTTTCAAAAGAGGTATTTCTCGCACCATTAATCCTGATTTTTCCTGAGTTGGATTCTCTTTGTTCCCCTGGGGATTTTTCTCAGGGTTTTTTATCGCAAAATATTTGGACAATTTAAATTTCCTGATGAATTTATAGACATCAATTCTGGTTTTAGCGAAATCAAAATTGCTCTCTGGGCAGAAACTGAGGCCAAGCGTAAGTAACTGCTGCTCTGCATCATTCAATTCAATTTTGGTTAAATTCACAATTGTTCTTTTTCCACTTTCATTCATTTTCAATTGTTCCAGTTCCGTTTTTTCTTTTGCCAATTGCTGCGTCCTCTTGTTCCTCTTCCTGCGCTGGCGTTGTTTCCAGTTCCTTTTGTTGTTGGAGCAATGCTTTTCTGTTGGTATCGCGGCCTGAGGGATTGAATTCGTTGCTCCCGAATGTATTCCAATTCCTCCGCGTAGGTTAAAGGGTCCATTGCCTCGGCCAGTTGCCCTGTGCTTCCTCTATCAGAGTCTTCGTCACTGGTTACCAGGCTCCCCTCCGTACTCGAACTTTCTGGTTGTGCTGTGGAAGTTGAGGCTTGAGTATCTTTACTTGCATTGGCATCTGTTCTTGAAGCAACTTTGCTCATTTTTTGCTTTTTAACCAAATCATATTTTCTGGCGAATGTAAACACCTAGCCCATGTCGTAGTCATTTTTATCTCTACTGAATTTCCAAACTTTTCGTTTCTTTATTGTCTCCTCCAATTTTCTATTCCTGTTTAGCATTTCTGTGATCATTTTTTCCACCTCAGATTTATTGTTGTCGTCCACCAGTGCATCAATCTCACTTTTTATTTTAGCAATCTCTGAAAGATCAGTATCCCTGTCTATCTTCGCATATTTTATTAATAAGCACACCAGTCTCATGGATGCTTCCAGGTTTGACTCCGCCCATTCTTTGAGTAGAAGGGGATTGGGTTTCTCAAAGCTTGGGGCAAGCATTATATGTAGGCCCCGGGGAATTCTTCCAGCTTCATGATATTTTTCTAGCGACTTTGCTTCCCAATATTTTGTGACCTCACTCCTGTGGTGCTTCTCTAATGCTTTCATGAGACTCCTAATATTTGGGTGTTGATTGCTGGTTTCCTTTGATGCACTCTGTGTTTTGTCAACAACCGGCAAATTGTCAAATAATGCATCCGCTTCCTTATCCCTCTCCCCATCTGTGCATTCCATTTCTTGTTCGGAATTAAATAAGCACTAAATTCAAAATTTGCAAACATTCGTGACAAGAATTTTCAATTCTATTAAGGACTAGGAGGCGAGGATTATGCTTAGTCTCATTTCTTTACTGACACATAGCAGCCAATCACAATACAGTAAAGAAAAAACAGAAACAGGGCAACCATAGAGTACACCCCTAGTATATAAACAGTCTCAGAGGTAACCACTTCCTCTTTCTTTGTCCAAAATCCAGTAAGAAGAATCCAGTAAATATCAGAACCAAGGAAGACATCAATCGAAAGGACCAAAATCTGAACGTGGAGGCGGAGGAACTTCCAAGAGCCAAAGGAACAGAAGCAAGCCAACGAGGAGCAGGAACTCGCAGCAGAACGACCATAAGGGCTGAGCCGGAGGAACCTCACTTGGGATCAGAACCTGAAACAAGATACAAAGCCGTAATACACATCCTGTGTAATCATGAGCAAATAAGGGTGGGTAAAGAAAATATCAAAGCATTTATTACATTTCATTAGGAGAAAATCCATGAAGCAATGCATAGTAACAACATAATAGATACATGCACATATAACGGGTGGGATAATCCTCGCCTCCTAGTCCTTAATAGAATTGAAAATTCTTGTCACGAATGTTTGCAAATTTTGAATTCTATGTCAGGACAGGAGGCTCCGATTATGCTTGTTTAAAGCTGATCTACCACCACAGAAGCAACACTATCGATAGGCTTAAAGTAAAAAGTTTTAAACACAGAAGCAGATGACCAATCTGCAGCTTTCATGATATCAAACAGAGTTACACCCATGGAATAAGCTTTGGACGCCATCGCTCCACGTGCAGAGTGCGCGCCAAACACAGAAACATCAATTCCAGCTTCAGACATAAGCCCTCGCACCCAGCGCGCCAAGGTAGCTGGAGAAACAGGTCGAAAAGGCTTTTGTAATGCAATCAGCAGTGGACCCTGCATGTCTGAGCGCAAAGAAGCAGTACTCACCTCGTAATCCTTCAGGCATTGAACCACACAAAGGTTGGGGTGAGAAGGAAAAGAAGGATAAGAAATAGAAGGTGTATTAGATTTGGTACGTCTGGAGAGACGAAAGGAAACACCTTCAGGAGTGAAGCAGCGACCCGCCAGATCCAAAGCGTGCACATCCGACACGCGCTTACAAGAAACCAGACATAGTAACATAGTTAGTTTCGCGGAAAGTTGCTTGCGAGATAAGGAAGCATTGGGAGGCCAGGCCTCCAAAAATCTGAGGACAACAGAAACATCCCACAAAGTAACATACTTAGGGGTGGGAGGTTTCGCAAATCGAACACCTTTAAGTAACCTGGAAACAAAAGGATGTTCACCCGCGGGCTTCCCATCTATGTGGGCATGACCCGCCGAGATAGCAGACCGGAAACCGTTAACAGTCGAATAAGCCAGACCAGAGGTGGCCAAGGAAGCCAGAAAATTGACAATCATGCTGATATCTGCTGAAACGGGATCAACTTGTTGTTGTGAACACCAATCACACCAACGCTTCCAAGACCCCTTATACCGTTTGTGAGTATTGGGAGCCCAGGCTTCACTAAGGAGCTTGGAAGCGTCGCCTGAAAGGCCTGGGAGCGACCAGCGTTCCCCGAGATCCTCCACGCGAGAAGAGGAAGGGAGCCTGAGAGGATCAGGGGATGAGGACCTCCGAGAGGGTCCAACAGGAGATTCCACAATGGGGGAAGGAGAAACGGTGGGGCCGAACACATTTCTAGAAGGACCGGAAACCACGCTTGAGCCCTCCAGAGAGGGGCAATCAGAATCAGATCCGTCTGAAATCGTTTGGAGTAGGCCAATACCCTGGGAATCATTAGAAATGGAGGGAAGGCATAACATAGGGTCGCTGGCCACAGTTGGAGAAAGGCATCCGTGGCTAGAGCCTGAGGGTCCGGTCTCCAACTGTAAAAATGCGGTAGTTGCGCATTGAGGCGTGAGGCAAAGAGATCTAGATGACAAGGACCCCAACGCCGATGGAGAGCACGGAAGACCCGGGGATGCAGCCTCCAATCGCTGAAATCCCGAAGATGCCTGGAGTGCCAGTCCGCTATCTGATTGTGGCATCCCGGGAGGTACTCCGCAATAACAGTGATCTTGTTCTGCAGACAGAAGTGCCAAAAATCTTTGGCGATCTCCGCCAGGATTCTGGACCTGGTCCCGCCCAGTTTGTTCACATAGCGGACTGCCGAGACATTGTCCATCCGGAGAAGGACACAACAACTGGTCTGTAGAGGAGAAAAACATTTGATCGCAAATGAGCCCGCCAGGAGCTCCAGACAGTTGATATGAAGCTTCAATTCCTGAGGGGACCAACGACCCCCGGTCGAGACCGAGCCGCAACGGGCTCCCCAGCCCCAACGACTGGCATCGGATTCTATCACCAGATCCGGAGACACACCGAAGAGGGCCCTGCCGTTCCAGGCCTCCATGTGGTCCAACCACCACTGCATCTCCCACCGGACCTCCTCCGTAAGAGGAATCTGATCGGAATATCTGAGCCCTTTCCGGAGATGAAGAATTTTCAGGCGCTGCATCGCCCTGTAATGAAGGGGACCCGGAAAAATCGCCTGAATGGAAGACGCCAGGAGACCGACTACACGCGCCAACGACCTCAATGACACAGTCGGTCTGGAAATAACAGATGTCAACTCTCTCTTGATATAACGCATCTTTTGGTTGGGCAAGAGAAGCTGACAAGTAACCGAGTCGATCTGAAAACCCAGGAAATCGATACGCTGGGCTGGTACCAAAACCGATTTCTGGACATTGATTAGAAACCCCAGAGATTGTAAAAGTGTGATGGATAATTCCAGATGATGAAGAAGTTTGAGAGGACAATCCGCCATAAGGAGAATATCGTCCAGATAAATAATCAGCCTGACCCCCAGTGACCGAAGATGTTCCACCACAGGTCTCAACAGCTTCGTGAAACACCATGGTGCTGACGACAGACCGAACGGGAGAACCTGATACTCGTACCAGACTCCCTGCCAGAGGAACTGGAGAAAACGGCGATGAGGTTTGTAAATTGGGACCGAAAGATAAGCATCCTTGAGGTCCAGCCTGACCATCCAATCCCCTTCTCGAAGGAGATCCCTCAACAGATGGATGCCCTCCATCTTGAAATGGCGATAGACTACTTCGCCGTTGAAGTCTTTCAGGTTGAGAACAAGACGAGCACCGCCCCCTTTCTTCTCGACCAGAAAGACAGAACTGGCAAACCCCTTCGGATGACGGATGGTTGGAATCACCGCCCCTTTTCGTAGAAGAGAATCTATCTCCTCTGAGAGACAAACCTGATCCTGAAGAGAAAAACTTAGACAAGGAGGGGGACAAGTCTGATGCACCGGGTGATAGAATTCTATTCTGAACCCCTGAACAGTTTGTAGCACCCAAGCATCGCTGGAGAGCATGCGCCAATTCTGCAGGAAAGATTGAATGCGACCCCCCAACATCACATCGCATGCGCGAATTAGGCTCACCTGTAGGGTGGGAATCTTGGTATTGTCCCTGATGACCACCGGAACGTCCTTTGCCATACTGGCCCTTTCCCTTTCTGGAAGGGTAAAAGTTGGCGCGGGTGGAGTAGCCAGAGTCGTATTGGCCACCACGATGCTGCGATCCACCCTTCTGGGACTGCTGTTGAGAACCGCGGCCGAACGACCGTCCCCTTTGTCGTCCGGCCTTGCTGAAAACCGGACGCATGGCCCGGCGCAAGGAGGCTTGTGCCTTATCAATGCCGCTAAAGGCAGAAACAAACTTAGTCAGTTCCTTCAGGAAAGGTTGGCCAAAAAGGAGCCCCTGCGCCTCTAGACCTGCCTCCGAGGTGGCCAGCTCTGCCAACTTTGGATCCAGCTTCAGGAGAATGGAACGTCGACGTTCCGCTGATATGGCACAATTGACGTTCCCAAACATACATACAGCTCTTTGTGCCCATTCGATTAGCTCGTCAGGGTTAACTGTCGCCGAGGCCTCCTTGGCCTTGAAACCAAGGTCCAGGATCTTGGATAAGGGACCTAACATGTCCATCAGTTTGTCCTGACAAGACCGCCAGGAGCGGTCCAAGCCTTTCTTGGGGTCTTTAGAATATTTTTTAAGATAGGTGACCATCATAGGGTCTACCTCCGGTGTATCAGCAATATGGTCTGCCAGGTCAGGCCTCGGGCACTCTGAGCGCAGCCGAGCGCGAACAGACGCGTCAAAAGGTTGGCGAACATGCGCCTCCAGGTAAGCTGCTACCGCTGGAGCGGGGAGCCATGCCGTGGAATTTGGGTGGACAATGTCCTCAGGTTCAAAATTAAGAAGGGGGGGACGCTCAAGGGCGTCCACAAAATGCTCTTTGCGGAGACGTTTCCTAGGAGGAGAGTCATGACCTGAAGAGGCTTGACCATGGTCTGACTCCTCCGCACAAAGAGATACAGAAGACCTGGATTTGTCAGAAGATAAAACCTTCGCCAGTCTCTGAAAATCCAATTTGTGGGGGTTACCAGGAGACTTTGCGGATTTTTGCGAAGGAGGCAACCAGCCTTGTTGAATGGCATATTCATTAAGATGGCGTTTAAGTGGATTAATGGCTCTCACCAGAGCCTTGTTGACGGAATGCTGAACACCTTTATCCAACTCCTCCACTAAGTCATATTCAAGAGAAGTATCTTCCTCCTCCTCAAAATAACAGTCTTCATCCTCTTCATAATATTCAGCCATTGCAACAACGTGCAAAAGTCAATGCCCACAAGACTGCAGAAATATATGGGGTACCAGAGATACCAGTAATGGGGGAGTGTGACCCCAAAGCAGGCTTAACTGAGGTAAAACTCGAGTAAAGAAAACAATTCAAATGTGGAGGGAGAAAGCCTGCCGTCAAAACACTCTAGGCAGAGCCTATGCACAAAAGATACAACCGAAGCTCTTTCCTGAGCTCCGGCGTCAAGCGGGGTCAAAAGTTCAGGGCTGTGGGCTGAGCGCAGAGAAAACAGCGGTCCTTCACTCAACCGGCAGGCGGGCGTGTGAAGAAACGCCTCGAGCCGGAAATAAAGCAGCGCGCATGCGCGACGCTGCAATGCCACTGAAGCAACACCGGCTCGAGAGCGCTCGCGCTCCCAATACGAGCCGCGGACCCCTACTCCCACTCCACCAAAAGCGACCGGCACAAACGGCCAGGCACTGGGAGGCGAGCAACGCGCTCCCAACAAACGCGCCGAGAAACGGACGCTGTGAACAAATACCGGCACCGAAAGGCGGACCAGACAATTAAAGCATGCACAAGCCGCGCGCAGGTTGAAGAAGCGCAAGATAAGGCAAGTGCACAATGAAAATACAACAATAGTCACACAGCATTAGCATGAAAAGATAAATAGACTTAACTGGCTGCGGAGCAGCAAAGAAAGAGGAAGTGGTTACCTCTGAGACTGTTTATATACTAGGGGTGTACTCTATGGTTGCCCTGTTTCTGTTTTTTCTTTACTGTATTGTGATTGGCTGCTATGTGTCAGTAAAGAAATGAGACTAAGCATAATCGGAGCCTCCTGTCCTGACATAGAATTACTCTGTTCAACACCACTTATGCCTGCGTGGGTAACCTGCAGTTGCCGCTATCCTCCCTCCTGCTTGCGAACACAAATATATCGACTGGGTTCGGTTGGAACCGCAATTCACTGTTCTGACGAGACGTCCGATCCCAACGATTGTCCTCCGACCCTCGGGGTTGCGTGTGCCACGCCGAATCAGCTCCGTCGCTGCCAACCACAGTCTCCGTTTTCTTCTTTCGCGCAGGGGGCCGGGATTACATTAGCTCTCCTGAGCTGTAAGTTCCGCTTGACTTGCAACACCTTCCCGCCACTTCAATTGGGAGGGGTCCGTCTTAGGAGGCCAAGTCAGTCCTCGCCGATACAAATCCAAAGACCACTCTTCTCGCCGCTATCCTCACGGCGCCCAAGTTTCCCCGGGAAAAGAGAGACGGACACCAAATGTTTTGTTTTACCGCAGCCGCAGGTAAAATTTAATCAGCATATTTTTTATCAGTGCATGTTCCGAACAGGAACCCAAACGCGTTTTGGCGTTCTCAGACGCCTTGCTCGCTGGTGAACTGTGCAAGTATCCCCGCCCCTTAATAAAATGAGGCTAATCCCGTGATCAGTGACCGGTGCAACAACAAACATGGAAAACATATTTATATATTTATATATATTTGTGTGTGTGTGTGTGTGTGTTGTATGTGTCTGTGTGTTGAATGATTGTGAGTTTTGTATTTGCATGCATGTGTGTCCCTGCTAAGGCATGCTTCTCTGTGTATCGGTATTTGTGTCAGCTTTGCTCTCCACTATACAATATGTTCATCGTTCATTAAGAAATTCCTCTTGAAAGGGCTCAATTGTGCTTCACCTGATAACTAAGCTCTGCACTGTACTCTCAGGTGATGGATTCAAAACAAAAATGTGGGTCATGAAACCACTGATGGCGTACAACACTGGGGGGTTGTCTATTATATCTCACCAACCTTACTTTACTGTATGGATTCGTTGTGTGGTCACAGGAGGATCAGCCCCACAGAGAACTGCCAAGCATCCGAGGTGATTCTCAGGAGGGTGGTCATTAACTCAAAATGCACAACCGTCTCACGATGCACGCAGCATGATGGAAGGGCTGACAACATGGAGGTGGGATTACCCCAGCATGCTCATTCCTTTGTATGACAGCTCAATTTTGCATGTTGTTTTATGTGCGCAGTAGATGTAAAGTAGGTCTTCTCATAGTTGCTGTCAGGAAGGGAATTCCGAAAGAGAATACTGCAAGTGGGTATGGTTGGCTCATTGTTAGGCATGTTGATTTGACAGCCCATGAATATAAGTGCTCCTTTAAAGTAATTACTTTTAAATGCAGTCTCACTAGACACGTCTTGTCACCAACTGGTGAGCACTTGGTAGCAATGTTCAAAGTTTCATATGTTTTACATGAAATATGAAATGCCAAGAAAATCTTGTAAAATGATGCTTTTAGTGTGTAATGCTTTTTGTCTGTATCTTGAATGGTTTTTTTGTGCAAGTACACACCTCATGTAGAAAACTCTTTCACAATATCTGCAGGAGACTAACTTGATCATAAAATGATTTGCAGTGTGATGTTTTCTAAGTGATTCAGTGTTGGCAAAAATTATGTGAAATCTGTAATGGCAAAATTCTGAGAAATTTGGCAAAATACACGATCTATATTAAATGTATTCCATGCACAGTACTGGGTTGATGTTGATGTCATTAACTTTGTTGCTAAAGGAGCTAACACGCTCCTATTAGACCGCCGGGATAGACTTTTATATTTACTAAGGTCAAAGGATGTTGCGTCTACAGATTATTATGTGTAAAATACTATTCAGGTGATTCCTAATTTCCATAGTGATAATATGATCAGTAATATTGTAGTAGTGGATGGCCACAGACAGAAAAGCAGGTTGATGTATATTATTTTGATGCCACTACTGCGAGATATCTAAGCATTGTGGGCCTCATTCATGAGAAATGTCGCATCACTGCGTGAAAGCAGTGCTGCGTCACTTCCCAGTGCGCACTCCTTGCGACATACCTGATGCGTCTTATTTAATGTATGATGCATAATGTCCCAAGGAGTTAAAGATACGTCAGTATTTCTGACGTATCTGTAGCGCAAAAGTGACGCATTGCTGGAGTGTGTCACAAAAGTGACGCAACTCCAGCAATGCGTCCTTTCACATGGGGCAAGCCCCATGTAAATGTGCCTGCGTCAGTCTTACGCCTGCTGTGAGGCAGGAGTAAGATTTTGACGCAGTGGCGTCCTAGAAGTGACGAAGCGAAATCTCATAGGGCCTCATTTATGAAAAGAGACGCATCGCTGCGTGAAAACAGCGATGTGTCACTTCCCAGTGCGCACTCCTTGCGACATACCTGATGCGTCTTATTTAATGTATGATGCATAATGTCCCAAGGAGTTAAAGATACGTCAGTATTTCTGACGTATCTGTAGCGCAAAAGTGACGCATTGCTGGAGTGTGTCACAAAAGTGACGCAACTCCAGCAATGCGTCCTTTCACATGGGGCAAGCCCCATGTAAATGTGCCTGCGTCAGTCTTACGCCTGCTGTGAGGCAGGAGTAAGATTTTGACGCAGTGGCGTCCTAGAAGTGACGAAGCGAAATCTCATAGGGCCTCATTTATGAAAAGAGACGCATCGCTGCGTGAAAACAGCGATGCGTCACTTTACACTACGCTCTCCCTGTGACACTAACAATGCGTCATATTTACAGTCATCTTGCATCATGTCTCAAGGAGTTACAGATACGTCAGTATTTCTGATGTATCTGTAGGCGCAAAAGTGACCCATTGCTGGAGTGTGTCATACAAGTGATGCAACTCCAGCAATGTGTACTTTCACGTGGGCAAGTCCCATGTTGTTAGTGCCTGCGCAATCTTACGCCTGCCATGAGGCAGGCTTAAGATTTTGACGCATTAGCGTCCAAGAAATGGCACAGTGAAATCCTATAGATTTCACTGCGTCACTTCTATGACTCTTTCTTGCGTCAAAACACCACCCTTGCATACATTATACCTGGCGCAGGTATAATGTGGCGCTGGGGTTTACAAAGTGACGCATCTACCTAGATGCGCCACTTTGTAAATATGGTGCAACAAGGGACAAAAAGTGACGCACCTGCGGCGTAAAAGGGATGCAAAGAGCTGCACAATTCTCATGTCTTATCCCAGCAAACGTCAGCTCCTCTCATGTAGGAAAAAGCCGTAAGTGTGCGTCGTCAGACATAGTGAACTGCCAGGCCTTAAGCTATTTCGTTGGCTTCGAAGAGAATGGGGTGGCTATTCTAGGCTTATCCAGTAAGGTTCTAAAAGCATGACCATCCACTCGTGCCATGTAAATGGCGAGGATTTTAAGACACCTCTCCAACACAGAGGGAAAGTGTGCACTGATGAAAGCAGACTGTTGTGAATAGCAAATCCAAGTTACGAATGTCTGTGTGACGAATACACAAGTAATTAGCTCATACTTTTAGCAACACATTTGAGTTCTATCAAATACTGGGATACGTGATCTTTGTGGGCAAGGCCCAAACTGAGGGTCAGATTCACAAAGGTGAAATACACTTTTGTGTAAATTAACAACTTTTTTTAAATTCAAAAACTATGAGTTAATACGGCAGAGACTCTGCAGTTGGAGCGGAGAACTCCGCACATGAAAAGATATGACAGGCCGATCTTTTTATGTGCAGAGTTTACCTTTGTGAGTAAGGATTGATACTACTGCGGGGAATGAGATTTTGATATCAATTTATGATCAGTTTAATAACTTATCTCATTCATCTATTTTGGACCGTTGGTATCTGTCATTGAGTAAAAGACAACCCCGCATAGATTAGATAAACCCCATAAACTGACGCCACTCTGAAGAACCACTTACAACTGATAAAGTTTGAAAGTTTTATATAAAAGTTAAATTTGAATGCAAATACAATCCGCTCAGGATAAACCTCAAAGTATACAAAAGACTACAAAATCAATTCCAGAATCAGCAATTTAAAGCTTCGATGTGAAGTGGTTCCTTGGCGTCATCTGCAGAAAGAGAAAAGTATCACGTTAAATCTGTCCCTACTCTATGCTATGTGACATCCCTACTTCGCAAGTTCCTGACCTAAAAAGGTGTCAGCAGTTTGACTCCCAAAGAAGTTCAAACTCTCTTAGCCTCTAAAGGTAACTTAAGTTTAAGAAGCAGTACCCTCTCTGCCTACCCATCCGCTCTCTAAGGGTCCTCGGCCTACTGCTCTCTTGCGCTCTGATCTCTCTCAGCGCATCTGCTCAAGTCATCTACCCTTCGCCCTTCTCTCTCTGAGCTCCCTCTGAGCAATTCGCTCTTCCCTTTCGCTATCTTCTCCCCGGGGTGCTGTCCCTAAAATACACAATCACAGTGTGGGTGGAACGCCCCTTGACGCCCACCACGGACTTTCCCCGATGATGTCAGCTTCTAGCTTCTTCCATTGCTTCATCTCTTTCGCCGTCCGTTAAGTTGACCTTTCTTCTTTAGATGTCATCTTCATCTTCTTGTTGGCGACTTCTACTGACACTTTCAGATCAAAAGTCATATGAACTTAAACAAGACTTTAACTTACAACTGCAATTCTTGACCCTTCTAGGTCCTGTGAATGGTCGTTCAAAAACAAGTTTCAAATTCTAAGCGCTTCTTATCACGTTCAGGCCATAAACCTTGTCCAGCGTTGTCACCTTAAATCTAACAAGTGCTAGACTTCTTGGCTCTCACGTCCACATCAAGCTATTCACGACTCCTGTGAGTCCACTAAATTACACACATTGAACTGTGCTCCTGCTAACCCTTGGTCGGTCAGGTTAGAATCACAAATGACCTAAACCTTTCTAACATTCTTTCAAAAAGTCTACTACACAGTATAACCTTTAACATATATTTTCGTATTTAGCAAAAAGTCCTTACGTATCTGTGAATACATTGTACATAAAATATAAACTACGTAAAGTATAACTTTATATTCTCATTCGCTATATAGTGTTTATACATGTTCTACACATTTCTTCATGTTTCATTTCTCGCCGCTTCTCCGTTTAAAGGTTACACACGTACATGAATTCTACTTTGCACGTTCTACATTTCGTAAACATTTATACACCATCTCTACATCAGCCCACTACGTATACGGGCCTTCTAAATCTAATACATGTCCTAAAGTAAATACAGTTACATTTCCTATATTACTTTGGATTATATCGGTTATCTATATGCTATACGTGTCAACTTCACACTACGATATACACTTCATTCCTACGTTATACAATGTGCTTGTAAATATGGCCTATACATAATTTTTATTCAAATTTGCGCTCTCTCAGTCCCCCCTTTGATGACTTCTAGGAGTCATCACTAAATGCAATTTGAATAATATCTCTAAACAGAACTAGTCACAATATTCCCTGTTTTCATCGTTTCGAGAGCTCTTAAGCTTTTGTACTGTTGATCTTGTAAAGCAGCTAATCTCCTTTCTTGCTCTCTCATTGTTCGTTGTAACCGGTTCGACCTATACCATTTATATAATTTTACTAAACCTAACAATGTGATTATACAAATTAATACTATCAATACAGGCTTTATAATATACTATACTATGCTTTTCCCAAGGTTGGCAAACCAACTCCCAACCTTTCCTACTCCATGACCAACTTTTTCCCAAACATTTATTTTTGATAAATCTTCGATCTCTTGATGAATCTGTGTAATGTTCCGTATGACTTTCTCAAGTGGTTTTGAATTATCAGGAATATAAGTACAACATTCCTGGACCTTCAAAGCCTTACAAACTCCGCCTTCCTTTGCTAGCAGTACATCTAAAGCAAGTCGGTTCTGAAGAACCATTGCCCTAATCGACTGCATCTCGCCTTCTACCAACATTAATGACCTTGCAGTACTTGCAGATAATCTATCCACAACTGTAGCCAGTCTCCTGATCTTAACATCGTTAAGTATTAAACCTAACATAGGAAACATTGCTCCAAATACATCTCCTACTACTTCTGCATCTCCTACTTCCCTTTTCGCTCTCCTCGAAGCCTTTCCTTCTATTATCGCTACATCCTTTGCATGATATATTTTGGGGAAGACAATTGCCAAGTAACACGAACCGTACCAATTGTCAGGTAGTTTTACATAGGCATTTCTTCCACATACAAAATACACATTCGGAATAACTTGCATCTCTTTCATAAAGTCTTTCGTATAGTACTCCAATCTAAAAGCATGTTCGCAATTTACTTCACCTACAAATACATTCTCGTAATACGTTTTGCTTCGAGTTAAACATAGAGTAGTAAGTTTCAATGGGGTACACCCTAAGAAACCTCTGACCTGGGTCAGTAAAGTTAGTTACAATAACAGTGGTCAGAGTCTATTGATTCAGAAAACAATAAATGTAAAACAAGCAATCGGTCAGGTATAAAGAAAATTAGAGTTATTCCCAGAGTGTGCGTATATTATTTATTCATTAATTTCAGCACAGTGCTTGACAGATACCCGGTTCAGTTCAATGGGTATCAGAGCATAGGGAATGCCATTACATGCAGACAAAAGAAGTACACTTGTTCAATTTATGTCATTGAATCTTATATACGTTAGTAGGCATTTAGTCTCATATAATTGTAACACTTATAAGCATGAATTAAGGAAACAAAACAGACATTTTATAACATTTGTCTACATAAATGTCGCGCTCAAAGTGATAGAGATAGGGAGACAGTTAGGTAGGATAGGTGTGATGGGGAACATGTGAGGACTGGGTAAAGGTGGTTGTGACTAGAAGCAATCACAGTGGGATAAAAATAAACCCTTTACAGTCTGTGGTTAGATCTGAAGTTCCAAATATCCACATATACATAGGATTAGTATTATTCTGTTGATTGATCCTATGATTGGCGAGTGGTTATGATCAGGTCTACGTTTCGACCCCCAGGTTAAAGGGTAGGTTTGATCCTCAAATTGGGGTCTTCATCAGGACACGAGAAAACAGGAGCGCCTAAGAATAACAATTTAAATTGAGTGTATCATATTTCTAAGGAAGCTAAAAAACACACTGAGGGAGCATATCAAAAAGTGGTAAATGGCTTACTTTAGCAGGGGCCCTTACGTGGCCATTGCGGTGGGACCAACAAGGGTTCCTATTCTATTGGAGTGGGTATCCCGCCTTCATCTGAAAGGGGAATGATTAGTTACTAGCACAGATATTTGTAGGCGTAGAGCACGCATTATTCGTCTAGGAAATCATATGGGGGTACTTACTGGGAGTAGGTGCCTTCCATCCAAAGGGTTGTTCCTCTAATCAAGCCCAATCAGCGTTTGTAAGGACATAGTTATCGCACCACACGTGGTTCTGGAGGAGGAAGGAATGTAACAATGTCTCATGTTAGTACCAATCGAGTAGGATTGGGAGAGACATACTTTCATTGTATTCCTAAAGAAATAGGTCTTGGGATCAATCCTTTGATTGAAAGAATAAGTCTCAACACGATGAATTCGCGTTGCACTCTACAGCTGTGGTGAACGCCAGATTTGTTACTAGCATTAGCGTTTTTATAAAAAAAGGAGAAATCACCTCATAGTGGACTGCAGTAGTGACATAGAAAACTTAAATGAAGGGATCCCATTGTAATGAGACTGCGCCGTTTCATGGCGCTGAGCAAGCCATATTGCTGGCATATACGAATAGTCTGAGTCATAAAGGATAGAGTGATCTTAAGCAGCGCGAGGTACATCTTTACCACTGCCGGCGCTATGGCATACTGAAAAGTAACTTAGTAGGGAAAAGCAGTAAATCGCTGTTTGTACAGCGCGCAACACATCTCAGCAGCCGCTGGGGCCGCGTCGAGGGTAGGTAGTTAATTTAGATAGATGAGGAGCTCACCGTTAGTTTTGACAGCAGCGGCCGTCAGTAGGATGCTCCGTGCTCACTTGCCGGTCAGGTCTGTACCGCGAGGTGCAGCCGCCGGATACTTCCCAGGGGCTCGCCTGCCTCGGGCCAATCAGAGCGTCTCGGCATTTAGGGAGCGTCTCTGAAGTCCCACTGTTCACGTTTAGGGGCCGTGTACAAGTTGAATGAGCGGACCGAACAGTCCCTCTAATTGTTACGGCTTGCTGGCAAATTAGAATAAGGCCCGATCTTAAGATTATTTATAATGTGGTTGGGTTAGCGCAAAGCAGCGCTAGATACACTCTAGAGATTCTGGGAGACTGCAGAATATTACTCTTAACAAAGCAATGCTAATCCCATCTCTGTGTAAAATGTAAAGTACTGATATAAATATCACCTAATATGAACAAACGCATCGTCACATTGAGGCCACATAGTAAAACGTTTAGAAAAAAGACATTGTCATATGTTCAACAAGAGAGCAATTGTAAAAGATAACCAAATGGTTAAATTAGTCAGCCGGTCTCCATTGAAATGATTTTCAACCCCTGAGCATAGGGAGAACAAGTGTTGAAGTAACAGCTAAAGCAAACATCATTGCATATATTGCGCCTGCTAACTGAGTAATGCCATTTGTGAAAAAGTAGCATCCTGTTCATTCAAGCCATTTTGGACAGAATCAAACGTTTGCATCCACTTGCATTCACGTAAATTCATGACCGAGTCTAGATCACCACCCCGGGTACCAAGTGTGATTTTCTCAATTACCACCCATCGGAGGGATTCCGGTGTGTGGGACAATGCCATACAGTGTTCAACTAGGGGTGCTCCTGTCGTTTGACACCTTATCCTGCTGCAATGTTGCAGTATCCGGTTTTTCACCCTTTGCTTGGTTTGACCTATGTATATCTGCCCACATGGGCAGAAAATGGCATAAATCACTCCCTGGCTGTTGCAGTTGGTCAATGTCTTCAGGTGGATTGTCAGGTTGTTATGTGTAATTGCCTTCGTTTCCATGCACATCGCACAGGCTTTGCATTTGGTGCATTTGTAGTTCCCCACTATGGTGGGGAGATTCCACATGGTCTGTATACTTGGTGCCGGGGGGGTGTGGAGTAATGAACGCACAACATAGTCTCTCACACTTTTAGCTCTTTTAAATGCATGCATCGGAGGGTTGGGTGTTTCTATTGTCTCCGCAATGATGTGCCAATGTTTGTTAATTACCTTACGGATCTCGTTGCTCTTGCTGCAATATGTGGTTACACAGATCATCTTGTCATCGGAAGTTCCGCGTTCTTTGGGTATCAGTAGGGTTGCTCTGTCGTTGAACCAAGCTCTCTTCCGGGCTCTCTTCACCAGTCTCTTAGGATAGCCTCTATTGATTAGTCGAGAGATAAGATCGTCCGACTCTGCAAAGTAGTCATCTTTCATGGTACAATTCCTCCGGATCCGGAGGAATTGTCCGAAGGGAAGGTTATCTCTTAGGGCCCTGGTATGGTGGCTTGAGTATCTTAGCAATGTGTTGCGTTCGGACTGTTTCCTATAGAGTGTAGTGTATAATAGTCCTTCATGTTCCTTGATGGTAATATCTAAGAAGTCAATTGAGTGGTTGCTGCTGCTGCTAGTAAATTGGATATCATCTGATTGGGTGTTCAACCATTGGGTAAATTCGTCCAGATCTTCCTTCTGTCCATTCCAAATCATTATGATATCGTCGATGTACCTACGATACTCCTTGATTTTGTTGGCATACGGATTATGCGATGAGAGGATATAGTTCTGCTCGAATTCACTCATATATATAATGGCTAGGTCAGGAGCAAAGGCTGCCCCCATTGCCACTCCCTTGCATTGCATGTAGTATTTGTCCTGAAAGATAAAGAAATTTTTTGTCATCACGATCTCCAGAAGATCGACCAGGAATTCTGTGGGTACCTCCGCTGGTTGGGGCCTGGTAGATAATGCTCTTTGTATTGTAGTCAGTGCTGGTAGTTGAGGGATACTCGTGTAGAGTGACACGATGTCCATTGTTACAAGGAGTTGGGTATTCTTCTCAAAGGGTTGTTGGTCCATGAGGTTGATGACCTGCATGGTGTCCCTCAAGTAGGTAGGGGTTGCCTCAGCCAAGGGTTTCAAAAAGACGTCAACATATTTACAGAGTGGTTCTAGAAGGGATCCACATCCTGAGATAATAGGTCTTCCCGGAGGTTTGGTGGGGTTCTTGTGGACCTTCGGTAGTACATAGATGGTAGGGGTACGAGGTTGGTCCACGTTTAGGAAGGCATATTCTTTTTCAGTCAGGAAGCCAGTCTCTTTGCCTTTCTCGGTAAGAAGTTGAATTTGGCGACGGATCTCAATTGTGGGGTTTGCGGCTACCGGCCGGTAGCTTGTCCTGTCACTCAATTGGGAATTAATCTCTTGTCTGTAGTCATCGACATCCATAATGACTATCGCTCCCCCCTTGTCGGCAGGTTTGATCACCAACGTTCTATTGTCCCTAAGTTCTTCCAGGGCTGCTCGCTCTTTCTTGGTAACGTTGTGTTTCACGTATTGTTTGTTGTTACAAGTTTTGAGGACATCACTGAGCACCAGATTCTCATAGGTCAGGATCCGGTGATCAGTCATCGCTGTGTAGGGAGTGAAGGTAGAGGGTGGTCTTAAGCCGGTGAATGATCTATCCGAAAAGGGGGTTTTGTTCATGAAGAAGCTTTTGAGTCTTATCTTGCGGAAGAATTTTATTAATTCTGTTTTCAAGTTGAACAGGTTCACATGGGACGTGGGGACGAATGATAGGCCCTTACTCAGGATCTTCGTCTGTTCGTGAGACAGCGTTTGGCAGGATAGATTCATGATGGGGTTCTCTCTGTTCACCAACGGTAGGTGTTCCTCCTGGTGTTTATCTCCCCGTGGTTGTCCGTTGGAATCTCACTTGCTTGTTGCCGTATCCCTGCTGTCGTGAGTCGTCCCAGTTCCTGGGGTTTACTTGGTTTTGGCCTCTGGTCGGGCGTTTGTTCCATCTGCCTCCTCTCCCTCGTGGGGGTCTCCAAGAGCTGTCTTCTAAAAAAGGCTGTTGTCTGCCCTGTGGGTCTTGGGGTGATTGGTACCACTGGTCTTGATTCTGATGGTTCCCACTTGTTCCTGCTCCCTCGTTGTCACTGCTTCCACTGTACAAGGAATCCGAGAAATTCGTGTACCTTCTGCCCCCGCGTTGACCACCTCTGTACCCTCCTCTTCCTCTATTGTAGAAGCGGCCCTGGTTATCTTGCTTGAAGTAATCTTCAGCCAAATAGGGATATGTTCTTTTTGTTGTTGTAATACTGAATGTCTTTTGCCAATTTCTCAAGTTTTTTATTGTGGGATTCGACGTCAAAGTCTTTGAGAGTTTTGTTCAATCTTTCTAGAGATTCCTTGGCACTTGCAAATGCTGAGTGACTTGTTATTTCAGCTCTTAGATCAGTGATTTCTTTGGTTAGCTGTTCAACCTGGTCGCGTGCTGTCTCCACCCCTAGCACCATCCAGTGGCGAGAACAGTTATTCGCTACAAAGCTAAACCCTTCTTTAAATTTCGGATTATCTACAAATATTGCTGGTTCATTGCGAACCTGTAAGCCTGTTGGAATTACATTAGCTCTGAGGTACCCTGTGAGAAGGTGGCCATGCAGTTTGGTGCGTACTAATTTCTTTTCTAGGCGTTCTAGTTTGTTAAGTTTTTCATTAAGCGAGAAGTCAACAGTGGTGGTACTGGTTGAAAGGAAGGTGGACCCAGCGTCCCCCCCAATAAGATCTCTGATATGGTCTTCAGTATAAGAGAGGGTTTCAGACTCAAACATGATATAGCCCTCAATTAGAATAGTGTAATTCTAAGCATAAATTGGAAGAAAAAACCCTCGCAAGACAGCTCTTGCACATAGAGTAGTAAGTTTCAATGGGGTACACCCTAAGAAACCTCTGACCTGGGTCAGTAAAGTTAGTTACAATAACAGTGGTCAGAGTCTATTGATTCAGAAAACAATAAATGTAAAACAAGCAATCGGTCAGGTATAAAGAAAATTAGAGTTATTCCCAGAGTGTGCGTATATTATTTATTCATTAATTTCAGCACAGTGCTTGACAGATACCCGGTTCAGTTCAATGGGTATCAGAGCATAGGGAATGCCATTACATGCAGACAAAAGAAGTACACTTGTTCAATTTATGTCATTGAATCTTATATACGTTAGTAGGCATTTAGTCTCATATAATTGTAACACTTATAAGCATGAATTAAGGAAACAAAACAGACATTTTATAACATTTGTCTACATAAATGTCGCGCTCAAAGTGATAGAGATAGGGAGACAGTTAGGTAGGATAGGTGTGATGGGGAACATGTGAGGACTGGGTAAAGGTGGTTGTGACTAGAAGCAATCACAGTGGGATAAAAATAAACCCTTTACAGTCTGTGGTTAGATCTGAAGTTCCAAATATCCACATATACATAGGATTAGTATTATTCTGTTGATTGATCCTATGATTGGCGAGTGGTTATGATCAGGTCTACGTTTCGACCCCCAGGTTAAAGGGTAGGTTTGATCCTCAAATTGGGGTCTTCATCAGGACACGAGAAAACAGGAGCGCCTAAGAATAACAATTTAAATTGAGTGTATCATATTTCTAAGGAAGCTAAAAAACACACTGAGGGAGCATATCAAAAAGTGGTAAATGGCTTACTTTAGCAGGGGCCCTTACGTGGCCATTGCGGTGGGACCAACAAGGGTTCCTATTCTATTGGAGTGGGTATCCCGCCTTCATCTGAAAGGGGAATGATTAGTTACTAGCACAGATATTTGTAGGCGTAGAGCACGCATTATTCGTCTAGGAAATCATATGGGGGTACTTACTGGGAGTAGGTGCCTTCCATCCAAAGGGTTGTTCCTCTAATCAAGCCCAATCAGCGTTTGTGCGGACATAGTTATCGCACCACACGTGGTTCTGGAGGAGGAAGGAATGTAACAATGTCTCATGTTAGTACCAATCGAGTAGGATTGGGAGAGACATACTTTCATTGTATTCCTAAAGAAATAGGTCTTGGGATCAATCCTTTGATTGAAAGAATAAGTCTCAACACGATGAATTCGCGTTGCACTCTACAGCTGTGGTGAACGCCAGATTTGTTACTAGCATTAGCGTTTTTATAAAAAAAGGAGAAATCACCTCATAGTGGACTGCAGTAGTGACATAGAAAACTTAAATGACGGGATCCCATTGTAATGAGACTGCGCCGTTTCATGGCGCTGAGCAAGCCATATTGCTGGCATATACGAATAGTCTGAGTCATAAAGGATAGAGTGATCTTAAGCAGCGCGAGGTACATCTTTACCACTGCCGGCGCTATGGCATACTGAAAAGTAACTTAGTAGGGAAAAGCAGTAAATCGCTGTTTGTACAGCGCGCAACACATCTCAGCAGCCGCTGGGTCCGCGTCGAGGGTAGGTAGTTAATTTAGATAGATGAGGAGCTCACCGTTAGTTTTGACAGCAGCGGCCGTCAGTAGGATGCTCCGTGCTCACTTGCCGGTCAGGTCTGTACCGCGAGGTGCAGCCGCCGGATACTTCCCAGGGGCTCGCCTGCCTCGGGCCAATCAGAGCGTCTCGGCATTTAGGGAGCGTCTCTGAAGTCCCACTGTTCACGTTTAGGGGCCGTGTACAAGTTGAATGAGCGGACCGAACAGTCCCTCTAATTGTTACGGCTTGCTGGCAAATTAGAATAAGGCCCGATCTTAAGATTATTTATAATGTGGTTGGGTTAGCGCAAAGCAGCGCTAGATACACTCTAGAGATTCTGGGAGACTGCAGAATATTACTCTTAACAAAGCAATGCTAATCCCATCTCTGTGTAAAATGTAAAGTACTGATATAAATATCACCTAATATGAACAAACGCATCGTCACATTGAGGCCACATAGTAAAACGTTTAGAAAAAAGACATTGTCATATGTTCAACAAGAGAGCAATTGTAAAAGATAACCAAATGGTTAAATTAGTCAGCCGGTCTCCATTGAAATGATTTTCAACCCCTGAGCATAGGGAGAACAAGTGTTGAAGTAACAGCTAAAGCAAACATCATTGCATATATTGCGCCTGCTAACTGAGTAATGCCATTTGTGAAAAAGTAGCATCCTGTTCATTCAAGCCATTTTGGACAGAATCAAACGTTTGCATCCACTTGCATTCACGTAAATTCATGACCGAGTCTAGATCACCACCCCGGGTACCAAGTGTGATTTTCTCAATTACCACCCATCGGAGGGATTCCGGTGTGTGGGACAATGCCATACAGTGTTCAACTAGGGGTGCTCCTGTCGTTTGACACCTTATCCTGCTGCAATGTTGCAGTATCCGGTTTTTCACCCTTTGCTTGGTTTGACCTATGTATATCTGCCCACATGGGCAGAAAATGGCATAAATCACTCCCTGGCTGTTGCAGTTGGTCAATGTCTTCAGGTGGATTGTCAGGTTGTTATGTGTAATTGCCATGTGGGCAGATATACATAGGTCAAACCAAGCAAAGGGTGAAAAACCGGATACTGCAACATTGCAGCAGGATAAGGTGTCAAACGACAGGAGCACCCCTAGTTGAACACTGTATGGCATTGTCCCACACACCGGAATCCCTCCGATGGGTGGTAATTGAGAAAATCACACTTGGTACCCGGGGTGGTGATCTAGACTCGGTCATGAATTTACGTGAATGCAAGTGGATGCAAACGTTTGATTCTGTCCAAAATGGCTTGAATGAACAGGATGCTACTTTTTCACAAATGGCATTACTCAGTTAGCAGGTTGCAATATATGCAATGATGTTTGCTTTAGCTGTTACTTCAACACTTGTTCTCCCTATGCTCAGGGGTTGAAAATCATTTCAATGGAGACCGGCTGACTAATTTAACCATTTGGTTATCTTTTACAATTGCTCTCTTGTTGAACATATGACAATGTCTTTTTTCTAAACGTTTTACTATGTGGTCTCAATGTGACGATGCGTTTGTTCATATTAGGTGATATTTATATCAGTACTTTACATTTTACACAGAGATGGGATTAGCATTGCTTTGTTAAGAGTAATATTCTGCAGTCTCCCAGAATCTCTAGAGTGTATCTAGCGCTGCTTTGTGCTAACCCAACCACATTATAAATAATCTTAAGATCGGGCCTTATTCTAATTTGCCAGCAAGCCGTAACAATTAGAGGGACTGTTCGGTCCGCTCATTCAACTTGTACACGGCCCCTAAACGTGAACAGTGGGACTTCAGAGACGCTCCCTAAATGCCGAGACGCTCTGATTGGCCCGAGGCAGGCGAGCCCCTGGGAAGTATCCGGCGGCTGCACCTCGCGGTACAGACCTGACCGGCAAGTGAGCACGGAGCATCCTACTGACGGCCGCTGCTGTCAAAACTAACGGTGAGCTCCTCATCTATCTAAATTAACTACCTACCCTCGACGCGGCCCCAGCGGCTGCTGAGATGTGTTGCGCGCTGTACAAACAGCGATTTACTGCTTTTCCCTACTAAGTTACTTTTCAGTATGCCATAGCGCCGGCAGTGGTAAAGATGTACCTCGCGCTGCTTAAGATCACTCTATCCTTTATGACTCAGACTATTCGTATATGCCAGCAATATGGCTTGCTCAGCGCCATGAAACGGCGCAGTCTCATTACAATGGGATCCCTTCATTTAAGTTTTCTATGTCACTACTGCAGTCCACTATGAGGTGATTTCTCCTTTTTTTATAAAAACGCTAATGCTAGTAACAAATCTGGCGTTCACCACAGCTGTAGAGTGCAACGCGAATTCATCGTGTTGAGACTTATTCTTTCAATCAAAGGATTGATCCCAAGACCTATTTCTTTAGGAATACAATGAAAGTATGTCTCTCCCAATCCTACTCGATTGGTACTAACATGAGACATTGTTACATTCCTTCCTCCTCCAGAACCACGTGTGGTGCGATAACTATGTCCGCACAAACGCTGATTGGGCTTGATTAGAGGAACAACCCTTTGGATGGAAGGCACCTACTCCCAGTAAGTACCCCCATATGATTTCCTAGACGAATAATGCGTGCTCTACGCCTACAAATATCTGTGCTAGTAACTAATCATTCCCCTTTCAGATGAAGGCGGGATACCCACTCCAATAGAATAGGAACCCTTGTTGGTCCCACCGCAATGGCCACGTAAGGGCCCCTGCTAAAGTAAGCCATTTACCACTTTTTGATATGCTCCCTCAGTGTGTTTTTTAGCTTCCTTAGAAATATGATACACTCAATTTAAATTGTTATTCTTAGGCGCTCCTGTTTTCTCGTGTCCTGATGAAGACCCCAATTTGAGGATCAAACCTACCCTTTAACCTGGGGGTCGAAACGTAGACCTGATCATAACCACTCGCCAATCATAGGATCAATCAACAGAATAATACTAATCCTATGTATATGTGGATATTTGGAACTTCAGATCTAACCACAGACTGTAAAGGGTTTATTTTTATCCCACTGTGATTGCTTCTAGTCACAACCACCTTTACCCAGTCCTCACATGTTCCCCATCACACCTATCCTACCTAACTGTCTCCCTATCTCTATCACTTTGAGCGCGACATTTATGTAGACAAATGTTATAAAATGTCTGTTTTGTTTCCTTAATTCATGCTTATAAGTGTTACAATTATATGAGACTAAATGCCTACTAACGTATATAAGATTCAATGACATAAATTGAACAAGTGTACTTCTTTTGTCTGCATGTAATGGCATTCCCTATGCTCTGATACCCATTGAACTGAACCGGGTATCTGTCAAGCACTGTGCTGAAATTAATGAATAAATAATATACGCACACTCTGGGAATAACTCTAATTTTCTTTATACCTGACCGATTGCTTGTTTTACATTTATTGTTTTCTGAATCAATAGACTCTGACCACTGTTATTGTAACTAACTTTACTGACCCAGGTCAGAGGTTTCTTAGGGTGTACCCCATTGAAACTTACTACTCTATGTGCAAGAGCTGTCTTGCGAGGGTTTTTTCTTCCAATTTATGCTTAGAATTACACTATTCTAATTGAGGGCTATATCATGTTTGAGTCTGAAACCCTCTCTTATACTGAAGACCATATCAGAGATCTTATTGGGGGGGACGCTGGGTCCACCTTCCTTTCAACCAGTACCACCACTGTTGACTTCTCGCTTAATGAAAAACTTAACAAACTAGAACGCCTAGAAAAGAAATTAGTACGCACCAAACTGCATGGCCACCTTCTCACAGGGTACCTCAGAGCTAATGTAATTCCAACAGGCTTACAGGTTCGCAATGAACCAGCAATATTTGTAGATAATCCGAAATTTAAAGAAGGGTTTAGCTTTGTAGCGAATAACTGTTCTCGCCACTGGATGGTGCTAGGGGTGGAGACAGCACGCGACCAGGTTGAACAGCTAACCAAAGAAATCACTGATCTAAGAGCTGAAATAACAAGTCACTCAGCATTTGCAAGTGCCAAGGAATCTCTAGAAAGATTGAACAAAACTCTCAAAGACTTTGACGTCGAATCCCAAAATAAAAAACTTGAGAAATTGGCAAAAGACATTCAGTATTACAACAAAAAAAGAACATATCCCTATTTGGCTGAAGATTACTTCAAGCAAGATAACCAGGGCCGCTTCTACAATAGAGGAAGAGGAGGGTACAGAGGTGGTCAACGCGGGGGCAGAAGGTACACGAATTTCTCGGATTCCTCGTACAGTGGAAGCAGTGACAACGAGGGAGCAGGAACAAGTGGGAACCATCAGAATCAAGACCAGTGGTACCAATCACCCCAAGACCCACAGGGCAGACAACAGCCTTTTTTAGAAGACAGCTCTTGGAGACCCCCACGAGGGAGAGGAGGCAGATGGAACAAACGCCCGACCAGAGGCCAAAACCAAGTAAACCCCAGGAACTGGGACGACTCACGACAGCAGGGATACGGCAACAAGCAAGTGAGATTCCAAACGGACAACCACGGGGAGATAAACACCAGGAGGAACACCTACCGTTGGTGAACAGAGAGAACCCCATCATGAATCTATCCTGCCAAACGCTGTCTCACGAACAGACGAAGATCCTGAGTAAGGGCCTATCATTCGTCCCCACGTCCCATGTGAACCTGTTCAACTTGAAAACAGAATTAATAAAATTCTTCCGCAAGATAAGACTCAAAAGCTTCTTCATGAACAAAACCCCCTTTTCGGATAGATCATTCACCGGCTTAAGACCACCCTCTACCTTCACTCCCTACACAGCGATGACTGATCACCGGATCCTGACCTATGAGAATCTGGTGCTCAGTGATGTCCTCAAAACTTGTAACAACAAACAATACGTGAAACACAACGTTACCAAGAAAGAGCGAGCAGCCCTGGAAGAACTTAGGGACAATAGAACGTTGGTGATCAAACCTGCCGACAAGGGGGGAGCGATAGTCATTATGGATGTCGATGACTACAGACAAGAGTTTAATTCCCAATTGAGTGACAGGACAAGCTACCGGCCGGTAGCCGCAAACCCCACAATTGAGATCCGTCGCCAAATTCAACTTCTTACCGAGAAAGGCAAAGAGACTGGCTTCCTGACTGAAAAAGAATATGCCTTCCTAAACGTGGACCAACCTCGTACCCCTACCATCTATGTACTACCGAAGGTCCACAAGAACCCCACCAAACCTCCGGGAAGACCTATTATCTCAGGATGTGGATCCCTTCTAGAACCACTCTGTAAATATGTTGACGTCTTTTTGAAACCCTTGGCTGAGGCAACCCCTACCTACTTGAGGGACACCATGCAGGTCATCAACCTCATGGACCAACAACCCTTTGAGAAGAATACCCAACTCCTTGTAACAATGGACATCGTGTCACTCTACACGAGTATCCCTCAACTACCAGCACTGACTACAATACAAAGAGCATTATCTACCAGGCCCCAACCAGCGGAGGTACCCACAGAATTCCTGGTCGATCTTCTGGAGATCGTGATGACAAAAAATTTCTTTATCTTTCAGGACAAATACTACATGCAATGCAAGGGAGTGGCAATGGGGGCAGCCTTTGCTCCTGACCTAGCCATTATATATATGAGTGAATTCGAGCAGAACTATATCCTCTCATCGCATAATCCGTATGCCAACAAAATCAAGGAGTATCGTAGGTACATCGACGATATCATAATGATTTGGAATGGACAGAAGGAAGATCTGGACGAATTTACCCAATGGTTGAACACCCAATCAGATGATATCCAATTTACTAGCAGCAGCAGCAACCACTCAATTGACTTCTTAGATATTACCATCAAGGAACATGAAGGACTATTATACACTACACTCTATAGGAAACAGTCCGAACGCAACACATTGCTAAGATACTCAAGCCACCATACCAGGGCCCTAAGAGATAACCTTCCCTTCGGACAATTCCTCCGGATCCGGAGGAATTGTACCATGAAAGATGACTACTTTGCAGAGTCGGACGATCTTATCTCTCGACTAATCAATAGAGGCTATCCTAAGAGACTGGTGAAGAGAGCCCGGAAGAGAGCTTGGTTCAACGACAGAGCAACCCTACTGATACCCAAAGAACGCGGAACTTCCGATGACAAGATGATCTGTGTAACCACATATTGCAGCAAGAGCAACGAGATCCGTAAGGTAATTAACAAACATTGGCACATCATTGCGGAGACAATAGAAACACCCAACCCTCCGATGCATGCATTTAAAAGAGCTAAAAGTGTGAGAGACTATGTTGTGCGTTCATTACTCCACACCCCCCCGGCACCAAGTATACAGACCATGTGGAATCTCCCCACCATAGTGGGGAACTACAAATGCACCAAATGCAAAGCCTGTGCGATGTGCATGGAAACGAAGGCAATTACACATAACAACCTGACAATCCACCTGAAGACATTGACCAACTGCAACAGCCAGGGAGTGATTTATGCCATTTTCTGCCCATGTGGGCAGATATACATAGGTCAAACCAAGCAAAGGGTGAAAAACCGGATACTGCAACATTGCAGCAGGATAAGGTGTCAAACGACAGGAGCACCCCTAGTTGAACACTGTATGGCATTGTCCCACACACCGGAATCCCTCCGATGGGTGGTAATTGAGAAAATCACACTTGGTACCCGGGGTGGTGATCTAGACTCGGTCATGAATTTACGTGAATGCAAGTGGATGCAAACGTTTGATTCTGTCCAAAATGGCTTGAATGAACAGGATGCTACTTTTTCACAAATGGCATTACTCAGTTAGCAGGCGCAATATATGCAATGATGTTTGCTTTAGCTGTTACTTCAACACTTGTTCTCCCTATGCTCAGGGGTTGAAAATCATTTCAATGGAGACCGGCTGACTAATTTAACCATTTGGTTATCTTTTACAATTGCTCTCTTGTTGAACATATGACAATGTCTTTTTTCTAAACGTTTTACTATGTGGCCTCAATGTGACGATGCGTTTGTTCATATTAGGTGATATTTATATCAGTACTTTACATTTTACACAGAGATGGGATTAGCATTGCTTTGTTAAGAGTAATATTCTGCAGTCTCCCAGAATCTCTAGAGTGTATCTAGCGCTGCTTTGCGCTAACCCAACCACATTATAAATAATCTTAAGATCGGGCCTTATTCTAATTTGCCAGCAAGCTGTAACAATTAGAGGGACTGTTCGGTCCGCTCATTCAACTTGTACACGGCCCCTAAACGTGAACAGTGGGACTTCAGAGACGCTCCCTAAATGCCGAGACGCTCTGATTGGCCCGAGGCAGGCGAGCCCCTGGGAAGTATCCGGCGGCTGCACCTCGCGGTACAGACCTGACCGGCAAGTGAGCACGGAGCATCCTACTGACGGCCGCTGCTGTCAAAACTAACGGTGAGCTCCTCATCTATCTAAATTAACTACCTACCCTCGACGCGGCCCCAGCGGCTGCTGAGATGTGTTGCGCGCTGTACAAACAGCGATTTACTGCTTTTCCCTACTAAGTTACTTTTCAGTATGCCATAGCGCCGGCAGTGGTAAAGATGTACCTCGCGCTGCTTAAGATCACTCTATCCTTTATGACTCAGACTATTCGTATATGCCAGCAATATGGCTTGCTCAGCGCCATGAAACGGCGCAGTCTCATTACAATGGGATCCCTTCATTTAAGTTTTCTATGTCACTACTGCAGTCCACTATGAGGTGATTTCTCCTTTTTTTATAAAAACGCTAATGCTAGTAACAAATCTGGCGTTCACCACAGCTGTAGAGTGCAACGCGAATTCATCGTGTTGAGACTTATTCTTTCAATCAAAGGATTGATCCCAAGACCTATTTCTTTATGAATACAATGAAAGTATGTCTCTCCCAATCCTACTCGATTGGTACTAACATGAGACATTGTTACATTCCTTCCTCCTCCAGAACCACGTGTGGTGCGATAACTATGTCCGCACAAACGCTGATTGGGCTTGATTAGAGGAACAACCCTTTGGATGGAAGGCACCTACTCCCAGTAAGTACCCCCATATGATTTCCTAGACGAATAATGCGTGCTCTACGCCTACAAATATCTGTGCTAGTAACTAATCATTCCCCTTTCAGATGAAGGCGGGATACCCACTCCAATAGAATAGGAACCCTTGTTGGTCCCACCGCAATGGCCACGTAAGGGCCCCTGCTAAAGTAAGCCATTTACCACTTTTTGATATGCTCCCTCAGTGTGTTTTTTAGCTTCCTTAGAAATATGATACACTCAATTTAAATTGTTATTCTTAGGCGCTCCTGTTTTCTCGTGTCCTGATGAAGACCCCAATTTGAGGATCAAACCTACCCTTTAACCTGGGGGTCGAAACGTAGACCTGATCATAACCACTCGCCAATCATAGGATCAATCAACAGAATAATACTAATCCTATGTATATGTGGATATTTGGAACTTCAGATCTAACCACAGACTGTAAAGGGTTTATTTTTATCCCACTGTGATTGCTTCTAGTCACAACCACCTTTACCCAGTCCTCACATGTTCCCCATCACACCTATCCTACCTAACTGTCTCCCTATCTCTATCACTTTGAGCGCGACATTTATGTAGACAAATGTTATAAAATGTCTGTTTTGTTTCCTTAATTCATGCTTATAAGTGTTACAATTATATGAGACTAAATGCCTACTAACGTATATAAGATTCAATGACATAAATTGAACAAGTGTACTTCTTTTGTCTGCATGTAATGGCATTCCCTATGCTCTGATACCCATTGAACTGAACCGGGTATCTGTCAAGCACTGTGCTGAAATTAATGAATAAATAATATACGCACACTCTGGGAATAACTCTAATTTTCTTTATACCTGACCGATTGCTTGTTTTACATTTATTGTTTTCTGAATCAATAGACTCTGACCACTGTTATTGTAACTAACTTTACTGACCCAGGTCAGAGGTTTCTTAGGGTGTACCCCATTGAAACTTACTACTCTATGTGCAAGAGCTGTCTTGCGAGGGTTTTTTCTTCCAATTTATGCTTAGAATTACACTATTCTAATTGAGGGCTATATCATGTTTGAGTCTGAAACCCTCTCTTATACTGAAGACCATATCAGAGATCTTATTGGGGGGGACGCTGGGTCCACCTTCCTTTCAACCAGTACCACCACTGTTGACTTCTCGCTTAATGAAAAACTTAACAAACTAGAACGCCTAGAAAAGAAATTAGTACGCACCAAACTGCATGGCCACCTTCTCACAGGGTACCTCAGAGCTAATGTAATTCCAACAGGCTTACAGGTTCGCAATGAACCAGCAATATTTGTAGATAATCCGAAATTTAAAGAAGGGTTTAGCTTTGTAGCGAATAACTGTTCTCGCCACTGGATGGTGCTAGGGGTGGAGACAGCACGCGACCAGGTTGAACAGCTAACTAAAGAAATCACTGATCTAAGAGCTGAAATAACAAGTCACTCAGCATTTGCAAGTGCCAAGGAATCTCTAGAAAGATTGAACAAAACTCTCAAAGACTTTGACGTCGAATCCCAAAATAAAAAACTTGAGAAATTGGCAAAAGACATTCAGTATTACAACAAAAAAAGAACATATCCCTATTTGGCTGAAGATTACTTCAAGCAAGATAACCAGGGCCGCTTCTACAATAGAGGAAGAGGAGGGTACAGAGGTGGTCAACGCGGGGGCAGAAGGTACACGAATTTCTCGGATTCCTCGTACAGTGGAAGCAGTGACAACGAGGGAGCAGGAACAAGTGGGAACCATCAGAATCAAGACCAGTGGTACCAATCACCCCAAGACCCACAGGGCAGACAACAGCCTTTTTTAGAAGACAGCTCTTGGAGACCCCCACGAGGGAGAGGAGGCAGATGGAACAAACGCCCGACCAGAGGCCAAAACCAAGTAAACCCCAGGAACTGGGACGACTCACGACAGCAGGGATACGGCAACAAGCAAGTGAGATTCCAAACGGACAACCACGGGGAGATAAACACCAGGAGGAACACCTACCGTTGGTGAACAGAGAGAACCCCATCATGAATCTATCCTGCCAAACGCTGTCTCACGAACAGACGAAGATCCTGAGTAAGGGCCTATCATTCGTCCCCACGTCCCATGTGAACCTGTTCAACTTGAAAACAGAATTAATAAAATTCTTCCGCAAGATAAGACTCAAAAGCTTCTTCATGAACAAAACCCCCTTTTCGGATAGATCATTCACCGGCTTAAGACCACCCTCTACCTTCACTCCCTACACAGCGATGACTGATCACCGGATCCTGACCTATGAGAATCTGGTGCTCAGTGATGTCCTCAAAACTTGTAACAACAAACAATACGTGAAACACAACGTTACCAAGAAAGAGCGAGCAGCCCTGGAAGAACTTAGGGACAATAGAACGTTGGTGATCAAACCTGCCGACAAGGGGGGAGCGATAGTCATTATGGATGTCGATGACTACAGACAAGAGATTAATTCCCAATTGAGTGACAGGACAAGCTACCGGCCGGTAGCCGCAAACCCCACAATTGAGATCCGTCGCCAAATTCAACTTCTTACCGAGAAAGGCAAAGAGACTGGCTTCCTGACTGAAAAAGAATATGCCTTCCTAAACGTGGACCAACCTCGTACCCCTACCATCTATGTACTACCGAAGGTCCACAAGAACCCCACCAAACCTCCGGGAAGACCTATTATCTCAGGATGTGGATCCCTTCTAGAACCACTCTGTAAATATGTTGACGTCTTTTTGAAACCCTTGGCTGAGGCAACCCCTACCTACTTGAGGGACACCATGCAGGTCATCAACCTCATGGACCAACAACCCTTTGAGAAGAATACCCAACTCCTTGTAACAATGGACATCGTGTCACTCTACACGAGTATCCCTCAACTACCAGCACTGACTACAATACAAAGAGCATTATCTACCAGGCCCCAACCAGCGGAGGTACCCACAGAATTCCTGGTCGATCTTCTGGAGATCGTGATGACAAAAAATTTCTTTATCTTTCAGGACAAATACTACATGCAATGCAAGGGAGTGGCAATGGGGGCAGCCTTTGCTCCTGACCTAGCCATTATATATATGAGTGAATTCGAGCAGAACTATATCCTCTCATCGCATAATCCGTATGCCAACAAAATCAAGGAGTATCGTAGGTACATCGACGATATCATAATGATTTGGAATGGACAGAAGGAAGATCTGGACGAATTTACCCAATGGTTGAACACCCAATCAGATGATATCCAATTTACTAGCAGCAGCAGCAACCACTCAATTGACTTCTTAGATATTACCATCAAGGAACATGAAGGACTATTATACACTACACTCTATAGGAAACAGTCCGAACGCGACACATTGCTAAGATACTCAAGCCACCATACCAGGGCCCTAAGAGATAACCTTCCCTTCGGACAATTCCTCCGGATCCGGAGGAATTGTACCATGAAAGATGACTACTTTGCAGAGTCGGACGATCTTATCTCTCGACTAATCAATAGAGGCTATCCTAAGAGACTGGTGAAGAGAGCCCGGAAGAGAGCTTGGTTCAACGACAGAGCAACCCTACTGATACCCAAAGAACGCGGAACTTCCAATGACAAGATGATCTGTGTAACCACATATTGCAGCAAGAGCAACGAGATCCGTAAGGTAATTAACAAACATTGGCACATCATTGCGGAGACAATAGAAACACCCAACCCTCCGATGCATGCATTTAAAAGAGCTAAAAGTGTGAGAGACTATGTTGTGCGTTCATTACTCCACACCCCCCCGGCACCAAGTATACAGACCATGTGGAATCTCCCCACCATAGTGGGGAACTACAAATGCACCAAATGCAAAGCCTGTGCGATGTGCATGGAAACGAAGGCAATTACACATAACAACCTGACAATCCACCTGAAGACATTGACCAACTGCAACAGCCAGGGAGTGATTTATGCCATTTTCTGCCCATGTGGGCAGATATACATAGGTCAAACCAAGCAAAGGGTGAAAAACCGGATACTGCAACATTGCAGCAGGATAAGGTGTCAAACGACAGGAGCACCCCTAGTTGAACACTGTATGGCATTGTCCCACACACCGGAATCCCTCCGATGGGTGGTAATTGAGAAAATCACACTTGGTACCCGGGGTGGTGATCTAGACTCGGTCATGAATTTACGTGAATGCAAGTGGATGCAAACGTTTGATTCTGTCCAAAATGGCTTGAATGAACAGGATGCTACTTTTTCACAAATGGCATTACTCAGTTAGCAGGCGCAATATATGCAATGATGTTTGCTTTAGCTGTTACTTCAACACTTGTTCTCCCTATGCTCAGGGGTTGAAAATCATTTCAATGGAGACCGGCTGACTAATTTAACCATTTGGTTATCTTTTACAATTGCTCTCTTGTTGAACATATGACAATGTCTTTTTTCTAAACGTTTTACTATGTGGCCTCAATGTGACGATGCGTTTGTTCATATTAGGTGATATTTATATCAGTACTTTACATTTTACACAGAGATGGGATTAGCATTGCTTTGTTAAGAGTAATATTCTGCAGTCTCCCAGAATCTCTAGAGTGTATCTAGCGCTGCTTTGCGCTAACCCAACCACATTATAAATAATCTTAAGATCGGGCCTTATTCTAATTTGCCAGCAAGCCGTAACAATTAGAGGGACTGTTCGGTCCGCTCATTCAACTTGTACACGGCCCCTAAACGTGAACAGTGGGACTTCAGAGACGCTCCCTAAATGCCGAGACGCTCTGATTGGCCCGAGGCAGGCGAGCCCCTGGGAAGTATCCGGCGGCTGCACCTCGCGGTACAGACCTGACCGGCAAGTGAGCACGGAGCATCCTACTGACGGCCGCTGCTGTCAAAACTAACGGTGAGCTCCTCATCTATCTAAATTAACTACCTACCCTCGACGCGGCCCCAGCGGCTGCTGAGATGTGTTGCGCGCTGTACAAACAGCGATTTACTGCTTTTCCCTACTAAGTTACTTTTCAGTATGCCATAGCGCCGGCAGTGGTAAAGATGTACCTCGCGCTGCTTAAGATCACTCTATCCTTTATGACTCAGACTATTCGTATATGCCAGCAATATGGCTTGCTCAGCGCCATGAAACGGCGCAGTCTCATTACAATGGGATCCCTTCATTTAAGTTTTCTATGTCACTACTGCAGTCCACTATGAGGTGATTTCTCCTTTTTTTATAAAAACGCTAATGCTAGTAACAAATCTGGCGTTCACCACAGCTGTAGAGTGCAACGCGAATTCATCGTGTTGAGACTTATTCTTTCAATCAAAGGATTGATCCCAAGACCTATTTCTTTAGGAATACAATGAAAGTATGTCTCTCCCAATCCTACTCGATTGGTACTAACATGAGACATTGTTACATTCCTTCCTCCTCCAGAACCACGTGTGGTGCGATAACTATGTCCGCACAAACGCTGATTGGGCTTGATTAGAGGAACAACCCTTTGGATGGAAGGCACCTACTCCCAGTAAGTACCCCCATATGATTTCCTAGACGAATAATGCGTGCTCTACGCCTACAAATATCTGTGCTAGTAACTAATCATTCCCCTTTCAGATGAAGGCGGGATACCCACTCCAATAGAATAGGAACCCTTGTTGGTCCCACCGCAATGGCCACGTAAGGGCCCCTGCTAAAGTAAGCCATTTACCACTTTTTGATATGCTCCCTCAGTGTGTTTTTTAGCTTCCTTAGAAATATGATACACTCAATTTAAATTGTTATTCTTAGGCGCTCCTGTTTTCTCGTGTCCTGATGAAGACCCCAATTTGAGGATCAAACCTACCCTTTAACCTGGGGGTCGAAACGTAGACCTGATCATAACCACTCGCCAATCATAGGATCAATCAACAGAATAATACTAATCCTATGTATATGTGGATATTTGGAACTTCAGATCTAACCACAGACTGTAAAGGGTTTATTTTTATCCCACTGTGATTGCTTCTAGTCACAACCACCTTTACCCAGTCCTCACATGTTCCCCATCACACCTATCCTACCTAACTGTCTCCCTATCTCTATCACTTTGAGCGCGACATTTATGTAGACAAATGTTATAAAATGTCTGTTTTGTTTCCTTAATTCATGCTTATAAGTGTTACAATTATATGAGACTAAATGCCTACTAACGTATATAAGATTCAATGACATAAATTGAACAAGTGTACTTCTTTTGTCTGCATGTAATGGCATTCCCTATGCTCTGATACCCATTGAACTGAACCGGGTATCTGTCAAGCACTGTGCTGAAATTAATGAATAAATAATATACGCACACTCTGGGAATAACTCTAATTTTCTTTATACCTGACCGATTGCTTGTTTTACATTTATTGTTTTCTGAATCAATAGACTCTGACCACTGTTATTGTAACTAACTCGAGTTAAACATAACTTTCCTTTCTGCGTTCTATCCAATGCTATTGGACCATTGCTACCTTTCTTTTTATGTGCCTTCTCTTCTTCGGTCCAATCCGTTTTCCATTGTCCTGACATTTTTAGAATCTTCTGCCTTCTGTATCTATCATCTACTTGTCCTATGAACTTCTTCTCAACCTCTGATACTTTGCAAGTTAGATTATTTCTGCGTGCATATGATGTATCTAGTGTATCCCAAGGAAGAAAGAACTTAGCTAGTCTATCCTCCTTTTTGTAATAGTCCCACTTATTCATTTGCTTATAATTCGGAACTTCAGGCAATACTGAATCATAATTTGAAAAGTAGTACTCAAATCCTTCCCTACCATAAAATATACTAAGCAGTAAACTACATGTTATCCCATAAGTCAATGGGAGATGATGATATCTAATGCCTTCGTCTACAGAAGCTGGCAATTGCATACAGACATAGCAATCTTTGGCCTCCATGGTATCGATATACTCATATAACAACTTAGCATATGCGTTCGACCTAAAGTTTCCCTGTGACTCGTCTACATGTAATCTACGAGCTTCATCTGCCAATAACGCCTTTTCACGTATAACATTGCTCTCCTCCTTCTTCCCCACAAGAGCAGGTCGCAAAGTCGTTACAGGCTTTACATTTGCTGTTTCTTTATCGCTTTCATGTCCTATTATGTATGATATGGTCACTACCGTAATTATGAGAAAAATTACTACTGCTATTAGTGTACCTACTATACATCTAGCTTTTCGGTTTGGGTTGCCGTTCTCCATGTTATCAAAACAGCGTAGCTCCTTCTTTTGCGAAAAAGTTTTTCCTTCTGCAGTCTTTGTTTGCTTTATTTGCTTTCTCAGTCTGTAAAGTGCTTTTTATCAACAAAGTCTCTTTTTCGCAACAATGTCTTTTCTCTTTTAGCAACAGACAACCCTAACCCTTCTCCGTCCTCTAACTGTAATCCCTAATTTTATTCTTCTTTCCACTCGGCGCTAGGTTATCTTCTTCTTTATAGCTTATATACAAAAGTCTCTTATGCATCAACGATTATTCTCGCACCTGCAGCTTTCACAACAATTTCTAATAATTCAAAACGAATAACTTTTTCTTCTTCTTCTGGCATTTGCTGGCCAAAAGTTGGAAATTGTAATCTTTTTAGCACTAGATCTTGAATTTGACTCAAATATGGGGGTATGGGAAGTGTGAAAGTCAGTAACCCCTCAGTCTCGAGTCCAGGCGTCAACATCCATATCTCCACTGCCACAAATGGATCGTGATTGATTACTTTCACTTCCTTCACTCTCCCAGATTTCTGTCCCCAAGACATCTGCTAGATAAGTCCACTCTGGGGTGGCGTACCTTCTGCATGGCACGCGTACCCTTCTCGATCTCCTTGGACTTTCAGTTCCTGAGTCTGTAGTTTCCTCCTCCTGGTCTGATTCTTCTGCAATCGGAACAAGAGTTCTTTCTTGCTTTTCTTCCGAGCTTGGCCTTTTCCTTCTCTCCGGCCAACTGGCTTCGTCTCTCTTTGTCCTTCTGCTCCTTGTTCTTGGACCAGTCTCTTGGTCACTCTCAATTTGTTCGATATCTGTGTCGGACTCCCAATTACTCTCTTCTCCTGAGGCGACTTCGGTCTCGCTAGTGTCCTGACCTTCGTCGTCCTGTTCCAACACAGTCTCAGTTCCCTCGATCACCTCCACAGCTTGGATTTCCCCCTCTATGGCTTCTCCGCTTTCCGCTGGATTCTCATCCGAGAGAGGAGCTGTTTCTTCTAGAGGTGTTGGCACTCTTCGGGTGTGTGAGGCATGTATCCAGTTTGGCAGACCTCCACACTTTACTGCAGTATTCGTCACAAGTATGACTTGGAACGGTCCTCTCCAGCGCACGTCTAAGCAGTTCTTTCTGACATGCTTCTTCACCAGGACCCAGTCCCCCGGACTCAGGTCATGGCACAAATCTTGTGCTGATGGAACCTCTGCAGCCTGGACCTGGAGGGACACAGAATTAACGGCATCAGATAGTCCCTTACAGTAGTCCAAGATCAAATCGTCTGTGATGTTCACTAGAGCTGCAGTCGGAACCGATGGCAATCTCATAGCTCTCCCCATTAGCACTTCATGTGGAGAGAGACCTGTTTTTCTATCCGGTGTGCTACGTATGCTCATAAGAACCACTGGAAGTGCGTCTGGCCAACTCAGGGATGTTGCTGAACAAACTTTGGCAAGTCTGGACTTTATCGTGCTGTTAATTTGCTCTACAATCCCTGAAGCTTCTGGTCGATAGCTGCAATGAAGTTTCTGATCGATATTTAAAGCTGAACATAGCATTTTCACTATTTCGCTGTTAAAATGAGTTCCTCTGTCTGATTCCAAAGAGGATGGCACCCCAAACCTCGGTATTAACTCTCTAAGTAACAATTTTGCTACTGTAAGTGTATCGCACCTACGTGTAGGGTAAGCCTCAACCCATCTAGAAAATATGCAGACAATCACTAAAACGTATCTGAGTCTATTGCATTTAGGCATTTCTATAAAATCAAGCTGCATTCTATTGAAAGGCCCCCCAGACCTCCCAATGTGACTCAATGTGACTGGCGTTCTCTTTCCCACGTTTAGTTGCTGACAGATCGCACATCGCTGACACACTGCTTCCGCCGCTACTCTAAACTTGGGATTAAACCACGTTTGTCTGAATACTCTCACCATAGCATCTCTACCTATGTGCGCTGATCCATGCAATTTCCTTGCCATTGGACTAACAAGTTCATTTGGTAAAACTGCTCTCCCATCGGCGGAGATCCAGAAATTCATCTCACTTCTGGAACAACCCGCTGTTTCCCAACTCTTTTTCTCATCATCTGGTGCATTTTCCTGAACACTTCTTAATTCATCCCACGTATCTACAGTATCCAACAACATTGTCAATTCAGTTCTTTCCTGGATTCCCCCCACTTTTACATCAGTGTGAGAATATCCCTGGTCTGCGCAATAGCGCGCTACTTCATCCGCATAGCGGTTACCTAGTGATACAAAGTCTACTTTTTTCGTATGCGCTGCACATTTGACCACTGCTATAGCTGTCGGGCCTTGCAATGCCTCTAACAAAAGTCTCACGAATTCTCCATTCCTAATGGGAGAACCCGAGGAGGTCATGTAACCTCTTTGAGACCACAGCTGCCCGTAATCGTGAACTACCCCGAAACCATACTGGCTATCGGTGTATATGGTGACTCGAAGTTTGTCGCCCGCTAAGCAAGCACGAGTCAAAGCAACAATTTCAGCTACCTGAGCGGAGTGTACTCCTTCCAGGCAAGCGGCTTCTATTACTCTCGTAATTGTGCAAACTGCATAAGCTGCTCTCAGCTGACCGATATTGTCTCTTACACATGAACCATCAACAAAGAAAATTTCATCTGGGTCAGTCAATGGCTCATCCACAATATCGGGTCTCGGTTTGGTGCATAGTTCAGTCACATCAAGGCAGTCATGATCTGTACAAATTTCGTCATCAATCTCGTTTGGAAGTGGTATCAAAGTTGCAGGATTCAAGACGGAGCATCTTTTTAGGGTCACATTTTCGGCAGCCAGTATGGAAAGGGGCGACCACTCGGTCCCCCCGAACGTATGGCAGAGTACCTCGATCCCCCCGGGAAGCCATTTTGGGCGGGAGGCGCGTCTCGGCTGGTATGCCCGAAGCGGCGTAGCGGGGCGCGCTTTTTCCCGCCCTAGAGTGGGCTGGCCTAGACACTGACGCGGCTGGCCACGCCCTCGGGGCAGGCAGGGGCGGGTTTACGCCCGCCCTGAAGACGGATAAAAAGGGACGCAAGACCTGAAGGCATCCTCTTGTTCCTGTGCTCTGAAGCTGCACCTCCTCGCTGTACGAGAGCTCGAGACGGAACAAAGAGCCAATTTTGAGCGTTTTAATCGTTCTTGTTTGTTTTACAGTTACTCTGTTGGAGAATGCCGAAGAAAGCGGGAAAACGCATGACTACTGAACAGATGCTGCGTGTTCTCATGAAGGAGATGTCCGAACTAAAGAAGCGGGTGGATAAGAACGAGGAAGGGGGACCAAAACGTCCTTTGGCGGGAGCAGCCCCGGGAGGGAAAAACAAGAGGCCCAGGAGGGGAGCAGCGGGAGGAGACATCCCGGGTCCCAGTGCCCCGCTCGAGGCACCAACTCCCGTGCCGGAGGAGGGGAATCCGATACCCGTTGTGGTCACCCCCGTGTCCGAGGACGATATGCCGCCCGAGCTGGCAGCACAATTGGCAGCGTGGTTGGGTAAAGGTAACGAGGGCGCCACGGCTGTCGACGCGCAGGCGCTGATGAAGCAACTGCGTGAGAAACGGGAGGCAGCCAAGGTGTCCGTGCCGGCTGCAGTAGTGGACAAGACACCGGGGACGGGTACGACCGCAGAGTCAGCGTCCGGTGCAGGTAAGCGGCCATTGCCGATTGTGAGGGATGAGTCAGCACCCTCTCGTAGAGAAAGATTGGGTCAACATGTTCCTTTGGCGATTAAGGAAAAAATTTGGGCAGGGGAATATGTGAACATCTTCTCGTTGCTTGTTGATCATTATGAAGTGGAGCATGTTAAGGGTCAGAAGGATCTCATGCACCCGAGTGTTTGGCGCGCGAAAATGGCCGCCTTTAAAGTGAACGAGAATATTGGCAATTGGGGCAAGGCATGGGGAATTTTTACGTCGATCTTAGGGGAACGTAGGCCTGAGTTGCTTTCCGAGTTGCCAACCTATCAGTCGCGAATCATGGGGTACTCGACATCACACCAGGGTAACCATTGGTTCTGCTACGATAATCTGTTTAGAAAGGCGAAGGAGCATAACAAAAGCTTAACCTGGGATTGTTACGATTCTTTGACATGGGATAAAATGAAGGAGACGGGTATGTTGAAAATGCCATTGGTAGGAAGTAATGTTGGCGAATCCTCCCGCCATTATGGGGGGACGCCCTTTCGTTCAGGTACGGGTACCGAAGAGTACTCGAGACCTGCCGGCAATACAGGAAAAAGGGGGTTCTGCTTTAATTTCAACAGAGGTAAATGTACTAGGCCACAGGGATCGTGTAAATTTAAACATGAGTGTAGTGGATGCGGGTCGTCCCATCCTGAGTCCACGTGCAGAGCCAAAACGGGTGATAATGGGGGGAGAGGAGGCGCCAAACAGGTCTAATATAGTCCGAGGGGCGCCTTTACCTACCCCGATTGATACCTTGGCGATGATTCCCTGGCTCAGTGAATACCCGGATCGTACTTCTGCTGGGGTGCTGCGGAACGGTTTTTCGTATGGTTTCCGCATCCCGGTAGGGGACTTTCAGGGTGTGGAAAAGTGTAAAAATCAACTTTCCGTCCTGCAGCATACGACCGTAGTACAGGATAAGATCCGGAAAGAGGTGACTCGAGGTCGGGTCGCCGGCCCGTTTAGTGTACCCCCGGTCCAGAATTTTGTTTGTTCCCCTTTAGGGGTGGTCCCCAAGAAGGATCCAGGCGAGTTCCGACTGATTCATAATTTATCAGCTCCACGTGGTCTTTCTGTAAACGATGCAATAGATCCAGAAGTGTGTTCGGTGCGGTACGCATCCTTCGATGAGGCCGTAGCCATTTTGAATCGCCTGGGGCCCGGGGCGCTGATGGCGAAATCAGATATCGAATCAGCGTTCCGACTGCTCCCGGTACACCCAGACGACCAGCGTCTCCTGGGATTCATGTTTCAGGGTTGTTATTACATGGATAGGTGTATGCCGATGGGGTGCTCTATATCTTGTGCCTATTTCGAGAAATTTAGTAGTTTCCTACAATGGGTCTTCACACAGAAGACGGGTTTCCAACATGTAATGCATTACCTTGATGATTTTTTGTTCCTTGGGGCAGCCGGGGATCTCGAATGTGGCCAGGCCTTGGCCGAATTTTGTGTGTTAATGAAACAGTTTGGTGTGCCATTGGCACCAGGTAAGACGGTGGGTCCTGCGACTTGCCTTGAGTTTCTGGGGATCGAGTTAGATTCCAGTGAGGGTTGTTTTCGATTGCCAGCTGACAAAGTGGGGAAGTTCAGGGCAACTCTGCAAGTATGTATAAATGCATCTAAAGTTACGCTGCATCAACTACAGCAGTTGGTGGGACAGTTGAATTTTGCCCTGAGGGTGATACCAATGGCCCGCCCCTTTTCCCGGTCAATTTCCCAAGCTATGGGCGGCCTAAAGGAGGGCCATCATCGCACGAGACTATCGGCTGAAGTCCGCCAGGACATGCGTATTTGGTTAGCATTTCTGGCGGATTTTAATGGTCGAGTGGTCTGGAACAAACCAGCCGTGTCCTCTGACGAGCTGGGGCTATGGACAGATTCAGCAGGGAGCATAGGTTTTGGTGCCATCTTTGGCACAAAATGGTCGGCACAGAGATGGCCGGCATGGTGGCATGACAGTGGTCTGACAACTAACATTGCTTTCCTGGAACTTTTTCCCATTTTGGTGGCCCTGAGAACCTGGCCCGAAGGGTTCAAAGATCACTCTGTCATATTTTGGTCTGACAATATGACCGTGGTTGAGTGCATCAATAGTCAGGCAGCACGTTGTAAACTGATTTTAAGACTGCTCAAAGAAATTGTTTTACTGTGTATGCAACTGAATGTGCTATTCAGAGCAAAACATGTCCCAGGGGTAATGAATCAGGCGGCTGATGCACTGTCTCGTTTTCAAATGCAGGCTTTCTCGGGTTTCCTTCCCTCAGCGGACCCAGAGCCGGCACCCTTTCCCGAAGCTCTCTGGTCTCTCGGTGCCCCGAACTTCGTCACCTCGTGGGAGAGAGTCTAGCACCAAGGACGAGGAAGGCATACGAAGGGGCGTTTCGGTCCTATTTAGCCTTTTTGGGGACTGATAGAGAGCGGCTTTGGGGTCACGAGGAATGGGTAGTGAATTTTCTGATGTCATTACGTAGGGCTGGGAAATCGGTGGCTACGGCCCAGAGGCATCGTGCTGCCATTTCCTTTGTTGCCAGAGCACACGCTATCCAGGACCCGACAGCGTCTTTCGTTGTACAGAAAGCGCTGCGTGGGTGGCAACGCCTTGAGGGTCGCAGATTAGATGAAAGGCGCCCGATAGGTTTGGATAGATTGTCCCAGTTGTTGGCCACACTCCCGGCCACATGTTCATCTCAGTTTGAGGCGGTGCTGTTCCGAGCCGCTTTTTCGCTAGCATTTCACGGGGCGATGCGGGTAAGCGAACTGGTTGCAAGGAACAAACTGGATGTGGCAGGGGGTTTGTGCCAGGAACACGTTCAGATCAGGGGAGAAACAATGACTGTCTCCTTTGTAAGGTCCAAGACTGATCAAGATGGGATGGGTGACTGCGTAATCATACGCAGGATTCCCGGGTCCTCCATGTGTCCGGTAAAGTGTTTAGAAGATTACCTAGCACGAAGGGTGGCATCATGGGGGGGGACTTTGTTAAGACACGCAGACGCCACCCCACTGACGAAATTTCAGTTTCAGCGGGTGCTTGCGATGTCAATTGCCGCTGCGGGCTTGAACCCGGGCGAATTTGGGACCCATTCCTTTCGGATAGGGGCTGCTACGGAAGCTACAGCCAGGGGTCTTAATGTTGAACAAGTGAAACGAGTGGGGCGTTGGTCCTCCAATTGTTATAAGAGATACGTGCGGTTGCACATGTTGTGAAGCTGTAATAATGTACTCACGCTTCTTGTTTTTGTTTGGTTTTCAGTTACGCAAGCCTACGAGGCGGGGCGGACTATGCAGTCGACCCAACACCGGGCTAGCGGTCAGACATCACCGGCTGTGAAAAAGGAGGTGTGGGTCGTGGGCCACTCATACGTGAGGCGTGCCGTGGACGTATTCAAAGCAGGTGATATGATTCACGTAGCTGGGGAATACGGGTACAGGGTGTCCTTCCACGGAAGAGGCGGTCTCTGTATTGACCAGTTTCAGTCATTTTTCGAGGGTCTGTTAGGGCGGACGAGGTCACCGCCGGCTATAGTTATAGTGCATTTAGGGGGCAATGATTTGGTCACCACCGGTAGACGACTTCTCCTGGAGGCAATGCTTTCCACTGTAAGTTGGTTGGCGAGGAGAGTTCCGGGGTGCACAATTGCGTGGTCCCATATGATCCCACGAAAGGTGTGGCGGGGGGCTATTTCTATTTCCGCTTTGAATCATTCTGTTAGAAAACTTAATAACAAAGTGAGTAGGTTGTTCCGTTCCAGGACATTGCATTCTATTTCGCATGGCTGTATTAATGATGACAGTATGTATTTGGGGGATGGTGTGCATTTGTCTCGGGTGGGGAATGAGTTACTCATAGGAGACTTCTTAGCATGGTTAAAAACGTTACAACATGACCTTTAGGTAGGAGCTTTGTGGGGGTGTCCGGATAGCCGGTCAACTATCCGGCCTGTGGCGGTAAGGTCATGATCGGTGAGCACTAATTGGAAGATCCCTATGAGTGGGCGTCACCCAACACGGATGGGAGCGCTCGGGAGAGGTGGCCTTTGGCCCCTCAACGGGGAGGCGGTCCCTTCTAAGGATGGGTCGCCGAAAGAAAAGGAAAGGCGGTCAAGGCCCCTTCCTGTTTAGGAGGGGTTACAGCCCCCTCCTGGGGAATTTCCCGGGGCCAGTAACGTCTGCGACGGCAGATGTGGTAAGTTGTGCGGGGTTTGGGGGGAGGTCTACGATACCTTCTAGATAACCTCACACGAGTCCTCGAACGACCGTTAACTGGCGTCGAGTTTATTGGTGCCCCCGTCAAGTCAAGGGAAATTGGTAGTTTGCACTTGAGGTACGCCTCAGTGCTGTCGCCCATCCCAAGTGGGGGGGGTATTTCTGGTTAGGGATCTTGACACCGGTTACGACCTTGCCGTTGGCCCTTAAACGTTAGGATGTACAATTTCAATATTTCAAGAAAATGTTTTGTAGGATGTTAGTTCGGCTAGGAGAACCTCTGTATTAGAGAATCTGTTAAGGTTAGCCAAACATCGCAATGTGGTAATGAAATTGTACATTAATATGAACTGTTTAATGTTTTAATTTTTTGTTTTAATAAATACGGCCGGGAGGGTCACTCCCTCCCTCTTCCAAAAACTTTAAGAGCTGTTTCCGGTTTCCCTCCTTTGGGGATTGTGTTGAGAGGGGGTGGCGGGTATCTCAGCCATATGGAAAGGGGCGACCACTCGGTCCCCCCGAACGTATGGCAGAGTACCTCGATCCCCCCGGGAAGCCATTTTGGGCGGGAGGCGCGTCTCGGCTGGTATGCCCGAAGCGGCGTAGCCGGGGCGCGCTTTTTCCCGCCCTAGAGTGGGCTGGCCTAGACACTGACGCGGCTGGCCACGCCCTCGGGGCAGGCAGGGGCGGGTTTACGCCCGCCCTGAAGACGGATAAAAAGGGACGCAAGACCTGAAGGCATCCTCTTGTTCCTGTGCTCTGAAGCTGCACCTCCTCGCTGTACGAGAGCTCGAGACGGAACAAAGAGCCAATTTTGACCCACCCACCAGCCCCTGAGGACAGCAAGTTGTTTTGAATAAAGTTTGATGTGGTAACTCTAATTCTTTGTTTACAGGTGTGATTAGTATCGTGATAACGTTGAATATACAATAAAGAATGGTCAATTGGTGGTATGTTTTGCAAATAAAGTAATCCTGCGTTAGTGTTCATCAGTAAGCATGTTTTAATAAAGTGGTTGTTGTTACTGTCTTTCAAGTAATTGAGTCATTTAGTAATTTAGTTAGAATTGTCGTATTTATTTTGGTCGGGCGGTAAGGTCATGATCGGTGAGCACTAATTGGAAGATCCCTATGAGTGGGCGTCACCCAACACGGATGGGAGCGCTCGGGAGAGGTGGCCTTTGGCCCCTCAACGGGGAGGCGGTCCCTTCTAAGGATGGGTCGCCGAAAGAAAAGGAAAGGCGGTCAAGGCCCCTTCCTGTTTAGGAGGGGTTACAGCCCCCTCCTGGGGAATTTCCCGGGGCCAGTAACGTCTGCGACGGCAGATGTGGTAAGTTGTGCGGGGTTTGGGAGGAGGTCTACGATACCTTCTAGATAACCTCACACGAGTCCTCGAGCGACCGTTAACTGGCGTCGAGTTTATTGGTGCCCCCGTCAAGTCAAGGGAAATTGGTAGTTTGCACTTGAGGTACGCCTCAGTGCTGTCGCCCATCCCAAGTGGGGGGGGTATTTCTGGTTAGGGATCTTGACACCGGTTACGACCTTGCCGTTGGCCCTTAAACGTTAGGATGTACAATTTCAATATTTCAAGAAAATGTTTTGTAGGATGTTAGTTCGGCTAGGAGAACCTCTGTATTAGAGAATCTGTTAAGGTTAGCCAAACATCGCAATGTGGTAATGAAATTGTACATTAATATGAACTGTTTAATGTTTTAATTTTTTGTTTTAATAAATACGGCCGGGAGGGTCACTCCCTCCCTCTTCCAAAAACTTTAAGAGCTGTTTCCGGTTTCCCTCCTTTGGGGATTGTGTTGAGAGGGGGTGGCGGGTATCTCAGCCATATGACTTGCTCGTAGCGTGTGAGCCTGCTATTTGTCAGATGCTGAGTCTTAGTCCTGACTCAAATAAACTAATTGGTACCTCGGTATACAATATGTATTCTATTTTGCAATCATAAGGAATAAAAATGAAGTACTCCCTATATTAGTGTTTGTATCACTATCACCACACTAAAGTTTATATTATCTCTTTTATGTTAGTCTCCTATCTCATCATGACCCATGGACACATTGACTGTTGTTACTGAATACTTTTTATTTTTTCTTTTCTTCTTTCTGTCAAATAAACAAGTTTATATATCTCTCATTTTTCATTTTCAAAACACATTTGTATATATACACATTTTTTACATATATACAATAGAGTATAAGCCCTTCGTTTCCAATTAGGATGTCACATCAAATCATTAAACAGACATTCCTATTGAGATCAAGCAGATTCAAGTGAGGAAAACAATTAGGTCGAACCAATTTAAACCCAATGTCTTAAAGATCCCTCAACACACTATTCAAATTAATCAAACTTATTTATATGTATCTGCTGTCTCTTATATAGTCGACGCGTTTCAGCCAATCAATTTAGGCCTCTTCAGGACTAGGGCTATTTACAATCCATCGAGTATTTAGAATGGAGCAATATTTACATGGGCTCTTTTTTCTGTGTATAGTCCACTCTCTGCTCACATGTAAATCCAGAAAATGGCGGTATTATTTGGTCGATCAACCTCAAGCCTGCAGACTTCTGCTGGCGTTTCAAGCGTTACTGAATTGTTTAGTATTAATCACGCGTGGAGACCTCCGCCTTGCGCATTCTTCTCACCCCGAGGTGTTTTGTGGCGACTTTCTCACTTTCCTAACCGGTCGTCTCTCTGCAGTGTTGATTCGCGACTCCCTCTTTAATTGGGCGACACTAAGCAAGTCCTTAGTCCTGGTCATTAACAATTCTACAGAATGCGGTACGTACACCACTAACTGATGTCCCATGACTACGCTTTCAGAACGTTCAATGCTGACACCCGTTGCAGCTACGGATTTGAGACATCCGGGCAACGCTGCGGCTACTGGATCTAATGTAGCCGAAAAATACGCTACTGGCCTGCGCGCATCTCCATGTATCTGTGCCAAAACTGCTAACGCGCATCCCTCTCTTTCGCAGCAGTAAAGCAAAAACGGTTTTGTGTAATCGGGCATTCCTAAAGCCGGGGCACAACATAAGTCCTCCCTCAGCTGCAAAAACGCCATCAAACAATCTTTGTCCCATGGTACCGGATCACTTACTCCTTTGTGCGTCAGTTGTAATAACGGTTTTGCCTTCAGTGAGAAGTTGGCTATCCACTGTCGACAGTAACCGACCATACCTAGAAACATCCTGACTTCTCTTTGTGTTGTAGGCGCGTTCATTTTCATGATCGCCTCTATTCTGTCTGGAGACACCTTCCGCTTTCCCTTTTCAATCCTATGGCCCAAGTATTGCACCTCAGTCTTACAATATTGCAATTTACTTGGAGACACCTTGTGTCCGTTCTCGGCCAAGTGATTTAACAAGGTTATGGTGTCTTCTCTGCAAGCTTCCTCAGTTTCTGACGCAACTAGGAGGTCGTCTATGTACTGGACTAGAACCGAATTCTTGGGCAGTACTAGACTTTCAAGATTTCTTTTTAATAACTGGTTAAAGATCGATGGGCTTTCTGTATACCCCTGAGGGATACGACACCATGTTAAGACGCGATCTTCCAGCTTAAAAGCGAAAAGATACTGGCTCTCTTCATCTAAAGGTATCGAAAAGAAAGCCAGGCACAAATCTATCACTGTAAACCATTCAGCTTGGAACGGTATCTGAAATAATATCACTGATGGATTCGGTACCACTGGACAACATGAGACAACAATATTATTAATCTTCCGAAGATCCTGCACTATTCTGTATTTTCCACTAGGCTTCTGCAAACCCATAATCGGGGAGTTACATGGACTTCCCACGATCTCCTTCAGTATTCCCTGTTTAATCATGGATTCGATCACAGGCTTTATTCCTGCAATCGTCTCTGGAGTCAACTTGTATTGCGGGGTTCTTGGATACTCAGCATTGGGTCTTACCAAGATTTTTACTGGTTCTACTCCTTTGATCAGTCCTATTTCTTCTCCAGTAAAATCCCACACCTCAGCTGACACTTTCTCCCTCAAATCCTGTGGAAGTTCTTCCATTGTTAAAGTAGGATATAGTTCCACGCACTCTTGCGAGTTTACAACCTTAAAATCGGCATCCTCATCATTGGTCTGTACTTCTACTCCTTCAGGTGTGCAATGTATTGTGCAATTCAGTTTACACAATAGATCTCTTCCTAGCAAACACACAGGACTAGAATCAATGGGCCCGATTCACAGAACTAGCTTAAGACAAATTCCTAAACTTACTACTTTTGGTATTCATAGAAGTTAGGATTTTGTCTTAAGTTTGTCTTAAGACAGACTTAAGACAGACTTAAGACAAAATCCTAACTTAAGTCTGACTTAAGTCTGTCTTAAAACAAACTTAAGACAAAATCCTAACTTCTGTGAATACCAAAAGTAGTAAGTTTAGGATTTTGTCTTAAGTTAGTTCTGTGAATCGGGCCCACAGATCACAAACTGATGTTCGTCACTGTAATTCCCTATCTTTACTGACACTGGTTCGGTCAGAGGATTAGTCATCCTCTTGTTTGCGACTCCTACCACCTGAATCGTTTCTCCCGATATTGGCAAACCTGGGACTACCGCTGATCTCAACGTGGATCGAGTGGCCCCTGTATCCACCAAAAAGGTTGTAGGACATCCAGCTACTTCAGCCTCTACGTATGGTCCTCTCTGATCTACTTCCAAGGCTGCTCCTAGAGTACAGTCTTCCTCCCTGTTTACTCGTTGCCCTGTAAGAGGATCAACGTAATAGCATTCTTCTCCTCCTACAAACAATGGCATTTGTCTATAGGTTTTCCCTCCGTTTGTGATGCGAGGTGGTTGAGGAAACGGGGCTCGAGGAGTCTGAGTCCCCCCTTTGATAAACTTTCCCTTCGGGGCTGCGGCTCCCTTAACCACGTTATTCTGTACCTCTTCCTCCTCTTGTTCTAATTCCCCTGTCTCAACATTGTAAGGACACTCGCGTCTCCAATGTCCCGCTTCGTTACACTGATGACACCTAGTTGTCTTTTTCAGTGTCGCGATATCCATTCTCGGTCTCAGTCTTTCTTCCTCATCTCTGCTCTGATTATTCTGTTTCTTTGCTTGCGTTCCTGTTCCCTGTTGCCGCTGTCCACCCTTTCCAGCTGCTTGCATTTGTACCAGCATTAATTTTTCCTTGAGTTTCTTCGCTTTCGAATCTATCTCATCGCTACAGTACCTTGCATACCTCAGAATTTCGTCTAAAGGTTTGTTTTGCCAACAAATCAGATGCTGTTGTATCATCAGGCTTATGTCTGGTCTCAATCCTAAAACAAACTTCGACACAAACTGTCCTATGTCCTTAGGATCCATTACGTCTAACCCACTGTATTGTTTAAATGCTTTCAGTAGCCTCTCATAGAACTCGTGAACTGTCTCTTTAGGCTCCTGAGTTGTTCGATCTATCTTAACCCAGTCTATGTCTTGTACTGGCACTTTCTCCTTTAGCCATGTTATTACCCTTTCGTATTTCTCCATGACTCTGTCTGATGGACCATTTGTCCGAATATCTCTCGGAGGCTCGCAAGTAGGCCATTCAACATTAAGTTTGCATGCCGTCCACAAATCTCCGGGTACTACGATATCGAACAATGTGTTCAAATCGATCCACAGCACCTTAGAGATCTTCACGAACCTCTCTACCTGCTTGTACCACTCAACGGGATTTTCTCTAAGCTTTGGGAAGGAATTGGTAAATGCCGCCAAATCCCCCCTACTCCAGGGTACGTGAACATAGTTTCCGTTCACGATTTCTCGCAATGGGAAAGCTTCCATTCGCATTAGGTCTGTATCCGGGGACCTTGTAAGTGAACTCCTTCTAACGGATCCCTTCTTAGACCATCTTTCCTCCCATTTATCCAAATTCCTCCACAATCTAATACTCTGAATCAGTTCCCTTATGTGTACCTTCAGCGCGATCGTTCTACGCTCATCCAGATCCTGATCCGAGCAAGTTAACCTATGATTACCCTGTAAAGCTTTGGTTCGTGACAGGTCTATCATATATCTATTTGCCAAATTCGATAAATTTTCATGAGCTGACCTCGCTCTCCGAGTAATGTCCTTGGATAAGAACAATATTTCATCTGGTGCGTACAATTCTAATCTCTCTATTGTCACGGTGCCATCAATTATTTCATCTAAGTCGGACTTCAAACTCATTACATCGAGCCGTTTTGCTTTTATTTCAGCTCTCAGTATGTCAGTCCTAGGTGGTTCGCTCATACCTCTCTCACCTCCACTATGCGCCCTACGCCTAAACACAGGTGAGTTATGAGGAGTTTTCTTTCCATCTCTTTGTTCCCACCTCTCTAGATCCCAAGCCTTTCCATCTTCCCGTGGGGTGTGGTGGAACATTGCTCCATCCCTCATCCCTGCATTACGCCTTTTCGGCTCGGTTTCTCCAGATTCGAGATAGGATCCACCGTTCTGTTCTAAATCCCTGTAACTCGCTTGTTGTCTGGTGTCGCTCAATAACCGATAAGGTCCTTCATGGCCCTCCATGCTCCCGCGATCTCGTTCTTGATCACCAGAAGTATGGCGGGACGTTTCGCGACTCCCTATATTCTCATGACTTCGCCCTTGATCACCGGATGCATGGCGAGACCCTTCACGACTCTCCATGTTCCTGTGATTCCAATGTTGCACCGTTTCACCCGGGGTATGGTGAGTGCATCTGAAAGTATTACGGTACTCCTGCGTCCTTCGTTCTCCTTCACTAAAGGTGACGCGAGGCACTTCGCCACACCCTGTACTCCTGTCGTCGCACATTTGCCTATTGCCGCTGATAGTAGGACAATTAATTCCTCTGCTTTCCTGACTCCCTCTCTCCCACTCCGGGCTGCTTTCGCCAGCTCCACAATGAGAGAGGATCCGGTTATCCTGATCTCTCCACTCTGCTCCTGTTTCTAAACTTTTATTCCGAGCCTCTTCGGCAGTATCCCATTCTTTCAGGTATTCCCTTAATTCTTTATGGGTTTTCGGTTTTGGTCCCCTTAAGTCCATTGGCCCTCTTTGACGCCCTTGTTCTACCCAGGGACCTGTTGCGGCATCTAATGGAGTACTCCGACTCATCGGTGCTAGTATCTGTCCCTGAGGATTCATCATGGTATCCCTATTCTCCATCTCTGCCCTTTCCCTACCCCATCGTGCCTGTTCCTCCTGCTGGACCCCTTCTGGGTTGTAGATTGACACAATAGGGCCTATGGTAACCGGTACTTGTAGAGCATCCGGCATTTGATAGGACCTTGCATGTTGCGTTTCTGGCATTTTCTGGACCACGAATCTTCCCACTACTCTCTGTTCGGAACTAGATTGAGGTACTTCCTCCTCTTTCTTGGCATCCCACTCTGTTACTGGGATCGATTTATATTCCCCCCCATCTAGCTCCGTCCTCTTGTGGTAATATGGGACTTGCGGCCCCTCCGCTGTACGGAGGTGGTCTATCTGTCAATAGCCTCTCTATCAGTTCCTCTTCTGTCTCGCTTTCCTCTTCTTCCTCTAGAGGTTTCCTTTCCCCCGTAGCTTCTATCATTGTGAACAGTTTGTCCGCTTCTATCTTTTGCACTCTCCATTTCTTAGCTTCCTCATCCCATTTGGCATCCTGTACTGCCTTTACTGATCGTCTCACTCTTTCTTGGCGCCTCTTTACGCTCTTTTCGTGTGCTGTTCTAAACCATACACTAAGTGCTTCGAACTGTGTTGGCCTCGGCAGAGGTCTTGTTGCAAGCATTACCGCTTTTAGTTCGTTCAACACATCTAGCTTAAACGTTCCGAATCTCGGAAACGTCAGTTCCTTACTCCCTTCAGTCAGCTTATTCCACTCGGAGATCCATAGTATCGAGTGCAAGCCTACATTCACTGCCATATGATAAGCTGGTGTGCCTTCTGGTGGAGCTTCCTCTCCGGCATATAAGTTTCTTCTATTTCTCCTAAAGAGTGCTCTTAAACTCTTAAAACACTTCATTTTCGATACTTTACAATTTTCCTCTTACTCTTCCTTGTTTACGTCCCGATGACAACCAACCAATCCCTACGCGGCTCTCACTAACCGGCCTATCTCAGCGCGACACTACGCTGACGTCTGACAAACTAACCAATCTCAGCGCGGTTCTATGCTGACGTCACTCGTTCCCACTTGCAGCAATTCTCCTTCTTTCTCAATTTGTCTCACGATTTCGCATGCGTTTTCATTCATACACCGAAAAATGACTACTTCCGTCCAAGCGATCACTTTTCTCTGACTGTACGGCCACAGTCTAACTGTAATTGCTACCTCAACTGACGAAACGTCTTCCCTCTTATGGTCAGACGATCGCCTCAACTGATAGGTTACTTACACACAGTAAACGTACGACCAGCGTCCGTTACTCATTCACTCACTCTTACGCTCCCCCTATCATCGGTCTGTCGGGAAATCAATGGTACCTCATGACCCCCTTTCAATGGTAGACAAATTACTCTGGGTGTTCGATACACCCGAACCACTTAAGTCCTTCCCTGGAGCTTAAGATTTCATCCGGTTGCGCGCGCTCACAACCTTCCCCCAATCACACTACAGGCATTCAACTCCGCTTGACATTACAACACAGGAACAACATAAAACACCGCAATCTTACAACGCATGACCCTTATACTCACTCTCGACCGACTCTGCTGCTTTTCTCTCTTCGCACCGTCAGCACTGTCTTCGGCTGCAATTCTTCTTTTGGTCGTCGATGACTAGGGACCTTGGGGTAAACTAAACCTGGCCTAGGTCGTCTTCCTCAAGAAGATAACCATCATTACTCTGCTACCAACTGCGGGGAATGAGATTTTGATATCAATTTATGATCAGTTTAATAACTTATCTCATTCATCTATTTTGGACCGTTGGTATCTGTCATTGAGTAAAAGACAACCCCCGCATAGATTAGATAAACCCCATAAACTGACGCCACTCTGAAGAACCACTTACAACTGATAAAGTTTGAAAGTTTTATATAAAAGTTAAATTTGAATGCAAATACAATCCGCTCAGGATAAACCTCAAAGTATACAAAAGGCTGCAAAATCAATTCCAGAATCAGCAATTTAAAGCTTCGATGTGAAGTGGTTCCTTGGCGTCATCTGCAGAAAGAGAAAAGTATCACGTTAAATCTGTCCCTACTCTATGCTATGTGACATCCCTACTTCGCAAGTTCCTGACCTAAAAAGGTGTCAGCAGTTTGACTCCCAAAGAAGTTCAAACTCTCTTAGCCTCTAAAGGTAACTTAAGTTTAAGAAGCAGTACCCTCTCTGCCTACCCATCCGCTCTCTAAGGGTCCTCGGCCTACTGCTCTCTTGCGCTCTGATCTCTCTCAGCGCATCTGCTCAAGTCATCTACCCTTCGCCCTTCTCTAAGCTCCCTCTGAGCAATTCGCTCTTCCCTTTCGCTATCTTCTCCCCGGGGTGCTGTCCCTAAAATACACAATCACAGTGTGGGTGGAACGCCCCTTGACGCCCACCACGGACTTTCCCCGATGATGTCAGCTTCTAGCTTCTTCCATTGCTTCATCTCTTTCGCCGTCCGTTAAGTTGACCTTTCTTCTTTAGATGTCATCTTCATCTTCTTGTTGGCGACTTCTACTGACACTTTCAGATCAAAAGTCATATGAACTTAAACAAGACTTTAACTTACCTCTGCAATTCTTGACCCTTCTAAGTCCTGTGAATGGTCGTTCAAAAACAAGTTTCAAATTCTAAGCGCTTCTTATCACGTTCAGGCCATAAACCTTGTCCAGCGTTGTCACCTTAAATCTAACAAGTGCTAGACTTCTTGGCTCTCACGTCCACATCAAGCTATTCACGACTCCTGTGAGTCCACTAAATTACACACATTGAACTGTGCTCCTGCTAACCCTTGGTCAGTCAGGTTAGAATCACAAATGACCTAAACCTTTCTAACATTCTTCCAAAAAGCCTACTACACAGTATAACCTTTAACATATATTTTCGTATTTAGCAAAAAGTCCTTACGTATCTGTGAATACATTGTACATAAAATATAAACTACGTAAAGTATAACTTTATATTCTCATTCGCTATATAGTGTTTATACATGTTCTACACATTTCTTCATGTTTCATTTCTCGCCGCTTCTCCGTTTAAAGGTTACACACGTACATGAATTCTACTTTGCACGTTCTACATTTCGTAAACATTTATACACCATCTCTACATCAGCCCACTACGTATACGGGCCTTCTAAATCTAATACATGTCCTAAAGTAAATACAGTTACATTTCCTATATTACTTTGGATTATATCGGTTATCTATATGCTATACGTGTCAACTTCACACTACGATATACACTTCATTCCTACGTTATACAATGTGCTTGTAAATATGGCCTATACATAATTTTTATTCAAATTTGCGCTCTCTCACTACCTATAGGATGATGTAAATCTGAGACCTATGACATTTGAGAAGGCCTTGATATGACACATTTCCATAATCTAGGCATGAATGTAATGCCGTCGTACAGTCATCTTCAAATGGCAGATAGGTAAGAGCGATAGAATGTTTTGCAAGGTACTTAAAATTAGAAATCAGGCACAGGTGTGTTGATCTCAGGCTTCAGGGAGAATTCCCTTATAAAGACTGAAGCCAGCTTATGCAACATGAAATGTATGCGAATCAGCACAGTTTGAATCGTGGTTCTAGTGACGGGTAAGAGAGGTGGTGCCGTGTTGAGGGGATTTTGACAGACAACGAGGAGGGAAAATTAATTATTTATTTAATTTTCCCTCGTGGTTGTCTATCGAATCCCCCTCAACCTAACCTCACCGCTCTTACCTGCATGGGACACACTTGCTCTACATATGTAACTTCTTCTACTGAAAAAGAAGATTTGCATACTGTTCCCCATCTTACTTGGATTCCATAAACTTGGGAGATGCAAGTAAAGAGGCATTACCTACCCCAAAGTGGGTAAGCAGTAAGACATTACCCTCTGACAATTGCCTGCCACCTGATATGGAGATCCACACACCCATAGCAGGTGGTAAAATCAGTGTTTTTGGCTTCACTTCCCACCTACTCTTTTGCCAACCTTTGGTCTAAGCGGATTTGTCACAAGCGAGAGAATATTGACACTCTTTCTTTGGGACATGGTTTTTTGCTTACTGTGATAATGTAACTCCACTCCAGATAGAGTGAGGAGCAGCTCCCAAAAATGGGAAGGTGTAGTAAAACAAGATGGGATGGGTCAGGACACTAAAGGGAGTTTATATAGAAGCATTTGGTAATATTGAGTGCTACATACCCAATACCATGATGTAAATTAAATGAACAGCTAAGGCATGCCCCTGTGTTTCGCCTAGTGCTGGCACAAAAAAAGCTGCCTGGCACCAGCACAGGCACCCTGCCGCCATGTTGAAAGGGTGCCTGTGCTGCAGGAGCGATTGTTTATGTGCAGAGAGGGACTCCTTCCCGCTCATAAAGAATAATTCCTGACAATTTGCTCTTTCTAATGATTTCCCCTCATATTGCTATTCTAATGCTTGGTAATCCATGACGTTAGAATGGGGCTGTTTTTGATGCAGTCTTGTAAATCTGGGGTAGCATCAAAAACAATAAGTGTTATGGTGGAACACCCACAGCAACACCCATTGCACACCCCTTTGCCGCAGAGGACTGAGACGCAAAGAGCCATATTCACAAGGTGGCATTAAGTGCCACCTTGTAAATATGGGAAATGGCACTATGCCATCAGAGTGTCAAAAAAAGTGACACTCTGGTGGCAATTGGGGCTTGTAAATATGCCCCACCCTCTCTGTACATGGCACATTAAAGAGCTTGAAGATGTACTCTTCAATGGCTAGATGTCTACTCTCTCTCCCAATCCTTCAAGATATCTCAAAGCAAACAACTCTCTCTGTACATGGTGCATTAACACCTTCAATGCTATAGCAATTCTCCCCCGGTGCTGGGTGTCCCTTAAATCCCATTGTTCATGACGAGCTCAGCTCGTCATGAGCACAGGAGCACTGTAGTGCATGACGAGCTCAGCTCGTCATGAGAATGGAAGGGATTAAAGAGATTGAAGATGTACCCTTCAATGGCTAGATGTCTCCTCTCTCTCCCAATCCTTCAAGATATCTCAAAGCAAACAACTTTCTCTGTACATGGCGCATTAAAGAGCTTGAAGATGTACTCTTCAATGGCTAGATGTCTCCTCTCTCTCCCAATCCTTCAAGATAATTCTAGGCAAACAACTGGAGGCAAAACTTTTGTATTTACAAGTGGTTGTGCTGCATGGCGGCTGTTGGACAGCTAAGCTGAGTTGCACTAGAACCTCGATGATTTCTTTATCGGACACTTCTGACTGTAGTCGAAAATCTCAGAATTTCAGAAACAACCCAGTTGGGGAACACCAAGCTGTGCTGAGGGGTGGGGCCACAGAAAGAGAAATTAAAAAAGGGGATAAGAAACAAGAGAGTTAAACAGACTGAACAGAAGAGACAAAGAAACAACTGAAAGAAAATAGCATGGCTACATAAAAAGGGAAACAGAAAAAGGAGTGAAGCGAAGTTAGAAGTAAATGTGAAAGTAGTGGGCCGTGTAAGGAAGGAAACATGAATGGAAAGAAGATGAAAGGATTGTTAGATAGGATGGTGAAAGAGTGGATGCATGGAATGATGGTTGAAAGAATGGATACATGGAAGGATTGCTTAGTGCACGAAAGCTTTTGCAGAAGTGGGAAGAGAGAATGGGTGACATTTGGATGGATAGAAGAGTGAGAGCACCTGGACAGCTAGAAGAAAGGACGAATGAGGGCATGGATTCAAGTATGAATAGGTCCATGGGTGATCGAATGGTCAATGGATGAACAGAATAGCGTGTTGTGGTTATTGCATATTTTTCTTTTCTAGGCATTTTCCTTTTGTCTTACACATGTTAATTCTTTAAAAGCAAAATCTTGTTATTGATTTGTGAAAAGAAGACGACTGCAGGTAAGTTTGAAGAGCTTCTTTATTTGTGCCCAGCAACTCCGCTTCCCCGGCAGCAACTGCCAAAGCTGCGCATTCTGTGTTCCATGCAAGGAACTACAGAATAGAATGCGCACAAGAAATGTACAAGAGGATCCCGACACCCCCCCCCTTCCTTCATATAAACCAAGAATAATTCTCTTAAGTTAGCTATTGATACTCTCGCCCCGTTAAAACTTCATAAACAGTACCCCCCTACTAAACAAGAAAAGTGGTATACCCTTGACCTCAGGAAAGAAAAACAGAAGTGTAGGAGGCTAGAAAAAGCGTGGAGGAAATCTAAAAATGAGCAGGAAAGGAAAAAGTTTTTAGAAGCTCAGTCAAAGTACTATAAAAATATAAAACTTGCAAGGAAAAATAATTTATCCCTACAACTAGAAGAGGCGGGAAACTGTCCGAGGGAATTATTTAAAATCTTGCTAAGTTTTGTAAAACCTTCAGCTAGTGAGAGCCCTGATGATGCCTCACAGACACTGTGCGATGAGATCTCCATGTTCTTTGAGGACAAAATAAATTTGATTTACAATAAAATCATTGCTTCACAAGGCACAGTAACCAGGCCTTCCCCCCCCATGTGCACTCCCTGCACATACTAAAAACACCTTTCTTACTATTCCACCAGTCAGTGATTTAGATCTTCCACTCCTCATTAACAACATGAAAACTGGCTCCCCAAATGATCACCTTCCTGCTAAAATGGTGGCCCCTTTGATTTCCATCCTGGGGCCCTCCATCCAGTCAGTTATGAACATCTCACTGACGAAAGGACAAGTCCCGAGGGAATGGAAGATAGCGGTGTTAAACCCTATAAGGAAGAAAGCGGCTTCCCCCTGGGCAGATCTTTCCAACCTCCGGCCCATATCCCTCCTACCCTACATCGGCAAAATGACAGAGAAGCACGTGAACACCCACCTATCGAATCACCTTGAAGCAGCAGAAGGCCTGGACCCTTCTCAATCTGGGTTCAGGCCAAACCACAGCACCGAATCGGCCCTACTAGAAGTGACCAACAACATCAGGTTGACACTGGATAGTGGGGGGTCTATGATTCTGGTGCTGTTGGATTTGTCTGCTGCTTTCGATACGGTGTCTCACAAAGTGCTTCTCGACCGTCTGAAGGATGTAGGGCTGGGAGGGATGGCCCTGTCTTGGGTGTAAAGCTTCCTTTCCTGCCGCTCTCAAGAAGTCAGGCTGGGCTCCCACAAATCCACCTCTAGGGAGCTCACCAGGGGTGTGCCACAGGGCTCATGCCTTAGCCCCACATTATTTAATGTGTATGTGGCCACCCTGGCCGACTTAGTGAGGCCATATGGGTTTACCCCGATATCCTACGCTGACGACACCCAGCTGCTGTTCCCCTTTAAAACTTTTACACCTGCCCTGCAAAAATCCTTTGCAGAAGGCATGAGGGCCGTGTCAAGTTGGATGGCTGAGAACTGCCTACAATGCAACGTGGGCAAAACGGAAGTCTTATTGTTTGGGGAGGTGGCAACTTTATGGTCCGGGGAGTGGTGGCCCACAGAACTAGGACCAGTTCCTGTCCCAAAGCAGACTGTCAAAAACTTGGGGGTGTTATTCGATCAAGCCTTGACTTTTAAACATCATGTCAACCAAGTTGCTGAAACTTGCTTTAGAGCCATCGGACTATTGAAAAGGGTGTTTCCCTATATTCCTGATAGTCACAGGAAAACCCTAGTCCAGGCACTAGTGATCAGTAGATTGGACTACTGCAATGGCCTTCTAATGTCAACTAATGAAGGCCAATTAAACAAATTACAAGTAGTCCAAAATACGGCGGCGAGGTTAGTTCTCAATGTTCCATCTAGAACTCCCTCCCGTCCTCTACTAGCCAAACTCCACTGGTTGCCAGTGCGGCAACGCACGAAGTTCAAAACTCTGTGCACCATTCATAGATGCCTGACAGGAAAGGGCCCCAAATATCTGACTAAAGCTTTTCAACCCTATGTTCCAGGCCGATCACTTCGATCGAGTAATCTTCATTTACTACAGGTCCCTAAAATAAAAAAATCTCGTCAGCGGGGTCGTGCTTTGGCATACACAGGACCCGTCCTTTGGAACGCCCTTCCCCTTCAACTCAAACTCATCACTCACCATTTATCCTTTCGTAAAACCCTCAAGACCCACCTTTTTACTACCAATTAATCAGTTCATGATTCACTACCTCTGTAAATGACCAGGCATGGGACAAATCTCCTTATCCATCACAAGCGCAGAGATACCCCTTCGGGGATTTAGTCAGGCGCTATAGAAGCACATAAAATAAATAAATAAATAAATACCTAATGTAATCCTGAAATTTGGTGGGAGGGGCCCTGGTTCTGGGAAGACACTATCGAGGAACAGTGTCCTTGGCAGGTACTGGAAACCCCGGGCTCACCACCACTGGAGGTACAACTGTACAAAGAGTGTTCACCCCAAATTTACCTCTCACAAACTGCTTTTGACTCAGGCACAACTGAGACAGCACCCTTGTTCCAGATTTTCCCATTCTCCAGTACAACAACATGGTCTCTCAATTCACTCACTCTAACAGGAGCAGAAAACCGGGAGAATACCTTGCTCACACAAACAGGTTTCTTAATTCTCACCCAGTCCCCTTGACATACAGGAGATACCCTGACACAATTTGATTCATACTTAGCCTGAGAAGCAGCCCTGACAACAGTTACACTACCTAACTTCTCTAAATCCACATCCTTCCTTGACATCCAGTCTTTATTTAGCTTAGAACCAGCTACCTTACCTCTTAACAAAGTGAAAGGAGACATGCCAGTACTAGAGTGAGGAGTAGTCCTCATAGCCCATAACATGTCAGAAATCGCTGCTTTCCAGTGTACGCCATTAGTTGAAGCCAATTGTAAATCCTTAATGACACGATTCAGGCACTCAATCAAACCGTTGCTGCAGGGATGCTAAAGGGAGGTGAGAATATGTTTAATGCCATGCATCTTCAGAAACTCCTGCATCTCCGCAGATACCAACTGGGTACCATTATCAGTCACTAACTCCTCCGGGAACCATTCATGGAGAAAAACATCTTTAAATAAATTGATGACAGTAGCAGAATTGATCCCTTCCACAAACCTAATTTCAGGCCATTTGGACATGTAGTCGATTAATACCAAAGCATATTTGGGAAAACTTCCCAATTTACCAAACGGACCAGCCATATTGAAGGCCAACTTGGACCAAGGTAAGTTCTTCACAACAACCGGACTAATGGAAGAGGGATAAGTCACTTGAGTTTGATCACTCAAAATGCACGCTCCACAATCGTGCTCAATGGACTTATCCATGCCTGGCCACCAGAAATCTTCCCTGACCCTCTGTTTCATGGCACGGATGCCCAAATGACCTTCATGGGTCAGATCCAGAACCTTCTTATGCATGATCGTAGGAACAACCAGTAATCCACCTCCACGCAGATTCCCGTCAACCAGAGACAATTCATCACATGCCCTTTTGAAAGGAATCATCGGAGGAGCCAAAGCCATTCTGTTGGGCTAACCTTGAACCACAAAATCTATCACTTTGCTGATATTAACATCCTCAGGCAGGGCAAGCCTCCAGCTACCCTCACACGAAGTGACTCCAGCATTCGCTACAGTACCAACAGCACATACCATTTCCCAATGTTCATCCTCAATTTCGGAGACTTTTTCGGTGAGGAGTAACCTGGACAGACAATTGACCACATGATTCTTCACACCAGCCACATATTCCAAACGATAATTAAATTCATTCAGTCTGTACTGCTATTTGGCAATAGGAGAAGTGGCTCTCCCATCACCCTTTGCTTGTGGTCCGTTCTAAGGACAAATTCATTCCCCACAAAAAATTAAAAAAATATTGTACACCCCACCATAAAGCCAGGGCCTCCTTCTCGATCGTGGAGTATGTGCACTCCGCTCCCCAATGTGCTCTAGAGGCAAAAGCAATGGTCTCCTCCCTATTGTCAGATCGTTTCTGCATGAGAACCGCCCCTAAGACCACATTACTAGCATCTGTGGTAACAATGCAGTGATCATTAATGTTGAATAACTTGAGCTTAAAATCACTAGCAAGCTGGTCCGACCATGAATACCTAGCATTTTGTTTAAAAGCTCCCGCAAACATACAGTCCTATCGGAGAAATTAGCCACAAATTTTGCGTAGTATTCAACCGGCCCTAGGAAAGAACGAAGCTGATCCTTGTTCTGCAGCTCAGATGCATTTTAATAATTGCCATCAAGAAGCTTAACTTTAGACTCCACCCCGTTTCCAGAAATATGGTGAGGAGAAATACTTTGCACCCTCCAAAGTTGACAACATCTCATTGATGTTTAGCAGGGGTTGGCGGTCAACCCACATACATTTATTAAGGTCGCGCAAGTCCGCACACATTCTGCGTGACTTGTCAATGGGGGACAACCATTAGGACACCACAATGGACTCAATTACGACCATTGCACACAACCGCTCAAGTTCCTGTCTAAGCTCACCCCGCATACTGAGTGGTACCTTTGTGAGCAACAGCCACAGTGCCCTCTTTGAGGATGATGCAGTGCGGAAAACACTTGAGCATACCTATCTCACCACTAATAATCTCAGGATAACTTAGAATCCAATCACCATTAAAAGACAACTCAGCAGTAACTGAGTGCACAGGAATATTAGCAGGAAAGCTGGAATAATATTCTTTAGCATCATGTTTAGATAAAACCATATCTGAATGATTGGGATCAAGGATGATCCCAAGTTCACCTTGTTCCTGCCATCCCAACAAGTTTTCACCTTCCTTGACTATAAATACAGTCCATTGTGTTAGACCACCTTTACATTCCAAGTTACCCCTAAATTTGCCAAAAACGTCAATCCTTTTACCACCATAAGCAAAGATCTTTCTTCCCACACTTGAAGCATTTTTGATTTATGGTGAAGCAAAATTTAAAATTTCCAAATGAGATTTGCTCCCACAACGGTAACTAGAGAGATCATGTCCCTCAGATTTCTTTTTGGACAAACTGGCAGCAGGTGGAGAAGTACAAGGCATATTTTCAATTGTGTTGGTTCCTTTGATGGGTTTGGTGGTGATTTAAGTACTGACTAATTTAACTTTGTTGGAAGACGCAGATGATGATGGTGTAGACACTCTTATCTCTTTCATGCAAAATTGAGAATGCTCAATGCTTCTCGCAAAGATGAAACCAGTCTCCAAATCAGGATCCTAAGAAGATAAAAGTTTCTCTTGGATTTTCTTGTTGCATGTGCGTTCAATTAGCTGATCACAAATTATTTCATCTCTTAATTCCCTATAATTGCAAGTGACAGCTAATAATCTCAAGGCAGCGACAAAGTCATCTATGGATTCACCAGGAATCTGCGCACGTTGCAAAAATTTGTGACGCTCCAATACTATGTTTCGTTTGGGATTACATTTTATGTCCAAGGTTTTAACTAGCGAGGCATAGTCATCAACAATTAGTGAATTACCATCATTACCACCACTAATACATGTTCTCACAAGTTCGAGGGGTAAGGTTTTTAGGATATTCTTTCCCTCATTACCCAAATTATAAACCAGTAAAGCTTTTTTCTTTTTTGAGGTGAAAGTGTCTCCATCAATTGCGTCAAGATAGGCTTCAAATGTCTCTTCCACTGTTGCCAAACAACAGGGGGAGTACCAGGTGACTGTAAAAAGGGGGGTGGTGCAATTACATGATCCATTTGTTGGCTGTGCATGGGTGAGTTACTGCTCCACAAATGCAACAATAGGATTAAATACCAAGAATATGTAAAAGTGACTACCATTGTGGTGTATGAGTCTTGCAGAAGAATGCACATGAAATATCCAGCATGCCTGTTTTTGTTTGTTTGTTATGATTATCACAGGTAGTCATTGCAGCTAATGAATCTTGATGACACGTGTGTTGTGCGTGTCACAGTAGTTATGTCAGTGAAATCAATAGTGTGCATGTCACAGTTTAATTTCTTATGGTCCCAGAAAGAGAAAGTGACATTAACTGTCTTCTGAAGTATTTCTACGTTTAACTATTACAGAATAACAGCTTAAGTACTCCCTTAAGTGTCCCATAAGTGTGCATCCCCACTTCTGCAAGGTAACTTGGTGGTTTGCTGTTTATCATAAGAGATACAATTATGCTGCTTTGTATACTGTTCTTAGACAAGTAAACTTTCCTGGTTCCTTACACAACAAATAATGCAGTAGATGGCAGTAAAGTCAAAGGCAAAAGGTGACGCGTGCCAGTGTGCGTGCCGGTATTCACCACAATGAAATCTACACAGTAGGACATGCGCCGATGCGCGCACCAGTTATTAAGGAAACACGCACAGATCACACACGTCAACAGCCACAGGGTTGCCAAGGTGATGTGCGCCGATCACACTCACCGACAGTCACCCCCTCCGGATTAATTATTGTTCGCAAACACTTCACACACGACAAAGGCACGGATGTGAAATGAAACAAACTCACTGCGGGAAGTCATGAAGACCAATGCAGCCTGCAGAAGAGATGGGCAGCTTCAGGGAGACTTTGGAAGTCGCTGCTACACGGGAGACTCGAGAATCACAGAGGTTGCCTCGAAGTAGGAAACAACCACACGTCCAGCAACAAGCGATGAGGGAGGCAGCAAGCTGGGCAGCTCGTCGCCACTGAAAAGAAGACGACTGCAGGTAAGTTTGAAGAGCTTCTTTATTTGTGCCCAGCAACTCCGCTTTCCCGGAAGCAATGACCAAAGCTGCGCATTCTGTGTTCCATGCAAGAAACTACAGAAGAGAATGAGCCCGAGAAATGTACAAGAGGATCCCAACAATGTGCAAGGCATATTTGTTTCTTGATACTTTTCTTTGCGTTAAACAAGTCTGCATGAATATATTCTAAGGCTTTATTTGCAAAGGTAAATTCAAACTTTTGGGGAAGTTTACGATTTTTTGGGCATTTAGTAACTATGAGTTTAATTTTATTAAAAGTAACTTTATGACTGCAGAAACTCCTCACTCATGCGGAGACACCGCACATAGAAAGATAGGCATGTCCTATCTTTTTATGTTGGGAGTTCTCTGCCTCAACTGTGGATTCTCTGCCGTTGTAAAATTACTGTTATTAAAATAAAACTCACAGTTGTAAACACACCAAAAAATTTTACATTACACAAAAGTGTCAATTTAGCTTTGTGAATCATAGTATTAAATCTGAGTGGAATGTTTTGTTCTAAAAATTGTTATTCGGATGGGAACAAAGATTTTCATGGAAGGTGGATACCTACGTATCTTGTTTACAGTAATTATTTATAAGAACACAGACTTGCAGAACAAAAATAAGGGAAAGGGCATCAGGCCACTTATTGCTAATTGTTTCTTCTGAAAGAATCAACAACAAGTAAATAACTACATGAGCTAAGCATACAGTGTGACGAGTTTCAGAGAAACCTCATGTCAGGGTACACAGATGAGACAGGCAGTGCAGAATCAAATGATCTACTTTGGGTGAAGTATAATGAGAAGGCATTCAGCATTAACTTGCTGTGCTTAGCAGGCCAGCTACCATCACAAGGTGATGGGAAGATGAGACGCAAGGTCATGAACTCCATCCACTCAGGATCTCCGTCAGACCCGTGCCCACACCACGTATTCAACAAAGCAGACGCTGCCATCACACCCCAACTACGGAAGGTCATCAACATCTCCTTCAAAACAGCGATATTCCCGGAAATCTGTAAACACACCAAAATCAACGCCCTCCTCAAGGAGGACCCCAAGGACCTCAAGAACTTCTGGCCCATCTCCCTGCTCCCGTTCCCGGCGATGGTCATCGAGAAAATCGTCAACATGCAACTGACCCACCACCTGGAAGACAATAACATCTTGGACCCGTCCCAGTCCGGGTTCAGACGAAACTGCAGCACCGAGACAGCCTTCATCGCTCCCACAGATGATATCAGGCGCCAACTAGACAACGGCGAAACATCAGCCCTCATCCTCCTGAACCTGTCAGCCGCCTTTGACATGGTCTGCCATCACACTCTAAAGACACGCCTCCTAGAAGCCGGAATCCAAGAGAAGGCCCTTGACTGGACCACGTCCTTCCTCTCCGGCAGATCCCAGAGTGTCCGCCTCCCGCCCTTCCGATCCGAGGCCACCGACATCATCTGCGCGTCCCCCAGGGCTCACCCCTCAGCCCGACGCTGTTCAACATCTACATGGCTCCCCTCGCACAAGTAACCCGCCAACACAACCTCTGTATCATCTCCTACGCTGACGAAACCCAGCTCATCCTCTAACTAACCAAGGACCCACACACCGCCAAAACCAACCTCCACGAGGTAATGAAGGCCGTCGCACACTGGATGAGGAACAGCCGTCTGAACCTGAACTCGGACAAGATGGAGGTACTCATCCTCTGAACCACCCTCTCAGCCTGGGCCGGCTCCTGGTGGCTAACCACACTGGGAAAAGCACCGACACCCACCGACCATGCTCGCAACCTAGGATTCATCCTCAACTCCTCCGGCTCCATGTCTAAACAGGTTTACGCCATCTCTGCCTCCTGCTACAACACCCTCCGCATGCTCAGCAGGATCTACAAGTGAATCCCGACCGAAACAAGTGACACAGGCCCTCGTCAGCAGCAGACAGGACTATGGAAATGCACTCTATGCAGGAATCCCAGCCAAACACCTACGACGACTACAACGCATCAAAAACGCCTCCACCCGACTTATTGTTAATGTGCCCCGCCGCAGCCACATCACCTCCACCTGAGAGACCTTCACTGGCTCCTCGCCGACAAGAGGATCAACTTAAAGCTCCTCAACCACGCACACAAAGCACTCCTCAACGCCGGACTAGCCTACCTGAACAATAGACTCAGCTTCTACACCCCCATCCGCCAGCTCTGCTCCGCCAGCCTCGCCCTCGCCGCTGTTCCCCACATCCAACAAACAACCTCCGGCAGCAGATCCTTCTCCTACCTCGCGCCAATACCTGGAACACCCTGCCTACCCACCTATGGCAGACCCAAGACCTACACTCCTTCAGAAGACTCCTCAAGACCTGGCTCTTCGAGAAGAAGCAGCACCCCTTCCCCTCAGCGCCTTGAGACCCTCATGGGTAAGTAGCGCGCTTTACAAGTACTCTGATTGATTGATTGATTGATTGATTGATCTGCTATTATATTGGACTTAAAGACTAAGGGGCTTATTACAATGTTGGTTGGAGTTGCCTCTGCTGACACCGTCGCGGAATCAAGACAGACCAACCTCCGTTCGCTGGTCCAGACAGCATGATTATGATGCAACCACACACTGTGCGGTCTCATACTCCCATTTCTCCAGTGGAGCTTGTGTTACAGCCATAACACACACTTCCTTAGAGAAATGAGAGATTGTGTTCATCCCTGCACTACATGGCAGTCACCTCAAGGTGCCTGCCAAAAGACCTCTCAGCCCCCAACCAGAGGCCACAAACAGAAGGGGGCCCTGCTAGGGGGCCCGAAGCAAGCTTTACAACAGGCTTTTTATGTCGGGAAGCCCGGCAAAGAAAGCCTGTCGGAAATCTTGCATCATAATCCAGACATTATAAAACGCCGTCCATATGCATTACGGTCTGGATTCCAACTGGCTGACGGGCTCTTTGAGCCTGTCAGATTCCAGCCTGAATGACCGGCCAGTTTCAATTATGACTGGCTGGATTGTAATCAGCCAATCGGGATTGAAACCAACGAATTTGGTCGGAGAGCCTCCAACCTAAGGTTGGTGGCTTTCGAACCACGATCATAATCAGCCCCTTATTGTTCCAACAGTTATGCAGCTGTGAACCACATCTGAAACTCAAATTAGGATGTCCTTTTAGTTCTAAAATTATCATGGTGAATAAAAGAGAGAGGTTGGGATGGTTATAATGGAATACAGCAAATAAGATAAAGTATTGTTTGTTGTTCACAAGTTTCGTAAATATTGCAGCTCTCATTCATTTAAATTTATTGTAGTTACAATTTATAATGTGTGCGATAGGATAGGACTTTTGTTTCAAAACAAATCCTATGATATATCCATTGTTTCCTAGTGTTCTTCATACTGTTATTCCGTAATGAAAGATGGTTTGGATTTCACTATCCCTATGATGTCTCATAGTATTGAATGTAACTTGGTGCACATTTCACTTAAATATTGCTCAGTTATTTGTGGGGTTGTTATAGTCCAACTGTTTTTCTGCCTTGTGTTGGTATATTGACTACGTTTTTAGTGACAAGGGGTCTAGAAAACATAATTCTAGGCTATTTTCTAGAGGACAACCTAGAAAACGGAGCAGATGGATGGGTGGATGAATAGATGGATATATGAATGCATGGATGGATGAATGGATAGACAGATGATCGCACCGACGGATACATGGGTGGATGGATAGATAGAAGGATGGATGGAGGTGAAGGAAACTCTCATAAAAAGGTCAAGTTTTTTTTACTTCGCACGATCTGTCTGATTAGACATATGGTTCAACTCAGGGTATTTTACATGTCTCCCTACTCAGTTGCTGCCTTGGTTAACAGAGCATAAATCAAAGCCAATACAGCTGAACTGAAGTAATTATTAACTGAATTTGCTCGTGGAGAATTGTGTTTGGCTTAACAAGAAATAGACAAATTAACTGATTCAAAAACTAAAAAGTTGCTTTTTCTTTTGGTTGCATTTTTATTAAACAGTACTTCCTCTTGTGGTGAAACATAAATTCATTATTTACTCGATAGTAGTTCATCAGACTGATAACACAAATAAACTGGGAAATCTAATTGTTAGACCAGACAACCTTTGAGTGGTCTTCCCCCAAATGTTTTGACTTATTCCTCCATTTTTGCTGATCTAATTTTTGTTGACCTTAGGAGTCTGTGCACCTTGCATTGCTAAACAGTGCAAAAGTGTTTGTACTCTCTCTTTTAAATCAAGTGGCTCTTTTACTTGTAGGTCTGTAGTAAAGTGGCACTACATGTACCAAGGGCCTGCCAATTAAATGCAACTAGTGGGCCTGCAGCACCATTGTGTCACCCACTTAAGTAGCTTGCTAAATATGTATTGGGCTTTGCCATTGCTGCCTGTGTGTGCAGTTTTAAACTGCCCTTATGACCTAGCAAAGTAAATATTTTGCCATGCCTGATCCTTTCTTTTTTATATACATGTCAACCCTAGGGTAGATCCTGAACAGCCCATGGAGCTGGGTGAAGTATTAAAAAAGTAGTAGTAAAGTGGTAATGAAAAACTCTTAGATTCGTTCTTCAGTATCACAAGGCCCTACCTCTCCCAAACGATAACATTGGATTAACTTATTACATTGGAAAAATTATATTTTTCAATTGGGAGCACAATGTCGAGTTTTATGTCTACAAACTTGTCATTTTAATCCCTCTTTAATGGTGAAGTTGGATTTTAAGTGACAAATCTGAAAATATCGCTTTTAAAATGTTTATTTTTTATGTCGAACCAGTTTCTTGTGTGCTGTCTGTATCCAGGGTCACATCACATGACTAGGTTTTAGGTGGCAGTTGGTCTTTGTGTATTGCTCCCAAGAAGTGTGACAAAGGTAAGAGATGTGTTGTCAGGATGGGCCCTTTCTTGATGAGCAGAAGGAGCTGTCACTTACCAAAGTTGCACATCAACACGGTTTTGCCAGAGCACACTAACAAATAGTCTGATACTAGTCTATTGTGACCACAGACACACCAGGGCCAGGGCAGGGAGGGAGGATAGTCTAAGCACCCCTGGAGCAGAAACCTCCAGAACCATCCCCTACTTTGAAACGGGCACCAGGTTCAAATAAGGGACCCTAAGACCCAACTTTTCAGTACACCGCTGCACCTGTGTTAGACACAGAAGAACTGCTGTGCTGCTGTGCTAGAGGGATTGCTACTCTGTTACCCAGCTGTCCTGCTGCCTGATTAAGAAGGACTGGACCTGCATCTTATACCCAGAACCACCAGAGTGACTCCAAGGGCTAGATGGCTGCCCTCCTGATTAGAGCCGCAGGGTCAGGAAGTGCCGCAACCTTCTTAAACCCAACACATGGTCTCAACTTGCTGTAAGTTTTACCCTCCAAGTGGTGCCACCCCAGTCCTGGACCCATGGAAGTGGACCTGAAAGTGCTCTGCCAGCCCTGCTGTGGTCCAGGGGGCAGAACCGATGCAGCACAATGGATTTTCTTGCAGTTCCACTTTGGAAACTGTGCTGTTCGACACATCCCCAGTGCAGGCCATTGACTCACTAGCCCCTCATTGATGACATCCTTGATGACAACGGAGGACTCCACATCGCATTCCCTCACCTTCTTCAGAACCAACCGAAAGCAACGCATCTTTGGCGCAGGACTTCACATCTCAAGACCCTCATCTACTGCCTTCTCAAGCGATGATGCAGGATCTTGCATTGCAGCTGCACAGCTCCTTGTAACCACCACAGTGTGACGCATCCTTGACATGGGATCTCGCAACTCTCTGCAACCAGGATTTAAGGTACTTGGTTCAGCGGACCAAACCTGATACCTGTATTCAGTCCATGCTTCATCACAGTTGGCATGAACTTGTAACTTTGTCCTGGTCCAGTGTGATCAGATGACCACTGTTGTCATTTTATGATTTTAGATACTATATTAGATTACATTTTTTAAATTCCTTATCTCCGGTCCTCCTGATTGGATTTTTCTCATTTTGAGGTCAAATAATTAATTACGTTTTAATACAATTTCTAAATTGTTTGTGGGATTTTTCTTGTGTTGTGTTTTCACTTCATTACTGTTTAAATTGATGCATACATACTTGACATGTTGCCTGTAAGTTAAGCATGATTGCTCTTGTGCCAAACTACAGTTAGTGTTGAGCACAGGTTAATGTGGGGTTTGCTTGTTATGTCTCCTTGACAGAAATTGCAGGTGCTGCGTGATTAGGGTTTCACCTCCCCTCTCAACCAATTGAGGTAATTGGAATTTTCATGGTCAATTGTGTCCCCTAACGTAGACCCCAACGGCTCCATGTACGAGTTTCATGTACATGTAATTTCCCTCCACAACCGAATCTGAAGACGCAAATACATTTGCGTCCAACGTTAACTTGTCCTCTATCAGATCCACCATGAATGGATCGATAATTCCGTTCCTAAGTATGCTGTGCCACCGTCTTTATGTGGTGCACTTTTCACGTTTTCCTGGCTCTGCTGAGCTAGGCCCAGATTTCGGTCTTCAAGCCATTTCTGCCTCTGCCTCTGAAAGCTGCTGCATGGAGACGCATCCCTGACCTCTGCCTTACTTCCTGCCAAGCGAGCGGTGCCCGGGTGGCCTGGTCTGCCTGCCAGAAACAGTATTTTGCCTTCAAGTTATCAGCATAGCCAGCTCAGCTCCTCGAAAACACATTCCTGTCTAGTGAAATACGAAAACATATCCCCGACTGCAGAGCAAGGGCCAAGCCTTCCTGTCCTCCCTCATGCAATTCATTGCTCCCGTTGCCATGGTAGGCCCCTGTCTTCGAGCATCTACACCTAGACACGCATACATTCAGTATAGAATAGCCTCTGCCCGAAAGACCTTTTACTCCGGATTAAACATCCTCCAAACACCAGATATCAGACATGTTTTAGGAACAGGTCGATCTGACATGCCAGACTTATGTCTCTTCTACTCGTGTCAAAAGTCAGACTCTTAGCTTCCTCCAGATGCACGTCAATCACACGTCATATTAGCTGCGCGCGCATCCAGGCCTTAGGTTTCAGCTGACTCTGCAAGAATTCTCTAATCATCCACCCACCTGTGACACTTTTCCGTGACGTTTCTAGTTCATGCCTCTGTACACACCCATGTTCACGCCTTTTTGCTACGCACATGTGTTCTTATCATATACATTTCACTTGTCACGCCTACTGTATTCAATGCTATTGTGTCATTTTACTATATATGTCATGTACTGTGAATAAATCGTTGACATCTTTTCCTGCCATCATTGCATACCCGAACCCTTGTATTGATGGACGAGATCCCCATTGACTCGAGTCATTTAGTCATTTATGATTAACGCCCTTAAGACTCAGACACCCCGGACTCTGCCTCTCATTTGATTGAGCTATTCTTATGTAAGTTATATGGCAAAAAGAGTATACAGTAAAATATTTACCACATAATTTGGCGCCCGAACAGGGACCCCTCCCCCACCCCACGCGCCGGTGATGCGTCGCAGGCTTTGCCCCCGACTACAGCTGTGACGGACCCCATGCGCATCTGCAGGATTTCCTGTGTCTCCCTCAGGCCTACGGAGGTGACGGAGACTGCGGCCGACATCCAGACGAGGCGGTGAGGAGTGCGGAGGATTCCGACCAGAGCCCAGCCGAGAGAGCAGTGTCCGAGGTATCGAGAGGCCCACCAGTAGAGTCGAGGCGCATGCGTAGTGCGCGGCAGAAGCAGTGACGTCAGTCCAGTCCAGTCCAGTCGAGTTTCCGTTCCGTGCTTCCCGGTGAGTACCGTTGCTGGGGACGCATCTAGACGGGTACATTAATTTGTGTCCGGTCAAGACGGGTTTGGGTACACAGACCCGGTCTGCACTGTTTTAGCAGTGTATCTGTACTGTTTAGCAGTGCATCTAGTATATAATTACGATGTTTTTGTTGTTTGTTTTCGAAATGTCTCAATATGTTTTAATGTCGTAGTATGAGTGATTGTTTATATTGTGTATAGTGTCTAGATCAAGCAGCAATGCCTTTATTCTCGAAATTACGACAGATAGGAACTAGAAAAGGGATACTTGAGGAAGCTGTTCCCATCCCACCCATGGACACTCCTGGGCATTTTATGTACCACAAGCACGGCTTAGATGCCATATTATATCTCGACTTGTGGGTGGATTACACGAAGGACTTAGCAGAGAATAAGAGATGGCCCGTTACAGGGACATGGGATGCCGAGTGCATCATGAGAGTAGAAGAAGCGTTGTGGAAGAAGAAAGCCAGACAGTCACAGAAAGATGCCATTGTATTATGGCGTAAAGAAGCACTCAGAAAAGCAGAGAAAAGTAGAGAGGATTCTGAAAAAGCCAAAGAAAAAGAACTACTAGAAGAAGGAGAACGAGTTAGAATGGAACAACACGACAGACAGAGTAATGCCATTTTGACAGGACTGTATCCAGTCCTGGCCGAGGGCCTGCCCAAGGCGACCCCGGAAATACCGAAAGATCTGCCCCCTCCATTGGTTCCGACTAAATTACGTCATAAGACCGCAGCAGACATTTTCCTTTCTTCCTATTTAGACGACGTAGCTCCCGCATATACCAATGTACCTGCCCGTGTACCACCTGCTGACAATAACCTGCCCCATGATCATCAGCCCCCAGGTCCGCAACAGCAGACCCCTCCCAGACCGTTCCCTCCCGGTCCGCTTCCTCCACCCTTACCCGTTGTTCCCCCTACTATCCATCCGCTTAATCCTTTTGGGACTGGCACTGTTCAGATTCCAACCCAGTTACAGCAGATACCGACCCTTCAGCCAGGTTATGCTCAAGCCTCCGCCTCAGGAGGTGCTACAGGAGGTTATCAAACTCCACCACCGTTACACCGAGTGACAATGAGAGAATTCGCGATGGCACGGACACCTAGAGGTGCCCCGGCAGAACAGCTTAGAGAACAGCTTACAGATTGCAGATATGACACAGTGCCTGGTACGACAGGACCCATGTTGTTAGCGTCCCTACGTTTAAGACGTGTTACAGATTATTTGCAATTACTACCAGAAATGCCAGACCATCTAGACAAATTGTATCATTTTATTAGAACAGGAGAAAGACCGGAGAGTGTTGGTGAAGCCATGTCACGTCAGAAAGTTGAGAACAAAGGTTTAATCATGCGATTTTTGGTTAATTGCTTGATAAGTGAACAAGATCAGGCAGGTTTTCCACAAAATGAGATGGATAGATTGAACAGATGGAGCCAGAATATTGCGGAGGGAAACATGATAAAGAGAAATGTGTACATGCTATGGTTAGAGAGATCCGTAAAGAAATAATAGATATACATGCCCGTCGAGAATCTGATGAGCCACTCGAATCAGACGATCCAAACTCCTCGCAGGAGGAGGGTGAATCAGAGAATCTAGCAGAAACCTTGCAACTGACAGATAAAAAAATGATAGCATATGTGGGTAGAGAGAAACTCCCTAGACCGTACCCTCTTGATAGGCCCTTCGATAGACCCATTCGTAAACAAGAAACGTTCGAAAACAAGAAACGTTACCTTTGTCCGATACCAGAGCGATGTACCCTTGAGCATGTATTCCAAATGACTGACAAAGTACTAAAAGAAAGGATAGGTTATCAAGAACTCAATACCCTACGTGATCAGGAACTAGCCCGGTCCGCAGTACAGTGGGCCGGAGATGACAGTATATATAAAGATGATTCAGTAGTGCAAACGTTTTTAAGTCTTACTCCAGAAGAACAGCGACTAGCTGGTATATACATCACACAACACCTCATTATACAGTATGAAAATCAAGCATCCGATCCAGGTCCGTTATATAATTTACTGCAAGACTTACTCCTAAGAAGATGGAGAGGTCTAGGTACCGATCTAATTGAAACGATTTTAGAGCAACGTCACAAATATAGAACTTTCTTGACTCCACATCTTGTTTCCGTTCCACCCCCAGTCAGGAAACCATTTCACTTTGACTTTGACAAACAGAATCCTTTACGAGAAGTACATCCAGTCAGGAATACTGATGATACCCTTACACGTGTGTATGTATACACGCCTATAAGTAAAATGGAATTATTGGAAATGAAGAAAATAGTGCCCAGTCATGATAAAGACCCTGCAGGTTTTCACCGTGAAATAAAAGACATGCTACTCATGGGAGATTATACCTATCCCGACATTATGAAAATATTGAAAGTGTTATTGCCTGCCGGTATTTACGAGAAACTCAAAGAAAAAGAATGGGAGGTGGGAGACCAAAAGATTGATTGGGCTGCATTAGAAACCGAAGAAACGACTCGAACCCCAGGTTTGGGTCTTGGGGATAAAACTAAAGCATTACCAGGATTGTTAGTACAGGTTTTGCCACGTTTGTTAGCAACTAAAAAGGAGGACTGGGATGCTATCTCAGCCTGCAAACAGAAACCCGATGAAGACACTAGTGATTTTTATTCCCGATTTGAGAAATGTTTTATTATTAATAGTGGCCTGAAAGCAAGTAGCGAGTCATACCCACACCTTTTTGTATCCAAATTAGTCGAGAATTCATTGCCCCAGGTTAAGAACCGTGTACTGAAAGTCGAGAGTACATGGCAAGCTAATTCGCCTTCACAAATGTTACAAATGTTACAGTATCACCAGAACAGGATCAGGGAAGAACATGACCACGAACAGAGACGTATGAAAGACACGAAAATGAAAATGCTAGTTGCTCAGTCAGTTCCAACTGACGGTCATAAAAGGGGTACAACACAATCACAGTCCAATAATTCAGCAGCTCCTGTTAAAGGGACATGCAACTATTGTAAACAGCCAGGTCACTATGTAAACGATTGCGCAGTTTTGAAACATAATATAGCCACAGGTAAAACTAAAGAGAGACCGCGTCCTCCTAGACAGGACCAGGTCCAACAACACGTTCCACAGAATATACAGCCTATGCAGGTTCCACAACAGACAGTAGCGGTACCACAGCCACAGCCCATTGCCGCAACACAACATGTCACACAGCAGATGTACCAGTATGCACAATCCGACTACCCCGATTACCAGCAATACACATGAAACAGCCTAGAGAGGGAGGTTGGCTTGCCTCTTATCGAGGTTCCTGTAGATCAAGAAGGTCCTTATGTACATAGTCAGGTATTAGGGAAAGATAGAAAGTTTTTGATTGACACAGGGGCAAGCAGGACAACAATCAGTCACGACGAGGTTCCAGGGGCACCCCTCTCAGGCTCGCAGAATGTTTCCCTTGGATTTTCAGGAAAGCCTATTGTTAATGAAGTATCGAAACCAGTTCCCCTTGCAGTTGGTCCATTGTCCCGCACTACAGATTTATTGCTCACGAAATCATGTCCAGAAAACTTACTTGGTATTAAGACTCTGAAAGCTCTAGGAGCTGTAATTTGTTGTTCTCAGGAAGGAGTAAGGTTGTTCCTTCGTGATTTCAAGGGACATTATGTATTGAGAGATTTTGACCCCAGGTTACAGAATGTTCCTGCACATTTATGGGCAAAGGGCCCCACTGATGTAGGTTGTATGCACATTACTCCATATCGTGTCACACTCAAGCCAGGAGTAGTACTACCACGCATTCGACAATACAAGTTACCACCAGATGCTGTAGTGGCTTTACTGAAAATCATTGACGAGCTCATTGCACAAGGAGTGGTTGTAGAAACCGACTCCAATGTTTGTAATTCCCCTATCATTCCAATTCTTAAACGTACTGATCCAAATGCACCTCCAGTTTATCGATTAGTTATCGATTTACGAGAATTGAATAAATGCATTGTACCACAATATCCTGTGGTCCCAGACATTTCGTCCTTATTGACAGCTATTGATTCTGAAGCGACGTTCTTTACTGTAATCGATCTCAAGAATGCCTTCTTTAGTGTCCCTATTGACCCGGAAAGCCAATATCTTTTCGGATTCTGTTTAAATGGCCAAAGCTTCAAATTTGCACGCGCACCTCAAGGATTTACAGAAAGTCCCAGCATCTACAGTCAAGCATTGAAACGACAACTAGACAGTATTCACATGCCACCTAACACTGCCCTACTTCAATACGTCGATGATCTATTGATCACCGCCCGTAGCGAACCAGAATGTGAACAAGCATCACTGACGGTCTTGCTTTTCTTGGCGGACAAGGGACACAAGGTGTCTCCTTCGAAGCTACAATTCTGTGCTCAGCAAGTGGTGTACCTTGGGCACTTGCTGACCAAGTGGGGTAGGCAGCTGACACCTGAACAAATTCAGTTAATTGCACATCTTCCGCAACCCAAGACACAGAAAGAAGTACGAGCCTTTATTGGACTCACTTCCTATTGCAGACAATGGATTCCACAATATGCATTTCTAGCTAAACCACTCATTCAGTTAACAACACAGGAGGCAGCGTCTTCGACTGTTCTCCCTTGGACTCAGGAACATACACAAGCTTTTGACGAATTAAAGAAAGCCTTATGTCAAGCACCGGTTTTAGCAACACCGTGTTACAGCAAACCTTTTACACTTTTTGTCACAGAACGCGATGGCACAGCGTTGTCGGTTCTCACTCAGTTACAAGCAGACAAACACAGACCGTGTGCTTATTTTTCGAGTACATTGGATCCAGTAGCCCAGGCCTTTCCTGCGTGCTTAAAATCAGTTGCAGCTACAGCTCTAGCAATTAGACAAAGCGATTCCATTGTATTAGGACATCAATTGACGGTACAAGTTCCACATTCTGTAGAGGTTCTTTTAAACAGAACCCAGACTCAACACTTGACTATAGCACGACTGACAGGTTATGAATTGACGTTATTCCAACCACACATAGAGATTAGACGCTGTAATACACTGAATCCTGCTACACTGTTACCATCAAGCACAGCAGATCCCACTCCACATGACTGCGTGGATGTAATTGACACCGTTACGAAACCCAGACAAGACTTGACAGATGTTGCATTACCCGATCCAGACCTGACACTTTATGTGGATGGTTCATGTTTAAGAACAAGTACAGGAGAGTTAGTGGCCGCGTATGCAGTGACCACTGAAACTGAAGTCATAGAAACACATCGCATTGACACCCTGTCAGCCCAAGCAGCAGAGCTCATTGCTCTGACCCAAGCCTGTATTCGCGCCAAGAACTTGAAAGTAAACATATACACAGATTCACGTTATGCATTCGGAGTCGTTCACGACTTCGGTGTCCTCTGGCAGGAAAGAGGTTTTTTGACCTCTCATGGAGCCAAGATACAGCATGGTCCCCTCATTCAAGCCCTATTGGAAGCAATACATTTGCCTACAGCCATAGCCATCATGAAGTGCAAGGCACATACAAAAGTCACAGACAAAATTTCTCAGGGAAATGACTTTGCAGACCGCACAGCGAAATATACAGCACTGACTCATACTCAAACGACGGACATGACAAAGACTGATGCAACATCACAGACTCATTGCATGACAGTCAGGGACCCCACACTAGATGTCATCGACATACAGACACATGCCACTCCAGAAGAAATAAAGAAATGGGCTGAACAAGGAGGGGTCCAGACAGACCAAGGATGGATGACGAGAGGAAAGACCACATGGTTTCTCCCCGACTCTATGGTTCAAGTTATCATTAACACAGCACATAGTCCAGCACATTTAGGAGAAAAAGCCATGTTAGACAGTGTACAGAACCTTTGGTTCAACAAGCATTTATGAGCAGCAGCAAAACAGAAAGTGCGTACCTGCATGATCTGTTGTCAGTTCAATCCAGGAAAAGGGATTCCCGTAGAGCAAGGTGGATTCCATCCTCCCGACTATCCTTTTGAAGTCCTCCAGATGGATTATATCCAGATGGACAGATGCCGAGGATTTAAGTATGTCCTCGTAGTCGTATGTGCCCTATCCCGATGGACAGAAGCATATCCCGTCCCAGATTACACTCCCCCGACCACTGCCAAGCAATTGGTTCGTGAGTTTTTCCCTCGATACGGTTTGCCCCGTGTTGTGTATTCAGATAACGGTCAGCCATTCTCATCTGAACTCATGAAGCAGGTCTCTCTTCTATTGGGGTACCAGTGGAAGTTTCACTGTGTCCGGCATCCGGAGGCAGCAGGTCTCGTGGAGCGACACAATCAGACTCTGAAAACTCGTCTTGCAAAAGTGTGTAGAGAAAAGGGAGTGGATTGGATTGTAGCATTACCAGTTGCACCTTTTTATATTAGAATGGTAGCCCATTCTAGAACAGGGCTATCCCCGTATGAGGTGGTCTTCGGTAGACCTCCTAATATGTGGGGGACGCCTCTGCCACGAAAGATTACTGATGTTGATAGTACTATGTTGACAGATTACCTTGCTTCCTTGATGTCTGCACTACAATCAAGTCGTTCGCAGGTCGCGGCAGCCTTCCCAGACAACACCGAGGTGAAGCCACACAAAATCGTCCCTGGTGATCTCGTATACATCCGCAACTTCGATCGGAAGAGTCCGCTGGAGCCCCGCTGGAAGGAGCCGAAAATTGTTTTGTTAACTACAAGGACTGCCGTCAAGTTGGAGGGCCGTAAGGGCTGGCTCCACTCAAGTCACGTGAAAAGACATTATGGACTTCCGCCAAACTCTGAATCCCAGAGCTCCCACGTACCAGTGACTGATACCAAACTCCCCTTTCGAGAGAAAACTCCCCAAGAGGAGTACAGGCAAAAGTTGAGGTCTAGTAAGTCAGACAGTTTAATTGTTTAAGTCCCCCCCTGGGTGAAGCGGTTAGGCAGTTCTGACAATGTTTAAGTTAGACCCAAATAGAGAGAGAGATAGACAGGAGACCAAGAAGCAAAAGTATCGTAAAAGTCTCCGTAGCAGATGCATCTGCACATGAATTATTATGCTTTTTCTGAGTCTTACGATTATTGCTTTAAGTTGGATGCTTTATATGTATTTTCCTCTTGCACATTTTTCTAACAACACTGCAGAACACACGTTTAGTGCTTTACCCCCACACGAATTGTCCTACCGACTTGCGCTGCGCAACAACACATTCATTCTTATGTTACATCATTCTCACCAGACCAGCAATGCCACTAATTGTTGGATATGTGGCCGACTCCCTCCCTACCAGAACTACAAGGGAGCTCTGCCTCTCTTTCCTTACCCGTTTACACATAATGGTTCCTGTGGTGCCTGGTTTAGTTTAATTTCTTCTATAAACACTGACTCTAAGGTTTCCCAAGGAAATTGGATATGGGGAAATCTGAACACCGTCATGAACAAAGCCTGTTTCCCGAATGAAGAAGGTCTTCCACAAATGACAGGGACAGATCTAGAAAACGAAGTGTATGGATTAGGCAATTTCACACTTAACCTCATGATTCTAAATGTCCAGTCAGAAACCAGTCCAGACTTGCCATCCATATCAGTTTTACCCGCAAAAGGTGTATTATGTGTCAGAAAATATGGTTCAGTACATCTAGGTCACAGTGTCTTTACTACTGTGGTCGAATTCAGTGATCAAGGCAAGTCTACATTCAAAGCTTCCCGACATTCCTATTTTATATGTGGTCAGACAGCCTATGTCCGTTTACCTCCAGACTGGGATGGTACCTGTTTCATTGCATTCTTATTGCCACCAGTATTCCTAGCCCCATCTGACTATCACAGGAATTCCCGCCTTAATATTGTTAGACACAAGAGAGACCTCCCAATAGTTGATCAGACTGAAACTACATGGGAACAATATACCGATTTCAATAAAGGATTCTTTCCCTATCTAGGAACTGTCTTCAATAGTAAACTGATACGCAAATTAACCAGAATACTCGAAGCAGTAGTGAATGAGACTACCTCAGCTTTGGGCAACTTAACAGAGGAGCAGTCTGCTATGAGACTTGTTGTTCTTCAGAACCGCCTTGTCCTTGACGTCATCCTGGCCGATAGGGGCGGGGCTTGTAGAGTCATCGGATCCAGTTGCTGCGTATTTATTCCAAATAATGCGCCATCAGTCTATAAAGCTATTACCAGACTTCACGAAATTGCTCATCTGATACATCAGATTCCAGGCTCCTGGACTTGGTCCGGTTGGCTCTGGAGTGTAGTAACGGCCTGGGGATGGAAGCTACTGTCATTCCTAGGAATCATATTGGCCATAGTATTCAGTTGTTGTCTATGTTTACAATGTGGGCCAGCGATTTGCGGCTTGTGCGCCACAGCTTGTATTCCCCGTTCAAGTACACGTTCCCATTCCCGAAAACAGAAAGAAGAACAAATGATGCTATATGAACAAATAGATGGTCTCATGAAAATAGATATATCATGAAGGGTCCGTAGGGGACAAGGAGGGAATGAGGTAATTGGAATTTTCATGGTCAATTGTGTCCCCTAACGTAGACCCCAACGGCTCCATGTACGAGTTTCATGTACATGTAATTTCCCTCCACAACCGAATCTGAAGACGCAAATACATTTGCGTCCAATATTAACTTGTCCTCTATCAGATCCACCATGAATGGATCGATAATTCCGTTCCTAAGTATGCAGTGCCACCGTCTTTATGTGGTGCACTTTTCACGTTTTCCTGGCTCTGCTGAGCTAGGCCCAGATTTCGGTCTTCAAGCCATTTCTGCCTCTGCCTCTGAAAGCTGCTGCATGGAGACGCATCCCTGACCTCTGCCTTACTTCCTGCCAAGCGAGCGGTGCCCGGCTCGGCCTGGTCTGCCTGCCAGAAACAGTATTTTGCCTTCAAGTTATCAGCATAGCCAGCTCAGCTCCTCGAAAACACATTCCTGTCTAGTGAAATACGAAAACATATCCCCGACTGCAGAGCAAGGGCCAAGCCTTCCTGTCCTCCCTCATGCAATTCATTGCTCCCGTTGCCATGGTAGGCCCCTGTCTTCGAGCATCTACACCTAGACATGCATACATTCAGTATAGAATAGCCTCTGCCCGAAAGACCTTTTACTCCGGATTAAACATCCTCCAAACACCAGATATCAGACATGTTTTAGGAACAGGTCGATCTGACATGCCAGACTTATGTCTCTTCTACTCGTATCAAAAGTCAGACTCTTAGCTTCCTCCAGATGCACGTCAATCACACGTCATATTAGCTGCGCGCGCATCCAGGCCTTAGGTTTCAGCTGACTCTGCAAGAATTCTCTAAGCATCCACCCACCTGTGACACTTTTCCGTGACGTTTCTAGTTCACGCCTCTGTACACACCCATGTTCACGCCTTTTTGCTACGCACATGTGTTCTTATCATATACATTTCACTTGTCACGCCTACTGTATTCAATGCTATTGTGTCATTTTACTATATTTGTCATGTACTGTGAATAAATCGTTGACATCTTTTCCTGCCATCATTGCATACCCGAACCCTTGTATTGATGGACGAGATCTCCATTGACTCGAGTCATTTAGTCATTTATGATTAAAGCCCTTAAGACTCAGACACCCCGGACTCTGCCTCTCATTTGATTGAGCTATTCTTATGTAAGTTATATGGCAAAAAGAGTATACGGTAAAATATTTACCACATAATAACCCAATTTCCAACAGTGTACTACCATTATTATCAAACCATAAGTAAGTCACTTTGTATTTAAGAGATAAAGGGGCATATTAGCAAATAAGGGAGGGCAATAATTATCACACATGCCAAGACTCAGGAGTTTTCTTATCGCCACCTTTTCCCTATAATTTTCGTCTCCTTACCGATGGATTATCAACACGTCGGTAGGATATGATAGTGGCAGGGAAAGTGTGCAATGATTCCTGCTAACTGGCGATCAGTATTCAGGCGATACCTTGCCTTGGGCAGCCTTGGGCACATTAGCGGGATTTAAATTGCAGCTAAAGCAGCTGATGCCCCATGGAGTGCCTGCAAACCTGGGTGACCACGTTATAAAATCATCACAAACTGCTGCCTCAATGCAGAGGACATTGCCTGCTACCTTCAGTTCAAGTTGAGAACATGGCTGCAATATATTTCCACAAGTTTCATCATTATGTATTGATACATCGGTGCATCATATCTTGTCCCACAGCCATGTGAAGATCACCGATATTGTGTGTGTCACTCAGTGCCCCTCAGTGAGTTGGAAAGTCTGATTTTGTGCTAAGGGGCTAATAATGCAGCGTATCCATTACCTCTTTCTGTGGGTCTTCTGATGGAGATCTTGGCTTTAGTCAGATTTTTTTCAGGCGTTCAATTCCTGCTATGTTTATCGGGTTTAACAAAACTTTTGTTATCGCTGGACGTCTTTGCTAATAGAGCTAAGTTGTTTCAGCGACCTTTTCCATGTGCTTCAGTAAGGAATGCCTATCTTGCAGGTCATTAGTGATAATTATTGCTGGCATGCAAGGCAATAGAAAAACCAGCAGATAACACGGGAAAGCTGGCGCTAACGCATGTTAGCGCTGGCTTGCTAATAGAGCGATAAAAATATTGCAAAGGGCAGCTTATCAAAAATGTCTATGCCGGTTTTACTTCTGTCCCGGCTGTGGTTAATTTCATTACTTCCCCTGTGTGTGTCACGACACACACAGGGGAAGTAATGGCGGCAGCGTTACTGGCTGCATGAATTTGGAGTTGGAATTCTGCTCTCCACTTTCTGGTACTTACCAATCAAGAATTGGTCCTGGCTAGCAATCTTTCCTGAAATTAACCACAGCCGGGACGGAAGTAAAACCGGCGGAGAGCATTTTTCGACGTTTTTTGAAAAGCTGCCCTTTAGAGCCCTGATGAAGTCTTGGGTTACTCCCTGACGAAACATGTGTTCGCTGGGCACCTGGAATAAATTTAAACTGAAAGAATACTTCTATCAACATCTTATATTGTGTTTTGTTCTGTGGGTGTTTGTTAAAATGATGCAGTAACACCAGATAAATCCAAAAGTAGGTTTTATTGGTAAAACATCACCAACAGCTCTCAACAGCTCCACCTGCTCCTCCAGGCTCCAAGACTCATCTGAACATGGAACTATGAGGAGAAAGGAAAGAATATACAAGGAAAGGAATGGCAGTATGTCATAGTACAAACCAAAGAAGCAAGCAAAAGTACATTACAACACATCCCCTATACTAAAGGAAAAGAAGAAAAGAACAATATTAAAATGCAAACAAAAACACAGTAATACATCAAAAGCAAAACAAATACTTCAATAGAAAATGAGAACAAAAATTAATGACCTAAACGTAATGTCTGTAGCATACAGGAGCTTGATGAGTTCTCTGTGGAAACCTTTTAGAGGATACATCACTTTGACCAGCAGGAAAGGGGCAGGGGAAGAACAATCAAAACTGGAAGGAGTAGAAGGCAACACAGGAGAAAATATAGCAAGCTTGAACATGCTCCATTTACAATCATTCTGCATAGTAACCACATTCCTGTAAATCTTGGTAATTTTGAATGGACCCATGAACTCAGAGTTACCTTTTTTAGAAAATCTAGGTTTTTTAACCAGAACCCATTCACCCACACACCACACGACAGGTTTGGTTGAATTCTGTAAAGAAAGCCAAAGAAAACTTCCAGGATAATAACAAGGCAAAATCCAGTAAAAGTAAGTAAGCGGATCCTTTAATATCCAGCCAGATCAGCAGCGTACAATTTGAATGACGTTTAACTGCCCAGCATTACTATTTATATAACTCACTTAACATTCAAGGAACAACCACAGACACGCGACACAGATCCGCATGCACACCGCAACATTCAAAGAACAACATACTGACACGCGACACAGATCTGCATACACACCGCACGCGAACACAACACGCGACATACACACATTCAAACCATTACAACACACTTATTGTTTGTGAATGACGCTCGTGCGTTCACGCACGTCATTTCAAACAATAACCTTATACCACACACCTCCCTCCATTTTTTTTTAAGTAAGGACAAAATCACTGAACCGTGACGGAATTCTGCGACACCTCGAACTTCTCAATAACTCTTGCGTGTTGGAATCACAATTGGTAGAAACAGCAGGTGATTCAGATGACTTTGAATTGTCTGCATCAACATCCAAAAACACAATAAATGAGTCATCTTCATCCAAAACCACATTAGATGAATCATCTTCAGAAAATTCTTTGCTGATGTTAAATTTTGAAACTCTGCTAAAATGCCAAACACTTCCATCAAATACCCTTACTGCATTCTTAAATACTTCAACAACCTCAACAGGATCAGACCACTTCGCTAGTCCTTTATGTACATAACTACCTTTTTTTAATCTCACAAGATCTCCCACACGAATGGGCACACAACTCCTTGTTCCCACCTTTGACAAATCCTTCTTCATTTTCTCCTTATACACATCAACTTTCCTGCGAATTTCTCCAAAATCAACTTCTGCAAAATCAATACGACTACTATCCTTGTTCTTTAACCACCAAGGAACCAAATTAGTACTGGATTTGCGCCCTCTCAACATCTCAAAAGGAGATAGTAATGTAATAGCATTGGGTGCAGTCCTGTATGATAACAACATGGACGGTAATGCTTTGTTCCAGCACAAACCACCTTTGACGGCCAATTGAATAGCCTCCTTGACCACTCTATTGAATCTCTCTATCTGACCATTGGCTTCAGGATGGAATACCTCTATTCTTCTGTGAAAAATACCACATCTATTAAAGTACCTCTCCATTTGCTTACTAACAAACTGTGGACCATTATCCGTTACTACTTCTTGAGGAATACCCTCTCTGCAGAAAACTTCATCCATAAACTGTATAATAACATCACTAGTAACTTCTCTGACCATCTTTATTTCTGGCCATTTTGAAAAATAGTCTATAAGTACTATACCAAAAGAATGCTGTTGTGGCAATACGCCAAATGGTCCAATAATATCAATACCAATTTTATTCCAGGGTGATGCAGGTAATTCAACAGGTTGTGGTACACTGGGTAAAGCTTTAGCTGTTTTATCACTTTTAGCACACAATTCACACAGTTTTACCTGTTGCTCAACAAAATAATCAATACCCGGCCACCAGAAATTGTTCTTTAAACGTCTTCTAGTGATTGATATTCCAAAATGCCCCACATGAGCTAAATCCAGAAATCTTTTCCTAAGACCAAAAGGTGGAATAAATGTATCATTCCTTAAAAGAATGCCATTTTCTATTGCCAGTTCATCCTTAATTTTATGATAACTCATTAATCCTCCTGTAAAATTCCTTCCTTCAGGCCAACCCTTCAGCACATATTCCTTAACTTTTTTGAGTTCTAAATCTTTGTCCATTTCTTCATTCCATATCTCCTCTTCTACTATTGAATTTTCTCCAAACACTAAATTAACATCACAATAAACATGTGCTACCTCACATTCATCTTTATCAACCACATCAGAATCTCTGCATGCCAATGGAAGCCTTGACATGCAATCAGCATGAACATTTGATTTCCCAGGAATGTATTCCAAGGAATACTGAAAATTTTGTAACCTAGATGAAAGTCTAGCTAACCTAGAAGAAAGTGTACGTCCTCCGCCTGGTGATAATATATGCACCAAGGGTTGGTGATCTGTTTTAATGGTAAATTTCGTTCCCCACAAAAAGGGTTGAAAATGTTCCGCGCCCCAAACACATGCCAAAAGTTCTCTTTCAATTACGGAATAATGTCGTTCTGACTCTCTCAACGTTCTTGAAGCATATGCTACAATCCATTCTTTACCCCATTCCTCTTGGATCAGCACAGCACCCAAACCACAATTACTTGCATCAACCGTCACAATACACTTCTTCCCAATCACAAATGGTTTGAGACAAGGTGCCTTAATAATCATTGACTTTACAGCATTAAAGGTTGCTGTCATAGTATCTGTCCATTCAAATTTTGCATTCTTCTTCAGGAGCATCCTGAAAGGTTCAATCACACTTGCATAGTTCTGGATAAATTTCGCATAAAATTCCACAAGACCTAAAAAAGCAATTAACTGTTCTTTGTTCTGAGGAACAGGAGCTTTGCTAATGTTTTCCAAATGTGAAGTTTTAGGTCTAATGCCATTTGCACTAATACAATGTCCAAGATATTCCACTTCTTCTTTCCTGAATTTACACTTGGAAGCACGCAGAGTTAAACCTTTCTCCGATAAGGCGTTCAGTACTTTAAATAAATGTTTGTCATGTTCAATTATATCCTTCCCAAAGAACAAAATGTCATCTTGGAATGCAATTGCCCCAGTTAATCCAGTTAGTGTCTCTTTCATCAACCTTTGAAATACTGCAGCTGCGCTTGCTAACCCAAAAGGCATCCTGCAAAATCTGTATAAACCTTCAGGTGTAATAAAGGCAGTTAAGTCTTTTGAATCTTCATGTAGGACCACTTGATGATACGCACTTGCTAAGTCTAGACACGAGAATATCTTGGCATTATCTAAAGTGGAAACCATTTCATGCAGATTGGGTAAAGGATGTGAGTCCACGCAAATTGCATTGTTCAAACTGCGTAAATCTATGCATACACGAAGATCTCCCCCAGATTTGATCGAAATTACAATGGGTGAAACCCATGGAGATGATTCAATGGGTTCTATTATTTTCTTTTGACACATATCATTCAGAATTTCTCTTAATTTTTCTCTATAAGAAAGAGGCACATTCCTGACTTTATGACGGACAGAAAAAGCATTCGCATGTACTTTTATCCGATGTTCAAATCCTTTATATTTTACTAAATCATCGCAGAATAATTTAGGAAATTTCATGCAGATTGGGTAAAGGATGTGAGTCCACGCAAATTGCATTGTTCAAACTGCGTAAATCTATGCATACACGAAGATCTCCCCCAGATTTGATCGAAATTACAATGGGTGAAACCCATGGAGATGATTCAATGGGTTCTATTATTTTCTTTTGACACATATCATTAAGAATTTCTCTTAATTTTTCTCTATAAGAAAGAGGCACATTCCTGACTTTATGACGGACAGGAAAAGCATTCGCATGTACTTTTATCCGATGTTCAAATCCTTTATATTTTACTAAATCATCGCAGAATAATTTAGGAAATTTCTCTTTAATTTCAGAAATCAAATCTTCTCCACTTTTACTTTGTACAGATTTGCTTGGTTCAGAGTCGATAGAATAAACAGGAGGATCAGCATTAGGATCAATTGTCATTCCCAATTGTTCCTGGTGTGGCCAAACTAATAATGAATCACCAGATTTTGTAATATATACCTTCCCATATGTAGAATGAGTTTTGAATTTGAGTTCAGCAATGAAGTAATAAATAAGTTGCAATCTATGGCCTGTATATCCACTTGGTGTGATATCTAGTTGTATCAAATTAACATCAGGCCAATTAGACTTAAATAAAGTGTCAGGTAGAATAGTGTACCATGAGCAAGAATCAACAAATACTTTGGTAGAAACTCCATTAACGGTGATATTACATGAGGGAATTTGTTTTACTTTAGGTTCCTTAATTATGCACATTATAGTGTTTACATCAAATTCACAATCACTTGAACCTTCATGTGCCTGATCTTGGACTAAACTGACTCTCCTTGGTGCAGATCTGCAAACTTTTGAAAAATGTCCCTTTTTTTCACATCTTGAACATATTTTGTCCAGTGCTGGACATAATTTCGAATTCCCTAGATGGTAACCACTACCACATCTAAAACAGTACATATTGTATGTTATTGGGTCTGCTCTTTGCCACATATTCATCCTTTGATCTGATTTTTGCCACATATTTGTTCTTTGATCAGGTTTTTGCCATCTATTTCTGTTTTCATTTTTATACTGGTTATCATTTCTTGTATTAACAGTTTTCCCATATTTTCCTGAATCTTCTTTATTTAGAATTAGAACATCAGGTTTATTGTTGTTTTGCGAACGAATTTCATCTACAAATTTTTCAGAGTGTTCTATTGACTTGGCAATTTCAATTGCAGCATTCAAGGTCATATCAGAAGTTGTCCATAACCTTTGTTGTATCTTTTTGTTATTAGTACACATAAGAATTTGATCTCTTAAAACTTGATCATGCCAATGAAAAAAATCTTAGAGAGAAACAGCCAATGAAAACGATTTATACCGAAATGTGGAAAATCCTTTGAAAATGTACTCGTTGCACGCATGGAAACGTGTTCCTGATCGTCGCCAGTGTAAAGAAAGCCAAAGAAACCTTCCAGGATAATAACAAGGCAAAATCCAGTAAAAGTAAGTAAGCGGATTCTTTAATATCCAGCCAGATCAGCAGCGTACAATTTGAATGATGTTTAACTGCCCAGCAATACTATTTATATAACTCACTTAACATTCAAGGAACAACCACAGACACGCGACACAGATCCGCATGCACACCGCAACATTCAAAGAACAACATATCAATCAATCAATCAATCATCGTATTTATATAGCGCACTACTTACCCAGAGGGTCTCAAGGCGCTGGGGGAGGGGGGTCTGCTACTGCTCGAACAAGCAGGTCTTGAGTTGCTTCCTGAAGGCGAGGTGGTCCTGGGTCAGGCGGAGGTGGGTGGGGAGGGAGTTCCATGTCTTGGCGGCGAGGTAGGAGAAGGACCGTCCCCCTGTGGTGGCTCTACGGATGCGGGGGACGGCAGCAAGGGCGTGGCTGGTCGATCGAAGCTGGCGTTTGGGAGCGTAGAAGTTGAGGCGGCTGTTGAGGTATCCTGGGCCTTGGCTGTGAAGGGCTTTGTTTGCGTGGGTGAGGAGACGGAAGGTGATTCTCTTGTTGACCGGGAGCCAATGCAGATCTCTCAGGTGTCCGGAGATGTGGCTGCGACGGGGGATGTCCAGGATGAGTCGTGCTGAGGTGTTCTGGATCCGCTGGAGTCTCTTCTGGAGTTTGGCGGTGGTTCCGGCGTAGACGGTGTTGCCGTAGTCCAGACGGCTGGTGACGAGGGCCTGGGTGACCGTCTTCCTGGTCTCGGTGGGGATCCACCGGAAGATCTTACGTAGCATGCGCAGGATGTTGAAGCACGACGAGGAGACGGCGTTGACTTGTCTGGTCATGGAGAGGGAGGAGTCCAGGATGAAGCCCAGGTTGCGTGCGTGGTCTGTTGGTTTGGGTGCGCTGCCTAGGGCGGGGGACCACCAGGAGTCGTCCCAAGTGGCTGGTGAGGATCCCAGGATGAGGGCTTCCGTCTTATCTGAGTTCAGTTTCAGGCGGCTGTTCTTCATCCATTCGGCTACCTCTTTCATCCCTTCGTGAAGGTTGGCTCTGGCGGTGGCGGGGTCGTTGGTAAGGGAGAGGATCAGCTGGGTGTCGTCGGCGTAGGAGATGATGTTGAGGTTGTGCTGGCATGCGATGTCTGCGAGGGGGCTCATGTAGATGTTGAAGAGGGTTGGACTGAGCGAGGAGCCTTGAGGGACGCCGCAGATGACTTCGTGGCTTCAGATCTGAACGGGGGGAGGCGGACTCTCTGTGTCCTTCCGGCGAGGAAGGAGATGATCCACTCCAGTGCCTTCTCCTGGACTCCGACGTTGCTGAGGCGTTGTACTAGGGTACGATGGCAGACAGTGTCGAAGGCCGCGGAGAGGTCGAGGAGGATAAGGGCCGCTGTTTCCCCGTTGTCGAGCAGCGCTCGGATGTCATCGGTGACTGCGATCAGGGCGGTCTCGGTGCTGTGGTTGGCCCGGAAGCCAGACTGCGAGGGGTCGAGGGATCCGTTCGTCTCGAGGAAGGCGGCCAGCTGCTTGTTGACGGTCTTCTCAATGACTTTAGCAGGAAACGGGAGCAGCAAGATGGGGCGGTAGTTCTTAAGGTCGATGGGGTCAGCCGATGGCTTCTTGAGTAGAGTGCTTCCAGCTCTCCGGGAAGGTAGCGGTGTCGAAGGAGGTGTTGATGATGTCCCGCAGGTGGGGTGCGATGATAGCGTCAGCCTTGTTGAAGACGTGGTGAGGGCAGGGGTCGGTCGGAGATCCGGAGTGGATGGAGTTCATCGTGCGGACGGTGTCTGACACGCGACACAGATCTGCATACACACCGCACGCGAACACAACACGCGACATACACACATTCAAACCATTACAACACACTTATTGTTTGTGAATGACGCGCGTGCGTTCACGCGCGTCATTTCAAACAATAACCTTATACCACAAATTCTTCATATCATAACGCCATTTATATCTTTGTTGATAAGAAAGAATTCTGTCCTCCACATTCCCCCCATCCAAAGGGAGAGGGAGACTGGGGAGGAAGCCAAGAGGGATTCAATTTTGAACAAGCTTGCCTACCTCGTAACAAAAAAAACGGGGAGGACTTGGAAATGTAATTGATAGTGGTGCGATGTGCCCACCAGGTATCACGTAATACATCTTTAAGAGAACCTTTCATCTCAATAGTTCTCTGTACGCACCCCTTGACAACACGATTCATCCGCTCCGCAAGTCCACTGGCCTGGGGTGCATAAAGTGCAGTTTTAAGATTTGTTATGCCATGGTCAAACAAGAAAGTCTCCATATCAGTGATGATAAACTGCACACCATTATCAGTAATGATGCACTTGGGAATTCCTTCAGAAACAAATTCATCACGCAAGAAGTCAATGACAACTTTAGAAGTGACTGAGGCTACACACTTAGTGGACACCCACTTCGAAGTATAATCAACAAGAAGAAACACAAATCTCTCAGAAGGTATCAACAAATCAAATGGACCCATGATATCCAAAACCAATTTGGACCAAGGTTGGTCAGGAATTGTCACTGGTGATAATGGGGCCTTGCATACAACCTTGGACCTGTCATTAATGGCACACTGGCAACAATCTTTAACCACCAGTTCAACCTCACTGTCCATGTTAGGCCACCAATACCTTTCTCTCAAACGTGCTTTGGTGAGACTCCTGCCCAGATGTCCATCATGTGCAAGATTGATCAACTTTGATCTCATTAGGGAAGGAGGAATTAACCTCTCACCACGCATCACAATGTCATCAACAATAGTAAGTTCATCATGAAACGACCAAAAAGGCAAAAGCTCTTTGTCAATATCCCTGCTGGTATTAGGCCAACCCTTCACCACAAAATCTTTAAGCAGAGGCAAAACCTGATCACCAGATTGAGCAGCCACCCAATCATCTAAAGAAACAGCACTTTCACTCACCCAGGACACTTTGACACTGCCCAAATCCAAATGTTCAGTCTGATCTTGTAAGGGTAAACGTGAGAAACAATCCGCAGCCTTATTCAAGGACCCAGGAAAATATTTCACAATGAAATTAAACTCTTCTAAATCCTCACTCCAGCGATTAAGCCTAGGGGTTAGTCTCTTACTCTCCATGCAAGAAAACACTTGTATTAAAGGCTTGCAATCAGACTTTACAATAAAAGGAATTCCCCACAAATAAAATTTAAAATGTTTAATGGCCCAAACAACTGCAAGAGCTTCTCTTTCAATGCAAGAATAATTTTCTTCTGCCTTTTTCAGAGCTCTAGAGGCAAATGCCACAACCCTTTCAACACCATTGTCCACTTTCGAAAGAACGGCACCCAAACCGGACAAACTAGCATCAGTGGAGAGGAGAGTTTTTTTTTGGTATCAAAATGACCCAAACTAGGCAGTTAACTGATAATCTGCTTCACAAGTAGAAACGCATCATTGCAACCAGTATTCCACTCAAAATGAACACCCTTTTTAAGAAGGTTTCTAATAGGCTCCACAACAGAGGCGAAATCTTTTATAAATTTTGCATAAAACTCGGCTAAACCAAGAAATGATCTGACTTGATCCTTGTCATGTAGGGTGGGAGCCTCAGCAATACTCTTGGCTAAATCTAACTTGGGCTGAATTCCTTCTCCTGAAATTACATGACCAAGATAAGTAACCGAAGTTACACCAATCTTACATTTTGCTTTGTTCACCGTCAAACCCTTATCTGCCAATTTCAACAAAACTGCTCTTAAAACATTATCATGTTCAATATTGTCCTTGCCAAATACCAAAATATCATCTTGGAAGAAAATGACATTTGAAACATCACCTACCACCAATTTCATAATTCTTTGAAAACAAGCTGCTGCTGATGCTAAGCCAAATGGCATCCTGACAAAAGGAAACGCTCCAAGAGGCGTGACAAAGGTAAGGTTTTTCAAATCATGATGAAGTGGAACTTGGTGATAAGCCGAGAACAAGTCAAGAACAGAGAATATTTTAGCCCCAGACAGCATAGTGATGGATTCAGGGATATTAGGTAGAGGTTGTCGATCCACCCAAATGCATTTGTTTAACCCCCTAAGGTCCACACACATGCAAATGTTCTTTCCACCATCCTTGGGGGCCAAAACCACTGGGGCCAACCACTCTGTTGACTCAATCTCTTCTATAACATTTGATTCAATAAGTCTAGAAAGTTCCTGTTTAAGAGGGGCAAGCATCATGTTAGGATCCTTCCTAACTTTATATACACAAGGAACAGCATTTTTTTTTAGGATAATCCGATGTTCAAATTCTTTCAGTAAACCCAATTTGTCAGAGAAAACATGGGGAAATTCATCAAAAAACCTGTTGGAAGTAGAGATCTGATCCATAAGCATGACTTGGTCAGAGGGTTTGAGAGCATTATGATTAAGAATAATGCCTAAATCCCTTTGATGTCTCCAGCCTAAAAGATTGTCACCTCTGTAGGCAACATACAGCCTGATTCATCATTCTCCCGTTTTGCGAGCCCCTAATAGCGATTCATAGCGAATCGCTATTAAGGACTCGCAAAACGTGATTCATGTAGAAATTGCATAAAGAAATGCTATTCCTACATATTCCTTATTTGCGATTAGCAAATTGCTAATCGCAAATAAGGAATAACTCGCCATTCATTCCTATGGGCCAAAAGGCCCATAGGAATGAATGGGGAGTATTCCTTATTTGCGATTAGCAATTTGCTAATCGCAAATAAGATAGCGATTTGAAGGGTGCCAAGGGTGTCCAAAGGACACCCTGTAGCACCCCTCAAATTAAATTTTACACAGGTGTTGCACACACACATGTCCAAAGGACATGTGTGTGTGTAACATGCAACTCAGAAAAATGCATTTAAATGCATTTTTCTGAGTTTTCGCAATTTACCACGAGGTCTGACCTCGCGGTAAATTGCGGCCACAAATTGCGAATTCGCAAAAAAAAATCTGATGATGAATTGCATTTGAGGAATTTCAAATAGAGATTCCTTAAATGTAATTCCTCGCAAAATTGCGAGATCGCAATTAGCGATTTTTGCATTTGGGATGCTGAATCCCAAATGCAAAAATCGCACTCGCAAAGGGCCAGATTCTCAGAATCTGGCCCTTTGCGAGCGCAATTTTGTTTGATGAATCGGGCGGATACAACATTAATATCAGGTTTATATAAGTCAACTTTAGGAAAAGTTTTGTTTCAGTTTTTATTTCCAATTAGAGTGAAGGGCGAACCAGAGTCTGCTAAAACAATAACATTTTCACCTCCAATTATCACATTACACTCAGGCATGAAGATAGGATCAGCGTCAATACTGCCATCACTAGTGACACTCGAAATTACCAATCTGGGAGCATCTGAAGAAGATACTGGACATTCAATGGAGTGTACTTTAGTAGTGGATTTGCAAACCCTGGCATAGTGTCCTTTTATACCACATTTGAGACAGGTGGAAGACTTGGCATAGCAGTTGGGAAAAGAAGAAGAATGGTTAGAGCTACCACATCTATAGCATTTGATCTTACTACGATCAAAAGGAATCTTTGACTTGGTGTTTTGCATAACCTTACAAATGCAATCACCTGGAGTAGAAGGTTGAGAAGGAAACATAGGTTGAGTAACCTCATAAATACTGCTTGAGCTGGAAGAACAGTCAGGTGAAACTTTGTGTTCTTTCATCTCTTTAGCCCAACCAGAAGTGTTTTCTATGCCCTCCACAATGGCTAAAGCTTCCCTCAGAGAAGGATTTTTTGATAAGAGTTTCTCTTGTACCCTTGAACTATTCGTGCATCTGACTAATTGATCACGAATCAAAGAATCTGTAAGATCACCAAACTTACAAGTACGTGCCAACGTTTTTAAGGAAGCTACGTAATTTCCAACTTTTTCCTTAGATTCTTGTACTCTCATAAAGAACTTATGTCGTTCTAAAACCACATTGATTCTGGGACCAAAATAATCTTCTAACATTTTTAGAGACATGTGAAAAACATCTGTAGGGGAATCACCAGAACCATCATTTATAGGTATTTCGTCAATACTGTCATATATATTACGACCTTCAACTCCTAAGTTGTGTAGCAAAATAGCTTCTTTTCTTACAGCTGAAAATTTTTCTCCACCTATAGCTAGTAAATAAGAATCAAAAAGGTTTCTCCATCTTTTCCATGGAAGAAAAGGTTCGCCTTTCTCACAAAGAAAAGCAGGTGGTTGAGTTATGGAAGAAGACAAACTCATTGTCAAAGATGTTAAAGAGCCAATAAATAACCAATAAATAAAAAATAAAGTGTGTGTATCACTGAAGAATATAAATACACAGTCTGAGTGTGTGTATCACTAAAGAGTCTGAACAGATACACAATCTGAAATCATGCAGTCACGAAGCAAAATGATGGCAAAAAAAAAAATCAGCAATCCAATATGAGAAATGTAAATCTCACCAAAGCGGGTGAAAACGAAGGAAATCCAAAGAGAAATAAAAGTTTCACCAATTCGGGTGAAAACGTAGAAAATCCAAGGAGTATTTTCCGAAAGCTGTGAACTAGGCGGTAGCTAGGCAACCGAAGAAGCTATGATGGTGGCACGCATGTGTGTGACGTCACCACGTCCATCCGTCACACGCAAAGTCAACCGGGAAGACAGGAAAAGGAGCGAGAGAACAGCACAATGGCAGGGTGCACAAGTAAGCAGCGCGACACCAGTGCGTTCGAAAGTGAAGCAGAGCGAGAAGGGAGAGCGAGGTGGAGCGTGCTTGAAGCGGCAGGTAAAGCCGTTGAGAGTCAAGGATAAACAACTTAGCTTCTGCCCAGCGTCGAGTGAAAAATGCAGGGAAATAGTGAAAAACGGATGAAAAGTACACAACACAGAGGTTACCTGGTTGAATGGAAGTCCAAGCAAAGAGATAAAAATCCAAAAGGTGTAGTTCGGTGAAATCAGTCAAAAACAGTCTAAAACAGTTGAAATCCAAATCCAAAGAAATCCAGTAGTGAAATCCAGGAGGTAAAAAAAATAAAAGCAGATGAATGTCAAATTCATAAATCCAGAAGTCCAGAATAAATTTTAAATCCAATTAAAAACCGAATAAATCCAAGTGAAAGGTGGGTTCAGGGTTAAGTGGTGATGTGGCTTGTCCCTTCCAAGCTGCCAATCGTCGCCAGTGTTAAAATGAAGCAGTAACACCAGATAAATTCAAAAGTAGGTTTTATTGGTAAAACATCACCAACAGCTCTCAACAGCTCTGCCAGCTTCTCCAGGCTCCAAGACTCATCTCAGCATGGAACTATGAGGAGAGAGGGAAGAATGTACAAGGAAAGGAATGGCAGTATGTCATAGTACAAACCAAAAGAAGCAAGCAAAAGTACATTACAACAGTGTTCTAATTACGTACAGTACTCAGACTGTCAACAAACTAACGTGTGCACAGATCCTCTGTATTTACTTTGTGTGGACTATGGTCCTTTTGGGAGGTTGTGGGTTGTCCTCCTTTCTGTAGCACAGTTTGAAGAATTGTTTTCCAAGAATTTACGTTAAACTGTGGAGGCGCCATCACTTATCGCAACACGAATAACCCTTCCTTTTTTTAAAATTCAAATGTTGTTTGTTCTGCAATTTTCACGAGCGTACTTTTGTACAGATCTTCTGACAACGGTAATTGTACATATTTACTTCTATAAACATCTTGCATAAAGGACCGTACTGGGAACTGAAACTAGCCCTGGCAAACTGCTCTGCCAGCCACCCACCCCCCCCGCCCCCCAGGGGGAAGGGGGTGCAGCCGAGCTGTTTACTAAGGCCGGTTTCGAACGATTTTGTTACTGGGCCCAATTTTGCCAGCCCCAGGTAACAAAAATGGCCCCAAGGTACCCACAAACGTCCCCACTCTAGCAGCACACCGGGAAACGTCCGGGGCCCACTACGGCCAGTCCAGCCCTGCATGCATAGCCTCTTATTTGAACCACTCAGGTGCATTGCAACCAAGGGCTGGATCACAGTTTTCTGTTCCAAAATGTCCCCTTTCTAATTTTCTTCCTAATAAAAAAGGAAGGGGATAATTTATGAGATTGTAACAAAGTCCAGAGCAGCAAGTCAACTAGCTACGCTACACACTGCATGATGGGGAAAGGAATGTGCCATATCAAAGGCACTATGGTGCATTCCTGTCCTTCCACTTGCGCCCTTTTGGCAGTCTGGCACCAATGCATGTAACCTTGCACCATGGTGCAAGGGTGCCTGCGTAGTATGCAGGATTGTTTTTGTGCAGGAAGGGACACCTTCCTGCACAAAAAAATCCTGAGAGGTACATTCCTCTTTCTTTGGGCCTCATTACAAGTCTGGCAGTCCACGTACTGCCAGATTTGTTGGGGTTCAGCTGTGGCTGTCGTCGGACTGCCCTATTACAACCAGGGTGGTTGGGCTGCCCTGGGGCCACCGCAACTGCAAGGGATCAGGGATCCCTGTCGGTGCCACAGCAGTCTTGTGGCTGCATTATGCTTGGCAGGGCTGTTTCAGCCTTGCCAAGCATATTACGAGTATCCTCACCACCACACTTTTCTTGGTGTTGCGACCGCCAAGAAATGTGTACCATGAGGAAACAAAAGGGACCCTACTGGGCCCCCTTGAGTCTCTGCACCACGGGGTGCATACAGGGGAGCACATGTGCGCTCACGTTCCCCCCTCTGTGCATGCACCCCAATAACTGCATGGCATGGACTGCAGCTGTCCATGCCATGCAGGTACTGATTTTGATGTTCCCATTGCGATGCTTAATTCATAGGCACCACTGTGGGAACACCAAAGAATCCCCCGCCAGACAGGAGAAAGCACCTAACCTGGTGGGCAACTCAAACATGCGTTTGTCGGTGCAGAATTGGGGCAATCCCACTCCTGCACTGACAAACTAGAAATGAGGCCCCTAGTGTGCTGCAGAATGCAGCACACATAGAAAAAGTAACAAGGAGCAATGAAGATATTTCTCCTCTTTGCACCTCTACTGAAGAGATGTATCTTTTTGGTGAATTCCCAGGTCTATCGGTTCTGGTAAATCTGGAAATGTGTCAAAAACTATGGGAGTTACCTTCTAGCAACCATTCAGTGCTCATGGAATGCCGACCTTACACAGAGTAAGGCAATGCAGTGCTTTGTGCTGCATTGCCATGCAAAGTAGACTTCCTTGGCTTCATAAATATAACTTAAGGTATGCGTCATGAATGTACCATGCTGTGTGGTGCAAGCTCGACACAAACCACTCATTAATAGGCCCCTAAGTGATTGGAAGTTGATTGGAAAAAAGAAGAGAGGTGGAAATGTATGTCAAAACAGTTGTGGTAGAGCAAAATATTGTCCTGCCACTGGTGCGTGCCGAATACCACAAAGTATTAGCTATTATCTGTTTCCTGAAAGTGTTGTATTTTGAGAGACTGGAACATCCAGCTGGAAAAAGATTCAAGATATTACGTGATAAAAAAGAAAATTGAACTTTAGAGCTTTTCTGATGTTCACGACCTTTACCTTCAAAGGCACCTATAGAATGTTGACCCCAAAAACTAAGCCCAAGAGTTGCTAGGTATTTTCTTCCATTTACCATGTAGCGGCTGACCCTCCTTATTGATCACTGTAACTCGTATCTTCCGTTTCTGAAACATAGAGAGTCCTTTTTATCCAAGTTCATCTTCTTTCCTTCTGCTTTTAAAACCACTCGCTGGGCATTTCTTCTACTTTTGAAGTGTGTCCTCTTTGCAGAGTTATGCACGCCCACCAAAGGCCAGCCCTCCTCATCCTGTTGCAAGGATCGGGATCATTTTACAACACTTAAAGAGAATACCTTCTAAAACCAACTTCCCACTGTGATCTGAATCGAGGAAATTGTAAAAGAAACTCTGAGTCACCTTGGATGTATAGCAGGGTCTCTCATTTCTGTGACTTTTAGTTTTATTTTTTTTCTTCGATTTTTGCATAAATCAAGTAAAGCGGCTTTGATATTTTTCTAAAAAGAGGAATGAAGGAACAAGACAATTATAGGTCATATCGATAAACCTAAGAATAACTACCCCTCAGCAAGATTTTCAGAGCTTGTAAAAGGTTTGTAAATTTTAAATGATTTTTGCACGATGAGAACTGGAAAACACGAGGAGGTACTGAACATACAATTTTGAGTAGAAATATACCATCTCCTTAGTATGTTGGATACAACAGCATCTACATTTGCAGTAGGTTTTAAAATTTCAAGTGTGTTTTATTTAAGCGGCTGTAATATTCAATAATTTGACAGAGAGCGAATAATGCGTTTTTTAAAATTTCATATAGAAGTGTCAATATCTTCCTCAAATTATTACTTGCACTAGTGACGGCTCTTCCCAATAGGCTCCATTTTTATTATAACACTGTTGCTATGATAAAAAAATGCCAACCTATTTCAAGTCAACCAATATCATGAAGCAGCTAGTGACATTGTCTGAGGACTGCCAAAGCCACATGAAGACATCATCACCAGCCGTCAGAGAGATAATCCTGGGCTGGTGAAATCCCAGCCTGGCCTCAGGGTCCTGGCACACCTCAGTGTCTCCCCGATCTGTGTTAAGCTAAAGCATGACTGCTAAAGGTAGACCCTGGGCGTCCAGGACTACATTCCAATCAGCCTGTCACCTCACCCTTTCACAACCCGTCACACAGCTGGTTTGGGTGAAAGAGAGGAGACTGAAACTTGGTACTAGCGACTGCGTAGATTTGAGGTTTCAGTTTCATTCTGCAGTGCTGGAGGCATAAAGCAGATGCAGGGTTGCCCTTATGATAAATGGAGCAGACGGAGCCCAAATGGACCCACTGCAGACAAGCTATTAAAAGTTTGTGTCCGTGTGAGAGAGATCATGTGACTATGTGACCATGTCTATATGTGTATTTAGGTATATGAGTGAAGGTGAATGTCAGTGAATGGGAGACTTACAGTAAGGGGAAATGAGTGATAGGGAGAGTGAGTATAAGTGAGAATTATTGAGAAAATTTCTTGGAAAATTAAAGGTTGTACCTACCATCTGGAGGAGTGCGTCTTAAATGCAGGGGCATTTTGGGTGAAGATTTAATTGCGGTGAGTCCAGCCGTACAAGTTTGCACCGCCCTCAAAACAAGGAAAGGGACCATCTGACCTGAACAGTCATGATTCAAAGGATGGCACATGCACATGCAGGAACAAGTTTACTGTCCTGGAACCCACTGGAGGGCTGTCAATGGTCTATAAAATTGGTTTGCACAACACAACCACTGGAGGTTTTAATTGGGCATAATTTTGACTACAGTTCTCAGCTTCCCCTCGGCTCAAAAGGCAGCCGGAGATACCGACGGACAGAGCGGGGCCTCTTACACCTGAGCAAGTGCCAGGCGAGGTGAGGCCATCTCCATACAACTTTTTGGGAGAGAACTCTTTTAACCATGACTTCATTAGACTACCATATAGTATTCCACTAATGGTAGGTTTCTTTATGCATGGTGTCCAAAGTTTATTTACTTTTCACTGTTGCAGTAGTGTAATATTAACGGGTCCTGAAGAAAGCCATTTTAGGCTGAAACATGTTGACCATATAGTTCCATCTACTGATAGTAGTATTTGTTGACACAATATCATCACTCTGCTTTTAATCTTGCCATTATGATGACCCCCTCAATAAAGTCTTAGCTTTGGCACCATAACAGTCAATCTTAAACATCAATTTTCACTATTATCTTTTCATACACCTTTTGAGCACTGCAACTTTCTCCCTTCAGCATTACCACCACATCCTGTTGGCTCTCTCTCACTGGTGGATCTAACACTAGAACCCCTCACTACACCTTTAGTGAGGTACCTAGTAGGTACCAGTTTACACAAAAACCCAGATGATGAGACTCCGCCAATGGGTGGGCTGATGGGTATTTTTCCTATTTTTCCTCTTTTCTCTCCTTATACTGACTAGTCCTCCACACACTACATTTGAGTGTGCAGATTTCTTCAGCTTTACTCAGACCCTTAGCATTCCCTGTGTGTTTCCACAGTTCCCAGCGTGCCTTGTAAGTGAGGAAAAAAATCGGCACACCTGAAGCCCATAAAATGAAAGGAACACGAAGGGAAACTGTAGAAGCTTGGAGCTAGTGTTTTGCGAACTCTGCCTCTGATGAAAGTGCATGAATGCACTGAAACGCGTAAGGCTGAAAGGACAAGAAAAGCGGAGCTGTAACCCTGTTCCTTGGAAAAATAAAGGTTGTACCTACCATCTGGAGGAGTGCGTCTTGAATGCAGGGGCATTTTCGGGTGAATATTTATTTAATTATAAAACTTTGAAAATGTGTTGTATATTTATTATTTGTTTTCATTTTTATTGCTTCATTAAATAATTATTTTAATATTAAGAATGCTTCACCTTTAATATTTTAATCCCTTTTATTTGTTTCTTGATGTTTTGTTTTTGGGTAGTACGGAGTAAAGTTTATTTATTTTAAGTTTTCTTAATTATCATTTTTTTTTATCCATTTTTTAATAACAGATTGTATTACTAATTTGATTTTATCAATCCCTCAATCAAGTTGTATTTATATATCGCAGCGTATTACCTGAGAGCGATTCCAGGCGCTGTACTCTGGGTATCAGTTGAAGAGGCAGGTCTTGAATCTCTTCCTGAAGTGAGTTAGCGAGGGTGAAGTGTGAAGGGGTAAAAGAAGGGTGTTACAGGACAAGGTGGGAGAAGGATTGTCTCCAATGTGGCAGCGGCGAATGCATGGTAACTGTGCAAGGGTGAAGTGAGTAGAGCGGAGGATCCTGGGAGATATGTGGAAATTAAGGCAGTGGTTCATATAGGTTGGTCTTTGGTCATGGAGGGCTTTGTAGGCGTGGACCAGAAGCTTGAACTATCATCTCTTCTGGATAGAGAGCCAGTGGAGGTCTTTCAGGTGCTGGGTGATGTGGATCCCCTCGGTCAGGTTGAGAATCAGTCAGGCTGCTGCATTCTGAATGGTTTGACGAGTTTTCACGAGTTCAGTGGTGGTGCCTGCAGAGAATGTGTTACCGTAGTCCAGCCAGCTGATGATGAGGGCCTGCGTCACCATTTTCCTGGTGCCGATGGGGAGCCAATTGAAGATTTTGCAGAGCATGTTGAGAGTGTGGAAGCAGGCTGAGGTGATTTCTTGGAGAGTTCACTTTCCAGGATGTCGGTGAGGTTGTGGGTATGGCCTTTTGGAGGGGGGTGTGTCTGAGTTCTGATGGCCACCAGTAGTCAATATCAAGGAAGGTGTGTCTCCCATGATCAAGCTTCCGTTTTGTCTGTGTTGAACTTCAGGCAGTTGTTCTTCATCCAGGCTGAGATGTTCCCCATATAGTTGTGGAAGGTGGTCTTCATTGAGGTGGGGTCTTCTGAGAGTAAGAAGATGAGCTGGGTGTCATCGGGATAGGAAAGGATGTTAATGTTGTGGAATCCGACTTATTTTTAATATTCTTTTTGTATGTTTTATTATTTTTATTTTGTTTTATATTTAAATGTTTTTTATATAAAGTTTAGGAAGTGAAAAAGTAAATCTAACCCTCCTGAAGTAAAAAACCTTCACTATTTTTTGCTGTGTTGGAGTGGGAATAGTAAATTTGAAAACTTTAGAGTCCCATGATTGAGAATAGTAGTACTAACCCCTCCAAAGTCCTACACTTTCCTAATGTTGCTAAAAATGGAGTGGGATTAATACATCTAAACTATCAGATTTCCAATACTTTTCTTTGGTTTTGCTTACATTGAAGTTGGAATAACACAGTTGAGCCCTCCAAAGCCCAACACTTTCTCTACTGTTGAGTGGGATGAATATATGTAACACCTCTGAAGTCCAAAATGTTACTTACTGTTGCTAAAATTGCTCGAATTAGAGAGGGAATAGAACCCCTCCAAAATCCAACATATTCCCTCCAGTTGCTCGGAATCAGAAAGGGAATAGCAAATCAAACCCCTTCAAAGTCCAACTCTTTGCTCATATTGATGTGGGAATGGTAAAACTGATCTCTCCAAAGTCCAGCACTTTTCCTGCTTTTACTTCCGTGGGATTTAGAATAGTAAATTTGACCACTCCAAAATCGAATACTTTCCCTGCTGTTTCTCATATGAGAGTGTGAATCCTAAATTGACCCCCTTGAAATTGAAAAGTTGAATACTTTCCTTTCATTTGCATACATTTCAGTGGGGATTGTAAATTTGAGTTTAATACTTTTCCTACTTTTTAAGATTGAGTTAAAAAAGTAAATAAAACTCATCCAAAGTCCAAAACTGCCCCAATTGTTGCTTAGGATGGAGTTAGAATAGCAACTGTATCATTTATCTCCTTCAAAGTCCAACACTTTCTCTACTACGGTTTACTTTGGGTTGCTAATGTTATTGCCACATCTCTATCTATGATACAGATATAGATATATAGATATCATTTTATTATTTTTCATATTGTCAATGTGAATGTAATATCTTAAAATTACTTACAAAATGTTTCTATTTGAGGTTGATTTATTTTATATTATTTTAGATTAATACTTTTATATTTGTTTGGAATATATAATTTTTAACTTAAATATTTGAAATAAATTACAATTAATCCTCTCTCAGACATTTGAGGTGAGCAGATTCAAAGTTTTTCTGGTGCTGCAGGGTGCTCTATTCAGCAGCTGTTCCCCACCAAAACCTGGAAACTACCCAGATTCACTGCTTCCGTTTTGTGACACTAAAAGCCTGAAATGGTATTAATGATATATAGATTCTTATAGTTAATAAAATTGTATGTATTCTTTCTATACAAATCAAACAAACTACTCAAACATGAGAAATGCTAAAGTTATAGACTACTTCAATTATTAATATATGCACCACCTACAAGTTACTATAAGTTGTGAGCCACAGTGTTGTCAAAGCGCTCAGTACACTACATTAAGTACTAGTTTAGGGCTAGTGGTCCCATTGGTTCACTTGATGTAGGGCTAATAAACCTTGGAGCTCAGGGCTTCTCTGCCCAAGCATCAATACAAACTGCATCGAGAACAAGGACAGTTGCCTGTTTGGCCCTGTTTGAGCTGTGTCAGGTCTATTGCCAGAGAGATTGCCCTTTTCCATTTACCAACAACCACCTTAAGCCATCCACATCCTCAAACATTATAACACAATCTCAGTAAAAGCACACTATTCTTTTACACCAAACAAATTCTATCCACATTTCAGTGCTTCCCCAACCACTACTAAACCCAACAAACCACATATATACGCCCTTCTTCCACTATTATCACACAATGTCTCCTTTACTCCCACACAAACCACCACTCTGTCCTATGCCACTATCAAATCCACACATCCCCAATACAACACAAACACAAACACACATTATACATCAACTTAGTCCCTTCATACAAACACTCCCTGATCATGCAAAACAATAGCTGAACCCTCTACTTACTCCTTACAGACCCCATTCCATCTCCATCAACGCTATACTCAACCCATTCTCATATCATCTACTAATAGCACTCTCCTTTTTTTACCACAGGTACACAAACAAATAATCCTTTAACTTCACTTCTCCATACATATAACCTCTTCCTGCTACCAAATTTAATGCAAACACTCATAATAACCCCTGTCCATCTCTTCTCAAACACCACATACACACTACCATAATTCACATCACCACCCCTTTACCATTCAACTTCCATTCATCAACAATAATGTACATTCAAATCCTTCACAGAAATTCACTACATAACTATCTCATTTTGCTACTCCACAAAAAACAAATCATAACACACATACCAGCATATCAAGATCTCTCACACACCCAATGTCATACTACATTCCATCACAAATTAAAAATAGAAACAAACACCCACGCCCACCCTCATGACTACACAAACAATACTGATCCTGAACCAACTTTACACTGAAATTTTCTAACACAACAAAACTCATTCACCCATCTCTCATCCATTGCCCAAGTTAAAGCCTTAAAATAGGTCCATATCCCACCACCACCACAATCCATACAACTTCCACCCTAAACATACACAAAAAAAATAAATAACATACCAATCTTTACAACTTTACATCTCCTTGTCTATTATGCAACACAAGTACTCTATAAAAACAACACAGTCCACCAACTCACTCTCAACCACCAACTCCACCACCTGAACACGCCAACCTGGCAAAATGCCTTCTAAACCTGCTGGATAAGGATTACAATATAGACAAACTAAACTACTGCTATCCTGGTACAGTTAATACCAACACTAAAAGCACACCTGCTACAAGTTTAAAGAATATTCCTCGCTCTTCTAGAAATAAAAGTCACACCACCGAAACACTAGGGGGCATATTACCAACAACTAGCGATAATTTTTGTCTCTAACTTGTTTAGAGACAAAAATTATCGCCGCACATCGGCGATTTTTATCGCAGATAAACCTTGGTATTACCAAGGTTTAACGCAAATGCGGTAAAAATCGCCGCAAATCATGAATATCGCTGAAAAGTCAGCGATATTCATGCATTAGCGAGCTAATGCTCTTAGCCATGTTATCCACCTCCCATTGGATAACATGGCTAAGAACTGCTCAGGGCAGGTGTTAGCTTTTGGAGATATTCCCGCTTAGCGCGAATATCTCCAAAAGTTGGTAATAGGAGATAGCGATGTTAGCGACTGTTTTCAGTCTCTAACATCTTGGCACGCCCACTTTGCATCTCATTAGTGATAAATATCACTGACATGCAAAGTGGGGCCCAAGATGGTCGCTATCTCCTACTAGCTGTCGCTAACTGGTGTTAGCGGCAGCTAGGTAATAGGGAGATAATTTTATCTCCACTTTCTTGGCTTTTAAAGCCAAAAAAGCGGAGATAAACCCCCTTGATAATATGCCCCTAGATTCCCTACTAATAAATGTTTGATCACTTTCTAAACACAAGCACATCTACGACCTACTCACTGACACACACCTGATTTAGTCTTCATAACTGAATCGTGGTTTGGAGATGACATGGCTCGGGTATTGCATGAGTGGTTTCTCCAGTCAATCAAACTGTCCCACAAAATCGCAGAGGTAGAATAGGTGTCATAGTCAAGAAAACAATAAATCTCACCAAAGCTGATGACATTTCCATACAAGATTGCTAGACCCTCCTCACCAGATGCAACCCTACACCAATGTCCTCCTGTAAAGTCCTCGTTCTTCACAGACCAACCAGCAATGCAATGTTCTCAGACACATTTGTTGACACAGTTTCAAACCTCATGACACTACATTCTAACCTATGCATCCTTGGTAATCTAATTATATGGTTTGACAAACTAACATGCTCCTTCCAAAATAATCATCACAGACCTAAACAAACTGAACCTACATCAGATCGCACACATCACCAGATGTAATTTTTACAAATTCAGAACTAGAAACCTTTCAAAGGATTTCTCCAATCATATGACCAGACCACCATCTGCAAGGTTTCCAACAAAAAACACCACAACTCACCAGACCTAAGGCCACCTTACATGCAACCACATATCAACCTTGGAACAAACTCATTTTCGAATGCTTAGAAACACAACTAACATCCAACAGAGACCTAGACACAATAATTTCAGATAAAAAACACTTTGAGTGGCTTCAGGAAGCTTTTGATATCCTAATGCCTCTAAAAATAACCAGGCAAAAGAAAACAAGCATATAGGATGAGTATAGATCTGAAAAAGATAAAACAACAAATTTCAAAGCTGTGACACACCTGTCTCAAAGCACATAAAACTCAAGACAAATTTCACCTGCACAAACTTAACAGAAATTATAAGTGAACAATCAAAAAAGCTGAAAAGGGTACTATTCAAATAGATTTCAAAATGTTAAATGTGCCAATAAAGTATTGTATACATTTCTTACTGAATTTCTTCAGCCTAAAAGCACAGAAGGTACTCATCCCATTTCTCAAGAATTTACTGACAAACTGGTAAATCATTATACAACCAAAGCAGGCATGTTGGATTACTATTTAAAACAATGGAAAACCACCAGCACCAACCAATTTCCAATATTCTCATCCAAGGGTACACAAAACCAGCCTCTGCATTCCTTCAAACAACTTTCAGAAACTAAATGTATGGATCTTGTCAAAGCAAGCAGGTCGGCCGGTTGCCCTTCTGACCCTTTTCCACCACAAATATTCCAAAACATTCTTTTAACCACATGGCTGCTGGGCGTTTTCCCCCCCCTGTGCTGGAAAATGCCATTTTAGTGGCACCATGACGAGCTCAGCTCGTCATCAGCACACGACACCCGTGGGTGATGACGAGCTGAGCTCGTCATCAGCATCGAAAGGGTTAACTACCTCTCCTGTCACACAAGTCAGATTAATCATCAATACTTCTTTAACAACAGGAGTGCTTCGAGAAGATTAAAAAAAGGCCTACATATGCCCATCATTAAAGAAATATAACCTGGACTCACATGACCCGAAACTGCTCTTGCTTCCGTGAAGCAAAGCAGAATTGCTTTTGGGAAAAGGGAGCTGCTTGTCAGCAGCTCTCTGCCCAAAAGCAATGGCGGCTCCCGCAGGAGGTGGGGAGCTGGCAGCACCACAAGGGCATTGGGGCTACCCCCGTGGTCCCCAATGTGAAGCCAAGCCCCAGGGGTTGCAGTCCCTGGGGCCAGAAATGGCCCGGGAGGGGGTCACTCAGCCTCATTCCCTTTTTATTTTTTTTTTTAACATAAGTCTGGGTCCTGGGGTATGGGGTACCCGGGGCCAAAAGTGGCCCAAGGTAGGAGGGCCATGTGGCCCCCATTCCATAAAAAAGTTTTCACCGGGCTCCAGAAGATGGGGTCCCTGGGGCTGAAATTGCCCTCAGGAGGGGGGCTGTGTGACAACCCCCCTTTTCTATATATATATATATATATATATATATATATATATATATATATATATATATATATATATACATATATATATATATATATATATACATATATATATATATATATATATATATATATATATATATATATATATATTTTTATTTTTTTTTATTTTTTTGTTTTTTATTTTTTTTTGCAATGGACCGGGTCCTGGTGATAGGGTCCCCAGGGCCCAAAAGGTTCAAGGCAAGGGGGACACACAGTCCCCTTCCTAAAATAACAAAATAATGAAGAAACCTCCAACTCACCAGAGGACCTGCCTCCTCCCTGCACCACTCTGAAAATGCGCCTCCTGGCACATTCTGGGTTGGGGTATGAAGTCCCCTTCGCTGGTGATGGTCCTTAGGGGCCAACTAGCCCACCAGATACCACCAGTAAGCCCCACACAAGGGAATTGCTGAGAGGTGGTTTGAAGCCATGCCCTTTTTACAAGACTCTGCAAGCATGCCTCTTGGCGCACTGCTGGTGGGGTGATGAGGTCCCCTTGTGTCCTGAGGACTTCAGGGCTAAAGTGGACTCCATTCCCCAAGCAGAAGTGCTGTAGGAGGTGTGTTTGCAGTGTGGTGTAAAAAGTGGGCATGGCCTCTGACCACTCTCGGTGATCCAGCTGTGTGGGGTTTACTAGAGGTAACAGGAGGGCTAGTTGGCCTCCAGGGGCCCTCAGGAGGCAAGAGGACTTCATCTCCCAACCAAGTACTCACCAGGAGGTGCGTTTGCAGAGTGGTAGAGAATAGGGGCGTGGCCTGTGTCCCCCTCTTAGCAATCCCATTGTGTGGGGCTTAATAGACATATCAAGTGGGCTAGGCGGCCCTTAAGGACCCTCAGCAGCGAAAGCGACTTCTATCACAAACAGAGTGCACCAGGGAGTGTTTTTTTCAGAGTGGTGAGCGAAGGGGATGTTGTCTGCTATGAGAACTTAGCAATCCTGCTGTCAAGCTATCCACGTCGTCCCTTACCTTGCTTGCACAGATGCCCTCTAGGATGACGTAGATGATTCCGCAGAGACGCAAGGGACCAACTTCCCTGATTACTAACTAAAACTTACTGGTTCTAAGATCACAGCAAGAATTTAACTAGAAATTAGGGAGGAGGGCCGGTACTAGACGTCGTAGTGAAGAACCTTGATTCTTGCTGTCGACCTGCGAGGCAACAAGTACAAAGACTTTACTTTTTGGGTCCAATAGATTCCTCCTAATCTACTCTAGATCCTTTAACTAATCTAGTCAAGACACCAAAGGCTCAGACTGATAGTTTTGATGTTCCCCTACCTGCGATCAGTAAGATGTTGGCCTTCGTCCAGTATTTCTTTATAGGAGGAGAAGGTGATAGGAGAGGAAGATGAAGTCGTCTTCTAGGATAAAGGTTGCAATTAACTTCTTGCTTCTTAGACTTGGGGTTCTGGTAATTTTTCCTCTAAATTCAGGAAAGATAAGCTGAGACCAAAAAGATACACAATACCCTATTCATAACAAGGATTGCCAAAAGTCACAATCAAAATATTGCTCTAAACGTTACACACATAAAATCCTAAATTAAGTTCTTCATTAGAAAGCTGAGATACAAAAAATCGGAAATGTCCAAAGTCTTTCCTTGCGTTTTCTTCAGTGAATCAAAGTTCCAAAAATTATTGTTGACCTTTCTTGCGAAGGGCGCCTTTTAATAAAATGAAAGTACTTAGCTTTCTGCTTCTTAGCCTTCTCGGGTCATCAACATGGTTGCAGAGGAAGAATCGCCATGATGAGGAGCATTGCAGAAGTCCTGCCGAGTTGAGAAGCCTTCAGGTAGGTTCCAAGTTCTAACGCGAGCTTCTCCGATGGAAGTCTGAAGGCAAAGCGCCTTCCAGAAGGCTGGGTGCGGTTTAAATACTGGACCGCACCCAGCCCCACCCGATTACGCACATAGGACGTGCGCGAGAAAGAAGTTCCCCGATCCCTTCTGAAGCGCACCAAAAGGCGCGTGCGAGGGATGAGGGGAGAGCGCTTCCCTGAGTGAAGGCTTGGTTTTCCGATAGCGCTCACAGCGAAGGCTTGGTTTCTTATAATGCTGATTTCAAATCCTGTAATACAACACAGAAACCTACACAAAGAATTTTTAAGATGACAATAACAAGTTACAATAACGCTAGTCCAAATCCTAAAACCACACTAAATGGGAATACAAGACCTGTATTAAACATGAAATACTGTACACTCAAAACACACTGATTTAGAAGCGTGCGGGCGCACGGGACAGGGGTGGGTTTCCAAAAGGGAAATACTGCATATTCCTAAAGGGGATATGTAGCCTTTAAGGAAGGGCTGGTGTGGATTCATGACACCTGCTGTGTGGGACTTATTGAAGCTAATGGGAGGTGTTAAGGCCCCCAAGGATGTTTGTGGGGGCCAACTAGACTCCTATTACCCAGGGGCGGCTCCCCCTAGTGGGCGTAAGAGTGCCGCCCCAGTCTTTATTTTGCTTTCCTTTTCTGCCTGACATTAAATACTGAAAACGACACGTAATATGGATAAAAGCAAGACACACTTGTATTAGCACTTGTGGCTACAGTCAATCGTAACACACACACATACTAATACACAACGTAACTAACTAAGTTATTACAAACGCAGAACTACTCTACTCATAATCTGTCATAGTGACTAAACTCAGGTGGATGGCACGCATGCACAATTTGCGCAGCCTTTCGTCTCAGGCTGCCAAAAATGAAACCTCAGGGCCGACGGTCTGATATCCCTGAGGCCTGTGATGTCATCAACCCCACACAGCAATAGCCTCCAGGGCCAAGCTCCACCCCTTGAGGACGTTTTAATAAAGTTAGCACGGGGCGCTGCGGCCTAATGCCTTGCAGCGCCAGGGGCATCATGTTATTCAAGGTTTGATACAATGCCACTCACTCCACCCTTTCCGAACTCATGACAGGGTGGGGTGGGTTCAAGGGGCCTCATTGACCCACCCCACTCAGTGACGAGTTGAGGAAGGGTGGGGTTGAGATGATGAGCATTGGATTCTGCGCAGTGTATCAGCTCGCGTTTCAACGATCCACTGCGCAGAATCCCGTTCACAGCTTCCGACGTTGCTTGTCAAACTGCGCGACATAAAATCCGGCCTGCAAGAGAGATCACGCTGCAGAAAGCAGTTTAGCTTCCACACTTTCTCTTGTGACAAAGTGTGGACCCGGGAAGACAGGAAAGAATTGTAGGCTGCTTGAGGTGAGTGCCTTATCAAATTATCAGCAGCACTTCCACATATTTTATCTTCTTATGTGCTTAGAACCATTGGCAAAAAATGGACTGGCTGAAGGACACCTTGAAGGCATGGGGCAAATTGAAAAGATATTGTAACATATATGTTTTCCTGTTTGGTAAAAATAGGGGTGTGACAAATTCCCCTGCGGTGCACGGAGTTCCCAATCCTCCAGGGCACCCTCATTCAGGCAACATATGAATATTTGGTACTGGAATCTCACATTCTGCAGACGGTCCCGTTATTTGGCTTACAAATAAAACCTCAATTTCCCAGTGTGCATCAGTAGGTGGTGACTGTCTTTTTAAATGAACCTTTGGATGTAGTAGTGCCCTCTCAAAGGCTGCCACATTTTCAGATTGCTTCTGTGTGATATTTCCATGGTTTCATTGCACTTATGAGTGACATTCAGTAGCTGAATGAGTGACGAATTCTCTCAAGTAAATCCAAGAATGAGGTAAAAGGAAAGGCATAAATATCGGAAATACACCCTTTTAATTATTGAAAAAGTCTAAGAATATCTTGAAATCATTGTAAAATTCGTGGAATGGAAGGTTAACACTTGCTTTAAAAATGTAATTAAATCTCCGCACATTTTGCTGCAGCTCATGTTATACTGTGCGTAATACAATTTAAATCAATGTGCATATTCAGACCAGGCTCCAGCAGTACCTGCTTCCTCTAGAATCCCTTTACACCAATTTCTGAAGTAATCCTGCTCCAGGTTACTTCAACTCTTTTCACACTAAAGGCTCATGCTGCATCATTCACACACTTGGCACCTGTAGCTGCACCCTTCTTGCCTGAATCCTCCAGTGCTTCTCTTTAACAAACTTGCTGCAGCACTTCACCCCTCAGCGTTTGTGTGGTTATTGCAACTCTTCCCTACTTCCAGATTCCTGCAGGGCTGCTCTCCCTGTAGTAGTCCCCCACTACTAGGTTCCTGCACCTATTCCGTCCTTCCAGGCTCCTATGGTACTTCCATAGCTCCATGTTCTTGCAAGGTGCTACTACATTCAGCCTGCTAAAGCATCCTTTCTCTCTAGGTTCCTGCACTTCCATATCCTCAGCTTCCTGCACTGTTTCTGTTTCTCTACTTGCAAGTCCACTTCAGATATTGTGGAACTGATTTTCGTCAGGCTCTCAATTCATTATCCAAATCTTCTATCAGCACATCCTCCTTATGGCCTTATCCAGGCATCCAGCTCAAGCACAGATGTCATCCATGCACACAGACTTTATTTAGAGTGCACACCTAATACTTCAGTAGCAGAAGCGTAGATATAATGGTGTTGTGGCACTAGGTCCTAAAGACTCACTGCCTTACTGTTACCTCAGCATTTTAATACTCATCTAGAAGAGTGGGAACACATTTTGCTTGCCTCAATTAGCACTTTTTCATGGCACCATTGATGTGCCACTCCCAAGAAAATAAACAACCAATGCTTCAGCACCAATGTTGGTCATGATAGGATCACCACAGAATTTCTCACTCTGGTTTGACTTGTGGCCTTCCTCTTTGCTCTCTCTGTTTTGTACCTTCTGCCTCCACTCCACCTCTCTTTCCTGCCCTCACCTTTTAATTCATTCAATTCTATTCAATATCACCCTCTGACCCTTTCTTCCTTGTTGGTGTTATTATTTCTCTGGTCCAGGTATTGTTGCGTTCTCTCTGAGGCAATTGTCAATTGCACAGAGAGGTTGATCAGGAAGACCATTTAGGGTGTAAGTCATGAGCATTTGACACTGTTTATTTAAAAATACCAGTGGAAGCTAATATTTTGATCATTTTATTATCAAAATTGTACTGCAAACTGCCTCGTTTTAACTTATTTTCTCCAAAAATTATTGGGGGAGAAACCAACCGCCCCCACACACTCCTCAGGTAAAGTCACTCTTCCAATTTAAGCCCTACCACTTTCAACCTTCACTGTCCACCACTGCTATTACCTCCAGTATGTCCCACACAGTGGGATTGCTAGGAGGTCTTTGGAGGCGACGCCCCCTTTCTCCACCACTCTAAAAACACACCTCCTGGCACACTACTGGTTGGAGGATGAAGTCCACTTTACTCCTGAGGGACTTTGGGGGCCAGGGAGCCCTCCTGGTACCTCTTGTAAGTCCTATGCATCAGAATTCCTGAGCGCTGGTTGGAGTCCCAGCCCCCTTTCTTCAACACTTGGCAAATGCGACTACTGGCTAAAGAAGCATTCGCAATGCAATAGGTCTTGCATTTGTGAGAGTTAGAGCTATTGTCTTTGTAAATGTAAACGTTTTTCACTAATGTTTTTTGCAGTGGAGTGGATGTACGTTGTGCAGTGAAATTATGTGGATACAAAGTATGAGGCATTTAGTGTATAGGAATCATGGAGAGTGGGATTATGTGTTATGAAAAGTAATTATGTAGTATGTTAGTCTGTATTGTGGAGTGGTAACCTCAGGTTTAGTCTTCCACGTTTCCATAGAAGCTAGACTATAAACTCAATGAGACAAAAAAAGAAGGAACCACTGAGGAACACTTCTGGACCTAGTCAGAGGTCTAGCTCAAATGGCTCAAACGTTACCAAAAATGCAGTGACAAGTGTTACAGCGTGTTGGAAGGCCCTTTGCAAACCTAGAATGGTCACATGTTACTTATTGCTAAATGTGGGTGTTAAATTGTTACTAATGGTATGTAAATCAATCTTGCTTCTTTCTGCGCCTCTCTTGCCTCTTTCTGCCTTTCTTGCTTCTTTCTGCACATTTCTTCCTTTTTCTGCACTTCTCTTGCCGCTTTCTGCACAACTCTTCCGCTTTCTGCACCTCCTTTCGTTCTGTACCTCTCTTGCTTCTTTCTGCACCTCTCTTGCTTCTTTCTTCTTTACTTCTCTTGCCTCTTTCCATACCTCTGTTGCTTCTTTCTGCACTTCTCTGGCTTCTTTCTGCACCCCTCTTCCATATTTCTATACCCCTCTTCCCTCTTTCTGCACCTCTGTTGCCTTTTTTATATATCTCTTGCCTCTGTCTGCATTTCTGTTGCTTCTTTCTGGACACCTCCTTCCTGTTGCTGCACCTCACTTGCCTCTTTCTGCACCTCTCATTCTGCACCTCATCTGCATCTTTTTGTAGAAGTCATGCCTCTTTCACACACTTCTTGCCTTTTTCTGCACATCTGTTGGTTCTTTCTGTACTGCTCTAGCTTCTTTCTGCACCTCTCTTTCAAATGTCTGTGCCCCCTTGAATTTTTCTGCACCCATCTTCCCTCTTACTGCACCTCTCCTGACTATGTCTGCACACCTATTGCCTCTTTCTGCCACGCTGTTGGTTGTTTCTGCTCTGCTCTTGCTTCTTTCTATACCTCTCTTGCAAATGTCTGCTCCTTCTTGCCTTTTTCTATACCCCTCTTGCCTCCTTCTGCACCTCTGTTGCTTCTTTCTGTACTTCTCTTCCCTCTTTCTGAACCCCGCTAACTTCTTTCAACTCCCCTATTGTTTCTTTGTGTACCTCTCTTGCTTATTTTTGTACCGCTCTTGGCTCTTTCTATACCCCTCTTCCCCCTTTCTGCACTTCTCTTGCCTCTTTCTGTACCTCTGTTGCTACTTTTTGTACTTATCTTGCTTCTTGTGCACCTCTCTTGCCTCTTTCTTTACCACTCTTGCTTCTTTCTGCATCCCCTTTGCCTCTTTCTTTAGCCTTCTTCCTTTTACTGTACCTCAATTGTCTCTTTCTGCACCCCTCTTTCCTCTTTCTACAGTTCCCTTGCCCCTTTCTATACCTTGTTTGCTACTTTCTGCACTTCACTTGCCTCTTCCTGCACCTTTCTTGGATTTTTCTGCACTGCTCTTGCTTCTTTCTGCACCTCTGTTGCAAATTTCTGCAACCGTCTTGCCTCTTTCTACACCGCTCTTCCCTCTTTCTGCACCTCTAGTGCCACTGTCTGCACCCCTGTTCCTTCTTTCTGCACCTCTTTTGCCTGTTTATGCAACTCTCTTGCCTCTTTCTGCAGTTATCCTGCCTCCCTCTGCACCTCAGTTGCTTTTTTCTGCTCTTCTCTTGCCTCTTTATGCAATCCTCTTGCCTCTTTCTACAGGGTGTAGAAAGAGGCAAGAGTTGCTTTTTCTCTACTTATCTTGCTTCCTTTTGTACCTCTCTTGCTTCTTTCTGTACCCCTCTTGCCTCTTTCTGCACCCCTCCTGCCTCTTTCTGTACCTCGTTTGCCTCTTTCTGTACTTCTCTTGCTTCTTTCTGCACCTTAGTTGCTTCTTTCTGAACTTGTCTTGCCTCTTTCTGCACCTCTCTTGTTTCTTTCTATACCTCTCTTGCCTCTTTCTGCACCCCTCTTACCACTCTCTGGACCTCTGTTGCTTCTTTCTGTACCTCTATAGCTTCTTTCTGCACCCGTCTTACCTCTCTGCAACCTTCTTCCCTTTTCCTGCACCTCTCTTGCCTCTTTCTGTACCTCTCTTGCTTCTTTCTACAGTTTTCTTGCCTCTTTCTGTACCTCTTTTGCTTTTTTGTGTACTACTCGTGCCTCTTTCTGCACCCCTCTTACCTCTTTCTGTACACCTGTTGCTCTTTTCTGCACTGCTCTTGCTTCTTTCTACATTTCTCTTTCACATTTCTACACCTCTCATGCCTCTTTCTACACCCCTCTTTCCTCTTTCTGTACCTCTCTCCCCTCTGTCTGCATCCCTGTTGCCTCTTTCTATACCTATTGTACCTGTGTCTGCAACTTTCTTGCCTTTTTTTGCAGTTCTCTTGCCTCCTTCTGCACCTGTAACTTTTTTCTGTAATTCTTTTGCCTCTTTCTGCACCCCTCTTGCCTCTTTCTGCACCCCTTTTATTTCATTCCGCACTTCTTGCATATTTCTGTATCTGTCTTTCTTCTTTCTACACCTCTCTTGCCTCTTTCTGCACCCCCTCCCTCTTTTTGTACCTCTCTTGAATCTTTCTGTACCTCTCTTGCCTCTTTCTGTACTTCTCTAGCCTCTTTCTGTACTTCTCATGCCTCTTTCTGCACATTTCGTACTCTTCCTGCACCTCTCTTGCTTTTGTTTGCAATCCTCTTACTTCTTTCTGTACTTCTCCCACCTGTTTCTGTTTTCAATGGGAAGTGCAAGCTGTCAAGTTTAAAGGTCTGCATGCTCTTGTGACTGAGGTATATGTCTACGCGTATAGGTATTTTCATAAGTGTTATACATCTGAAGATGGTAGCTTTAAAAGCGGGTAACTTCTCTTATAGGTGGTCAAATCTTCTTAGCTCTTCTCTGTCATTCGGTTGTTCTTATGTATATATATGTTATAGAGCCCCTCAAATATTCTATTGAATACCCATGTGCCCTGTATTATGAGCAGAAAGATATTCATATACATGTTTGTACTCAAATTTACACAGTATGCTATTTAAAACACAGGTGTCCAAGTAGTTTTATGTGGCGACCACCGTGAGGGAACCAGGCGGCCGTTTTTCATACAGAGGGCTACATACGTTGCCCACAACTAACTGGTAATATTAATGATCACTGATTCCATATTTGACATGACCCCGTGAAGAAGACCATAACACATACGGATACAATTCCGATAACGCTGAATCTATCATTAATCTGGTTATTCCAGATATCGTTGTACTTTAAATCACCGACGCACATGAATTCATTTTTGACGTTTATCGCCGCATATTGAAAAATACTGACAACGTGAATCTTGCTACTAACACCTGGTATCGTCATTGTTGCTTTTAAAATTGACATGAACTCTCGTTAATACCATTGACAGATACAGACTATGATAAAGCCTTGAAGAAGTCCAACGAGGGATGAAACGCTTTGGCAAGCAATTGTGTGGTGCTTTCAAAAGAATAAAGTGCTTTTCAATACCGGAAATATTTTGACTACAATCAAGTATTGTGACCATCTGTTATGTTCATCTGGGAAGCTCTTGATTAATATATTGTGTTATTGTTTAAATATGAAATACTAGGACATCTATAAGTGAAAGTAATTGTTGCTCTCGGGTGCAGGGTCATTTATGTGTCTATGTTTATTTTTATGTAACACACACATGCATACCTTCATAAACTTGGTTAGACTTACAACAGTGATATGGTTAGGATTGCTGTTTTACATTTGGTAGGCCTAACATTCTGAGCAGTCGATGAATAGTGAACCTTCAAGAGAAAACTGAGGATTAAGCCATCTTGGGATTAGAGATTAGGCTACTTTGTATGAGTCTGTGGAAAGGTACAGTCAAAGTATTCCTCTTCCTGCACCTTTGTTGCTTCTTTCTGCATTTCTCTTGCTTTTTTCTCCACCTTTCTTCCTCTTTCAGGAATTCTGATGCTTCTTTCTGCATTAGTTTAGCTTCTTTCTTTACCTGTCTTCCTCTTTCTGCACCTCTCTTTCCTCTTTCTGCACTTTCTTGCTTCTTTCTGCGCCTTTCTTGCTCTTTCTGTACATGTTCTACTTATGTAGACATAGTTGAAAATTAGCATTTGAAAAAACCTTGGAAAGTCACTGAAAAAAACACTGGTTTCAGAGATGTTATAGTTAGTTATTAACATTTAAAGAACCTTAGAAATTCACAGAAAAAAACACAGGTTTTAGGGACGTTATAGTTGGAATTAGCACATTAAATACCTTAGATATTCACTGAAAAAACACAAGTTTCAGGGACGTTATAGTTAGGCTGATATTTCAATTGTACAAAACTAGAAAGATTTAGCTGTTATAGTTAGCTGAGGTACCTAAAACTTGCGCCCTCGCAATGCAGTGCTGATGGCATCACACATTATATCACTCATGATATGGTCAATGACATCACTCATGACATATCAAATAACATCACTGACGACATCATCCACTTAATATCTGAGGTACATCCTCACACCCTAATATACACTTTCAAACACCCACTCTAAAATACAGACTACCATTTCTGAAACCATAGACACACCAATACCTGTTAGTACATACCCACTGACTGATTTATGGGTCTACACATACATCCACTCACTCACCCATACAGTTATGTATAAACAAAGTCACTCATCAATAGAGCCAGTAATATATGCACTCATACACAAATACAGACACTCACACCACCACTCACCCATAGAGTTACTCATACCTCTAGTAAGTCACCCATAAAATTAATCACACTGCCATTTACTCACCTATACAGTTATAAACAATCGTCCTCATTTATTCATACAGATAGTAACAAATACTCACTCTCTTCTGCAATCACTGACAAATGCACACACTCATCCATACAGCCACACTCACAATCACTCACTCTCACCTATAATCACTTATAAACTCCAACACTCATATATACTTCCGTCCGACAGCCAGGCCCGCGAGAAAGTTGCACTGAAGGAGGTCTGCAGAATCACCAGCGCGTCACAGCAGCGCATCTTTCAACATATTGCCGCACCCGCTCCGCGGGTGCCGCTTCGCTGTGTGAGGCGGGGCAGAAACAGCGTGGAGAGGAGTCCGGGTTCAGAGAGGCTGACAGGCGGTACTGGGCGTGTACATCCAGCGGGGCTGCGAGCGTGCGGGGACTTCAATACCCAGAAGTCCCTGCAAGACCGTTCCGGTCCGCTCTCCCTGCCGGCCCGCCCCCCGCCCCCCTGAGACCTGAAAAGGGCGTCCTAGCGGCCAAGCGAGTGGGTCATCTTTACCTTTCGCTACAGAGTTGCACTGAAGGAGGTCTGCAGAATCACCAGCGCGTCACAGCAGCGCTTCTTTCAATATCTTGCCGCACCCGCTCCGCGGGTGCCGCTTCGCTGTGTGAGGCGGGGCAGAAACAGCGTGGAGAGGAGTCCGGGTTCAGAGAGGCTGACAGGCGGTACTGGGCGTGTGCAACCAGCGGGGCTGCGAGCGTGCGGGGACTTCAATACCCAGAAGTCCCTGCAAGACCGTTCCGGTCCGCTCTCCCTGCCGGCCCGCCCCCCGCCCCCCTGAGACCTGAAAAGGGCGTCCTAGCGGCCAAGCGAGTGGGTCATCTTTACCTTTTGCTACAGAGTTGCACTGAAGGAGGTCTGCAGAATCACCAGCGCGCCACAGCAGCGCTTCTTTCAACATCTTGCCGCACCCGCTCCGCGGGTGCCGCTTCGCTGTGTGAGGCGGGGCAGAAACAGCGTGGAGAGGAGTCCGGGTTCAGAGAGGCTGACAGGCGGTACTGGGCGTGTGCAACCAGCGGGGCTGCGAGCGTGCAGGGTCTTCAATACCCAGAAGTCCCTGCAAGACCGTTCCGGTCCGCTCTCCCTGCCGGCCCGCCCCCCGCCCCCCTGAGACCTGAAAAGGGCGTCCTAGCAGCCAAGCGAGTGGGTCATCTTTACCTTTTGCTACAGAGTTGCACTGAAGGAGGTCTGCAGAATCACCAGCGCGTCACAGCAGCGCTTCTTTCAACATCTTGCCGCACCAGCTCCGCGGGTGCCGCTTCGCTGTGTGAGGCGGGGCAGAAACAGCGTGGAGAGGAGTCCGGGTTCAGAGAGGCTGACAGGCGGTACTGGGCGTGTGCAACCAGCGGGGCTGCGAGCTTGCAGGGACTTCAATACCCAGAAGTCCCTGCAAGACCGTTCCGGTCCGCTCTCCCTGCCGGCCCGCCCCCCGCCCCCCTGAGACCTGAAAAGGGCGTCCTAGCGGCCAAGCGAGTGGGTCATCTTTACCTTTTGCTACAGAGTTGCACTGAAGGAGGTCTGCAGAATCACCAGCGCGTCACAGCAGCGCTTCTTTCAACATCTTGCCGCACCCGCTCCGCGGGTGCCGCTTCGCTGTGTGAGGCGGGGCAGAAACAGCGTGGAGAGGAGTCCGGGTTCAGAGAGGCTGACAGGCGGTACTGGGCGTGTGCAACCAGCGGGGCTGCGAGTGTGCGGGGACTTCAATACCCAGAAGTCCCTGCAAGACCGTTCCGGTCCGCTCTCCCTGCCGGCCCGCCCCCCGCCCCCCTGAGACCTGAAAAGGGCGTCCTAGCGGCCAAGCGAGTGGGTCATCTTTACCTTTTGCTACAGAGTTGCACTGAAGGAGGTCTGCAGAATCACCAGCGCGTCACAGCAGCGCTTCTTTCAACATCTTGCCGCACCCGCTCCGCGGGTGCCGCTTCGCTGTGTGAGGCGGGGCAGAAACAGCGTGGAGAGGAGTCCGGGTTCAGAGAGGCTGACAGGCGGTACTGGGCGTGTGCAACCAGCGGGGCTGCGAGCGTGCGGGGACTTCAATACCCAGAAGTCCCTGCAAGACCGTTCCGGTCCGCTCTCCCTGCCGGCCCGCCCCCCGCCCTCCACGCCCCTACTTAAGTTCCTTTAACTCCCGCAGCGCGGGATGCAGCGTGGGCGAAGACGGGGCAAAGACTGGGCCGTTTCAGGCCGTTACAGACCGAATAAGACCGGACCGGGCCATCCCCCTTGGTTGTGGTCCATTTAAATCACAGTACAATTTTCTTTACGTTAGGACTATATTCCCAACCTAAAATATGTCGGTTCGAGCCACACGAAGCAAAACCACAAAAAGTGGCAAAAAGGTCACTGGGACACTTGATGATTTCATCACGAGGACCAGCCTGTCCATCGACAACGAGATTACTAAGCTCCAGCACAGAGTTTCCTTAGAGCTGGAGTCTGCTAGGAAATTGTCTATAGAACTGGCACTAAAAAAGAAATCTTCCTTGGGCCATATTGCTACCTCCAAAACACCGGAGCGCGTTAATGGCCCTGTCCCCATTATCGCTTTGGCTGAAATACACTCTACTAATGAGGGGGCAGCTTCCATTGTTACTACAGAAGTAAGTAGCAAACACCTACCTGATAGCATAGTTCTAGAAAACATCTTACCCTCTGAACTTCCAATTGAGTCAAATCAGGAGGCTAAAATATCGGGGGGAATTTGCTCAAGTGATACTCAAGACAATGTTAAGCCAGCCCCCAAACGCAAACATAAAAACCTTTCTGTCTATGCTAGAAAGAAGGCCAAGGTAGCATCAAACCAAACATTTTCGGGGGGTCTGGAACAGCCAACAATTAACACAACTACTGGGACTGATCCTATTCCATCTAATAACCAATGTAGTACGGACAATACAGAGTTTCCTAATTTGGCACCAAGCATGGATACACCAATAGAAGAGGGCGAGAATATCTCTACATCTAGATATTCTACACAAGGGGACAGGGAAGAATTTTTGAAAATAGTGTGGGAAACGCTTAAAGTGTTGCTGAGGCCGTTAGAAGTTAGGCTAGCTGGTATAGAAAATCAATTACTTGAAGTAGAGAAGAGGGTTATAACATTAGCAAGTATAAGCCTTAATGGCAATGAGGCGCCCATACAAGTTCAAACTTTGCCATCGGCTGCTACCCCAAATACCAACCCATTTAGTGTTCTAAAACAAAAAGAAGGGGTAGCAAAAAATAAAAATTCAAACTTGAAAGTTACCACCCAAACTGCACCAACTTCTATACTTTTGAAGGGGCCGCCGGCAAATGCAACCATATTACAGCATCCTGGGGCTGCTCAAAGTAACAAATCGCAGCCAGTAAATGCTTCCACCACTAATTCTATGACCACTAATTCTATGCCCACTAATTCCTCTGTCTCCCAGAAGCCTGTGGAGACAACTAGACTCCATCAGGGCCCCAATAGATCCATGCAAGACAGGTCCCAAGTGCGTAGAACTGACCCACATAACCACCAGACAGCTCATCCAAGAAATAACTTCAGGGGAGGATATATTGATTTGCCCCCAGATGCTAGCCCATTTGTTATTGTCCTTACTGGTGTCCCAGAATTACAAAATCATAATGAAGAGAACTTTGCTTCACTAAAAAACAAGGTGATTTATTGGTTAAACACAAATAAACCGATTCCAAATCACATGAGAAGCAAAATTCTGATGGTACGTAGGGTGCCATGGGTTGGCCAAATGACAAAGTCAGTACCGGGTGATTGCATAGTTGTCTCCTTTGAAGAACCACATAGTGCGGAACAAATCTGTACCTGGAAATCGTATGGAGACACATTCCCTATTACAGCTAGACCCCTTTCCTTTTTTTACCCTCCTCCTATAATTCCAAAGTATGGCCCAGCCTGGAACACTCCTAACTTTATTCATGGTTACGCACCAAATACAGCCAGACAAGCTGAGCTCAACGCATGGTCTGGGGTCCCAACCTTCAACAGGTTTAGCTGTTTGGACGCAGTGGACTGACTCAAAACCATGCCTAATTGTATTCCTATGCTATATGACCTGTTCTTCACCTTGGGAGTGGGGCTAGATCCCCAAAGATCAGGAATAACTAATTCACATAACCTAAACAGCTCTGAAGGCAATTCAGTATGTACCAGCATGCTGAAAGAACGTCATGGTGAAATTCTTAATAGTACAATAGGGGCAGTGGTATACAATACTGAGAACCAAACAGATAGCATACATTCTTCTTTGTCGGCCCCAGTAGTGCCTACTGCTAACTGTAATTACTCCGATAAAGCACTAATTCCTAAACTGAAGTTTTTATCTTGGAATATTGCTGGGGTTGAAAAAAATTTAAAGGACCCTGATTGGGCGGATTATATTGATTCTGGTGAAATCTGCCTCCTGCAGGAAACATGGGCTCTGGACACCCCACATAGGATGGGTTTTAAAACATTTGACAAAGTGGCAACGCAATCAGTGAGGGGAAGACCAGCCGGGGGTTTAATTATTTGGATTAAAATTACATTATCTGTAAAGGCCGAAAGTATAGATATAGGAACTCCTGATATCTTAGCTTTAAAGATCACTACTGCAATGGGGCATCAATATTACATTATTAATATCTACAATAGGCCTATAGGTCGTTCCAGAGTTTCACCCACGCTGGAAATTTTGGATTCCTTTCTAAAAACAGTAGTTGGCGATGTCCCAGTAATTTTGGGGGGTGACCTAAATTGTAATTTCGAGCCGATACTTGGCATTACTGAAGCCCTCGAGGATGAAGACTATGCCTATAATATCCCCCAGCTCGAGACTGTCAAACACGTTAAGTGCACTACCCTAGCAGTCCAACTTCTAAGGATAACAGTCGACCACGGTATGCGAGCCTGCAATGGTCGCTTTCCTTCTGACCTATCCAAACAGCCAACCTTTGTAAAGTCTGAAAGTAGGCTTGATTTTATTGTTGTATCATTGAGCATCTGGCACTTTATGGTGGACTTTAGAGTATCTAACAGGGTTGAGAGTGATAATTTTCCCCTGGAACTCCATATTGAAGCACACATGTTCAGTGATTCTATGCCCAATGAAGCTGCAGTTGCACTATGTGAAAATGTACACATCAATAACAACAGACGTGCTTTAAAATGGCCGCACCTGCTATCAGATGGCAAAACCCTTGCAGCTGTTTATTCTCTCTTTGACTCGATCTTTGGCCCCATAGCTGGCTATCCTCTCCTAATTGAGAACTATGTGCATTTTGCTGAACTGCACAAAATCTTCTTTGACAAACTCAAGATTCACATGTCCAAAATGCCAAAGAAGCATCAGCAAAATATAAGGATGGGTTGCCATGGGAAGCTTTGGTTTGATCGTTCGTGTGAGATGGCCAAAAGGAAACTTTTGACTGCAATCAAAGAGGGCTCTAAACTGGATGTCAAACTTGCAAGGGAAGAATACAAGCACGTCTTAAAGGATTCCAAAAAAGCCTGGGAAGAGCTTCTGTGGGCAGATATGTTGGCTGCTGCCAAAACAAACGATAATGTTGCCTTTTGGAGGTTGGTTGCCAATGGGGGGCATGCAGGAAGAGCAGTTAAGGATACTTTCTTGGATGAATTAACATGGGTAAACCACTTCACATCCTTGTATAAACAATATGACAGTGCTGCTGTTGAGGACTCATGGTCACCCCCACCTCCCGAATGCCTTGATTTCACACTGGAGGAAACAATGAAGGCAATTAACGAACTAAAAAGCAGTAAAGCCCCTGGTCCGGATAAAATACCTGGTGACCTTTATAAACATGCAATTGAAGTCTGGGCTCCTTATATTAATTGTTTATTTAATGTTTTATCTGTTGATTGTTCGTTCCCTGAAAGCTGGCGTGCAGCAGAAGTGGTACTAATTTTTAAAAAGGGTAGCAAGTCTGATCCCTCTAATTATAGGCCCATTAGCTTAATGGACACCCTGCAGAAACTCTATGCCAAGCATCTGTTATTTAGAATGAATGATTGGCTGGAGGAGTCACAGATTTTTACTAAATTTCAGGCAGGCTTTAAGTCTAAGACCAGTACATTAGACCAGGTCTTCAGATTCTGTTGTATATACTGGAAGTATGTACAAATTAGGAAAGGTCATTTGTATGTAGCATTTGTCGACCTTAGAGCTGCATTTGATCTTGTTCCTAGAAATCTGCTCTGGGGTTCCTTGAAAAAAGCCGGGATGCCAGGGTGTCTGTTAAGCCAAATAATTGAATTACATGCTAGGAACCATGCCAACATTAGATGGGGACCAAATGGCGAATTGTCTCGCGACATTCCAATTGAGCGCGGCGTTTGTCAGGGTTGTGTCCTGGCCCCCACTCTATTTTCTATTTTTGTTAATGATATTCCTGAACATCTAAATGCCTGTACCAACGATTCACCCCAGCTAAATGGAGAGAGAGTACCTGCGTTGCTCTTCGCAGATGATACCATCCTTATATCTCAGACCAAGAGGGGCCTCCAGATACTCTTAAACTCATTTAGTGGCTATTGTGAAAAAAAAGGCCTGGAAATAAACACTAGCAAAACTAAATGCATGGCATTAAATCCTAGCAGACCAGATAGAGGGATCTTGACTCTAAATGGACAAACTCTGGGAGTCGTTGACAACTTTTCTTACTTGGGGGTGGCAATCGACTCAAAGTTAACATGGAAGGCCCAAATTGAGAAGAGTAGGGTGGTATATGCTCAAAATGCCAAACCTATAATGAGCAAATTTAATGCTAGTATGAGTAAGAGTGCAACACCTGCTCTTGAACTCTTTAAATTTAAAATCCAATCTGCCTCTTTATACGGGGCTGAAATTTGGGGTCCGTGGGCCAAAGAGTGCTTTCAAGGATTGGATAACAAATTTATGAGATCTGTTGTAAGGGTTCCTACTAGCACCCCCCTAATCCCTCTCCAACTAGACCTAAATTTTAAACGCACTGATCACTTTACAATTTTAAGACCCTTGATGTTCTGGATTAGAGTTTGGTCCACCCCAGAATTGTTGGACTATAGGAATAGTCTCCAAGAGGTACTAAACCTCGACACTTTTAACTCCATTCTATGGTTTGGGCATATACAAAAATGGTTTAAACTGCTGGGGTTGTACTCTTTTTGGGAACACCCCGAGAACCTGCCACCATTTGCAAAAACCATGGTGAAGAGAGTTTTCTGGTCCTATATGAATAACAAGGTTGTACACGAAAGCAGTACTGGGACCTTCAACTAAAGAATTCCTATTGTTTAAAGATGAACCTTGTTTTGAAACATTTCTGGATGAGGTTGAGCCTCCTTTGGCCAAGACCCTCTATCTGAAATTCAGATACGGGAATCTTATGTTATCTTCCAATCTAGAACGATGGTCAAAGAAAAATATGGCATGTACAATTGATAATAACAGAAAATATCCTATGTGCTCTGCCTCCTGTTTGGAGAATGAAATTCACATGCTTTTTGTATGCAAAGCTTACATAAAAGCACGGAAAAAATGGCTAAAACCGATGTGTGCTCTCCTAGGAACTAGAAGTTGTCATACTGCATATAGGATTGTTAAAACGAATACTGCCCAGTTCATTGTGTTCAGTATTAGCAGATTTTTAACATCAGTTTTCTTTAGTCGGAAAAAATTGGGTCAAATGCTTTGAGTAAATGTGTCAGATTCTCCAAGGAGGAAAACCTGTTGTGCACTTCTGTTGCTAAATTGAATCACGCTAAAATGAATTTTTTTACCGTTAAAACGTTTTTAAGGAGATTGTTGATTGGTGACCCTTCTTAGTAAAAACGCTTATGTACGTTTCATTTTATGAATTGAAAACTGGAATCTAATTCGTTCTGAATTATGTATGTATATATATGTGTCTTTTATGGCTATTTTGCCGAAATAAAGATTTTATAAATAAATAAATATATACTTCCTTTCACATATGTAGTTACGCACACATATACCACTTAGACATCCATGCACTCACCAACACAGCCATACACACACTTACTCACACGTAAAGCCCCCTTTGTAGATGCACTCATCAACACATACACCCAGTGAATCACCCACTTACACATCCATGCCAGGTGTCACATCCCCCACCCACCCACACAGACCCTTGGGCACCCATTGAGGTACTCAGACAATCAATCATTAACCCATATAGACACTCATGCAGCTACTCACCAACCCATGCAGCCACTTACACACCAATTGACAGTCTGATACAGGCATTCACACAGAAAAGTCATTCACCCATGCATTCACTAAGACTCATATAATGACTCACTTATACACTCTGTCACGCACCCACTAAATCATCCATTCAGACACTCATACACCCACTCATTCTTCAATAGGCCTTGATATATATAAATATATGCTATGAGCACAAACCGCGTCAGGGGTGAATCAACAGCTTGCTGTAACCTAGATCCGTCCGCCGACCCGCTTTTACCTCATGAAGGTTGCTGCAGTGGATGTTAGAGTGCGTCGCCACAGGTGGAAATCTTAGAGCTTTGATTTATACGCCGCTTCCTAGCCGGGGGAGATACACCACCTGGAAATTTGGGACCACAGAGCTTCGAACAATGGAGTCTCAATGTGGAGGCATCCATGGAGGATTGACAAGCCGGATGTGCGAGTGGAGGCCCATTAGTGGGCTTGAAACGTCTCAGACAGCGGCTCATAACTGAGACGCACACTACAATACCCACAAACCAAAGTAGACTCATTTGAGTCTCCCATTGGAGGGCTCATATTTTTAAGTGGGAGGTGTGGCCTCTATGCCATAATGACTGTCGCGCCTCTGAAGAGTGCAATGAGCACAAAACACATCGGGCATGAATCGACAGGCATGCTGTAACCTGGATCCGCCCACCAATCCAGCTTTTACCTCATGAGGATTGCTGCAGTGGATGTCAGAGTGCGTCTCCACAGGTGCGAACCTTGGAGCTTCGATATATAAATATATATATATATATATAATACATATATACATATATATATAGTTAGCTGGATATATATATATTCAACGCAGCAGTCGAAAATATGGACTTCCGTGACTATTTGCTGGGCTGAAGTGAAAGGGAGGAAGGAGGTTTTTCCTCTATCCAGCAGTCTTCGTGTCTCTGTATCAGGCAACTACTTGCTACGTGGCAGCTAAGTGCACTGTGTTTTTAATATTTCTACCGGAATGCAACATGGATAAAGATTGGAGTTTAACAAAATAAGAATAGCATATGTATATTTTTTTCTTGTTCTAGGTTGGCCGGGTTTTATAGGAGAAATTTAAACATTTTTGTCGTTAGTACTTAATTTTCAGCTGACTGTTACCCCAGCGATGCTAATACTGGGGAAAAATTCCTAAAGATAATACCGCGGATAGGTTATATAGTTTTCGTCATTTTTTTTTTTTTACAATGACCGTTGCACGATTGTGCATTGCCACTGAGTGGCTTCAGGAAAAGCCACCCATATTTCAACAATGGCGAGCACGAATGTACAGTTTATATAAATTGGAGTGGGGACTTTTCTCAGTTACTGGGTCTAGGAGGAAGAAGAAAATGGGTATGAAAATCTGGGGCGCTTTCTCGGATTACTATGAAGACTAAGAATGTTACGAAGCTTAAATTGTAATTTCATTTGTCACAATTGAATCTAGTGTATTTGTATAACCGAGGTTATGTTTTTTGCCATTTGATGAATTATGCCAGTCTCTATATGTTATATTTGATTTATTTTCTCTGTTTCTTTTTTGAAGTCTTGATATCACTGCATTTATGATGATGTATTTATGCTGTGAACCAATAAAAAAAAATTAAAAAAAATAAGAGGCTACTAATGCCAAATATAATACGATGTCGAGCCAAGGTTGAAATTTGCATAGTAGTGCATTCTGGGAATTGTGGTCTAAAAGGACAGGCCACGTGACCACTGGGATCTGAAATACCCAAAATCAACTCACCTGTGAGGAAGGCGCAACGCGCTGAAACGCGCAAGGACTTTTAGAGTTGTTGTAGCTGCAACGTAATTCAAACGCAATAAAGCTGTCAGCCTGAAAGGATGTCGAAGCTGTGGGCTCTTTCTTTTGTTCATCTTTAAATTCAACAGGATTCTCCATTCCTGCTTTGAGCCTGCCCTGCAGAGTTGGGGGCCCCGGTAAAGTGGAGATTTGTGCATGCTATTAAACAGAGGGGGCATGACTCGCTCTTCAATGCAGCAGTCGAAAATATGGACTTCCCTGACTATTTGCTGGGCTGAAGTGAAAGGGAGGAAGGAGGTTTTTCCTCTATCCAGCAGTCTTCATGTCTCTGTATCAGGCAACTACTTGCTACGTGGCAGCTAAGTGCACTGTGATTTAATATTTCTACCGGAATGCAACATGGATAAAGATTGGACTTTGACAAAATAAGAGGCTACTAATGCCAAATATAATACGATGTCGAGCCAAGGTTAAAATTTGCATAGTAGTGCATTCTGGGAATTGTGGTCTAAAAGGACAGGCCACGTGACCACTGGGATCTGAAATACCCCAAATCAACTCACCTGTGAGCAAGGCGCAACGCACTGAAACGCGTAAGGACTTTTAGAGTTGTTGTAGCTGCCACATAATTCAAACGCAATTTATTTATTTATTTTATTTTATGTTCTTATAGAGCGCCTGAATAGACCCCCGAAGGGGTATCTCTGCGCTTTTTCTGATGAAAGGAACACGGAATGTACTGGTCTAAGTTCTAAAGTGACTGATTAGATTAGATAGGTGTTTTAACTATTTGTGAAAAGATGGGTTTTAAGGGTTTTCCGGAAGGTCAGGTGATTAGTAATCTGTTTTAATGTCTGGGGCGGAGAGTTCCAGAGAACAGGTCCAGTATGGGCTAGGGCACGGCCTCCCTGTCTAGATTTTTTGATTCTGGGAACCTGTAATAGCTGGAGGTTACTGAAGCGTAGAGAACGCCCTGGGATATAGGGTGAGAAGACTTTTGTAAAGTACTTGGGTCCCGTACCTGACAGACTTTTTTGGATGGTACATAAGATTTGAAACTAGATACGTTGGCGCACTGGGAGCCAGTGTAGTTTAGCCAATAGAGGGCGGGAGGGAGTCCTAGATGGAGCGTTGAGGACTAACCTTGCCGCAGTATTCTGGACTATTTGCAGTTTGTTAATCTGTTCTTCATTAGTTGATAAAAGAAGACCATTGCAATAGTCCAGTCTACTAGTGACTAATGCCTGGACCAAGGTCTTCCTGTGTCTGTCAGGTAGGTATGGAAACACCCTTCTCAACAGTCCAATGGCCCTAAAACATGTACCGGCAACTTGATTTACATGATCTTTGAATGTAAGGGCTTGGTCTAATAGCACTCTCAGCTTTTTCACGGTCTGTTTGGGATTAGGAACAGGTCCTAGTTCCAGGGGCCACCATTCGGGGGACCACAGTGTCACTGGCTCCCCAAACAACAAAACTTCTGTTTTACCTACGTTGCACTGTAGGCAGTTTTTGGCCATCCACTATGATACTGCCCTCATTCCATCTGCAAATGATTTTATTAGAGCAGGTGTAAAGGTTTTAAAAGGGAACAGAAGTTGGGTGTCGTCAGCATAAGATACCAGGGTGAACCCAAAGGATCTCACTAAGTCAGCCAGGGGGGCCACATACACATTAAATAATGTGGGGCTTAGGCATGAGCCCTGTAGCACTCCCCTGGTGTGCTCTCTAGAGATGGATTTATGGGAGCCCAACCTGACTTCTTGAGAATGGCCTGAGAGAAAACTCTCGATCCAGGACAGAGCTACACCCCCCAGTCCCACATCCCTCAGACGGCCGAGAAGCACTTCATGTGACACCGTATCAAAGGCAGCGCAATAAAGCTGTCAGCCTGAAAGGATGTCGAAGCTGTGGGCTCTTTTTTTTTGTTTATCTTTAAATTCAACAGGATTCTCCATTCCTGCTTTGAGCCTGCCCTGCAGAGTTGGGGGCCCCGGTAAAGTGGAGATTTGTGCATGCTATTATGAGAGGGGGCATGACTCGCTCTTCAATGCAGCAGTTGAAAATATGGACTTCCGTGACTATTTGCTGGGCTGAAGTGAAAGGGAGGAAGGAGGTTTTTCCTCTATCCTGCAGTCTTCGTGTCTCTGTATCAGGCAACTACTTGCTACGTGGCAGCTAAGTGCACTGTGTTTTTAATATTTCTACCAGAACGCAACATGGATAAAGATTGGACTTTGACAAAATAAGAGGCTACTAATGCCAAACATAATACAATGTCGAGCCAAGGTTGAAATTTGCATAGTAGTGCATTCTGGGAATTGTGGTCTAAAAGGACAGGCCACGTGACCACTGGGATCTGAAATACCCAAAATCAACTCACCTGTGAGCAAGGCCCAACGCGCTGAAACGCGTAAGGACTTTAAGAGTTGTTGTAGCTGCCACATAATTAAAACGCAATAAAGCTGTCAGCCTGAACGGATGTCAAAGCTGTGGGCTCTTTCTTTTGTTCGTCTTTAAATTCAACAGGATTCTCCATTCCTGTTTTAAGCCTGCCCTGCAGAGTTGAGGGCCCCAGTAAAGTGGAGATTTGTGCATGCTATTAAACAGAGGGGGCATGACTCGCTCTTCAACGCATGCATGATATATATATATATATATATATATATATATATATATATATATATATATATATATATATATATATATATATATATATACATATCTATACTACTATAATAAAGGAAGAACTTTGCACCTTTGAGGCGGGTAAACTCGGGAACCACAGCGCCAATCCACACACCCGATACATCATTGTAATTGTCAGGGTATGCAGATGGACATAGGCTATATATAATATACGTTATTGAAAAAATTTACGATAAAAAAAGTAGTGCCTTGCAAGTAGCGCCTGCCGCGACCTGCGTGGTGACATCTGGAGCGCAGGGAGGAGCGGCGTGTAGGAGCGGAAGAGGAGCAGCAGACATGGCACGGGCGAGGAGCAGTGACGAACGGCGGAATGGCGGTGAGGACCGGCGGACAGGCGGGAGGAGCGGTAAGCGGTGAGGAGCAGCAGACCGGTAAAATGAGGAGCGCGGGGGTGGACCGGCGGCTGAGGTAAGGCTCCGGGCAGGCGGGGGTCGGGGCAGGCGGGGGACGGGGGGGGCAGGGGCCCGAGCTGCTTGACAATGTCAGGGCGGGTGGGGGGCCGGGCTGCTGCACAATGTCGGGGCGGTCGGGGGTCCAGGAAGCCTGATTGCTCACGGGGGACGGGGCTGGCAGGGGCCCGAGCTGTTTGACAATGTCAGGGCGGGCGGGGGCCGGGAAGCCTGATTGCTCCCGGACAAGGTCGGGACGGGCTGCTAGTATATATATATATATATATATATATATATATATATATATATATATATATATATATATATATATATATATATATATATATATCCACAGGTATGGCTCAAAACAACTTGTGTCCAATGGCGCTCATCCACCGGTGCCGATGCCGACTTCAAAGCAGAGCCCCGCTTTCATAAATTCACCAAAAGCTATCAGCCGATAGCGCAAGTCAGCACTCAACACAGGAATTCTTTCCCAAATCGTCACGGTTTATTTATCAGGAAGCAGCATGCATCGCACAACACCAACGCGTTTCGCAACTCACTGTTGCTTGATCACCGTGATCAAGCAACAGTGAGTTGCGAAACGCATTGGTGTTGTGCGATGCATGCTGCTTCCTGATAAATAAACCGTGACGATTTGGGAAAGAATTCCTGTGTTGAGTGCTGACTTGCGCTATCGGCTGATAGCTTTTGGTGAATATATATATATATATATATATATATATATATATATTACCTACTGGCGATAGCCAGTAGGTATATATAGTTAGGATTTTTTCCCTATGGGATTTCTGAGAATTCTATGTCTAATAACTTTGGCGTTTGTGGACGGAATTGGCTGAAATTTTCAGGAAAATGGCACATTTTGTTTCTGAGCAGCTCCTGGAAATTTGGGGGTGGTTCGTCAAGGGGGGGCCGAGAAAAAAGGGGGGTCCCAAAACGCGTTTTTCCCATGTTAATTTCCATAGGGCGGTTGGACTCACTTTTAGCCCGAACGGCTGAATGGATTTCCACGAAACTTTGCAAAATTGTAGGGACTGTTAGCCCGATGTGCCTTTGCTAGGTCTCAATATATGTGCTTCAGTGAATTTTGAGAAATTAATGTTTAAAACAAGATATATATCTGTAACAGCGCTCTGGGCTGCGCTCCGGTCCGCTTACTTTTCGCGTATCGGAACTTTGCGAAGCGAAGCTGATTGGCTCTCCGGTGTCTGTCAACATTCTAAACAGTCCGGCGCGGCCGCCATCTTGTCTCTCGGTAGGATCGAGAGACAAGAGGAGGCCAAAACAAAGGGAGAAATGAAGGAAAGGGGGCAAGGTAGACCCCTTCTGATCCCCTAGGATTGATGAGGGGATATTATAGAGTCACGCTGGGCCCAAAAAAAAAAAAAAAAAAATTCCGATTTTTTCGCCATAGAGACGCGTCTTGGTACGCGAACCGGGCAGCTAACCGGGAAGCTAACTGGCAGTGTAACGGGAGTCTGACGAGTAGCTGATTGGCTGTCAACATTGTAAACAGTCCGGAGCGGCCACCATCTTGTCTCTTGGTAGGATCGAGAGACAAGAGGAGGCCAAAACAAAGGGGGAAATGAAGGAAAGGGGGCAAGGTAGACCCCTTCTGATCCCCTAGGATTGATGAGGGGATATTATAGAGTCACGCTGGGCCCCAAAAAAAAAAAAAAATTCCGTTTTTTTCGCCGTAGAGACGCGTCTTGGTACGCGAACCGGGCAGCTAACCGGGCAGCTAACCGGCAGTGTAACGGGAGTCTGAGGAGAAGCTGATTGGCTGTTATCATTGTAAACAGTCTGGAGTGGCCGCCATCTTGTCTCTCTGTGGGATCGAGAGACAAGAGGTGGAAAAAAAAAAGGTGTAAATGAATGAAAGGGGTAAGGCAAACCCCTCCTGAACCCCTAGGATTGATGAGGGGGCTATTAAAGTTCCCTGGGGGGTGAAAAAAAAAATTGCGATTTTTCGCTGTAAAGGTGCTTCCTGGTACGTTAACCGGGCAGCTAACCGGCAGCGTAACGGGAGTCCGACATATTGTGTTTTTTGAACGTTTATGATATGTGCACGTGTGGATTTTGTCTAATTAAGGTTAAAAAAATATATATATATCTTTAAGCGTGTTCTGGCACGCTTACGTTTTGGGTTTGGTTTGCGCTGCAGAGACGATACGTCACGGTTATGCGATGCATCATGAGGCGTCTCACGGGCTACGTGATACGTCACTTAATAAAGAATATATTTTACAGCTATAGATATTAGCTTTTAAAAAACCAATGAAATTCACAGAAAAAACCATAGGTTATAGACCATATATAGTTAGGAATTTGCATTTACAAAACCTTGAAAATTCACTGAAAAAACCATAGGTTATAGACCATATATAGTTAGGGATTAGCATTTAAAAAACCTTATTTTACTCGCACAAAACCATTGAAATTCCATATATAGTTAGATGCACTAACTATATATCGCGGACCCGCAATCCACTGCTAATGATGTCACATATTACATCATTCATGACATGGTCAGTGACATCACTGATGACATCACTGATGACATCTCAAATGACATCACTGATGACATCACTGATGACATCTCAAATGACATCACTGATGACATCACTGACATCTCATTTGACATTACTGATTACATCACTGATGATATCATTTATGTGATAATACATCTTCAGACTCTAATATAACCTTAGATACACTCAGTGTAAACAGGCACTCACAGACTGTCACACATCCATGGAGTTACCCACACACCTAGTCAGTCATGCAAAGAATCAATCCCACCTCCATTTCCTCAACTATACAGTTATACACACCTTACTTATTCAAACATATACTAACACATATTTACTCTCTTATACAATCCTTGATACAAGTTCACAATGATTCATACAGCCACTCTCACATTCACTGGCTCTTATGTTCAGTTATTTATATATGTCAACTCTCACATGGAGTGTGTTTTACATATGTACTTACTTTAACATGTAGAACTGAGATATCCATTCACTCACCAATATACTCATGCACACAGTCAACTGTCCATACAGTTGTTTCTACATGCACTTTTGAACCCATACACCTAGGGAATCAACTGCTCACACATCTATGCACAGAGTTATACACCTCCCAGCCACCCACACACATACTCAGTCTCCCATACAAATACTTGGGCAACCATTCAATAACCCATATAGTTAATGATATAGCTACTGATTTAAACATGCAGCAGTTTACAGAAGAACATAAATAATGATTGCCAAATTAAGACACTTTAATCACTAACCCATGCACTCAGTGAGACACATTTAATCATTCTCTCATACAGTCAGTCATGCACCTACTAAATCCTTCATCCAGACACTTATACATCCACTCATTCTTCAATATGTAAGACATATTTTAACTTTACAGAAACATACAGTCACTGGGTGTTGTCATCAGTGATGTCATCAGTGATGTCATTTGAGATGTCATCAGTGATGTCATCAGTGATGTCACTGACCATGTCATGAATGATGTAATATGTGACATCATTAGCAGTGGATTGCGGGTCCGCGATATATAGTTAGTGCATCTAACTATATATGGAATTTCAATGGTTTTGTGCGAGTAAAATAAGGTTTTTTAAATGCTAATCCCTAACTATATATGGTCTATAACCTATGGTTTTTTCAGTGAATTTTCAAGGTTTTGTAAATGCAAATTCCTAACTATATATGGTCTATAACCTATGGTTTTTTCTGTGAATATATATATATATTCACTGAAAAAACCATAGGTTTCACACCAGTTATAGTTAGCTGGACATTTTACTCATTCAAAACCATTGAAATTCCCCTGTTATATTTAGTTGCACTCACTATAACTATGTTCCGCGGGGTCTCCGCATATTACTAGCTCCTAGCTATGACAATCCGAATCCTGATATGTAGAGGGAATGGGGCCATAGCAACCTGGAAGCATCTGCTAAATTGGTTCAACTCTTAGTTAAGTATGCGTTCATCGATAGGGATCTATTGATGAAGGAGATTGACGAGATTAATAAATTACTGGCTAAATTAGAACCCAATGACACTATCATCAAAACACGCAAGGAGATCCAAGAAAGATTGTCTAAACAAGAAGAGAAAATAAAAGCGCAAAAAATATATAAATTCGCCCGCGACAAGGAGGACTATGCACAGGGGCGGATTTATACTTTCGCTTGCAAATTTGAAAACGCAAAAAAGTCAAAATTTGCACAGCAGACGAAACAGGCAAAACCTGTAAATCAACCTGAGCCTCAACTTCGGCTGCCTTGGACCCGAACGTGGAAACCAGTGATGATGAATCACTAACGAGTGGCCCATCGTCAGAGGATGGTGGCTTTGCAGTAATGGACCCAAATTCCAGAATTCTCGACTTGGGAGAAGTGGATTTTTTAGTGTCGGATCGGCTACAGACACTCAGATCCCGGTCTCAGCAGCAGAAAAAAAGGTCAAGATGTAACAAAAGGAGGAGCGAGCGCCGGATAAAGCGAAAAATCGGCCAAAAAAACAAAAAGGCTTTACTGGCGCAAAAACGATAGAAGATAATGCCATTATCAATCTGTCAACAATGACCCTCACCGAGGCTGAAAAACAATTGCTTAGCCTCGGCTTGACCTACTGCCCAGTCTCAGATTTCAACTATACCAAGACCCGAGTTGACATTTACTGTTATATTAGAAAACTGAAACTGAAGAAGTTTTTCAGCATTAAGGATGGTCTTAGTGAGAATGAACCGTCTGAGAAATCGGCCAAAAAACCAAAAAGGCAATACTGGCGCAAAAAACGATAGAAGATAATGCCATTATCAATCTGTCAACAATGACCCTCACCGAGGCTGAAAAACAACTGCTTAGCCTCGGCTTGACCTACTGCCTAGTCTCAGATTTCAACTATACCAAGACCCGAGTTGACATTTACTGTTATATTAGAAAACTGAAACTGAAGAAGTTTTTCAGCATTAAGGATGGTCTTAGTGAGAATGAACCGTCTGAGAACACTACAGTTGTCTTAAGGAATCCAGTTTTACCGGGCAGAGACACTAAAATTTTTCTAGCGCTACATCAACTAGCGACAAATGACACACATGATGCCAACTTAGTTTCAACCCAGGATGAACTTAGAGTAGCATCTAATGAACAAGTGGGTGCTAATATCAGTCCTTTCAAACCCAAATCGAGGTTTATTCCAACTATGCCCAAAGACTCTATTTATGTTTTTAAGGATGTATTTGTGGAATATCTGAAACAACTACATCATAAGATCAAACACAGGAAAATATATAAAAGCAAACATGAACAAGAATACTCATCTCTAATTACCAAATTGAGTAAAGACCATAAATTCATTGTTACTACCGCTGATAAAGGAGGCAATGTGGTAGTTTGGCCTCAGGATGCTTACATTGAGGAGGCAATGAAACAACTAAATGACCCCTCATGTTATGTCAAAATGACTGTGAAACATTACAATGAGGCTAGAGAGTCTTTAAAGAAACTATTGCACAAATGGGGAAGAGAGGGGTTGATCTCCAAACAAGAATGAGATTTCTTATATGTTGAGTTTCCTGTGTTACCCAAACTATATCTCCTTCCTAAAGTCCACAAAAAGGTTGTCCCAGTTCCCCGCCGACCTATTATCTCGGCAATTGCTGGAGTGGCAGAACATGTCACTGAATACATTGACTATTTTTTGCAAGATCTAGTCAAAGATTTGCCAACTTACGTCAAAGACACTGGAGACTTTATCAGAAAAATTAAGGGTGTTCCATGGAGTAATGATTTGTTGTTTATTACTTTAGACATTGAATCGCTCTATACGAGTATTGTACATGCAACTGGTCTAGAGGCTTTGGACCACTTTCTTGGAAAAACACCCATTAATTGTTATAATCATAAAAAAATGATGATTGAACTCACAACGTGGTGTCTGAACAATAACTTATTTTTATTTGGCAACAATATTTATGTCCAGAAACGTGATGTTGCTATGGGGCCTGTTTCTCCCCCAACTACGCGTGTCTTCATGTAGGCTTGTGGGAGGAACAGGTCCTCAGGCGTACACATGGGGCCATCTATGACAAACATGTGGTGCAGAGGATGCGTCATATAGATGATGTTTTTGTTTTATGGAGGGGAGATTATAAAAGTGCTAATACCTTTCTTTTGTCTGTAGATGCTAACCAGGAGAATCTCAAGTTCACTTCCAACATTAGTAATTTTGAAGATGAATTCCTCGATGTCAAAATATTTATCCATGAGGGCTATCTAGCGACAAAACTCCATAGAAAGAGCACTGCTGGCAATAACATCTTGCATGCCAGCAGTGGCCACCCACGACATATAACTGACAACATACCTTTTGGAGAGCTTCTCAGGCTAAAAAGAATCTGTAGTACAGACACTGATCTGGATATCTGCACTAATGAGGCCTTGGATAGGTTTAGACGTAGGGGCTATAGGGAATCCATTTTGAAACCAGCAGTTCAAAAAACCAATGCTAGAACTCGTGAGTCATTGCTATCTTCCACTCAGAGTACTCCTCTGGAGGCTGACTCTAATATGGATGACCAAGCCCCCAAACTAATTACCACCTACAGCAAACAGGCTAGGCAGATCAGGTCTATCGTTAAACAAAGATGGCCTATCTTAAAAACAGATCTAGTCCTGGCACCCAGACTACCAGATGGCCCCACTATCACTTATCGGAAGGGACCTTCCTTAAGAACTCAAATTAGCCATGATTTTTCTGTGCTTGTTAAAAAGGAAGAATGGCTGAAATCCCGGCCTGGATTTAAACGCTGCTACCCCTGTAGGGCGTGTAAATTTGGGAAAAACACCACCCAGTACTCCACACCATTCAGCCCAGTTATGACGAACATTAAGGGGTTGTTTAACTGCAAAACTGAATTTGCTATCTATGTCCTGACATGCACCTGTGGCCTCAGATATGTTGGCAGCACTAGGCTACAGGTGCATGTCAGGATTCTCCAGCATTTGCGTGCCATCGTCAATAATGATAGAACATATCCGGTGGCCAGGCACTTTAAATCCATACACAAAAATAATTTACAGTGCCTTAATTATTATGTCATCACCTCTGTTCCCAAGCCACGCACAGGCGGTGATAGAGACAGAATGCTAAGGAGACTTGAGTCACAGATTATTCTAGAACTAGATAGCAGGTTCCCCAACGGGTTGAACACTACAGAGGATTTACATGTATTTCTATAACAACTGTATTAATTTTTGGGATCAATTCAAGTAGAATGCACCACCTTTCTGTCTTTTTGCTAGTCAATTTTTTGAATTTCGCCTTCATATCGCACTTTTTTTTCTTTTTTTCACAGTTTACTGGTATATATGTTTTCTTTTTGTACACTAGGATTTATTCTTTTTGCCCTTTTTTCAGGACATAGACAATTTGGCATGCACATTTCGTTTTTGTCTTCCTTGTTTGAAATTCCCCATTATGCTGTGGCTCTTTACTTATTAGTATCCTGAGTTTTTTTAAAAAATTTGGATATTTAAATGTTGCTGCTATTATATTTATGACCTTCAATGCATTTATGCAGAGAAACTTGAAGTTTACTGTGATAAGTCCTTTTATGATTTTCAGGGACTGAGGTTTACATTTTGCGAATTTGCACATTATTCCTCTGCTTATAAACTATTGCATAATTTGCACATTTCATACTTGCACTTTACTGCGAAATTTGCACCAGTACCTACAATGCTTGTTTTGCACAGGCGACATTAGTGTTAAATTGCACAGTACTCTGGTTGGTCATTGCATATATATATACATACATATATATATATATAGTTAGCTGGATATATATACATAGGTTTCACACCAGTTATAGTTAGCTGGACATTTAACTCATACAAAACCATTGAACTTCCCCGTTATAGTTAGTTGTACTCACTATACCTCACACGCCCGCAATCCACTGGTAATGATGTCACATATTACATCATTCATGAAATGGTCAGTGACATCACTGATGACATCACTGATGACATCATCCAGTGAATGTGGGTTGGTTTGATATTTAAATATGTATTATAAACACACTACTTTGTATTGAAGAATGAGTGGATTTATGAATATAAATGTTTGGATGGTGGATATAGTAACAGTGTCATTGATTGTTTCCTTAACTATTTTATAGAGTCTCACTATATATAAGGTGTAGTTACTAAACTGTGTGAATGTCTTTATTGTTTTGTCTTTATTGCTATCTAAAAGACTATATTTGTTAATGGATTTTAACTGAGTATTTGTATGGGAAAATGAATGTCTATGTGGTTTGGTGGGGGGTGTGTAATTGCCCTAAAATGTGTGAATAGTTCATTCAGTAGGTAAATGAAGTTAGGACTACATTTTATAACTGTTGTTTCAGTGAGTATATATGTTTATGGGTGTGGTGGTGATGAAACATTTCTGTCAATGGTACATCTCCATTAAACTTGAAAGAAAAGCAGTGTATCTTACAGTTATATCTTATTAAGTGAGCCTAAGCCTTAGTGATTGTATGAGTCACTGTATGGATAACTGTATATTTCTAATAGTGATTGTATTACACACTAAGTGTGAGTTACTATCTATATGAATAGATGAAGTGGTGTTTGTATAAGTGTGTAGGTGAGTAAATGTAAGTATGATCCATTGTTTGCATAAGTCAGTAAGATGTCTTTATAAGTGAATACAATGTGTGCTGGTGTGTAATGTTGAAATAGGCGTATAAGTATATTTGATAGTGTTCTGTTAATTATTCACTGCATATAACACTGAATCTATAGGTAAGTGATTAGATGTGTGTATAGTTCTATGAATAAATGAGTGGGTGTTTAGAAATTTCTATTGGTGTGTCAATGGTTTCAAATATGGAACTTTATTTTACAGGGAGTGATGAAAGATTATACTAGTGTGTGATGAGGTGTATTTGATTGTCACATGGATGATGTCATCAGTGATGTCATCAGTGATGTCACTGACCATGTCATGAATGATGCACTTTTTGTGACGTTCCGGTGGCGCAGAAGACTAAGTGATATTTATCAGGCAAGACTAAGCCACTTTTTGTGGCATAATCCTGCCTGATAAAGATCAGTCCCTTTAACGCAGTGTCCTGCATTAAAGGGTGTGCAATGGGTGTTGCTTCGGCGTTCCCAGCAGCATCCATGGACTTGAGTAATTTATAGCATCCTCAAAGTCAGTCTTTCAAAAATTCCAAAATATAGGGCATGATAATCCAAATCCAAATGTTTCTCAAGAAAAGTCATGAACCGTGTCCGTGGGTCATATCTGCCCAAACGCAGATATTCCGAACGATTGAAAATGACTTTTCTTGAGAAACATATGGATTTGGATTATCATGTCCAATATTTTGGAAATTTTGAAAGACTGACTTTGAGGATGCTATAAATTACTCAAGTCTGCCCGAATTGTGTGGGTAAAATTGATACCTAGTCACTTTGAATAAGAATGTACTTATGTCTCGTCTAACATTTGGAAAAAATATATAGTTATATGACAACAGGATACCGACATAACTTGAAGGAAATAAGAACGCCCTCAAGAAGTTCTGTTGTACAGAACAAAACGCGTCGGCTGGCTGTGGTACATAAACTTAAGGAAAATTAAAGAATTTGAATATACACCACGATTCAGCACTTCAATAAGGACTCTAAGTAATATTATTTGATTGGACTTGTTGTGCAAGTGGTGCTGTGCCAAACCTTGGAATATTCTCCACTACTCTCTACTACTCACTCTCTACTACTCCACTACTCTCTAATACTCACTCTCTACTACTCATTCTCTACTACTCTACTACTCTCTACTACTCTCACTCCCTACTACTCACTATCTTCTACTCTCTACTACTCACTCTCTACTACTCTCTACCTCTCTACTCTCTACTACTAACTCTCGCCTACTCTCTCTCTACTACTCACTCTTTACTACTCACTCTCTACTACTCTCTACTACTCACTCTCTACTTCTCACTCTCTACTACTCTCTACTACTCACTCTCTACTACTCTCTCTCTACTACTCTCTACTACTCACTCTACTACTCACTCTCTACTACTCTCTACTACTAACTCTCTACTACTCTCTCTCTACTACTGTTTACTGCTCACTCTGCTACTCACTCTCTACTACTCTCTACTATTCTCTCTCTCTGCTACTCACTCTCTACTACTCACTCTCTACTACTGTCTACCACTCACTCTCTACTACTCTCTACCTCTCTTCTCTCTACTACTAACTCTCTACTACTCTCTTTCTACTACTCACTCTTTACTACTCACTCTCTACTACTCTCTACTACTCACTCTCTACTTCTCACTCTCTACTACTCTCTACAACTCACTCGCTACTACTCTCTCTACTACTCACTCTCTACTACTCACTCTACTACTCACTCTCTACTACTCTCTACTACTAACTCTCTACTACTCTCTCTCTACTACTCTCTACTGCTCACTCTGCTACTCACTCTCTACTACTCTCTACTATTCTCTCTCTCTGCTACTCACTCTCTATTACTCACTCTCTACTACTCTCTACTACTCACTCTCTACTACTCACTCTCTGCTACTCACTCTTTACTACTCTCTACTACTCACTATCTACTGCTCTCTACTACTCACTCTACTACTTACTCTCTTCTACTCTTTACTACTCACTCTCTACTACTCACTCTCTACTACTCTCTACTACTCACTCTTTACTCTCTATTACTCACTCTCTACTCTCTACTCTCTACCTCTCTCTACTAGTCTCTACCTCTCTACCTCTATCTCTCTACCTCTACCTCTACCTCTCTACCTCTACCTCTCTCTACACGCACACATATACACATATATATATGCATATATATATCCATATGCATTTATATATATATGTATGTGTATATATATACATACATATATAAACATATATAATCTGCATATCTATATAAATACAAATATAAATGCATGCATACATATACATATATGCATACATATGCATGTTATTTGCATGAAAGTTTGAAAAACACTAATAAAAGCAAAGCTAAAAAGCCACCTCATTACAAACAGAATGGCTTTAACTTAAACAAGGGCGAGATCTATTGCATTTTCAATGCTTGTTTACTTTGGTTCCATCAAGAAGGCATTCAGATGTGTCACACATTTGCCATGAATTCTGAATGTTAGCACTCTAGTTGCTCATTAGATCACTGTAGTAAAGCTACTGCTCACCAGGGAAGTCTGCTGCTGGTATTCAAAGTGCATGTTTCAGTCTGCATGTCAGAATTTTTTTCATGAAATAGAAAAGGATTTGAGAAGTCACTCAACATGTGCCCTAATTTTTCTTTCTGAAGCACTAATCATACTTTCTATGGCAAAATTAACCCCCTTTTTTTGTTCCTTTTTAAATTAAATGTTTTCAGACTTAACACTTCATTCCAATCAAGATGGCTTCTGGTGTGCCATACTTTTGTCATAAGTAAGACTGTTAGTGATCTAGTTGTTCTTTGGAACACTCTGGGACATTATGTCATTGGGCTAAACTTGGGCTACATCTGGGTGATATTTGGGCTACATTTGGGCTCTTTTGTCTCTGGTGGCCATCTTGGGAGACTGCATGTCAGAATTTTTTAATGAAATAGAAGTGGATTTGAGAAGTCACTCAAAATGTGCCCTAATTTTTCGTTCTGTAGCACTAATCATACTTTCTAGGACAAAATATACCCCCTCTCATGTTGTTGCTTTTTAAATTAAATGTTTTAAGAGTTACCACTTTATTCCAATCAAGATGGCTTCAGGTGTGCCATACCTTTGTAATTAGTTGGACTGTTAGCGCTCTAGATGTTCTTTAGAACACTCTAGGAGGCTGCAGTAGAACACAAAGGAATCAACTGACAGTCTCTGTCCTTGTTGGATGTACATGTTTTACTGAGAATGTCAGACTTCATTCTCACATGACTGAGAAAGATAATGTGAATTTACAGAAAATATGCTTTCAGCTTAGCTCATAGATCCCCTTCCAAACCACTGTGGGAAAAGCATGAGATAACAGTTTTCTTTCAAACATGAATCATGATATCCCAGCAGAAGGCTTTTTCACATGGTAAAATCACCTCAGAAAACACCACAATTCCTAAAATGAGTATGGTACCATCAACAAATGATGTATAATTTAACTAAAGTCTTAAAACCTTCTATTAACTGCATTGCTTTTTAATGAGGTGCTATCATGTATATTGGTTCCAAGATGGCTGCCAACACTTCTTGGATGAAGTGCTGACAGCCAATCAGATCTCACGATGAGATGTGTGGTTAGGCTCCGCCCAGATATATACATTTTTTTCCTTTTGATTTTCTCAGGAACTACTGGAGGGATTTATACAATTTAAGCAAAAGCGTGATCTGCGAATGGAACGCTGTCTCTCTGCCAAATTTGGTGTAATTCCGTTCAGCCGTTCGGGCTGTAGCCGTGTCTAACCGTCCTATGGAAAATAACATGGGGAAAACACATTTTGGGACCCCCCCTTTTTTCTCAGCCCCCACTTGGCGAATCCCCCCAAAACTTTCAGGGAAGGAGCGGAACGGAGCAGGCCATCTTCTTTGAGAAATTCACAAAGATTCATCAACCAGCGCCAAAGTTATTCCCCATAGAATGTTGCGGATTTCCTATGGAAACTAGGTCCTAACTATGTATGCCTACTGGCGACTGCCAGTAGGTAATATAAACACACTCCACAATTGCCGGTAGTTCGAAGCAAGCTGTCAGTGGGCGGTTCGGGTCGGGACATTGAAAGCCCCTAATCTCCTCTCCACTGCTCGCGACGTATCGACACAAACGACTCAAACACCTCAGTGTGCAGGATTTTTTTTTATTTTAAACAAGAAAGCAACGCGTTTCAGCAGTTAAGCATTTGTCATGCTATGAAAACAACTGATTGTTCTGTCACATTTAAACCTCTGAGACCATGGTAATGAAAATAGGACTATCTGGTAAAGAGTATTAATACATGAAATAATGCATCGGCCATTTTATAGTAGTGAAAAAGTTAGAGTGGTAATATATACACTTGACATAAAGTATCTTAAAATATGTACATTCAACCATATTTACATATTTACCATCATTTACAACTATTTACACAAGAAAAACCATATTATGTGACATAACTTGTGTTGGGCTGGAACAAATTCTAATTCATAAATTATTCTGTCACACTGCATTCAAATATGTTACAGAATAGAATTTACAGCAATTAAGTCCAAGTGGGCAAATTCAATACCAGTTCCTACACTGTAATTCATACGGTATACTGTAGAAAATGTACAACTTCATACAGCCGTGTACATCATTAGCATGAATAAATTCAAAAATAGTGCCCAAGTGGGCGCATCAAGTACACTGATTGTTCAAGACATCAAGCATTTGTTAGTCAATATCAATCCTCGTCCTCTCCAATGGTGTATGTTCCACAAGAGGCGTATGTATCATTACCATGTAAGTAGCAGAGGTCTATCCTAAAAAACATAAAATTATACTTTAAAATACCGGCTCAGCAACTGCAGATCAGACATATATACAGATTTCATGTTTCATACAAATGAATGCCAATTCCTCACTAGTATTTAAACCAAATGGAACCACACTTTCGAAATCAATATTGTATCTGGATTCAAACTTTCTTTATTGCCACCCCTCACTCCCAAATCAACAGTGTCAATGACAACCATGCGAACCAGATTCCCATCCATTTATTACACGTACAGATTAGAATGTACACACTGTAAGTTGTATTGCAAGTGAGCTTTTTCTTGATGAGAAATTCTCTCCCTGTGTTGGGTACAGTCAGGCTTCCGCAATCTCTGCTGTTCTTACAAGCCTTGCATTTCCTACAGCATTTAAAACCCACATTGGCTGATGGTCTGCCTCTCTCGAGCGTAGTCACATGATTGTGGCTTAACTCGTCTCTAAGAGATCTGCTCCTTCTGAATGTCTTTTTGGGGATTACTCGCTATACCTATAGGCAGTCACAGGGTACTGTGATGGGCACCTGCTTTGTCCCAGCTACGCGAACCTCTTCATGGGCTAGTGAGAGGAGCAGGTGGCCGCGCAGATGGAAGAATTTGATAACAACGTAGCCCTGTGGCTGCGCTACATCGATGATATTTTTGTTATTTGTAAAGGGGATGAGAAGACAGCAAAGAGGTTTGTTGATAAATTGAATGACAATGAGGTAAATCTAGTCTTCACTGAGAATATCAACCAATGCACAATTGAATTTCTGGATGTAACAGTAGAGATTAATGACAATACCATACAAACCAAACTTTTCCGGAAAAGAACAGCAGGAAATAGTATTCTAAGGGCCAATAGTGCCCATCCACGTAATCATGTCTGTAGCATTCCCTATTGGGAAGTGCTGTGAGCAAAAAGAAATTGTAGCACAGATGAGGCCTTTATAGTTGAACAAACAATCATGTGCAAAAGATTCAAAGAACGTGGCTATAGTAATAAGGTGATCATTGAGGCACAGAACAGAGTTAAAGATGCCACAAGAACGGACCTGTTGTACCCCAAAAGGAAGGATGAATCAAACAATGCTAATAGATTCATCACAACGTACTCTTGTCAGGCCAAAGAGGTTCGTAAGATCTTTACTAAACATTGGCATGTCTTACTAACTGACGAGCATCTCCGTAAAGATCTAGCGAGTAATCCCCAAATGACATACAGAAGGAGCAGATCTCTTATTTAAGGGCTGTAAGAAACAACAACAAACAGTACCCCGTTGCCCGGCACTTCCACTCCAACCATTTTCAAGATGAGAATCTTGTTCGCATGGTTGTCATTGACACTGTTGATTTGGGTGTGATGGGTGGCAATAAAGAATTGTCCTTAAGAAAGTTAGAATCCCGATACAATATTGATTTTGAACGTGTGGTTCCATTTGGTTTAAATACTAGTGAGGAATTGGCAATTCATTTGCAGTAGTTGAGCCGGTATTTTAAAGTATAATTTTATGTTTTTTAGGATTGACCTCTGCTACTTACATGGTAATGATACATACGCCTCTTGTGGAACATACACCATTGGAGAGGACGAGTATTGATATTGACAAACAGATGCTTGATGTCTTGAACAATCAGTGCACTTGATGCGCCCACTTGGGCACCATTTTTGGATTTATTCATGCTAATGATGTACACGGGTGTATGAAGTTGGACATTTTTTACAGTATACCGTATGAATTACAGTGTAGGAACTGGTATTGAATTTGCCCACTTGAGCTTAATTACTGTAGATTCTACTCTGTAACATATTTGAATGCAGTGTGACAGAATAATTTTTGAATTATAATTTGTTCCAGCCCAACACAAGTTATGTCACATAATATGTTTTTTATTGTGTAAATACTTATAAATGAAGGCAAATATGTAAATATGGTTGAATGTACATATTTTAAGATACTTTATGTCAAGTGCATATATTACCACTCTAACTTTTTCACCACTATAAAATGGCCAATGCATTATTTCATGTATTATTACTCTTTACCAGATAGTCCTATTTTCATTATCATGGGCTCAGAGGTTTAAATGTGACAGAACAATCAGTTGTTTTCATAGCGTGACAAAGGCTTAACCGCTGAAACGCGTTGCTTTCTTGCTTAAAATAAAACATTTTTTTTCCTGCACACGGAGGTGTTTGGGTCGTTTGTGTCGATATGTTATCCATATAGTGACTCGTACAATCACTAAGTCTTAGGCACACTTAATTAGATATACCTGTCAAATACACTGCCTTTTTTTCAAGTTTAATGGAGATGTACCATTGAGAGAAATATTTCATCACCACCACACCCATAAACATATACACTCACTGAAACAACTGTTATAACATGTAGTCATGTAGTATTAACCTCATATACCTACTGAATGAACTATTCACACATTTTTTGGCAATCACACACCCCCCCCCAAACCATATAGACATTCATTTACCCTTACAAATACTCAGTTAAGAAACCAATAACAAATATAGTGTTTAACATAGCAATTAAGACAAAGCAATAAAGACTTTCACACAGTTTAGCAACTACACGTTATATATAGTGAGACTCTACAAAAAAGTCAAGGAAACAATCAATGACACTGTTACTAAATCCACCATCCAAATATTTATTTTTATATATCCACTCATTCTTCAATGCAAATTGCTATATATATAATGCATATTTAAATAACGAAGCAAACCACATTCACTGGATGATGTCATCAGTGATGCCATCAGTGATGTCATCAGTGATGTCATTTGAGATGTCATCAGGGATGTCACTGACCATGTCATGAATGATGTAATATGTGACATCATCAGCAGTCGATTGCGGGCTCGCGAGTTATAGTGAGTACAACTAACTATAACGGGGAAGTTCAATGGTTTTGTATGAGTAAAATGTCCAGCTAACTATAATATATATATATTTATATATACGTGCGCGGACGTGCGTGGACCTTCGCGTGCGCGAGCTGCATGCTGATTGGCTGCCAATGTCTGTCAACACTCCGAAACAGAAATTGTTGGCAGCCATCTTGTGCTCATTAGACTGAGGCACAAGAAAGCAGAAAAACAAACGTGTACAACACAAAAAGGGGGCAGGGTAGAAACACCCTGACCCCCTGGGCCTGTTAAGGTGGTCCCACAAGGACATATATATATGTATATTCACTGCAAAAGGTAGTTATAGTTAGGACCAACTTTCTATCTGAAAACCACAACATTCTATTTGGAATAACTTTGGCGCTGGTGGACGAATCTTCGCAAATTTCTCAAAGAACATGGCCTGCTCCGCTCCGCGCCTTCTCTGAAAGTGTGGGGGTGATTCGTCAAGTGGGGGCTTTCTATAGGGATGTTTAGTCAGGGCTACACCCTGAACGACTGAGCAGAATTACACCAAATTTGGCAGAGAGGTAGAGTTCGATTTGCAGATTGTATTGTTTGTAAATTGTGTAAATCGGTTCAGTAGTTCCTGAGAAAATCAAGAGTAAAATCATAGTGATATCTAGAGACGAAGTACTGTACGTATACAGAAATCCGTACAATTACGAGCACGAGCTGCATGTTGATTAGATGTCAACTGTCTGTCAACACTCTAAACCAGGAAGCGTTGGCAGCCATCTTGTCCCTCGGTAGAACCGAGTCACAAGAAAACAGTAAAACAACATTTTTGGGCTTGAACTATATGGAGCCCCGGGGGATTCGCCAGTCCCTGGGGCCTCTTTTTAGTTAAAAAAACTGTGTGGGTGGGTTTGAAGCCCCCCACACAAGCCCCAGGGACCGCCACCTCACCGGGGCTCTAATATTGAAAATAGAGGGGACGGACCACCCAGCCACGGGGACTACCACCCCTCGGGGCTATTGAATGTTGGGAGGGGGGCTGCGAGTTCCCCTTCCTGGAGCCTTTGATGGCCCTGGGGACCGCCACCTTTCAGGGTTGGCTTCTGCAGTGTCCCGGGGTTTCTACAGTGCTGCCTTCTGCAGTGCCCACTGTGACGAAAAGCAATGCCGGCTCCCGAAGAACACGGGGAGCCGGCTGAAACCGTGGGGGATTTGGGGCTCATAAAAAACAGTTCTTTTCAGAACTAACTTTACTGGTCAAAAAAAGAGCTATATTTCTATGATAGTATGTAAAACTTTCCGGTTTTTTTCTGCACCAGTTGTACTCTCTACGCATGCACAGCCTCAATTCCAAGCCCACGCTTCTTTGTTTTTCTTCAGGTTCGCCAAGCAAACCTCTCCTCATTTCAGGTATTACATTTTCCGCTTTCTTCTGCCGGGTCGTGTACCTCATCCGCTGCTATACTTTTTAATAATCATATTCTATCTATATTTATTTGAAACGTATTGCCAAGGTGCCAAACGTTAAATACATACTCGGTCCTCTGCCATTTTAGTAGTTTTCCTCCTTTATTTTTATTATACTTGCTACTTTCAATTTACCCCCTGCCTATCTTCTCTGTGATCCATGAGATTTCCTGCCACAGACACCACGGTGTTTGTCCTTGGCCTCCGATCTTATCAGACTTGGTCACACGCATACCTAAAAACTAATTTGAAGCACGTAAGGCACAGACATTACAATGCGTGACCGTCACCACAAAGCCATTACCGTGCTTATTCCTTTATCATGCGTGGTAATGTATAGTAGTTGTACAAGCATGCGTGGAAAAGCCATATGCGTGCTAATGAATTTGTGGTGACGGTCATGCGTGGTTATGACTGCGTTGTAATGGCTGTTCCCCCCAGGACACTGCAGCGACCAGGTCTGGGCGTGGCGTACTCCAGGGCATCAGGCGGTGGGCCACTCAGCCTCCCTCACACAATATAGAAATTTCGGGGGGGGGGAGTCGTTTTCGTGGTTTGAAGGGCGTCATTGAGGCCCACACAGTTAATTTTGTAGAGGGGTAGGTTTGCAAGCAAAAATGTCGCAAGAGGTTTGCAAATGTGGTACACATTGTTTTGTTTTACTTTGATTTGCTTTCTATGTTGTAGTCCATCCAGAGAAAATATAACTTATTGTACAGCCAGTACTTTTCAACCCTACTGTCAAACATTTTACTATAGTACTTCAAATTATAAATATTATTTTTTTTGTGGACCTTTCCCCCCCCAAAAAAAGACAAGTATATTGTTTTTTTATTAACTTTTATTAAAACAACAATAACTGTAAACGTAACTTAAAGATAACATATTAAACAACTAGCAAAGTAACTTTAATAAAACAGTATTATAAACAAATTTTGATGTGGACTCCTAAAGACGTTGGTTAGGTAATCTGGAAAACAAAATAGAAAAAAAGAGTTTAAAGTTATGTAGATGTGACTAAATATGGTGAAGCATTACAAGTGAAGGTAATATTATGATTTTACGTGTGCAGTGTGCCTAGTACATTTCACTTCTGTTATAGTCCCACGTTCAAGTGGTGTCTATATGGAAGCGCCTACTGCATTACTGACACAAAATGGCACAACGGGATTGTAAATATGCCAATTTATTTCTAATGCATTGCAATGGGGCATTGTATATCTAGGCCACTGTGCTTACCTTGTATAAACACTGCGGCCACCGGAGTTCACAACTTCAATTCAACTCTGCTTCTACATGTCAAAGTAGACAGCAGTGTCTATAAGTTTAAAACAGAAAGAGAAATGATGTCACAGAGAGTGAGAAAGAGAAAGAGAGAGAAAACAACATTAAAACTGTCTCGCAGAGTCTGGAGTTGAGATTTTTTCTTGAAAAGTCAGAAGCAGATTTACAAGCTCCTTGCGTCACCTTTCCCATGTTAAAAGTGAGACAAAAGTGGCGCAATAAGCTTGTTGATCTGTTTCTCTGACTGTTGTAACCTATCTGTTGTCACTGCTCGGAGGTAATAATACATTTCTACCCAGTCAAGCTGCTGCACACTACCCTCTCTCTCCTTTCACAAATTTTTTGTTGTTGTTTTGGAAACAAAATTCTTTGCTCACCTAGTGCCATTGGCGTGATTGAAAGAGGGTGCTCTACGTGTTGAAGACTTCAGTTTAACCAAGAGAGTTCACCACTTCAACTCAGATAAGGTTTTATACAGCAGACTGGAGATAGCAGAGTCCAAAACTTAAAAAAGAAAGAGAAACAATGTGAGAGAGTAAGAAAGAGAAAGAGAGAAAAAAGGACATTAAAACGTGGGAGAGACACATACGACGGAGGGGGGGGCCTGAAGCCAGAGGCGCAACCACAGTCAAAAATAAAAAATATGGGGGGGCCTAGAAAACAAATTCGGGGGGGCTTAACTTCAAGCAAAAAGAAGAGTGAAGCTGCAGGGGCTGTAAGCGGGGGGGGCATTAAAGCCTCATTAACAAGCAAAATGTCATTAAAAGACCTGTGAAGTACTCTGGTGCGACTGTGTGTGGGCCCAGGAAGTTATCTCATCCTAGCTGAAGTTCCGTTAGCCCAATGTGTGTTTTGCGCGCCTGCTGCATACTACACATTTTCTCCTTTCACAGACAACTTGTCGTTCTTTCGGAAACAAGCTTCTTTGCTCACCTTGTGCCATTGCCGTCGTCCCTGTTACATAATCCATCCTGAAGGTCTACATCTAAAAGATATTAAAAGAAAGATGTTATGATTGGTAATTGTTACTATATTAATTTGGAGTTAGAAAACATTGCGCTTTTCTAAATGTTCCTTCTCACATTTCTACAAACTGTTTGTATTGGTAATATTCTGGACATTTCAGCGATTATGAAAACATTCCTGCTATTGGTAAAAAAATGTATACATGTAAATTAATGCACAATATAGAAGTCTGTTCGTCTGAAATACTAAATCGCGTTTTTGTATCTAGTCTGCTACAACCCTTTGATTCCTTCCGATGCTTACTCAAGCCTCACTGCTCACCTTTTTGTGGAAAAGACACCTTCTTCATGATGTAGTTCCGATCTCCAACAAAGAAGTCCCATAAATGGTGCCGAGTCTTGATATCTCTATGGCTAACAACATACTCCTGCTCCCATCATCATCATTGCAGGTTCTTCACCTGCTCAGTGCTTTGGGCACCACTAACTCAGTGACCAAAGAGGCCACACATATAGTAGTAAGCCCCTTGTTTGGTACTTTGGGAACAACTCAAAAATGGCGTACAACACGTGCGCTTCGTCTTTTTTATACATAGAGTCACGTGTGTAGTGACCAATGCGCTGGATGGGTGTGGTGTGGTTGTATACCAGCCATGGGGGAGTGTGTGTGTGGATCTGACAACAAGACCTGCAACTAAGAAATCCCTACAATGGAAATCTGGGCCTTGTACTGTTGTTGTGTTTTCCTGGTAGCCTAAGCACAGTAGGCTGTACTAACGTATTCAGTCTCGATTAATTTTCCACCTCCCCCAGGGGCTTTTAAATGTTGGGAGAGGGGTCAATAATTGTGCTGACTTTTCTCCTGTAAATGGCGTGGTGTGTGTCTGAATCACATTACGCTCGGATGAAGTAGAACGCTAGAGACACGAAACTGCTAGCTCGTTGAGAATTACTAACAGCCCGTGCTTTGTCGTGGTGCGCTGCCATACCTTTCAGCAAGTTGGGCTGGAATCGAGGATTTTAGATACACGTGATTTCCGTAAGAAACTCCAGTTTGGGGCACATTGAACAATTAAGAGATCCCGTACTCGGGCAGGCTCGAAACTCTACAGCGGAATTTAATGACTGTCTGGACTGCAGAGGGTTGCAGGAAAATATTTTGTTGCCCAAAGTCCTGAAGATGCCTGAATTTATGATAGGCTGAAACGCGTTGACTGTTGTGTTTTCCTGGTAGCCTAAGCACAGTAGGCTGTACTAACGTATTCAGTCTCGATTAATTTTCCACCTCCCCCAGGGGCTTTTAAATGTTGGGAGAGGGGTCAATAATTGTGCTGACTTTTCTCCTGTAAATGCCTTGGTGTGTGTTTGAATCACATTACGCTCGGATGAAGTAGAACGCTAGAGACACGAAACTGCTAGCTGGTTGAGAATTACTAACAGCCCGTGCTTTGTCGTGGTGCTCTGCCATTCCTTTCAGCAAGTTGGGCTGGAATCGAGGATTTTAGATACACGTGATTTCCGTAAGAAACTCCAGTTTGGGGCACATTGAATAATTAAGAGATCCCGTACTCGGGCAGGCTCGAAACTCTACAGCGGAATTTAATGACTGTCTGGACTGCAGAGGGTTGCAGGAAAATATTTTGTTGCCCAAAGTCCTGAAGATGCCTGAATTTATGATAGGCTGAAACGCGTCGACTGTTTTTTATACATACACCACCATAAAATATGGAATTGATTGAAAAAGACTTTAAGAGAGCCAAAAGTACAAAGGAAAAATAAAGGACTTTATCTTCCCAGGCTCTATCAGAGTTGGATGTGGTGACCGGGATAAAGGAATAAGGTCTTATAATAAAGTGCCAAAAATTTCCTTTTTTGAATAATTGGGCATTAGAACGGTTCAAGATATAGTTTCATTGTTCATTGGTGTTTGTCTTGATGTATGGAGATATTGTAGATATTGTACAAACATACATGTTAAATGTGTTAGATGTGTATATATATGTATGAAAAAAAGAATCAGAAAAAGAGAAAATTGATTTTACTTACAAAAAAGATATGGTTTACTAAATGATTTACAGTAACCATTTTATGTCTATTTTGATTTATTTAATAGTTTAGATGGTGACAAGATGAATATAAAACATATATTGAGATTAATTCAATGAGTATTTAAAACCCGAGGATAGATAATTTATGGTATCGGTCCCACTTTAAAAAATTTTGATAAGCATTACCATAGGCATCATTTGTACGTCTAGTTTAATTTCCCAGGTGCCTTCTTGGTTTAATGGGTCTCCCCTGTGATATTGGTGACTTTTCTCCTTTAGCGTGCAGTACTATATTGTTTTATAAAATGTATAACTCTTCAAACCATTTTTGCTCTTACGACGTACGGCTGCAATTTCCGTAATTGCTTTTAAGAGTAAAATACGCTTAATTAAAGTTTTAAGCAACGAATTTCATGATTAACCCAGATAATGTCTTCCCTTCATATGTACATTAAATACATAAATATATGTTTTTGAACAATTAGAAACTTTTGCGCAGTACGCATACGGGGTGCGGTACATGACGTCAGGCGGAAATATTATTAATATTATTTTATTTTTTTAAACACGGGGTACGCGTTTTGGGCGAAAAAGAAAAAAAAAGATGGAGCCCGCTTTATTGTTAATTAGCCTCTGGGGGGGGGGCCAAAACCCAGGGGTAATTTTTTTCTTCTTAATGGGTGGCCCAGAGGGTCCCCCCTGCGCGGGGATGGCTACCCCCGGGTCTTTAACTATATGTATATCGGGGCTCTTGGCCCCCCGGAGTTCCGGGGACCGCCTCCCCCCCGGGCATCTTTTTATTAAAAAACACTGTGCAAGGGGGTTGTAAATGTGGTATTTTGCTTTCCTTTCTGTCTTGTAGAGGATCCAGGGTAAATATAAAAAAAATTGTACAGCCAGTACCTTTCTGCCTGTTAATATAGTAACAGTTCCTGGATCACTTGCGTGAGTACTAAGGTTAGAAGTTCACCAAAATATGTTGATAATTGAAATAGTTACTGTGCTGGAGATTTATATTTATTTTTTTCATAGGAACCGTTAGTCGTAAAAGAAGTCAATGGAAAAGTTTTGTAAGCGATTCCTTCCTGTTCGGGGAGTATTAGGGTAACGTGCTCCAAGCAGGACTTTACGAAGCTTAATGTTCATTGGCTGTGAAGTATTAAAAGTAGAAGTTTTTGCAGTAATTCCTTGCTCTTCTGTGGAACAAAATGGACATTTTATTGGCTAAAGTGTTCCGAGCACAAGTTTGCTCCTTATTGGGTGGGAACGGTTCACTGTTGTCAGTGATATTGTGATGCTTTTTCCAAAGGAGTATGGGGAAAGAAAGTAGTAGAGGGCAGGTTAGGAACACTAATAACTCTGTACAGTGCCCATAAGGTGGTGGAGAGGGATTATGAGGGAAACCATTTTTTTTAATATGTTTCAAGGGCCATTTATATAATTGCCGTGTGGTGTATAAATCACGGCGGAAAAATGACAGTGTCTTGCACTATTTTTTTTTTATTCAAGTTTGTAGGTGACAAACATCTTAGGAGTTCTATTTATTTATAATGTGGTGTTTAATTTCCAGATGGGGAGGTGAGGTTGTGCAGCAAAATAATCAGTCTAGGTTTGAAACAGTTTTTATTAAGCAAATACAAATACACTTTCTTCAGAAACTGTTGCTGTATATATGAAAGTGGTGACAATTAAAAATGGAATTTCATAAAATATCACTTAAGCGTGGCTATATACTTCGTTTGTGCTACAGTTTGTAAAAGTGTTGCCCCACAATCACATGCTCACTAAAGAATATTTAGGATGGTACTGTTATAATATAAAGTACAGGTCCTATATATTCTTTAGGGAGAAGGTGAATAGGAACCGCAGATAAGAATAGAAATTAGAAAATAACATTCAGAAATGTAGGGTTTATTAAATATTTAAAGGAACAAAGTATGCACGATAGCTATATTTTTTTAAAGCAGTTTCGTAAAATATGTTCAACAGAACGTGGTAACGGTTATTAGGAGCGCACAGCCACTATCAAGGTCTATGTAACTTGATCAAATTAATATCTAGAGTGAAAAAAGTAAGAAGGGAAACTACATTAATAAGAGACAGTAAGTATGACAAGACAACTGACCAGAAAGTACGAGTAATAACTAACTATGGAACTGATTGTTCAAAATTATTCTCTATTCTAAACAAACACTGGCACCTGCTTTGTGTTGATGATGATCTAAAACCATATATTTTTGACAGACCCAGTGTGACATTTAGGAGAGGAACGACTCTTAAGAACATGCTAAGTCCCAGTTATCCAACTAAACAGAATAAGACTGACTGGTTGAACAGTTTTAAGGGATTTTACAAATGCGGCAGATGTATATCTTGTAGATGGGCAATGAAAAAGGTACTAACCTTTGAATACAACAATTCTGGCGAATACACGATTGGCATGTTCATTAATTGCGATACGACATACGTAATTTATGTGATTGCATGTACATGTGGTAAAATCTACGTAGGAAGTACCAAGAGAAGGCTCAGAGACAGAATTGCTGAACACTATAGAGCATTGAAGAATGGTGATACAAGGTATCCGATTGCATCACATTTGATCCAGAATTTTGATACTAGAGACCAACACAGTTTTTCCTACCATGGAATTGATCATATAAAACCAGACCCACGAGGAGGTAACAGAGTATTGGCACTCAGGAAACGAGAAGTACTCTGGTTGATTAGACTGAGGGCGGTTGAATGTGGACTCAATGTAGACCATGAATATGAGTTCTTCCTTGGTAACTAAAGGGAAATTGTTGAATACAAGAGATGAAAACTAGAATTAACAATGTTGGTGTCTATATGTTTGTTTCATGTTTGGTATTACTATTTTCTCTCTAACATGGCATGCTCTACTGAAAATGAAAGTGATTGAAAACTAATAAGAAAAAAGGTTTTGGACGGAGAATAATACTGTTGAACCCACTACTTCTACAATTTGCCTTATGCTTAGAATGAGTAGACTTGCTAAATTTTGACAAAACATGAATAAAAGGGAAAAGATTGTGGTTTGCCTGAGGACTACAGTGGTTCACAGGACTAGAGGGATAATAATATAAAACTCAATTCTCATCTGGCCACAAAGGGTAATACACTTTTCACGCAATGATTTTCACGTGAATTAGTTTAGCCTAAAGCTACAAGTGCAAGATTAGTTACAGAATATATAATTTAGTGTTTACTGTGGTAACTCTAATCCTAAGGCACGTACACTAAATGCCTTGCTAAGAAATATGTAATACATGTAAGATTGAAAACCCAGTTTAATTTTGGCAATATCTGAGCTATAGTAAATATGGGATTCCTCTTCTGTAGCAATAGGACAATCTATTATAATATAACGATTGATACCATTGTTACAGTAAAAAGAAAAGGAAAATAAAGTTATGTATTTAACAGAACATCCATAATGAAATACTTTCGAGAGGTAATTATTTACTGAACTTCTTTTCTCTGGTAGGTGAAAAAGTTTGATCTCCGTGGTGACGGGTCATAAATTCTTCTGAGATCATGACTGTGAGAATAATAATATGTATATATTCTCACAGTACATGATCACAAGGGGAAAATAGACTGAAAACCGCAAGTCGGTATTGTTGCTTACTTATCGATACTCTTTGTGACGACAGATCGTGAAGTCCACTATGATCACCAAGACTGTTAATGTTATAATTTACATATTAACAGTATGTGATCTCTAGGGGAAAACACAATACCAAGTGGAAGATGGTGACGTTGATTGTAATTGTTTAGGATTTGCGGTGACGGGTCACCAACACCTCTCAAGCTAAGTACAGAGTCCATATTATAATATAAAACTCACTATATATAAGGTGAAAGGAGCCAGAAAAGGAGCAATGTTTGTTATAATCTATCTGTTTCTAAAAACAAGCTGCTGACGTTACAGAGAAAAAGTGAACAACATGCAATCCCTTATTTTTTACATAAAAATGTTTAAAAAACTTGATAAATTGCCACAAATTATAACTAAGTACTATGCCTATGCCATATTGAAACAACTAACCACTCCGGAATATGTTTGTTGGCGTAAAAAGAGAATCTGAATTTAGAAAACGGAACGTGAAACACAGATTGGCAACTCGGAAATAACTCGCGAAAACAAAACTAATTGCACAGTAGGTGTGGTTTATATAGTTTTTGGTTATGTAGTAGTCTACGGAAGGAAGCTGTGGGTCCGCCTATTTAGATGCCACGTTTTGCAGTTTACCCGTGCTCACGTTTTAACTGTTTTTCTTCTGCACGTGTTCAGAAAAGTTACAAACTGTGATGCTGTAAAGGTTTCGATTTCGATCGTAACACTTATGATGTATTATTCTCTACATACGTTGGAGAGTTTAAAAACTGTTACTCGGTAAAATGTGTTCTTTGCATTTTCATGATTAAAAACATGTAAATAGAAGACATAAAAACAATATCGTTATCATTAGAAGAAAAAAAAAGGATTAATATTTGTTATTATTGTGCTTCCTTATTTAAAAAATGCTAGCATTTGTAAATCGTAAACCTACCCTCGGAAAGGTGTGCTGGCTCTTCGGGCGTTGGGAAGATTAATAAATAATAAATGACTTTTTGTATGCACCTGTAAACTTGGCTTTAAACTTTCAAATGCCTAGTCTTTATCTTTACACTTCCTCCAAACATTCTGCTACTGCTATTTTAGTATTGTAGTGAGTGATGCAGCAGTATGTGTTTATCTATACACTGTTTTAAAAGTGAAGCTGTAATACATTCAGCTCGACACTCTCCTTGGACAACTGTAATCATGCAGTCAGTATTTAAGTAGTCATGGAGAAAAGTAGGCCTTAGGCCATGGACTGTTTGAAACTCTTATAGACTGTGCTTGCAGTCTTCTATGCACCTGCAAACTTGCCTTTTATATGTTCAATTCCCCAGTCTCTATTCTTACACTTCCAGCCATCACTCTGTCACTCCTGTTATAATTTTGTAGTGACTCATTGATCAGTGTGTACTAATCCATTCACTATATTAAACCACTAATGGGTAGATGTACAATAACTGCCATATCACCAGTGGTATGCCAGTTATTTTGCACTATGACATCATCTCTATGGATGTGCCGTATTTAGAATGTAGTGCACTATGGGGCTAAAACGGTACAGATATGTGATGTATCTGTGCCGTGAAGGCGGCGCATTGCTTAAGTTGCTTTGCAAGTGCAACGCATTTCTAGCAATGCTCGGGGGCTCTATGCTCACAATGCTGAGTCAATCCTTTCACCTGCTTCGAGCAAGTGCAGGGTTTTGACGCAGTATGAGTTCAAAAGTGACAAAGTGAAATCTTGTATATTTCACTCAGGCACTTTAGGAGGTGTTCCTGCACCGGAACGCCCCTCCATCCCCCCGCTTCAAATCATTATAGACTATGCATTCACTGTTGTATACAGCAGCAAACTTACCTTTTTTATCTTCAATTACCCAGTGTTTATTGCTACACTTTCACCAAACACTCTTACACTACTGTTTCAGTATTTTAGTGAACCATACAGCAGTATATGCTTATCTATACACTGTTATAAAAGTAAAGCTGCTATACATTCAGCCACACTCTCTCCTTGCAGAATTGTAATCATTCAGCGAGTACCCAAGTACTCATAGTGGAAAGTGTGCCTTAGGGCATGGACTGCTTCAAACACCTATAGACTATGCATGCAGTGTTCTATGCACCGGCAAACTTGTCTTTTATACCTTCAATTTCCCAGTCTGTATCTTTACACTTTCACCAAACACTCTCACACTACTGTTTCAATATTGTAGTGAGCCATTCAGCAGTATGAGTTTATCTATATACTGTGGTAAAACTAAGGCTGTTATAAATTCAATCAGGCTCTTTCCTTGCAGAACTGTAATCATCCACTCACTACCTAAGTACTCATGCATTAAAATAGGCCTTAGGCCATAGACTGCTCCAAACCCCGATAGACTATGCATGCAGTCTTCTATGTACCTGCAGATTTGTCTTTTATACCTTCAATTCCCCAGTTTGTATCCTTACACTTCCACCAAACACTCTGTCACTGCTGGTTTAGTTTTGTTGTGACTCATTCATCGGTATGAAGTAATCCATTCACTTCATTAAAACACTAATGGGCACATATACAATAACTGGCATATACCTAGGAATGTTATTGTGCACCGTGACACCACCACCATGGATGCACCGTATTTACAATGCGGTGCACCATGGGACAAAAACGGCACAGATATGTGATGTATCTGTGCTGTAAAGGTGGTGCATTGTTTGAGTTATGTTGCAAGTGCAACGCATCTCCAGCAATGCTCTGGGAGCCCTATGCTCACAATGCTGTGTCAATCCTTACACCTGCGTCAAGCTAGTGCAGGGTTTTGACACAGCATGAGCCCAAAAGTGACAAAGTGAAATCTTGTGGATTTCACTCAGCCACTTTTAGGGGGTGTTCCTGCGCTGGAACGCCCCCCCCCCCATGTAGGAATGTCTCCTTCTGGTGCAGGGATTTACAATGTGACGCATCTCCCAGATATGTCACATTCTAAATACCACACACCATGGTGTATCTTTTGCACCACAGCTGCTTCAGAAAAATGATGCAATGGCGGTGTAAAAGAGGCACAAGGGGGTTGTAAATCTGCCACTTACAAATTCACCCAGGCAGTTTGACTAGCAGTGCATTCTTTTTTAATTTACTTTTGTTATTATTTTACATTAAAAATATGAAATGTAACTTCAAAAATAAAATAAATATAAGTATTTATAATATAAATATAGGAAATTACTATAAAAAGAAAGAAATATAATATTTAATACATTTTAAAATTATCGTTTACAAAACCTTTCAAATTCACTGAAAAAAACATAGGTTTCAGCCTCGTTATAGTTAGGAATTAGCATTTAAAAACCCTTAGAAATTCACTGAAAAAACCATAGGTTTCAGCCACGTTATAGTTAGCAATTAGCATTTAAAAAACCTTAGAAATTCACTGAAAAAACCATGGGTTTCACACATGTTATAGTTAGCTGGACATTTCACTCATACAAAACAATTTAAATTCCCCCATTATAGTTATTTCAGCTTACTATAACTTGTGCGCCCGCAATGCACTGCTGATGATGTCACATACTACATCACTCATGACATAGTCAGTGACATCACTCATGACATCACTGATGACATCTCAAATGACATCACTGATGACATCATTGATGATATCATCCTTGTGAAAGAGTGGCACACCTCCTCTTACCCTAATACAACCTTTGATACACACATTCAAAAATAGAAACTCAAATTTTCAAAACAATTGAAATATCAATACTAGTTAGAACAACATATTCAGTAATTCCAAAATCTACATACACATCCACTCCTTCACCAACAGTTCTATATAGTCACTCATACATGTACTCACTCATCATACGTACTCATACACCTATACATCCTGTTACACACCTACACTCATACATAGAGTTAGTCACACACATACCTACACATGCAAAAAAACTTTCAAATATCCATTTGCTTGCATATATATCTATACACACACACCACTACACTTATTTGTACAGAAATGTGCACATACTTACTCTCTTAAACAATCAGTTATAGAAACACATACTTAGTTATACAGGAACTCTTCCAATCTCTCACTCTCATATATACTCACTTATAAACACCAATACTCACATATAGTAGTTTAAAACATATGTAATTAGTCATAAAGACAGTATTGAGACAGTCATTCACTCACTAACACACCTATACACACACACATCCACCCATACAGTCCTGCACACATGCTGTCTTCAAAACACATACAAACAATGAGTCACTCATTCATTCATCTATGTGCTAAGTAATATCCCCCACCGAACCATATGGACACTCAGACACTCATACTGATACTCAAAAAAACAACTAATAACCTATATAGACACTCATGTAGCTACTCACCCACCCATGCAGCCACTTATTCAAAAAATGTGTGAGACTGATACAGATATTTACATATTTAAACATTACTCACTAACCCATGTATTCACTAAGATACAATTAATCAGTCAGTGATACAAATAATTTTACAAAAAAATCATCCATTTAGACACTTATATACCCATTTATTCTTCCATCGACCTTGAGATATACATATACAAAACATATTTAAATTTCAGAAAAACGCACATTCACTGGATGATGTCATCAGTGTTGTCAACACTGATGTCATTTGAGATGTCCACAACGGCCCCAACAGCGCTAGGATGCCTGGCTTTCACACTGGGGATGCCCAGGAGTGGGCAATTCACAGGGAGAGGCCAGGAATGGTTCTTCAGCGGTATGCTTACAGCGCCTTGATGCCACGTCTGGGGTGATACGTGCGCTATACAAGCAACACTACATTTACATTTACATTTACATGTCATGAGTGATGTCACTGACCATATCATGAGTGATGTATTATGTAACGTCATCAGCAGTGCATTGCGCGCGCGCGAGTTATAGTTAGCTGAACTAACTATATCGGGGGAATTTCAATGGTTTTGTATAAGTGAAATGTCCAGCTAACTATAACATGTGTGAAACCTATGGTTTTTTCAGTGAATTTCTAAGGTTTTTAAATGCTAATTCCTAACTATAACGTGGCTGAAACCTATGTTTTTTTCAGTGAATTTCTAAGGTTTTTTAAATGCTAATTCCTAACTTTAACGTGGGTGAAACCTATGGTTTTTTTCAGTGAATATATTTATATATATATGACGGAAGAAATAGGAAGCAAACCACCTTGGTTTATAATGTTTTTATTTGCTTACATGCGATGCTTAATTGTGAAATACAATGATTGGGGCCTCCGTTGTGTTGATTCTAATTTATGTATTTTTACGTTGTTTTATAATCAACATTTTTCTTTTATTTCTGGTGTGAAAAAAACACTAGATGTTAGACCGTGACTTAACATTTTACATGCAACAGACCTCTTCTATGTTCTTCACAGTGGAGATGGTATCCATGACAACCCACGTCCAATGTACCAAGTAAATCACATGTATATATGTATATATAGCACTTCACATTGTGAGGACAGATGTTGTGAGCAAGGCGGTTGTGTGCCGCTGAAACATGTCAAAAGTCCACCGCAAGGAATACATTTTATATTTGATCAACTTACCCCACGGAGTCAGTGCCTGTCTTTCTACAGTACGATTCAGGATTGGAATCCATATATATATATATATATATATATATATACATATATATATACACACATATATAATTGACGGAATTGGCAGCGTGAATATATATATATATATATATATATATATATATATATATATATATATATATATATATATATATATTACTCACTGGCAGTCGCCAGTAGATAGTTATAGTTTACTTTCCATAGGAAATCCGCAACATTCTATTGGGAATAACTTTGGCGCCGGTGGACGAATCTTCGCGAATTTCTCAAAGAAGGTGGGCCGCTCCACTCCTTCCCTGAAAATATGGGGGGGATTCGTCAAGCGGGGGCCGAGATAAAAGGGGGGTCCCAAAACGTGTTTTCTCCATGTTAATTTCCATAGGGCGGTCAACCTCACTTTTAGCCCGAACGGCTGAATGGATTTCCACCAAACTTTGCAAAATTGAAGGGACTGGTAGCCCGATGTGCCTTTGCTATGTCTCAAGATATGTGCTCCAGTGGATTTTGAGTAATTTTGGTTCAAAAAAATATATATATCTATAAGCGCACCCCGGTACGCGCACCGAGGGGCGAACCAGCGTGCTACGGGAGTTCACGCGTGGAAACCTGATTGGCTCTCGGGTGTATGTCAGCATTCCAAACAGTCCGGAGCGGCCACCATCTTGTATCTCGGTAGGATCGAGACACAAGAGGTGGCAAAAACAAAGGGGGAATTGACCAAAAGGGGGCAGAGTAGACCCCCCTGACCCCTTAGGTATGATGTGGGGGCCATAAAAGGGCCCGCGGGAAAGAAAAATTGTTTTTTTTTTCGATTTGCGCGGGGGCGCCCGGTACGCGCACCGGGGAGCGAACCGGGGAGCATACCATGGGGAAAAAGAACAGAGTTTTTAAAAAATGTAGCCTTTTTTTATAAATTGGAGGTAGTTCTAAAAAGAACTGTTTTTTTCTTCTTTTTGTTGTTTTATATTTTTTTTATGTTTTTTCGAACATTTTGTACTTTTTTGGCTTTTATGAACAATTATATATATTTTTTGTTATTTTTATGGGGAGAAACAAAAAACAGGGAATTGTAAACGGCTCTACTGGAGCAAAAAAAAATCAGGAAAAAATTATTGGTTTTTGGGGCAATTGTGGTTGTCACCAGCACGGTTGATGAGCTTTATGCTTTGCTCACCATAGGTGATGGTCTTACCACAAAATATACAAGTGATCTTGTATTGCCCAAACTTGGGTTGTTTGTTTGGGACCATCTCCCTTGTCTCTGTCCCAATGGAGTGGGTTGCTTTCTTTTTGAGGTGCTGGGTGAAGATTGGGGAGGGTTTGTGGCCAGTTCTCGGACCTCTGCCGCAGCATAGTTGTTGGGATGCCTGGGCTGCATGTGGCGAATCATGGTGTTATTGCCAAATGAGTATTTCTTGTTAGGGTTCCCCCTTGAAAGTTCCATGTTACAGATTAGGCAAGTCACCTTTGGCGCATTCACCTTTTTGTGGCAACTTGGGATGGAAAAAAACTCCCATATAATGTGCTGCTTTGGCCTATATGGGGTATTATCTTCTGGCAGGAATGTCCTCCTCCCCTACTCCTCCTCCTCCTCCTCCTCCTCCTCCTCCTCCTCCTCCTCCTCCTCCTCCTCTTCTTCATCTCCACCACTGTGGTGTTGTGGTGGTCCTCTTGGTGGTGGTGGTGGTGGTGGTGGCTGAGATGCTCCTGCTGCTGCTACTGAAGCCATTTTTCAGTCCAAAAAAGTACAGAGAGGTCTTTCAACAGGTCTTCTTCACTCAAAGTACAAAGTGAGAATGAGGAAAAAAGGTGGGGGCTTTCATCATTAGGACAAAAAAACTGTCCTGAACCAATGAAAAGTGTTCATTTCAGGTCACATGACCAGGTCTTTCATCATTTGGAAACCAAAACTGTCCTGCACCAATAAAAAGTGTTATTTTTAGGTCACATGACCCGACGCACTTACGCTATGCGCCCCGGGCGTGCCCCGGGGAGCGCCCAGGGGCGCGTCGTGTAAGCGCGTCGGATGCTTACGTTGCGCGATCGTATGCGCTCGAGTGCTTCCAGGTGTGTTTACGCCGTGCGTATCACGCGGACGCGGCTACGCGATACATCACGAAGATGTTTTCGTTTGCGGCAAAAGCGCTAACGGGACGCTCACCGGTACGCGCCCTGGGGCGCGCAGCAAGACTGCGCTTTCCGGTGCGCTCACCGAGACGCGCACCGAGAGCGCTCCGGGGCAAAAAAAATAAATAAATAAATGAACAATATACATAAAAAAAATAGTATTACATAAATATACATTATAGGATTCATTATAAAAAATATTACATTTCATAGCTATAGAAATTTGCTATTAAAAAACCTTTGAAATTCACTAAAAAAAACAAAGGTTTTACACCAGGTATAGTAAGGAATTAGCATTTAAAAAACCTAGGAAATTCACTGAAAAAGCCATAGGTTTCACACCAGTTATAGTTAGGAATTAGCATTTAAAAAAGCTATTAAATTCACTGAAAAAAACATAGGTTTCACAACAGTTATAGTTATCTGGAAATTTTACTGACATAAAACCATTGAAATTCCCACGTTATAGTTAGTTGGACTCACTATAACTTGCGCGCCTGCAATGCACTGCTGATGACGTCACATATTTCATCACTCATGACATGGTCAATGACATCACTGATGATACCATCCTTGTGACAGACTGACATACCTCCTTTCAGTGTAATGTAACCCTTGAAACACATATTCAAAAATATAAACTAACATTTTCAAAAAAATGGAGATACCCATACCAGTTACAACAACCAATTCAGAAATTCCACCATCTATATACACATCCACTCATTCAGCAACAGTTCTATATAGTCACTCATACATATACTCACTCATCATATGTAGTGATACACATATACATCCTGTTACACACCGACAGTCATCCAAAAGTTACTCACACACATACTCACACATGCAAATAAACTATTGAACATCCATTTATTTGCATATACAGCTATACACACACTAGCACATTACTTCTAAGGAAACTTACACATAAATACTCTCTTAAACAATCACTTATAGAAACACATACTTATTTAAGCAGGAACTCTTTCAATCTCTCACTCTCACATATACTCACTTATACACATCAATACTCACATATACTAGATTAAAACATATGTAGTTACTCATAAAGACACTAGTGAGACAGGCATTCACTCACTAACACACATATATACACACTCATCTACCCATGCAGTCCTGCAAATATCCTGTCTTCAAAACACATACAAACAGTGAGTCAGTCACCAACCCATGCAGTCACTTATACACAAAGTGAAACACTGATACATATATTTAAATATTTAAAAATTACTCGCTAATATATGTATTCACTAAGATACACTTTATAATCCAGTTAACCAATCAATATTTTATTAAAAATAAACATCCATTTACACACTTATTTAAACATGTATTCGTCCATCGACCTTTACATATACATATATAAAACATATTTATTTTTCAGAAAGACACACATTCACTGGATGGTGTCATCAGTGATGTCATCAGTGATGTCACTGACCATGTCATGGGTGATGTAATATGTGACGTCATCAGCAGTGCATTGCAGGCGCGCAAGTTATAGTGAGTCCAACTAACTATAACGTGAGAATATATATATATGGTCCCTCCACTGCCCTATTACGTCCCTATCCATTTCCCCCTGCTCCTGGTCAGACGACTTCCTGATCTCCTTCTCTCTCCAACTTGGCCTACCCACCAAGCCCTCGCACCCCAAAAACATCTGGGTACGCTCCTGGGGCCGGGTGGATGCGGCCTCTGTAGCTTCCTCTCTTTCCCTCTCCAGTCCAGACTTACTTGGTCTGTCTATCTCAGAACAACCCGATTCCATCAATTCTTGGCTTCTTTCAGGCTGCGACTCCATCGCCCCTCTTAGGCGAGTCTCTTCCAGACGCACGAACGACTCCAACCGCTGGTTCAACGACGAACTGAAGGCGCTAAAACTTACAGTCCGTCACGCTGAACGAGCCTGGAGACGACAATACTGTCCCATCCTCAAAGCCCGGTTCACTTTCCTTCAGTCGCTGGATAAAATCGCAAAAATCAATGCGAACATCCCCCCCTTCCCACTCTTTCCTCAATCCCTCCCGCCCTCCTCCAGAGGCTCGTCTTGATTCTTTCCCTCTCCAAACGGAAGAATCCATTCTTTCCCTCCTCCCTTTGGTCAAATCAGGTTCCCCACTGGACCTGTGCCCTGCCCACATTCTCAGGCTCATCTTCATGATCTGCCCACTATCTCCGCTCACCTATCTTAACAGCTCCCTGCTGCAGGGCTTTGTTACCCCTACTCTCAAAAGAGCTATAATTCTTCCGATTCTCAAGAAACCAGGTGCCCACCCCTCTGCTCCCGTCAACTATCGCCCCATCTCTTTACTACCCTACTTGGGGAAAGTACTGGAGCGACACTTGACCAGAGCACTCACCACCCACGTGGAAGCAAACCGCGTTTTAGCCCCCCGTCAGGCCGGACTTCACCCAGCTCACTCTACTGAGTCTGTAGTGTTATCAGTGCTTGAAAACCTTACAGAAGGATTAGACACCAACCTTCCAAAGGCCTTGGTCCTCCTCGACCTCTCCGCCGCCTTTGACACGGTGGATCATTCCATCTTACTTTCCCGTGTCAGGGCAGCAGGAGTCGGCGGCTCGGCATTGGTCTGGTTGTCCTCCTTCCTAAGAGACCACACCCAAGCGGTGCGCCTGGGCGACTTCTCGGTTGAACCTCGGAAGGTCCCTTGTGGGGTCCCTTAGGGTTCCTCTCTTCCCCCACTACTTTTCAATTTGTACATAGCTCCCCTCATCTTTGCTCTTCAGAAAATGGAGGTCTCCGTATACAATTATGCGGATGACCTCCAGCTCATTTTCCCCCTATCTCAAACTTCTGACTCTAAGGCTAACTTCCAATCTACTATGATCTTCATCCGGGACTGGATCAACCACAACCACCTGAAACTAAACCCTGATAAAACAGAGCTGGTTTTGACAGGTGGTTGCTCCAGTCCCTGGTCCCCCTTCTTTTGGCCCCCCTCTCTTTGTCCCCCTCCGTCACCCGCCTCCTCCGTCAAAACACTCGGTATCAAGCTCAATGAGCAACTTACCATGCACTCCCAGGTGAGTTTGGTGGTTTCCTCCTCTTTTCTTTCACTTCGCACTATTTGCAAGGTCTCTCGCTTCTTTTCTTTCTCTGCCCTTAAACTAATCAAACTAGCTATGGTCGTCTCTCGTTTGGAGTATGGCAATGCCCTTTACTACGGTATGCCTGCCTACAACGTACGACGACTGCAACTGGTTCAAAACCAAGCCGCCCGTCTTGTCCACAATCTGGCCAAATCTCATCACGTCACCCCCTTCCTAAAATCTCTGCACTGGCTCCCCATCCGCGAACGCTACCAGTTCAAGGTGGGTTGCATCACTTTCCAGGCTCAGCTAAGCTCTGCTCCAGCATTTATCTCCTCAGAGATTAAAGCCTATGCCCCCACTAGGGAATTGCGCTCATCCTCACAACACCTGTTGATAGTGCCCCGCTTTCGCCGAAAAAAGTGGGGAGGCTCAAAATTCTCCACACTTGCCCCCACTTTTTGGAATTCCCTCCCAGCCCACCTCAGATCCTCCCCCCAATATTCCCTCTTCAGAAAGGCACAAAAAACTTTTTTGTTTCTACAAGCCTTCCCTCAATAATTTCTCCCATGTTCTCCCTTTGCCCGCCCCTAGAGGCGTCAGTAAACTGTAGCGCCAAGAAACCGCAAGGTGTACGCGCGCTTTAGAAATATTTTTAAACTCAAACTCAAACTCATATATATATATATATATATATATATATATATATATATATATATATATATATATATATATATATATATATATATATATATATATATATATATATATATATATATACATATATATCCTCATAGTGCATAGATATTTAGTTAAGAAGGGTAAATCTATGCTTTTATTATATATGCACGTACCTTTCAATATTTTGTACTTTGATATTCTGTACACGATATTAGAGTATCTCTTTATTTCTAGCCTCGAGATTCCGTTCTACAATCAGCCCATTAGAGTACACCACCCCAGAAGAGCAAAAGCAGTCTTATAATGACAGAAATGGATATAATTCGCTTTATGACTTTTACACTTTCTAATTTTAATATAGGAAATGAGTAATGACAGGAGAGCAGATGTCTGCATAATCGGGAAGTGATCATCTGAACTCTAAAACAAACATATGTTTTATTGTTTTTGCATCACTGGAATGCTTGGCAAATTTTAATACATCTGAAAACTAACATTGCCTTTGTCTAGTGACAGAAGAAAATTGAAGTCATACAAGGTGAAAGTCAGTTAGTTGTAAGCCGCTCTGTAAAATGTTGCCTGATAGGAGGACTCTGTGAGACAGTAACACATAGTCAGAGAAAATCATGTTGTTGGATGCTGTCAGCAAATTTTCTTTACTTCTTATGAAATGGGTCATGTAAAGTAGAAGAGTTACACAGAGGCAAAAAAACACTCATAGAAAATAAAATTTGGGCTGTGAGGTGCAGGTGCTTTGGAACATGAAGTGTAATTTGAAGATAAAAATGCAGAACAAAACGTACAATTGGTGTTACTTCCTCATTTCAGTCCTTGTTTAATGTAGTAGTTCCCATCCACAAAGATCTATCTCTATTATCCAAACATAAATGCATTACCCCCACGTCACTGGGCCTCGATACAACCATTTAACTATGGGATTTGCAAGCAATCAAAGGACAGAAAACAAAACAGAAATGATGATACTAGCACAGCCCACAATCACCTGGGTGTTATTACTAGACAGTGGCGTATCAAGACCCTAGGGTACCTGTGGTGGCCCCTACTTTTGCCGCACACGGTGGCCTAATCGAAAAGCTGGGGGGTGCTGGCAGCTGAAGTTTCATGAGGCCGCAATGGCCGCAGTTACCAGCAGCGGGTGACTGCCAACCCAAAACTCGTGGGGCCTGGGGCAGTCTGCTCCAATTGCCCCTCTAGCTATGCCACTGTTACTAATATAGCATTCCCCCAACACTTCCTGTTTTTTTACTTGCCCCAGGATAAGATCTAGGAGTGCCGAGGTGGGAGTCAGACACAGTGTCTAGCCAGTATTAGAAAATATTTCCCTGCTGGGCTTAGTGAGAACTCGTTCACCAATGAGGGAGAAGAAAGCTACGGGAAGAGGTCTGACAGGATCCCCAAGTGCCATTTGTGTGGGAAAACATGCATGTGCTGAGCGTAATTATGTGAAGTATTTTGAATGGTGGTGGCAGAAATTCCAGGATTGTTGTTAAGAATGTGAACATTCTCTGCCTTAACCTCCCTCCCTCCCTCCTGAGTCCCACATTTCCCATTCAATGTCTTTATCTTTGCTTATCAGCCTGCGGTTGCATGGGCAGTCTGTGGTAACCAAACATCTTTGAGCATATGGTTTTGACTAGGTTTACGACCATTCTCCGTGCATGCACATTTGTTCTGCAGTAGGGTTCTTATTGTGCTTTACATTCTGAATGGTACTTCTGTGACAGAGACAGTATAAAGATGAGGGGTTACTGTACACTTTTAGTGCTTTAGCATCAGTGTCATTTTGTGGACAGATTGTGCCTTAGTCATGGGCAAACATTTAGAAGAGACATTGCTCACCTTCCTCTTCATATACTAGTAGATCGTCTTCTTCTCCTACCACTGCTAAAGGGAGGGAAGAATTCTAAAGAAGATGATGAGCACATAAAGGAGCTAATTTTAGAGACATTATTTTCCCTGGAAAAGAGGAAAGGAGATAGCTCAGAGATGGCTGGTCAAGAGAGCATTTATTCAGATCCCTCTGTATCAGATCTTCCTGATGACTCAACTCCTCCTCCTCACGATCCACTCTCTGGAAATATTACCCAAACTGTTAAACCTTATTAAATCTAATATGGGGTTTCCTATTTAGTAAACTAGCCAGTTTGAGATTTCCCATGCATCAGCTTGTAATGTATGCCATTCTAAGCAAATGGCAAGAGTCAGAGAAAATCAATCCTAGTTGCATGGCAAAACTCTATCCACTGGACAGTATGGAGGAAAATAGTATGTGATGGCAAGTCGGGAAGGGCTCTCATCAATGGCAGAAGTAAATAAATTAAAGGAACATGCTGAGAAAAAAAGCGGATGGTACACCTAAAAATGTGTATTATACTCCCAACCTGGCCCCATGGGCTATAATCTACTGTGCTTATATTGCTCAGAGTCTACTCTTAGATTTCAAAGAGGTTTATAACGCATTACAGGAATGCTATCAATCTACGACACTCTTCAAGAACATGGAAAACTGTCTGAATTCGTATCTCATAAGTCCTTTGATGCATTGAGAGCCTTAGCCCTCCATTGCTCCAAGGTTGAATCTCTTTCTGAAAGATTGGAATATTTATGTAGGTCAGAGTCCAGAGGACTATGCTTTGAAGATACTATTTTACTGAACCAGGCTGTTTGGAACTGGGCTGGAAGTTAAGTTTCACACAGTATTTAAAGAGAAGAAGCATTCTCCTCCCTTTAGGAAACAAAGATTTCAATCAAGCTGTTCCTGGCCAAACAAGATGGATGGAACTTCAGGGCCACATCGCTGCCTCAGTATTCACAATGCAGAGGGCAAGGATCCCCTTACATTCGTCTTATGGCATCTTCACAAATACAACGCTCTCCTGGCAAAAAGCATGGAGAGGAAAATTCCTGTGACTCATGAAATCAGATCAGACCCTCAATGGAGTTAACTGGAGTACAATCTTTGCAGGGGGATGCCAATGCATCTATATCCTCCCCAGGTTCTCCACATTGAGGAACTGGACAATGAAGTGGCAGAGCAGTTGAGCAGGAACTTTCCTTCCTCCTAAAATGTGACTTTCACCAGGCCAATCTTTCAGTTAATTTGCAGGAAGGTCTAAGTTCCTTACATGGACCTCTTGGTAACCAGGATACATTCCCTTCTACCAATGTTATTTACCAGTTTTCTGGAGTAAGAAGCATGAAAGGGTGATACCCATTCTGTGAAATGGGCGTGGGTGGAATTATTTACCTTTCCCTTTTTTCATTGATTCATCACTTGCTGGCAAAAATCCATGAAGCGAAAGCTCACATTGTCGTGGTCCTTCGTTTTGGCCCTGGAGGACATCGTTCCTTCTTCTCTAGGGGATAGATTTTCAGTCTACATGGGTCTTTCCACACTTTCTGCCTCATCTGAAGGATGACAGTCTTCTTCCCTTTAATCTCGCCCTTTCAATTTGGAGGTTGAAAGGCTGAACCTTGAGAAGCAGAGATTGCTGCCTCAGTTTGTTGTGGTGGTTCAAGGATCTAAGGGATCTTCTGCTGTTAAATCCTATTCAGAACAATGGGACACTTTGATTTGTGGTGGTCTGACATCCTCCAAATAGGTATGGAGGGAATTTAGAAAGATGTTGCACTATCTACCTTAGAAGTAGCATTTTCTACCTTAAAACTACAGTGGTACACTATTGAAGCTTTTTTTGCAAATGATGCTGATGTTATGGTGGTAAGAAAGTTTTTCCATCTCTCATCTTCCTTCTCATTCTTCAATTCCCTATCAAAATCTCCCTTTGGTGTAAAATGCTCTTTAGCTTGCTCTTTTTGAACCTCTTGAGACTGTAGATCTTAAATGTTGCTTCTTTAAATACCTGTTTTTTGTCACAATCCCTTTGGCACAAAGTTTGGTGGAGTTGTCTGCTTTCTTGCATCATCCTTCTTTCTTGCAATTTCTGGATGATGATCAGATTAGATCCTTCTTTCTTTCTAAATTTCATACCTCTCAAGAATGATTGTTTCTAGCCTTCTCTTACTTCTGAGGATTAGCACGTGTTGACTCTGTTAGATGATAAGCTGTCTCTTTTTCTTTATCTTGACTCATCCAACCTTTTTAGGAAGAAATACTCTGTTACTTTTGGCATCTTTGAAAGCAGTGCAAAGGATTTCAAGATAATACTGAGTTGCTGGAACAAAGAAACTTTTTTTGCCTATCCGTTAACTGGAAAAACTGTAACAGGCAACATTCTGGGATGCTATACTCCAAGAGTTGCTGCCTATTGCGTGGAGGGAGCTGCATAGATTTCCTCTGTAGGAGATATGCACAACCTAGACTTGGGCTGATGAAAATAGCTTTATAAACCATTACAGACTTTCAAATGTCCAGAATTCCCAGGAGAATTTGGGGTTTATAGTATGCCAAGCTATGAAACCTTAGCAATTGCAAGCAGGTTTGTGTTTATGTGTTATACTTAAGTTGTGATGATTAAATCACCATGATGTCATAAGTAGGTGGTCAGTTATTTTAATATTGTCATCAAAGGCCTTATTTACTTTAGTATGTCTCAAGGTTTCATGACTGGATCAAGGACAAGAAATGTGAAGGTAATCCTCTAATTAGCGCCATTGGTAGTAAGCTTCGTAAATTCATAGCGCAATTATCCCACAGCGCTTACATTGCTTTGCTTGCATTACATTGCATTGTTGTGTGGGATTTCCCCCGGCGCCCTGCTCTTACCTCCCCTCCATTTTGATCCTGCTGTTGTTGTGTTCCCCTGAGCCCGCCACGCCTCCCAGCTGAGCCGCCCTCCCACAAGCATTGAAAAGCATTCCCCAAACCTCGCAGCGCTGTGATTCACTCGCCGCTTCCGCCTTGAGTGATCGCTCCCCGCGCTGCTCCTTACAGCGTGGTATCGTATTGCTGCATTGTAACCAAGTTCTGATATCTGCATAGCGCATTGTAACCAAGTTTTGATATTTGCATAGCGCCATTGGTAGTAAGCTTCGTAAATTCATAGCGCTATTATCCCACAGCGCTTACATTGCTTTGCTTGCATTACATTGCATTGTTGTGTGTGATTTCCCCCGGCGCCCTGCTCTGACCTCCCCTCCATTTTGATCCTGCTGTTGTTGTGTTCCCCTGAGCCCGCCACGCCTCCCAGCTGAGCCGCCCTCGCCCCTCCCCCTCCACTATCCATTTATGACAGTAGCTCCCGCGCGCAGCGTCCACACGCAGCGTCCGCGCCCAACCCGCGCCGAAGGTGCGCCAAAGGTAAGCCCGTTTACGCCCGTCCGCGCCTGGACCGCGCCCAGCGCCATACCCCCTGGCCCCCGTCCCTCCCAGCCCTCCCGCATTACCTACGATGCCGCCACCCTCATAGCCCTTAACCCCGGTCGCACCCCCAACTGCGTCCAAGCCGCCCCTGGACAAACCCATGGACCTTTCTCTTGCTACTCCTGCAAATTCAGCAGCACCGACAACCTCTCCGCCACAACCATACCACAGATTCCCGACCCCAACCACCTACAATGCATCCTTCTCAACACCCGTTCGGTCCACAGGCACGCCATTGACCTATGGAATCTACTAGACACCATTTCTCCGGACATCGCCTTCCTTACGGAAACATGGATGAATGCTTCCTCCGCACCAGACATCACCATTGCCATCCCTGAAGACTATAAGATCACTCGCAAAGACCGTACCAGCCACACAGGAGGAGGGATCGCTATCGTCCATAAGAAATCAATCCGCATCTCAACCAGCTCTGACGCCAACCTCGCTAACTCCGAACACCTTCACTTCCAGATCCACATCGACCCCAAGACCACACTCAGAGGCACCCTCCTCTACAGACCACCAGGACCCCGCGCAAAATTCAGTGAAGACATCACGGACTTCATCTCTCCACACGCGCTCCCCTCCAAAGACTATATTCTTCTGGGAGACCTCAACTTTCACCTTGAAAAGATAAACGACCACAACACCGCCACCCTCGTGGACAACCTCGCCAACCTCGGACTTAAACAACTAGTCACTTCCCCCACCCACATCGCAGGTCACACTCTCGACCCCATCTTCACATCCAGCAATCATGTCTCCTTCAGCCACACTACGGATCTCCTCTGGACCGACCACAGCTGCGTTCACTTCACCTACAACAAGCCGAAACCCATCAACCACTCCCAACCTACCCTGCAAAGAAACTGGAACAAAATCACCACGGACCAAATCTCCGCATCGCTCCTTCGAAACTCCCCAGCCCTCTCTTCTAACGCCAACGAAGCCGCCGCCAACCTCACCCTATGGTTATCCAACACCGCCGACACCTTAGCACCACTGAAAAAACGTCAAAGCAAACCTGGCAACAAGAAAGCCTCATGGTTCAACGATGATCTCAAGAAGTCCAAGAAACTCTGCCGCTCCCTTGAAAAGGCCTGGAAAAAAGACCCAACGACCACCACCAAGGACGCCTTCAAAAGCGCCACCCGCACTCACCACCAACTGATCCGGAAAACCAAAAAAACAGCATTCAAGGATCGACTCGACAACAACGCCCACAACAGCAAGGAACTTTTCAACATCGTCAAGGAATTATCCAATCCTTCGGCCAATTCCAACGACATCACCCCCTCTCAAACCCTCTGCGACTCCCTAGCCTCTTTTTTCCACAACAAGATTGCAGACATCCACAACAGCTTTGACAACCAACCCGGAAACCAACCCACCCCACCATCTGCTGACCATCTTCCCCCCGTGAACACCCTTAACGCCTGGAACCCAATCTCCACTGAGGACACCATCCGCCTGATGAATTCCATCCACTCAGGATCCCCCACAGACCCATGCCCTCACCACATCTTCAACAAAGCAGACTCCGTCATAGCACCGCACCTCCGAGACGTCATCAACTGCTCCTTCAACTCCGCTACCTTCCCAGAAGACTGGAAACACGCTGAACTCACCGCCCTTCTGAAAAAACCTACAGCGGACCCCACCGAACTCAAAAATTACCGCCCCATCTCGCTTCTTCCATTCCCGGCCAAAGTCATCGAGAAAGCCGTCAACAACAAGCTCGCCGCTTTCCTCGAAGCCAACAAATCCCTCGACTCCTCACAATCTGGCTTCCGAGCCAAACACAGCACTGAGACCGCCCTCATCGCAGCAACAGACGACATTCGAACTCTACTGGACAATGGTGACACAGTCGCCCTCATCCTCCTCGACCTCTCTGCAGCATTCGATACAGTCTGCCACAGCACCCTTCTACAACGCCTAAATAACATCGGAATCCAAGGAAAAGCACTTGAATGGATCACCTCGTTCCTCACCGGAAGAATCCAGAGAGTCCGCCTTCCTCCATTCAAGTCCGAGGCCTCTGAAGTCATCTGCGGCGTACCTCAAGGATCCTCACTCAGTCCCACCCTCTTCAACGTATACATGAGCCCCCTCGCGGCCATCGCACGCCAACCAAGCTCAACATCATATCTTACGCGGACGACACTCAACTGATCCTTTCTCTCACCAATGACCCCAGCACCGCCAAAACTAACCTACACGAAGGAATGAAAGAAGTTGCCGAATGGATGAAACAAAGCCGTCTGAAACTGAACTCAGACAAAACAGAAGTCCTCATCTTAGGTACATCCCCCTCTGCATGGGACGACTCCTGGTGGCCGGAAGCCTTCGGAAAAGCACCCATCCCGACAGACCACGCTCGGAACCTTGGAGTCATCCTGGATTCTTCACTCTCAATGAACAGACAAGTCAGCGCCGTATCCTCTTTGGTCCAAAGAGTAAATTGGCTCAGTAAAAGATTATTTATTGGCTTCTGACACTCAGCCCCTTGACTGAACTGTCCTCTTATTTAGATCTTTCAGCCTAGCCTATCCCCGACAATAATTATCTTTGGGAGTGACAGTAAAACTGCCCTTTTGAATAAAGAAACAGAGGCTCTTATCTTTCTAGCTGTTGCCGTTTTATGTATCCTACTATCAGCTGCTTGGAAGGACCCTAATGCCCCAACCTTCCAATTGTGGCTGACCAGGCTTCTTGGTATTCACAACATCGAATATACTCTATATTCTTATAAGGGTAAGAAAAAGCGTGATTTTGGAAATAAGATATGGGCCCCCTTTAAAAATTGGAGGGAGGGGCAGCTTTGATCAACCGATGATGAGCCTCTTATATGTATATTTATTTGTATATGTAAACACCTGCATATTTATTTATTGAATGTCTAGCTCTATTTAAGATGTTTTAATGCTTACTGAAACGTATTATGAAATAATGGAATTTTCTGTATTAAGCTGTATCTGTTTTTGTACCAATGAATTTTCAATAAAAAAAAAAAGAAAAAAACATAACTTGTACCTTCGACGTTATAGTTAGGAATTAGCATTTAAAAAACCTTAGAAATTCACTGAAAAAAACGTAGGTTTCAGTCACGTTCATGTTATAGTTAGTTGAACATTTGACTCATATAAAACCAGAGAAATTGGCCTGTTATACTTAGTTGAGCTAACTATCTCGCGCGCCCGCAATGCACTGCTGATGACGTCACATATTACATCACTCATGACATGGTCAGTGCCATCACTCATGACATCACTGATGATTTCTAAAATGACATCACTGATGACATCATCCACATGATAATCTGATGCACATACTGATGCTCTAATATAAACTTTGATATACCCACTCTATAATACAGACTACTGTTTTTGAAACCATACACACAACAATGCCAGATACTACATACCACCGACTATTTCCCAGGTCTATACACACATGCAGTGACTTATACATACAGTTACTGTAATTAAACAATCACCACTCAATCTAAATTGTGAGCCCTGCTGACCGCAGTGTAGGCCAGAGGCACTATTCATTAACGCCTCAAAGCCACGTACCCTTGAATTTGAAAGCATGGATTTGGTTGCACCAGATCTTGAACTTCTGACATCCTCAATCATAGAATAAAGACCCCGTTTAACTGTTCGGACCTGCTGTACCGCGGTGTACTCCACTGACTGGTGTCAACCAAGCACAATAATCATGTGCAACAGGTAGCTACGCAAGCACAGAGTGTGATGCACTTCAATGGAGGGAGTTCTGTGAAAAGCAAGCAGACGGTAATATCAGACATCGTCCATTGTGGAATCAAGACACCGTTCCACAGTTGGGTCCTAGATTTGGTTGCACCTGGTCGAAGGGAATACCTTCATCTCCACTCTCAGATGCAGTTCTAACACCATCCATTGTGGGATCAAGACACTGTTCCACTGTTGGGACCTAGAGTTGGTTGCACCTGGTCGAAGGGAGTACCTTCACCTCCACTCTCAGATACAGCTCTAACATCGTCCACTATGGTATCAAAACACCGTTACACTGTTGGTACCTGTTGGACTACTGTGTTAGTAGTATACAGAGCACTCCACTGTTCTGGGCCTCAGGCTGGGCGCTGTGTGCCTGTGTCATGGTAGCCAACGTTGATCTCAGGAACCTTCCAATCTCACAGACCTTAGCCCAGGAGCTTCTGCCGGCACTTGGTGGGCCCTCTTTCACATAAACGGTAGCGAAAGGTGAAATGTGGGGCACATGTGCATCACAGTGGCCATGGCAATTTCTGGATACCAGCAGGCTGAGAGCATCATTCACGCACCCACCTTCGCTCTTGGGTTCAACCTCATGGCGGTGTAAGCTGCGCAGACCAGGCAGACATGTTTGCCATTCCTGAGCAAAACCAAACCCACACAAATATGCCTTTTATTCATAAAATCTTCCCTACTGACTGTACTATCATGGTTGCATCCACTGTCTACTTCACTCAATAGACCATAAGTGTATGTTCACATGTACATGTTTGTGCTCTGCATACTCAAGTCTGTCCGGGACATCCCCTCAACACTTTGCATTGTATACTTTTATAATAGAGAATCACTACCCACCTTTGCACATACTTTGCTCCCATCTCTCCCTGCATTCTGCATTGTGTGGCAGAGGTGCCATGCCATGTTTGGTTTGTATACATGGCTAGCCACGGTTCGCACAGTACGTAGTGTTGTTATGTCTGCCAGGTGTACATGTTGTTTGTCATGTTGCATGTCATTATATAAGGTAGCGCGTTTATTCAAGAGCAGTGATTTCTCCCATTTACATATTGCTGTCTTAAAAAGGACACAGAACTTTTTCTCACAGGTGAAAAGTGCGACCACAATGGCACTCATTCATTACTATCCAAGAATGTCCAACTGCACAACACTTCTAAGTTTACAGTCCCCCATAATGCGTGCTTTCTTAAAACCATGCCAACTTCCACAATCAGCCAAACATTCACACAACTTTCTAACAGCACTTATCAGCTTCTCAATAACATGCACTACTACAGAATATGTCATACCGTCTATCCCTACTGTTTCAAACTGAGTAACTTCCTGTGGCAATGTCTATTCCCACCCACACAAAACAAGTCCCAAACTTCAACTTGACCTTCAAAACCTACTTTGAAAACAGATTTAATTAAACTAACCAAAGTGAAACAGCTTTTGTTCAGAACAGAAGTGTCCCTCACTTCTGCAAAATAAATTTATCGACTGCAGATAACACGAACTTCAAGTAAAATACGAACCTCCCATTACACTTTGTAAATTCTTACATCATTTTCAACATATCTCACATTCAAGGTCTGGCACACTTTTTTTAACACGGTCTCCCCTGGCCTTCTCACACTCTTTCAAATGTTTTTTTGGTATAATACCAGACTTAATTTATTCCATCATCTATGGAATAACAGGAACAGTGCCCATAAGTCTCTTTGCGGCCATCCTACTAATATTTTTGCTTCTAAAGAATGGCTGTGCTCCCTGCGCTAACAACAATGTCCGACAGAATACGCCTCTACGCAAAGCGACATCAATACTGTAAAAAAATGGAACAACTTTTCGGCTGCCTGTCTCTCTCTATTATCGGAGCCAGCTACAACATGACATTTAGGTACACATATGCAATTTGCGTGCAACCATCTTTTTATTGCAAAACTTGCCCATTCGACTGGCGAATGGATCTATGCCTTGCCAACATCCAAACAATCGCTACTGATATCCAGCAAGTAATCGAGTATCTTGAAAACCATGAACTTGATTGTTCAGGCAGTGGAGCAATGGCGAATGCAACGCAAAAAAGCATTGTGGCGGAATGGGATTTCTGCGCAGCCGTGAAAGATCTGCAACGTATACTACCTTTATTTTCATTATACAATTTAGTCATTAATGTCTAATACCTGTTATTCATGTCACCTGAAACTGTAACATGTAATGTGGAATTCACTGATGCAGAAGCTTCGGTTTCAATACAGCAGAAGCGGTTGGAGTTTCGCGCAGCTCGATGCCTTAGCTCTCTGCACAAGATTTGTTTTTTGAAAAAGCTGAAGATAATAATGTATGGTTTGACCAGAAGGGTACCGAATGTGCTTCTCATAAGCACAATGTTTGTATGCCTCCTCAAAGTTCCAATGTGTGTAGAACTATTACCAATTCTGACATGCACCAGATAGAATTTACTGTACAATGGATTCCTGACTGTTCTACTGTTGATAATTTTGTGTTACAAAAAAGCAGTACCAGGGTACCTAAAAAGTGTGATGATTACATTTTGCAAAATCTTTTTTTTCCCTAATTTTCTTAAAGGATACATGTGGTAATCGCATCCTGCCTTTATTCTACTTATAGAATTTAGAGTCATTCAACTCTAATAGGCATTGTGGATGTCACATGGAACTGTAACATGTAATGTGGAATTCACTGACACATGAGCTTACGTTTGAATCCAGCAAAACAGATTAGAGTTTGCCTTAGCTATTGCACCAGTGCGTCCATTTATGGAACTTAAATGAAGACAATTTGTATATAACTTTCAAACTCCATCGCTTTATTACACACAGGCTCTTTCTTACACACACCTGATTTCATCATTTGTCTTCTGCGGCATTGCAACATTCTGCATTATATTCTTTATGATTATTTCTTTATTCATGCTTGCTAAAACATTGCATTCAAGTCTTCAGACCAGTAGGGGTGAGTAGTTCGCTTCCCACTCCCTGTATAATATAAACACATACTAACACTACTTACACAGGTATGGTACTGCGGCCAGTATCCTACAGCGCCTACAGCACATCACTTTATAGCAGAGTGTTAACAGTGAGTAGTTTGCTTCTCACTCTTGCTATAGTCTAAACGCATACTAACACCACCTGCACAGTGATGCTACAGCGGCCAGTATGCTACAGCGCCCAGAGCACATCAGTTTACAGCACTCAGCTCATGGTTTAGGCGCACGATTTCATCCCAGAGTGTGCCGGCCCCTCACCTCAGCACCAGCTCACAGTGGGCAAAACAGCACTTTCACACTGGTAGGGGTAAATACTGCAGCACATCAGTTTACAGCACTCAGTTCACGGTTTAGTCGCACGCTTTCATCCCCGAAAGTCCCGGCACTTCACCTCAGCACCATCTCATTCTGGGCAAAACAGCACTTTCACATCAGTAGGGGTAAATACTTCAGCACATTAGTTTACAGCACTCAGCTCATGGTTTAGGCGCATGCTTTCATCCCCGAGTTTACCGGCATCTCACCTCACCACTATCTCACTCTGGGCAATACACCACTTTCACACCAGTAAGGGTAAATACTTTGCTTAACACTTCCTCTATAGCACACCCTAACCACCATACAGAGCTCACAGCACTCCTACCCTCCTCTTTCCTACTTTTTTTGCCCTTTTTTCCCCTTACTCACATCAACAAAATCACAAAATGGCGGCCAACACTTCATAGTTGCAACTGCTCATAGTGCTCGCAGCGCTCGCAGCCAATCAGCAGCAAGCTCATGCCCGTAACGCCTCAGCCAATCAGATGGCATAATTCCCAAATATCCATATATGTAAATTTTGATATTTCACAAAAAACTACTGAATGGATTTACACTAAATAGACAAAAGCATGCTTTCTAGACCAAGACCAGCACAGTACATACAATTGCACGCGGCATTATCACCTGCCCGTCCCCGTGCACCCAGGCAGCTGCACCCCAGCCCCTCCTGCTGCCCAGTGGTGCATGCCTGACCCTGTGCACCCAGGCAGCTGCACTCTGGCCGCTCTCACAGCCCAGCGGTGCATGACTGCCCCTGCACACCCAGGCCTCACTGCTCACCTTCCGCCACTGGCGTGTAGAAAAGAGTCCCCACCACGTGCCGCTGCAAGCCACAAGCCTGGGGCCCACGGACACGTCACCCACCACATCATGCAGACCTGCTCCGCAGGCCACCAGGTCTCACTTTTGATTCTGGGTCATGATTTTGCCATGGCAGAGGACCTACTACTGCATCTGGCATTCACTGCAGGCTGCACACCCACTCAGTCTTATAGGTGTGCCACTAGTTCTGTGATCCAGGAGGCGACGCCATGTGGTGGTAGACCCCTGCTGTCTGCTGGCTCAGGCCTACACTAGGGTCCAACAGGGCACACAAAACCTGAGCCATGCGGACCACCAAGATGGGACCTCATCACAGGCTGCACACCCGCTCCGGACTTAAGGTGCACCGAAAGTCATAGACCCGTGCGGTGTGCCTGTGCTGGCCGCAGTGTATCCGGTGTCACTAAGTCTGTGCCCTGCAAGTCATGGACCCTCTATGGTTGGGTATTGTGGTGCGGATGCCATCATGTCACCTCCGGGTCGGCAGAATGTGATGTTGCAGGCCCCTTGGCCCCCATGCCTACATGCACACCACACAGATACACCCCGAGAGAGGTTGGAAATGGCGTTGAGCACGTGCACCCGGCCCTTTTTATTGGCAGGGCCACATGTCCTGTGACGCGTGTGCTGGATGGATGTGGTGTGGGCGTAAGCCAGCCACGAGGGAGTGGCTGTGGCATGGGGACAACTAGACCTGTGGTCAGTAGATCACCACGGGGAAGTCCTAGCACATGTAGTGTTGTCATCCCCCCCTCTGTGTGTAAGCGGAGTGGGCTGGCCTGGCGTATGCCAGTCCAGCGTAAGGGTTTGAACAGTGACCCCGGGGCTCTGGGGATTGTTCTGTATGGACTGGACAAAGCCGTGACAAATGTGTGTGTCACTGTCGGTGCGTGGGCACCACCTGGACAACATTCAGCAATGTGTCACCCTGTGACCCAAGTCCAACAACATGAGCTACATGGATGTAAGAGGGATTCACTGACCCTAAATTCATCCATAATACCACACTTGTAAGACCATAGATACAAAAAATCTGTGTGATTCAGAATGTTTAATGCACATTCAGTGGAGTGTTACATCTGGAGCAGTACGGGGTCATGCAAACCCCACTTTACAATGTTGGCCTGTGGATGGCCAACCAGAGTCCTTCAGGGATTGACAAGTCCAAAGGAAGAGTAGTGTTCAGTCCGCAGTCTGAGTGCTGTGTCATTGGTGATCACACAGGATAATGCAGTCCATGACGAGGTCCAAGGTGAGTGTCGCAGGGTGCATCGGGGGACAGTGGAAGGTGATGATGCAGGGGGAAGAACCAAGCAGAAACCAGCCATATGACGGAGATGAACGCTACTGTGTCCTTCTTACCACAAAGGCGGTTTCATCTGCATCTTCATCCTCTGCTGTTCCATGTGCCTCATGTGTGGGTGGTGCTGGCCTTACTCCAGTACTGTGTGACAGTGACACCTCAGGGGCCGGAGGTGGAATGTCTGCCACACTGTGTGACACTGAAACTTGTGGGGGCGGAGATGTAGATGTAGTGGTAGAAGCAGCATGCATCAGTGCCAGCCCTTGTGGCAGCAATGGCATGAGGATGGTTTTGAGGTCATTGAGGAACCCAGCTAACACTCGCTGGTGTGCAGCCATGGCAGCCGCTCTTTCCGCATTGGCCCACTACATGGTCTCCATTAACCTCTGCATGTGTCCCAACTAACGGGTGACATCACTAGAGCCACTCTGACTGGACAGTTGTTCCATTCTCTGAGACAGGGTTCCAGTGATGTCAGCCATGGTCCATTGGAGAGCATGGAGTGGACTGTGGTTGTCCGTTAGGGACTGCGAGTGGTCCCTGATGGAACTTAGACACCCACGTATGGCATCTAGTTTGTTTGTCAAGCGGTCAAAACTCACACACACCTGTTCAGCCAGCACCTCCTTGCATCCCAACACATGGTGTTGGAAGGCCATGTGTTCTTCATGGGAGTCCTGGGAGGCAGCCGTGGTCCATGCAGGGGGTGGGGTGTCCTCGCTGCAGCTGGGCTGCCCTGCTCCTGGAGGTGGGCAGCTAAAGCTGTCAATAAACTCTTGGAGGGCAACGGAGTCGAAGCTGTGGTGGTCCTCTTCATCAGAAGAGAAGAGAAGGTCAGGGTGCTCTGCAGGAGGTGTTAATTCTCCCTCTGCAATGTTAAGGGGAGATGCAGTGTAACATTGTGTTCACATGTATGTTGTCGCATTGTCCACATACAGACTGCATGACTGTGTACATCCTGGCTGTTTGGGAGGAGCTGCCTATTTGATGGGGGCCAGAGGACATTATGAAATCAGACGTGTGTGTGTTTGTACTTGTACATTATCAACCCACATTTCACTGCAATGCCAATTGTGATTGGCCAGTCACTACACCCGGTCGGCACCAGTTGTATCCTGTTTTCTGGTGTGGATGTGTTGCAGTTTGTGCCGCATTGTTGTCAGTGTTGTTGTGCTCTGCAGGTTATGTGTGTATGCTGCATTTCATATCAATAATCATATAACCCTTTACAGTTCGCCTTAAGTTATCTGCTTCTCTACTTCAGTTATCTGGTTCTCAACTCCACACCTCGTACTCAAACAAATGATTTATCAGCGCCAAGACGCCCATGGGTATATGCAGCGCTCTATAAATATTAAAAATAAATACATTTTGGGAGAAGAAAGAGACGGAGACGAATGGCGTTCATTCCTGTTGTATTTGAGAAGTAACAACCTAGGCAATTTAACACAGTGAATTACCTTAAGATCAAAAGATATATAACAATGGACTACAGCTGCTTAAAAAACACGTTTTTATTAGTTAGTTAACACAGGTAAAAAAGGTTCATTATATGACATTAAAATAACAATAAAAAAATTCCATAGGGTACAGTTGAGTATAAGGCTAATAACTAATAGGAGTATTTTATTTTAAAGTATTGCGTGTTCCCACGGAATTTCGCTATTTAGGCCCTGTCTGAAAGAATTAAAAACAAAAATCCAAAAGACTTCTCTTTTCTTTCGAATGGACATGCCTCCTTTTGAGTCTGGAACATGTGCTTTTTTCTTAAAGGCTCAGGACTGTATCAAAGAAGAATATAGATCAACAAATAGCAAGTCCAACCCAACATCTTAAAAGAAACGAATAGAGTGCAATAGGTAAGAATAACACCGCTACCCTGGACAATGTAGAACCTTAATTGTCCTGTATATCATTAATTTTCCCTGCTCTTGATGAATTAAGAGAACAATAAACAAATAAATAAATAATAAACATCCCTTTACTTCTCTTCTACCCGCCAATACAAAGATCCTAAATCTAGATCATCAAGGACCGATTCTTATCAGGCACCCATCCACGCTAAAGGGTTCCAGCTGGCGGGCTTAGATCCTTAAACACCTATACAATCAGGTAAAAGACAATTGGCACTATCGACTACAGAAAAGGGCAGCTATCCCTGTACACTAACAAGTATCTATGTGACTGTCCCTATTTTTATTCTTAGCTGTATCATAATCGACACTGAAAGGATTTCAAAAAAAAAAAATTGAACATCTAATTTTAAACAACTACCCTCTGCTAACATTACCATTTAGTAAGTATCAGATCTATGCAAGATGACCAATGTTTTTTGTTATGCCAGATTGAAATATCATAACTTTATTTAAAAAGACTCTTAGTTGAGACTAAGGCATTGTCACCTCATCTATTAGGTCCCTTGATCTCTTGTGGAAATTGCAGTACATATTGCAAATCATGGCCTTACTGATAATTGGAACTGCATTATAAGATCATTAGACAAATGCCCATTATTGGCACTTATTTCAACATCATTCTCAATAATATTCTATTCTCCCTTCCCATTTAAATAAATAAATCCAGTTTTCATAAGGAAATGACAAGACAAATGCAATTCATAATGTTGTTTTTTAATCTACAGCTGCTACAAAAATTGTCTCTTCTTTTTTTAACAAAATACATAACAGTTAGTTACATGTTTTATATGAGTAAGAAACGATATAATTGTATGTTCTGTATATATCTTCACCTATAGATATTGTGTGGCTGCTCCAGGAAGAAGGCGCTGGCCGCCGAAACGCGCGTAGAGATTGAATTTTCATGCCACCCAGCTAATATAAATTTTAATGTCTGTAAAGTGTTAAATTGTGATTGTCAACTGTACCCTATGGAATTTTTTTATTGTTATTTTAATGTCATATAATGAACCTTTTTTACCTGTGTTAACTAACTAATAAAAACGTGTTTTTTAAGCAGCTGTAGTCCATTGTTATATATCTTTTGATCTTAAGGTAATTCACTGTGTTAAATTGCCTAGGTTGTTACTTCTCAAATATGTTTTTTTCCCTGACCTAGGAATTACGAAATTCATTTATTCAGGGGGTCCTTGTTACATATGCAATTGTTCATTCCTGTTGTGCTACACTGATCGTGCAAACAAGGGGCAACTTTTTCCGCCCTCCTTCACATAACCAAACGCTGGGTTGTGGATCCCGCCACGTTAAAAATTTCAGTCCCCTCTGAACAATAGGCTGGGCTGAATGCGAAGCCTATTTCGACCTCTAAGAAAATGAGCACCTTTGAGCTACGTGGTTCTGACGAGATTTCCCTTAAATCAAGGGTCATCGAAACGCGTAGACCTCCTTTCTACAGCATTAGGATCGTTGTACAAAAAACAAAATATTGTAAAAATGTAAAGTTGTTCCTATGCTGTGTGGTACTAATTTGAATTGTAAATAACTTTTTGTATCAACTGATGTATAGCTTTTTTCATGTTTTGTTTAGGTTGTATGGTTGAGTGAATGATTGTGTCTTTGTATGAGAGAAATTTGAGTGAGGTAGGCAATGTTTCCGAATTTTATGAAGTCTTTTTGAAATATGTTTTGTTGAAATTTGAAGATTAAATTGATTCATTCTGGACTGAAAAAAGCGTCCTGAGATTTACTGTTTAGTTCGGTGGATCGAGTGGTCACTAGTAGCCCCACAAAGAAGTAAGTGGAATAGTGGTGCTCGTTTTGGTTTATCAGCATTTTGGGAGAGTCGCCCCTGCAACTCTGATTTTGCTGCCCCTCATCCCTTCCATGCTGTGTGCTTTGACGTCTGTGCTTATACAGTTCTGAGATGTTGCATACTTGGGTACATTGGTCTCTTGGTGGGAGTTGGGGGCTGGGCCATGGTTTGTCTGCAGATGTGCTCAGCTCAATTGTGCATCTGTGCCGTTGTGCCCATCTCCCCCCAACCCCCCAGTCCCTGGTCGTTACTCACCCTGCTACTGTTGTGTCCGGTCATGTTGAGCAGTGTCCGGGTCCCTGACTACAGCCACCGTCTCCCCACTGATGACTGTGGACACCATTTCCTCCAACTCCTCCAACTTCTCCTGTGGCGCAGGACTCCCACCTCCAGTCTGCATTGCTGCCTTCTGGTTGTTGGCGAGTTTCAGCTTGGTTTTGGGCTTGACATCATTCCAGCTTCTCTTGACCTCTTCCATTGACCTCTTCAGCACTCCCACTGCATTCACCTTGTTTACGATGGACAGCCATAGTCCATTTCTTAGTTACCAATGACACAGTGGAGGTGACGAACAGTTGTTGATGGTGTTCTACCACCTCCGTTATCAGGATCTTGTTTTCCTGCAGACTGAACCGCTTCTTCATACTCTTCTTCTCCATGGCCTTCCCTGACCCCGAGGTCCCAGGCAGATCCTCCGGGGGGCTTCTGGGGTTCTGGTTCTCCTTCGTACTTGCTCCGGCAACATCCATTGTGCTTCGCTCTTGTTTGGCATTTGTTTGTCAGTTTTTTTTCTACGTTTATGGTGATTTTTCCCGCCTGTCGCATGTGAATTGCAGGCCTGTAGCTGGTTTCCCTGATTTTTGTTTCGGGATTGCCCTCATCGCAGCTTTTTTTGCATTTGCGTTTCGCATTGTTGTGTCGAGGCGTTGATTTTAAAGCAGTCAGTTGACGCATTACTTGGAGGCTATCGCATGGGGCCACCGTGTTGAGAATGCTTTGTTAACACAACATCATTTTACTGTGATAGACTGCGTTGTTGGTAGTTGTGTTGTTACTTTTGCGATGGTTATCACATGTTCTTGAGAATATGCCCTTGTTGTGAACAGCAGGTTGTAGTTTGGGTGTCATTGTTAGCCCACTTGCAGTTGTTAAAGAAAGAAAAAAGTAAGTGAGTGAGTGAAATACTCAGATCATTTGGAATACAGGAAAACACATTTCACATAGGAACCACAGAATGTTGTCAAACCATAAAAAATATCTGAAATTCTACCCCAAGGCAGTGGAGAATAGAAGTATTGAGTTTTTCACCTTGTTGGGATCCTAAGCAGGAGATGCTTTACTCGGTGCAGGAGTGCTCTACTGCACACAAAAGCGGTCATACAGAAGAGCGTTAGAGGGAAAATTTGGGAAACGTTTAGGAAGGATAGGTAAGCTATTGTTAAAAGAGAAAAATAAATTAATTTCAATAGTTTTCTCTACAGGTAGGTTTAGATGAGGATTAGCAACATTTGAAACCTTCTTTGGTTGTTCCCCTAAATGTAGTAGCTCTGCAGACACTTTTCATTACAAAACTTCAAAGAAAATCTGATTACGTGATTTTTTATTTAAACATATGGACATGCACTAGGTAAATTAACTTCTTCATCTGCATCCAGTCATTACCAGAGGGCGCACACCTGCTGACTGCAAAATCAATGGAAACAAGAAGTGCATTAGTCTAAGTCCCAGCCTCATCAGGACCTCTGAAGAACCAGGCCTTTGGGCCTGGTGGCACAGGGAATGCCTGAAATCTTTGAGTTCACCTGCCTTGTTGCACAGAGACACGTAATACTCTGTTGGCGTAGAAAACCAAGTTTATTAGCTGCAGCTAAGCACAGTTGTCCAAGAAGTACACCAAGTAGGTTCTCAGGAGACTGCCACTTTACTCCGTGGCTCACAAACTTTTATACCAATGAAGGAAAGGATTCCCTTGATTACAATATTTCAAATATTACGTTGGTTGCTCACTGCTCAACTAACCATGCAATCTCAATATGAAACAAAAAGAAATGTTTATTATTAAAAAAACATATGTCTTTATTAACATGCTGTTGGCATTTATGATAAAACGTATTTTTGGCTTATTTAATCAAAAAATAAACCTCACATTCATAACATTAAAATTGCTCACTATTAACAATTTTTTTCTGCACAACAATGATTTCATAAAAACATTACAAGTAAAAAAGGAATACCACTTTTGAAACCTGATATATTGCATCTATTTCACATTCAAATGTATGTAGATTATGAGCTGCATAATCTGGACAACAATATCAAAACAGACCAAAGACCTCAACATTGTCTAATCAGTTTGCATATTGATATTAACAGCCATTGGTCTATATTATCAACTTAATATTTGCACCCTATTATTAGCTGTCTTTTTCAATTATACTTTCCTTAGCGTCGACGCATTTTGGCGGTTTTTCTTAATTTTAGTACCACCTTTTTCAAGACAAATTGTATACTTTGTTGTCCCAAATGTGCATTTCGATATCTCCTAAAAACAAATATACAGACATTTATTCGATTTTACAATGTCTTAATTCATTACATTATTACAACAATAAAATATGTCGTGCAATATGTCTATGTCCTGCCCTATGTTGTTACTCTTCATCTATTCTCCATTAAACAACCTGATCATACAGTCAAAGGACATTATCTCGCTGTACTTTTACAGTCTACCAAGATATGAGACATCCTAATGTTACAATCAAAGGACATTATCTCACTATAATTTTACGATTAACCAAGATGTGAGACATCACTAAACGTGTGGCATAACACTTCTATTTGTCATATACATACTATACATCGTGCAATAAACCATTGGCGCAGCTTGTATTTTACCATATCTTTCATCATATCTGGTTTGGGCTGTCAACCTACGCTGTTTAGGTCCTACCCCTATGATCTGGTTTGGCTTTTTAGATGCTACTTTAAGCCTACTTGTTAGTTTATTATTCTCCTGCTCACCTCAGTAAGTTTCGCTGAAAGGTTCAGGCGATTACCTGTATCACTCTTCTTTTAATACTTCCTCAGTCTTTTGAATTCATACGATATCGAATAGATGTTTGATTATTATTACACCTCGGGTCTCCTATAGGATGTAAAATCGAGAGGCTTGTTATAAACTAACCTCTCCCTATTTATTAAAAGTTAATGTATCTATTTTGCATTATCGGAAATATCTAACTTTCCATTACCTTCTTTCTGGGTATTTTATGGATTTCCCTGTGTATTGGAAAGTTGTAACAGTATGCACCCTTGGTAGAAAAACGCCTCTGCTTTGGTCAGGCTTCCGTTATTGCCGTACTGTAAGGGGGATATGTGCAAAAGTCTCGATTACACTACTGTTTACGAACCACATTTCTTTTTACAATAGATTTGTCCAATTCGTCAGATAAAACCCTCTTGGTAATTTACCTTGAGTACTTCTTTTCTTTTTCTTTATTTGGGCGTTTTTTTTCTCCCTTTTTTTCCTTCTGACATAAGAGTCGTGGGGTTTGCGTGCTTCGCAGACTAGAGCTATTCTAAATGCAAAAAAATAGAATAGACAGTGTAGGAGAGAAGTTAATTAGTCTCCAACTCGTGTCAAATGACCTCCCTCTATCGCGAACTCCCCGAAGGACCTTGCCATAGGAGTGTTAACCCAGCTTGATTCAGGTTGTTTAAATTGCTTAATTGTTGAACTGAATTCCCCCGATTCATCAAATATTTTGTTTATTAATTTTTATAATGCAAATGCTAATGACAGTACCAGACATGGGGGTCATTAGGATCGCGGACGGACTTGAGTCTGTCCGCGACCCCAGAGAATGAGGGAACGTCCGCAGGGGCTGCGGCGTTCCCTCAGTGCAGATTAGGATGTGACCGCCAGGGTGGCGGTCACATCCTCAATCTTTAACATTGCGGCGGGTGCAGCTTCAAGCTGCACCCGCCGCAATGTTTAAAATGCATGCACAGCATTTGCGTGCACAAAGCGGCAGGCACCGCGCGTTGCCTTCTGCAATGTGCACGCAAATGCAGGGGGGTACCATAGGTACCCCCCATGTGCACCCCCCACCACCCCTTCACCCAGGGGGCCCGCAACGGGCCCCCGAAGTGAAGGTCCGTATGCTTTTTCACGGCGGAAAAGCCGCCGTGGAAAAGCATAGTATTGCAGACATCCTAATATGCCTGGCGGTGTCTGATAGACACCGCCAGACATGTTAGTGCTTTTCCGCTGCGGTCGCATTCCGAACGCGGCGGAAAAGCTGCTGACAGAATATCAGACCCACCAGCCATCCTAATTTGGCGGTGGGTCTGTGGAGGCTCCGCAGCGGATTTCCCGCATCCTCCGGGCCGGCGGTGGCTTCCGCCGGCCCGGAGGATGCGGGAAATCCGCAATCATAATGAGCCCCATAATCTGGATTACCTTGATAACTTTGTGTCAGTTTACAGAACCAAAGTAAATTGTTTTGAGATAATTCTCTTAGGTGATTTTAATATTCACCCCTGTAACCAGCCCTGTGCCAACTCAGTAGAAGAGGGTCCCCCCTGTTCTACAGTTACGCATTTTGAACATTCAAAACGAGGGGAGGCACTTGAGGATTCCTTGGCGGGGTAGAATCTGTATGAATCTGGTTGCAGTGAAGGTGAAAATAGGGTCCCTACTTTTAAAGGATCTGGTGAAGGTACAATTATTGATTTTATTTTTATGTCTTGTTACATATTAGGTAAAGTGGTAAGGTATAACACAGTGGTTTCAGTCTTTAGTGACCATAACCCAGTTGTGGTGGAGGTACTGTCTAGGGATTTTTTAACCATGAAATTATTGTTACATAAGGGTGGTCAAAATGTGATCCTTATAGAACAAGGCCGTAGGTTAAAGTGGTCGAATATTACTCCTGAAACTATTGTTCAGGATGTTCTGACCAAGGCGTAGGTTGATGTAGCTACCTGTCTTGGCGCGGGGGCATTAAGCACTGAAGTAGTTGTGGCATTCGATAACATCTGTAAACAGATCAACCAAAGTTTAACCGGGGCAAAAGGGCCCTTCAAACATCTTGGGACGAGATGGTTTGATCGTTCGTGCTCAAAGGCTCATGCTGATTTACTTAGGGCCTTGAAGACTACTCCAAAAGACCGTGCCCTAATAGCTAAGTTAAGAGTATGTTATAAATAACACTCTGCAAACTAGGAAGAACGAGCTAAAATAAAAGGCATGGTTAAAGCTACTTGATCCAGAGACATTAAAAAATAGTAGCCAGTTCTGGGAAGTAGTAAACCAGCCGCTTTTCTCAAATGAAGAAAATCGCCCCCTTGAGTCTAACATTCCTGACGAGGCATGGATAGAACATTTTGGGAGCATATACACCAACACTGTCCAACAGGAGCCCGTAAATGACAACACTTATAGAAAGGAGGGCTTTTGTGTTACCTTCGATGTGCAAGAAGTGGAAAGGGCGATAGACCAGACTTTGATAAACAAGGCACCTGGTCCTGATGGGGTCCCTGCCGACATTTTTAAATACGCCCCAAAACTGTGGTCGAAGATCCTATGCAAGGTTTTTAATGCATGAAATCACGATAATATCCCAACATCTTGGAAAGAATCCATTATCGTCCCAGTCTTTAAAAAGGGTAAGAGGGTAGACCCAGCCTGTTACCGACCAATTTCTTTAATAGACTCCTCTGTTAAGATTTTGGGGTGGGTCATTTTGTACAAATTACAGGAGTGGCTTGACGATAAAGGGATACAGTCAAACGCGCAATATGGATTCAGATCCAAAAGAGGTACTCTGGATCAGTGCCTTAATTTACAATTGATGGTGGACAAATACACCAAGGCCAAGGATGGGTCACTATACCTTGGGTTTATGGACCTGTCCTTGGCCTTCGGCCCTGAAAATCGCACAAAACTCTGGCTGATCCTAATTGACTTAGGTCTTGACCCTGCCCTGGTAAACTTTTTAGCTGATCTACATTCTGGCCTCTTGGCCTCTGTCAGGGTGAACGCTTTGGGGTGATGTTCCAGTCATTTTAAATCAGAAAGGGGGGTCAGGCAGGGATGTATCATGGCTCCACTTCTGTTTACAGTTTATTTAAACGCCCTTGAACCTGTACTTAGGGAGGCCGCGTCTGATATTCCGCATATAGGGGATCTTGGCATACCGGTTCTCCTGTATGCGGATGACGCTGTCCTTCTAGCGCGGACCGGTGTCGGCCTTCAACATTTGTTGGACGCTTTTGGCCTTTTTATGACCTCCCTGGACCTTAAAATAAATGTAAAGAAATCTCGAATTATGATTATGGGAAGGGGCAAAAGAAAGACAAACCTGAAAACGTTCTTCTGTTGTGGGGAGGAACTCAGCAGAGTACCTACATTCCCGTACCTGGGGATTACCTTTGAGGAGAAGGGGAATTGGGGACCGCAGATTAAAAACAGAAATGTGGCCTTCGCCAGAACCTCCTCAGCAATCATGGGCTTTAGTAGAAAACTGGGGGCTAGACTCATAAAGGCTTTGCTGAACATTTATAAAGCGAAATGTCTAACGGTAGCCACATATGGGTGCTCAATATGGGGGTACAGCGCAATAGACTGTCTACAAGTCACTGAAAATAAATTTATGACAACTATTTTATCAGTGCCACAGTCTACCCCATCCTACACGATCCACTCAGAGCTAGGGGCCAGATGTGATAAGAGTGGCGCGGTCAATATCTTGGTTGAAGACCTGGTTGAACGATGAACTCTCTTTGAATCATGTCATCATTAATTATTGCCTTTCATTGGACAATGTAAATAAAATTAAGTGGTTGTCTTATGTTAAACATTGGTTTTACAAATTAGGGAGACCAGAGCTCTTCCTCTCAACTGATAAAATAACCTGCAAGGACATAGCTCTAATAAAGGGGGCTATGTTACAAATACTGATGTTAAACAGAGAGGAAGTTGAGCTTAGAAAACCCACTGTAAGGGCCAACTTGATTGTCGCCAATCCCCCAGGACCTGAGCTTTACCTTGTTTTAGTTAATCGTTCTTTCCACAAGTTTCTTTTAACACGTTTTCGTTTTAATATGATCCACTTGAATTTAGGCCACTTCTCTGAATGGAGTAGTCCTGAACAGGCTCCTCCGTGTTCCTGCGATAATTTTTTGACGCAGGACACAATGCACTTTATGATGTTTTGTGGTCATTATACGGAAATAGGGACTAAGTTTCTTGTTCCTATCCTTAAGGAGGCAGGGTTCCTTCAAGTTAAGCCCGCTCTCCTATATCTGCAATTACTTATCAGTCCCAGGATTATTTTCCATGTTGTCAGCTATTTAGTGGGTGCTGTTAGGGTTAGGAACAAGAGAATGATAAATTATAAGTAATGGTATTTTTTATAAAGTGGATTTTTTGCACTGTATATATATATATATATATAGAGTAATGCAATATGGCAGCTATACTTTTGTAAAATGATTCTTTTTAACAATTTTATGTAATCTGTGGGATATTTTTAAATATATGAACTGTAAATGTTTTTAAATATATGAATTGTAAATGTTTTTAATGTGTATTTTTTTGTATAGTATGCTTCACCGTCTTTTTATGATATTGAATTATCGAAATAAAGTATTTTGACTGACTGACTGACACAGGGAAATCCATAAAATACCCTGAAAGAAGGTATTGGAAAGTTATATATTTCCGATAATGCAAAATAGATACATTAACTTTTAATAAATAGGGAGAGGTTAGTTTATAACAAGCCTCTCGATTTTACATCCTATAGGATACCCGAGGTGTAATAATAATCAAATATCTATTCGATATCGTACAAATTCAAAAGACTGAGGTAGTATTAAAAGAAGAGTGATACAGGTATTCGTCTGACCTAAACAGCGTAGTTTGACAGCCCAAACCAGATATGATGAAAGATATGGTAAACTACAAGCTGAGCCAAGGGATTATTGCACGATGTATAGTATGTATATGACAAATAGAAGTGTTATGCCACACGTTTAGTGATGTCTCATATCTTGGTTGATCGTAAAAGTATAGTGGGATAATGTCCTTTGATTGTAAGATTAGGATGTCTCATACCTTGGTAAACTTTAAAATTACAGCGAGATAATGTCCTTTGACTGTATGATCAGGTTGTTTAATGGAGAATAGTTGAAGAGTAACAACATAGGGCAGGACGTAGACCTATTGCACGACATGTTGTAATGTTTTAATAATGTAATGAATTAAGACATTGTAAAATTTAATAAATGTCTGTATATTTGTTTTTAGGATATATCGAAATGCACATTTGGGACAACAAAGTATACAATTTGTCTACAAAAAGGTGGTACTAAAATTAGGAAAAACTGCCGAAACGCGACAACACTAAGGAGAGCATAATTGAAAAAGACAGCTAATAATAGGGTGCAAATATTAAGTTGATAATATAGACATATGGCTGTTGATATCAATATGCAAAGTGCTTAGACAATGTTGAGGTCTTTGGTCTGTTTTGATATTGTTGTCCAGATTATGCAGCTCATAATCTATATACATTTGAATGTGCAATAGATGCAATATATCAGGTTTCAAAAGTGGTATTCCTTTTTTACTTGTAATGTTTTTATGAAATCATTGTTGTGCAGAAAAAATGTGTTAATAGTGATCAATTTTATTGTTATGAATGTGAGGTTTATTTTTTGATAAAATAAGCCAAAAATGCGTTTTATTAAAAATACTAACAGCATATAAATAAAGACATATGTTTTTTTAATAATAAACATTTCTTTTAGTTTCATATTGAGATTGCACGGTTAGTTGAGCAGTGAGCAACCGACGTAATATTTGAAATATTGTAATCAGGGAATCCTTTCCTTCATTGGTGTAGTACCTCTTTTCCCTTGGTTCACGAGGGGTCCCTCTCATACTTCAGACAGTCACAAACTTTTATAGCCAAAATACATCTGTACAAACATACACCCAATGCACAAAGTTTTAGCCAATCAGAAGAGTTTGAAAACAAATTGTTGTGCAACCAGAATGCTCTCTGCTTACATGTTGTGTGTTATCCAGCCCCCCAAAGTTAATCAATACTGGTACACATGGTTCAGTGTTGCAATGGCAGGACATGTCTGTATGCTTCAAAAGAAAGGTTGTGAAATAGGAAAACACAAGGAGAGAATAGCGAAGGCCAAAAAGATAAGATACGGCAAGAGAAGAATATTAAAGGCTAACAGATAGTTGATACGGGGATTAGGTAGTCCAGACAAGGATTAGTTAGGCCGGCTGGTGTCTGAGATTGGTTTCAAAACATGGACGGAGGGGGTTTTCGACACGTTGCAGTCCAAAAAGGCAGATCCACTTTGTTCATCGAGCAGCCTGTGTAAAGGCAACACAAAATGGCAGCGAATGTAAAATGGAGTCGAAATTAAAGAACCTCAGACTCTCCTATTGCCCTTACGCAGGCAATTCACAAAGACTCAAGTTCATCTGAATCAATGTCGATGGTCATGAGGTCGTCAAGCTGTTGCTGCAACATCATCTTCATATTCTCTGTTTTCTGTGACATGGGTCTTGGGACACACATAGTGGCACAAAGACCACAGATTGCGGGGCCACATTGCAAACAAAGGCAACACGAAAAGATGATGGCCAAAACTACTCCAACAAAAGTCAATACCTTCCATCCCCATGTGGACAGTAATCCCCAAAACCATCCCATCAGAGACCAATTTCCTTCATCCTGGTGGAAGGACTCAGTAATGTGGTGTAATTTAGAGATGGCCTTGTATACTGTAGGGGCGTTGTTAGGTATGTAAACGCAACAACTGGATCCAATCAATTTACAGACTCCACTACGATCTGCAAGAATGATGTCTAACACCATTCTGTTTTGTAATGTCATAAGGCGATCCGCCCAGTGCTCCGACAGTTTCATTCATTGTTGCTTCAACTACTCGAATGAGATGCCTGATATTTCTACTATTGGCCAGAGGGCCCCAAAATGAGAGGAATCCTTTAAGGAAGTCGCCTCCTTCTTGTCCTGCTGTGTCTTTCAAAGCAATAACCCCTCTACTGTACCTTGTCTTGTGATGTCCCGAAGGAGCTGTATATGTTGGAGGGAGGAGAAAATCTATATAACAAGTTCCTGAGAAATCGGCTGTTAGCCATGTATAGGCTCTGTCATGGCAAATGAAATATGTTCCTTGAGAGGCTACCAGTGGTGGAGACTAGGAGCGCAAAACCGTTCCGCTCGCGGATTTCGCAGATTTTCAGTAAATCCGCAATCCGCGAATTTACCGAAAATCCTCGAATCCGCGAGTGGCGGATTCGGGGGGCAAAAGTTTAAGCCTTCAAGCTTGAAGTTGTAACTATTTTAGGATGGCACCGGCAAGCTGCCAGCGCCATCCTAAAATAGTTACTAAGTTAGATTCAACAGGAAGCACTAATAGATAAAATAAAGCAGGTGCTCGAGCACCTGCTTTATTTTATCTATTAGTGCTTCCTGATGAAGCTAATTTAGTAACTATTTTAGGATGGCGCTGGCAGCTTGCCGGCGCCATCCTAAAATAGTTACAGGATTATAGGTTGACAGCTCACTCAAGGGACCCCTGCGCCCTTCGGGGCAATTGCATAGTAACACACACATGGTTGATGGAACTAATTGAAGCTCATTCATCAGCCCAAAAACAATTGTGAGTGTTGTCGAGGCTGGGCAGGTGTGTCTTCTTCCCAAATCTACCGTCGAAAATCAGCTGTAATGCTGGATAGAGGCCTTTGTATCCTTGTATCCTTGACTTTCACGAGCGCAATCCAAATCCGCGAATCCGCAATTTTGCGGATTTTGTGGATCCGCGAATCCGCAAATCCGCGGATCGTGGCTCCGCGAAATCCGCCCATGTTTAGTGGAGACGTTTGGGATGCATAGGTATATGTGATGTTACAAGTGCTCTTTCCCAATTGGTCCTTAGGACTTTGACCATTTCCTTGGAGACATAAGTGACCTTGGTGGGGTACAGTATATATAGGTGGGGATCTTTTCCTTTTGGCTCTGTCTGTAAGACTAGTGACGTAATGTGTCACATTCCATTCAATGTATCCTTGTGGTTCGTCAGTGGGGAATTCATTACATTTCTTATAATGTTTCGACATAGCAACTATTCCTTTTATTAGTGCGTCATGACTAATGTCAATTCCATCCCTATACGGACCAACAGGATGTCGATGTTGGTTCTCATAGGCATTGGCAAACATAGAGGTGTAAGCCCAAGCAGATCCTTTTAGGGAGAAGGGTAGAACTAAATATGGCATTACTTTATCTGTATTATGGGGTAAAAGTACACATACCCAGCAATTGGTGGTATTGATCACCAATTGATGCTGGTGTAACAATTGAATGAAGGAATTGTTAAAATACTCCATTCTCCTAATTTGCTCATGCTCTTGTAGTGTATGAAATAGGTGTGGGGAAGCAGTAGTGCGAAAAGGTATGGGCTTGGAGGTAGATATAGGTACAGATGTCGGCTGCAAAGTGTGAGTAACCCAACCCTCGCAAGCCAATAAAACACATAGCAAAGTTAAAACACATAGCACTACCCCACATCTATTAAATAATAATTTACAATATTTCTTCTTCATTTTGGTTCTTTTATCAATTTCTGATTCACCAGAAGTCATCCCCTAAAGTGTTGCTCATGGTAATCTTCCTATCTCACTCAGTTGTGGTTATTAGCCGTCCTATGACACTGCAAGTCCTGCAGACCTATTGCCACTACTCAGGTCACAAACCAAGTCTCCTACCACGACCCTGCAACCTAGCATAGGATGAATCCAATATCACATATATAATTCAGAATTTTCAAATGCAATTTAAGAAAGGAAAAGGTTTCAAATTTATTTTTGCCACTCTAGGCCTCAAATTATATCTGTCCTTATTTGGCACAGTTTGGTCTCGAAAAAGTGTCTCTGGATCAGTTGTATCTATTCTGAGATGCAAGGTACAGCTTTTTGCAAAACATCCATTCTAGGTGTGCATCACCAAAAGGTACAAACCGGGGGACCCTCTCCCCTTCACAATCACCTATACCTTCGCGGACCCACTGATCGAAAGGTAAAGGCAAGGGCACCTTTTTGCAGTGCACACCATGGACCCAGTTCTTTTTCCCAACAACTTTCACGGCTGTACGTGTCGTCAGCAGGACCTGCCTCGGCTCCAGCCAGCGAGGCTCCAAATTCCTCATCCGTTGGAAGTTTTTCAGGCACACCCAGTCGCCAGATTGGAGGGTGAGCCCAGGATCTGAGGAAGCCTGCGGCAAGGTGTCTTGTACCTGCTGATGGAGAACACTCAATTTAGTGGTGAGGTCATGCAAATAGTCAATTAGCATTGGGTATTCTATGTCAGAGTACTTTGTGGGTCTAAGGACACCCCAGACATTAGCCGGGCGTCCGTACACAATCTCATATGGGCTAAGTCCCACACAAGAATGAACAGCTGTTCGGGTTGACAAGAGAGCTAAAGGTAAAGCATCGGCCAGGCAAGACCTGTGCTGGCTCGTATCTTCGCAAGTTTAAGCTTGAGAGTGCCATTATAGCACTCTACCAAACCCGCTGACTGAGGATGGTTTGCCGCATGGAATTTCTGCTTAATACCAAGACCTGCACATACTTTCTGTATGATTTGACCCACAAATTCACTTCCGTTGTCACTCCAGACAATTCGAGGTAATCCAAACCTCTGGAAGTATTCTTTCAGAAGGACCTTGGCTGTAGACAAGGCAGTATTATCCTTTAGGGGTTAGGCCTCTATCCATCTAGAAAAGGCACACACCATCACAAGGACATACTTTAGGTTATTGCATCTCTCCATATGAATGTAGTCTATCTGCAATACCTCAAAAGGATACGTTGGGGGAGCAAAATGGCCTGCTGGGGTTGGTGTCCCTCTTCCTGGGTTGTGCATCAAACAAACAATGCAATGTTTAACAAGATTGTCTGCACATTTAGCAATCCCTGCGTTCTGCCATACCGGAGCCAAAAGCTTGCATATTCCTTTCGCACTGATGTGGGCTGGACCATGCGCCATAGTTACTACTGGAAGTACATAGGAGTCTGGTAACAGCCAACTTTGGTGTTCCGACAATTCTATCCAACACCCCTCCGCATCCAACATTCCTGTACCATCTCTCCACACTCAATTCATTATCTGTAGCCTCTTCCTGAATCATTTTCACACTTTCTATTGTGTTCTCACACATTCCTCCTTGACTGACTCATCTAGCAGGTCCAGCAACATACATATGACTCGTCACATCTCTTGCTGTCTCTTTTGCAATCTGATCAGCAAAAGCGTTTCCTTCACCCACATCATCAGTGATCCTCTTATGCGCACTGCACTTCACAATTGCTATCTGAGTGGGTAAAGCAAGTGATTCCAAGAGGTCATTCCTTAACGGACCATGCTGTATTTTAGTACGATGTGAGGTAAAGAATCCTCTTTCCCTCCAAAGGCGGCCAAAACTGTGGACCACCCCAAATGCATATTGGCTGTCGGTGAACACATTCACACTCTTCCCTTTAGCCAATACACAAGCTCTAGTCAGAGCTATCAATTCAGCTGCTTGGGCTGAATTCGGCCTAATGTGTGCTGTCTCCACAATTGTATGCAAATTGGTAACAGCATAGACTGCAGTCGTTTCACCATTGGGGAGCTTAAAACACGAACCATCCACCCATAGGATCCCATCCGGGTCCAGGAACGGCGTATCTTTTAAATCAATCCTACCTTTTGTCTCCTCCTCTGTACGGAGAAAACAATCATGTTGCTCTTGAATGTCTTTCTCTACTGGGATTGGTAACAATGTAGCTGGATTTAGGGTATTACATCGCTTAATGTGCATGTGACTAGCCAAGAGCGTCAGCTCATACCCCGATAAACAAACGCTCATAAGATGCTGAGTTTTTGTTGTGTTTAGAAGTGTATCCACTGCATGTGGCACCATGACAATAAGCATATTGTCTAGCACCAATCCAGCAGATTAGCAAATAGACACTGCTGCTGCTGCTGTAGCTTTGAGACAACTAGGTAATGCTTTAGCTACAGGGTCTAATGTAGCCGGAAAATAAGCACATGGGCGTTGCTTATCACCAAATTGTTGTGTCAAAACTGACAACGCACAACCTTCTCTCTCGTGCACATAAAGTGTGAAAGGCTTGCTGTAATCTGGAGTACCCAACACAGGAGCAGAACACAAGGAAGTACGCAAATCAGTAAAACTTTTCTGGCATTCCTCTGTCCAAGGGAGAGGTTGGGGTGTATCTTTAAGGGTAAGTTCTAACAAAGGTTTCGCTAACAAAGAAAAATGTGGAATCCATTGTATACAGTAAGAGGTAATGCCCAAAAAGGCACGCACCTCTCTCTGTATGGCCGAGATACCCGCCACCCCCTCTCAACACAATCCCCAAGGATGGGAAACCGGAAACAGTTCTGAACTTTTGGAAGACGGGAGGGAGTGACCCTCCCGGCCGTATTTATTAAAATATGAAACAAAATAAAACATTAAAATAACAGTTTCATATTATGTACAATTTCATTACCACATTGCGATGTTTGGCTAACCTTAACATATTCTCTAATACAAAGGTTCTCCTAGCCGAACTAACATCCTACAAAAACATCTAACTTGAAATTTTGAAATTGTACATCCTAACGTTTAAGGGCCAACGGCAAGGTCGTAACCGGTGTCAAGATCCCTAACCAGAAATATCCCCCTCACTTGTGAGGGGCGACCGCACAGAGGCGTACCTCGAGTGCAACTACCAATTTCCCTTGACTTGACGGGGGCCCCAATAAACTTGACGCCACTTAAAGGTCGTCCGAGGACTCGTGTGAGGAATCTAGAAGGTAGCGTAGACCCCCCCCCAAACCCCACACATCTTACCACATCTGCCGTCGCAGATGTCTTGGCCCCGGGAAATTCTCCGGGAGGGGGCTGTAGCCCCCCCTACCCAGAAAGGGGCCTTGACCGCCTTTCCTTTCCTTTCGGCGTCCCATCCTTAGAAGGGACCGCCTTCCCCGTTGAGGGGCCAATGGCCACCTCCTTCGAGCGCTCCCATCCGTAATGGGTGACGCCCACTCATAGGGATCTTCCAATTAGTGCTCACCGATCATGACCTTACCGCCCGACCAAAATAAATACGACAGTTCTAAGCTAAATGAATTCTAAACTAAATGACTAAATTACTTAAAAGACAGTTAAAAGCAACAATTTATTAAAACATGCTACTGATCAACACTAGAGCAAGATCACTTTATTTGCAAAACATACCATAAATTGACCATTTCTTTATTGCATATTCAAGGTTATCACGATAATAATCCGACCTGCAAATAAAAGAGTTACCACATCAAACTTTATTCAAACAACTCGCTGTCTTCAGGGGCTGGTGGGTGGGTCAAAATTGGCTCTTCGTTCCGTCTCGAGCTCACGTGCAGCGAGGTGGTGCAGCTTCAGAGCACAGGAACAAGAGGATGCTTCCTTGGCTTGTTGCTCCTTTTATCCGTCTTCAGGGCGGGCGTAAACCCGCCCCGGCCTGCCCCGAGGGCGTGGCCCGGCCGCGTCAGTGTCTAGGCCAGCCCACTCCAGGGCGGGAAAAAGGCGCGCCCCGGCTACGCCGCTTCGGGCATACCAGCCGAGACTCGCCTCCCGCCCAAGATGGCTTCCCGGGGGGATCGTGGTACTCGGCCATACGTTCGGGGGGACCGAATGGTCGCCCCTTTCCATATGGCCGAGATACCCGCCACCCCCTCTCAACACAATCCCCAAGGATGGGAAACCGGAAACAGTTCTGAACTTTTGGAAGACGGGAGGGAGTGACCCTCCCGGCCGTATTTATTAAAATATGAAACAAAATTAAAACATTAAAATAACAGTTTCATATTATGTACAATTTCATTACCACATTGCGATGTTTGGCTAACCTTAACATATTCTCTAATACAAAGGTTCTCCTAGCCGAACTAACATCCTACAAAAACATCTAACTTGAAATTTTGAAATTGTACATCCTAACGTTTAAGGGCCAACGGCAAGGTCGTAACCGGTGTCAAGATCCCTAACCAGAAATATCCCCCTCACTTGTGAGGGGCGACCGCACAGAGGCGTACCTCGAGTGCAACTACCAATTTCCCTTGACTTGACGGGGGCCCCAATAAACTCGACGCCACTTAAAGGTCATCCGAGGACTCGTGTGAGGAATCTAGAAGGTAGCGTAGACCCCCCCCCCCAAACCCCACACATCTTACCACATCTGCCGTCGCAGATGTCTTGGCCCCGGGAAATTCTCCGGGAGGGGGCTGTAGCCCCCCCTACCCAGGAAGGGGCCTTGACCGCCTTTCCTTTCCTTTCGGCGTCCCATCCTTAGAAGGGACCGCCTTCCCCGTTGAGGGGCCAATGGCCACCTCCTTCGAGCGCTCCCATCCGTAATGGGTGACGCCCACTCATAGGGATCTTCCAATTAGTGCTCACCGATCATGACCTTACCGCCACAGGCCGGATAGTTGACCGGCTATCCGGACCCCCCACAACACTCCTACCTAAAGGTCATGACTTAAAGTCTTTAGCCAAGCTATACAGTCTCCTATGAGTAACTCGTTCCCCACCCGGGACAAATGAACACCATCCCCCAAATACATACTGTCACCAGTAATACAACCATGCGAAATAGAATGCAGTGTCTTGGAACGGAATAATCTACTCACTTTGTTATTAATTTTCCTTACTGAATGGTTTAAAGCAGAAACAGAAACAGCCCCCCGCCATACTTTTCGCGGGATCATATGGGACCATGCAATCGTGCACCCTGGAACTCTCCTCGCCAACCAACTTACAGTGGAAAGCATCGCCTCAAGAAGAAGTCGTCTACCAGTGGTGACCAAATCATTGCCCCCAAGATGTACTATGACTATAGACGGCGGTGACCTCGTCCGCCCTAGCAAACCCTCAAAAAATGATTGAAACTGGTCAATACAGAGTCCGCCCTTTCCGTAGAAGGACACACTGTACCCGTATTCCCCAGCCACGTGATACATGTCACCTGCTTTGAATACGTCCGCGGCTCGCCTCACGTATGAGTGGCCCACGACCCACACCTCCTTTTTCACAGCCGGTGAAGTATGACCGCTGGCCCGGTGTTGGGTCGACTGCATAGTCCGCCCCGCCTCGTAAGCTTGCGCAACTGAAACCAAACAAAAACAAGAAGCGTGAGTACATCGTTACAGCTTCACAACATGTGCAACCGCACATACCTCTTATAACAATTGGAGGACCAACGCCCCACACGTTTAATTTGTTCAACATTCAGACCCCTGGCCGTAGCCTCTGTAGCGGCCCCTATCCGAAAGGAATGGGTCCCAAACTCGCTCGGGTTCAAGCCCGCAGCCGTAATCGACATCGCAAGCACCCGCTGAAACTGAAACCTCGTCAGTGGGGTGGCGTCAGCGTGTCTCAACAATGTCCCCCCCCATGATGCCACCCTCTGTGCTAAATACCCCTCTACACAACTCACCGGGCACATGGATGACCCGGGGATCCTTCGTATCATTATGCAGTCCCCCATTGAACCCTGATCGGTTTTGGACTTGACAAATGAGACAGTCATTGTCTCCCCCCTGATTCGGACATGCTCTCGGCACAGTCCCCCCTGGTATCCAGCTTGTTCCTTGCCACTAATTCGCTTACTCGCATAGCCCCATGGAATGCTAGCACAAAAGCGGCTCGGAATAACACTGCTTCATACTGGGATGAACATGTTGCAGGAAGTACAGATAACAACAAAGCCAACCTATCCAGACCTATCGGGCGCCTATCATCTACTCTGCGACCCTCAAGGCGTTGCCACCCACGTAGCGCTTTTTGCACAACGAAAGACGCTGTCGGGTCCTGGATCCCATGAGCCCTAGCCACGAAGGAAATGGCGGCCCGATGCCTCTGGGCCGTAGCCACTGATTTGCCTGCATGACGTAAAGATAGCAGGAATTTCACTACCAACTCCTCCTGGCCCCAAAGCTCCCCCCTAGCTGCCCCCAAAAAGGCCCAATAGGAACGGAACGCCCCTTCATATGCCTTCCTCGTCCTGGGTGCTAAACTCTCTCCCACGAGGTTCTGTAGTTCGGGGCACCGAGAGACCAGAGAGCTTCGGGAAAGGGTGCTGCCACCGGGTCCGCTGTGGGCAGAAAACCCCAGAAGGCCTGCATACGAAAATGAGAAAGCGCATCAGCCGCCTGGTTCATCACCCCCGGGACATGTCTTGCCTTAAATACTACATTCAACTGCATACATAATAACACAATTTCCTTGAGTAATCTCAGGATCCACTTGCAGCGTGCTGCCTGGCTATTGATACACTCAACAACGGTCATGTTATCAGACCAGAATACCACAGAGTGATCTCTGAACCCCTCTGGCCAAGTTCTCAGGGCCACCAGAATGGGAAAAAGTTCAAGGAAAGCAATGTTACTTGTCAGATCACTCTCATGCCACCATGACGGCCATTTTTGTGCTGACCACTGAGTGCCGAATATGGCGCCAAAACCAATGCTCCCTGCTGAATCCGTCCACAGCCCCAGCTCCTCGGAGGACACGGCCGGTTTGTTCCAGACAATTCGGCCATTGAAATCCGCCAGAAATGCCAACCAAATGCGCATGTCCTGGCGAACCTCTGCCGAGAGCCGTGTGCGATGATGACCCTCCTTCAGGCCGACCATGGCTTGAGCGATCGAGCGAGAAAAGGGGCGGGCCATCGGTATAACTCTTAGGGCAAAATTCAACTGTCCCACCAATTGCTGTAATTGATGTAGCCTAACCTTAGACTCACTTAAACACATTTGCAGGGATGCCCTGAATTTTAACACTTTGTCCCCTGGTAAACGAAAACAACCTTCCTCGGAATCCAGCTCGATCCCCAGAAACTCGAGGCAAGTCGAGGGACCCACAGTCTTACCTGGTGCCAATGGCACGCCAAAATGATTCATCAGACCACAAAATGCAGTCAAGGCCTGTCCACATTCGGGATCCCCGGCTGCCCCCAGAAACAAAAAATCATCGAGATAATGCATCACATTCTGAAACCCCGTTTTCCTCATGAAGACCCATTGCAGGAAGCAACTGAACTTTTCAAAATAGGCACAAGATATAGAGCACCCCATCGGCATACACCTATCCATGTAATAATGACCCTGAAACGTGAAACCAAGGAGACGCTGATCGTCTGGATGTACCGGGAGCAACCGGAACGCTGACTCGATATCAGATTTTGCCATCAGCGCACCGGGCCCCAGGCGATTCAAAATGGCTACGGCCTCATCGAAGGATGCGTACCGCACCGAACACACTTCCGGGTCTATCGCATCGTTCACTGAAAGACCACGTGGGGCTGATAAATTATGTATCAGCCGAAACTCACCCGGGTCCTTCTTGGGGACCACCCCTAAAGGGGAACAAACAAAGTTAGCAACTGGTGGCACATTAAATGGACCGGCGACTCGACCTCGAGCCACCTCCTTCCTGATCTTTTCCTGTACCACGGTCGTATGCTGTAAGACCGATATCTGATTTTTACATCGCGGCATACCCTGAAACTCTCCCACTGGGATGCGGAAACCATATGAAAATCCGTTGCGCAACACCCCAGCGGAAGCGTGATCCGGGTATTCGCTGAGCCAGGGAGTCATTGCCATGGTATCAATCGGGGTAGGTAAAGGCGCCCCTCGGACTATGCCAGACCTGTTTGGCGCCTCCTCTACCCCCGTTATCACCCGTTTTGGCTCTGCACATGGACTCAGGATGGGAAGATTGCCCACACCCCCCACATTCGTGCCTAAATTTGCATGACCCCTGAGGCCTAGTACATTTCCCCCTGTTAAAGTTCCAACAAACTCCCCTTTTATTTGCGTTGCCGGCTGGCCTCGAGTGATTGTCGTTACTTGTACCTGATCGAAAAGGCGTCCCCGCATATTGGCGGGAGGATTCACCAACGTTACTTCCTATCAATGGCACCTTCAACATACCGGAGTCCTCCATTTTGGACCAAGACACAGAATCATAACAATCCCAAGTTAAGTTTTTATCATGCTCTTTCGCTTTTCTGAAAACATTGTCGTAACAAAACCAATGATTGCCCTCGTGAGATACGGAGTAGCCCATGATCCGTGACTGATAAATCGGCAATTCGGGCAGCAATTCGGGCCTACGTTCACCCAAGATGGATGTAAAAACCCCCCATGCCTTGCCCCAATTACCAATGTTTTCATTTACCTTAAAGGCGGCCATCTTTGCGCGCCAAACACTTGGATGCATGAGCTCTTTCTGGCTCTTAACATGCTCCATTTCATAATGATCGGTAAGCAACGAGAAGATGTTTATATATTCCCCTGCCCATATCTTCTCTTTAATCGCCAGAGGGACATGTTGACCCAATTTTTCCCGCCGAGAGGGTGCTGACTCATCCCTCGCAATCGGCAATGGCCGCTTACCTGAACCGGAAGCTGTATCTGCGACTGGAACTGATGGCGATGGTGCCGTCGTCGCTTCCCTTGTTTCCCGCAGCTGCCTCATCAACACCTGCGCGTCGTCAGCCGTGGCGCCCTTGCTACCTTTTCCCAACCACGCTGCTAATTGAGCTGCCAGCTCGGGCGGCATATCTTCCCCGGACACAGGGGTGACCACTACGGGAATCGGATTCCCTTCCTCCGGCACAGGAGTGGGTGCTTCGAGTGGGGTACAGGGAACTGGGTTGTCCCCCCCAGCTGCTCCCCTTCTGGGCCTCTTGCCATTTCCTCCTGGAGCTGCTCCTGCCAGAGGACGTTTCGGCCCCCCTTCCTCGTCTTTCTCCGCCATTCGCTTCTTTAAGTCGGTCACCTCCTTCATGAGAACACGCAGCATCTGGTCGGTAGTCATTCGCTTTCCCACCTTCTTAGGCATTCTCACGATAGAGTATCTGAAAAACAAACAAGAAAGATTACAACGCTCAAAATTGGCTCTTCGTTCCGTCTCGAGCTCACGTGCAGCGAGGTGGTGCAGCTTCAGAGCACAGGAACAAGAGGATGCTTCCTTGGCTTGTTGCTCCTTTTATCCGTCTTCAGGGCGGGCGTAAACCCGCCCCGGCCTGCCCCGAGGGCGTGGCCCGGCCGCGTCAGTGTCTAGGCCAGCCCACTCCAGGGCGGGAAAAAGGCGCGCCCCGGCTACGCCGCTTCGGGCATACCAGCCGAGACTCGCCTCCCGCCCAAGATGGCTTCCCGGGGGGATCGTGGTACTCGGCCATACGTTCGGGGGGACCGAATGGTCGCCCCTTTCCATGTGCATGGTACAGCCATTTGTGCAATTGCTTGGATTCTTTCTGGGGTCAATCGCCATCCCTCCTTTGACAAGAGATGACCTAAGTAGGTAACCTCTTGGCGACAATATTGTAATTTAGAGGGCGAAACCTTATGATGAAGGTCAGAAAAGTGATGCAACACTGAAACAGTAACTTGTTTACAAACATCCTCAGAATCAGCAGCAACCAACAGATCATCTATGTACTGAATAAGGGTGGCACCTGGAGGCAAAGTGAAAGCATCAAGCTGAGTTTTCAAAGCCTGACTATAAATGGAGGGACTTTCACAATAGCCTTGAGGTGCACGCTTGAGCCAGAAACTTCGGCCTCCCAAAGAGAAACCAAAAATATCCCTACTTTCCTCAGCAATGGGAATGCTAAAGAAAGCATTCTTAAGGTCAATGACTGAAAACCAGGCAGCGGAAGCAGGTGCCATTGTCAATAAAGCAGTGATATCTGGGACGACAGGAAACTGGGGTACAACAATCTTGTTGACCTCTCGGAGATCGATCACAAAACGATAAACAGGTGGCTGGGAAGAGTCAGTACTTTTAAGGACAGGCAAGACAGGACTATTGCACACATTTCCTATAGTCTCTTCAACCACGCCTTTCTCAACCAAATCATAAATGATAGCCATCAGCGCTCTTTCAACATCACTCGAAATTCTGTACTGAGGAATGCGAGGTAACCTAACATTGGACTTGAGGGTGACAACATAGGGTGGAATCTGCAAGAGACCAACATCATTGGGGCCTGTAGCTCAAAGAGTAGCAGGCAGGGAACGTAATACAGAAGTGAGTTGGTCTCTAGACAAATATGTTGGGAGGTCAATCTCTTACCTAAAGTAAGATGTACACCAGAAGGAGAACAATGCAGAGTCGCATACAGTCTCTTTAACAATTCCAACCCCAACAAATTCTCACCACAACCAGTCGTTAAAATAAGCGGAGCCTCCAAATCATAAGGACCAATGGAGATAGGCAAAGGACAAGAAACTGGGTTACGAACTGGGGTGCCAGAAAATCCTACAGAAACATTTGTTAAGCCAGACAAAGGTTCCCAGGGAGTTTAGAGTGGCTAATAGAACTCTTTGTTGCACCAGTATCCAAGAGAAATGGCTCTGACACACCTACGCAACAACATCAACATAAGGCCCATTTTGGTCCACTGGAACTGAAATGTCTCCCTCACATTGTCTACGGCTGTCCTAGCTAGAGTTAAAATCCTGATTCTCATCCTCCATATAATAATCGTCATTATATTATTGGGCAGACTGAGTATTTTGCTGATCAAAATAATTCATGGAATTTTGAGGCGGAAAGGAACATTGATCCTGGGACATTGTGCTTTTCCCCCTCCCCCTAGGTGTTGACTGGAAGCCACATCGGCCTCGTGGCCCAGGCGTACCACCAGCACGTTGCAATAAAATCAGGCAATTATTCTTGAAGAGACCTTCTTCCTTACAATAGGCACATTGATTAGGACCCAGTGGAGGCCGTGGAACAAAGGGCTCAGGTTTCTGAAACACCTTCTGAAACTGGGGAGTCGGCTGAAACTGGCACTGAGCAGGACGAGAGGATAAGCCTGTTGCAAATGAACCTTTGTCTTTAACTCTTTAGTCTTTTTATCCAATTTGTCCTTCTCCTCCTTATCCCTATTTTCGTAATGCTGGGCAGTGGCCAATATCTGGGCTGAAAAAGAAACAGCCCATGAACTTTCGGAATCCTTTAATTTATTAGAGAGTTCGGGAAGCAAATTAAATACAAATTTATCTATGAACAATCGCTGTCCCCCCTCTGTGCTCATATCCTGACCACTGTGATCAAGGAATGTTTCCTCAAAACAAGTTAAGAAGTCGGAGACACTCTCATCCTTCTTCTGCTTACAGGCAGCTAACTTATCCCAATTAACTCGCAGTGTGGGTATCATAGTTTTCATTAAGGTGATTATTCTACCAGGAAGTTCTGCAACTAAATTATCGGGTTAAGCACCACCCACCTGCAGTCTATCAGCAGCCAGTATGGCATTCCAATCACCTCCTAATTCTTGGACGTGGTCCTCTTTCCGAATCCTATCCCACAATGGTTGTGGGACAACATACATACATACATACATACATACATACATACATTTCCCATCAACATATCTATGTCAGCCATATTCATAATACACGCATCAACAGTCTGAGATAATTCTTTGTAGTAACCAGCAGGGTTTTTACGGGGGCAGGTAAGGACTGTTTAAGGGCCAGCACCTCAGATCTCTTCCAAGGTACATGTACCCATATACGTTGGAAGTGAGCTGGTATAGACCGATTACCTTCCTGGGCTGCAACCGCTTCTCTCCACACTGGGGGAACCTCTCGCATAGGGTAGTGTTTCAGTTTGCGACTAACAGAAGGATCAGGCTCAGACAAAGACCGGGAAAAGAACATTGATCTGAAAGTGATAAGTGTCCGTACAGCATTCTCAACCTCAGGACCCACAATAATTCCCTTATCAAAACCAGTCCTAATATCCAGCAAACCCTTGGGAACTAAACCCAATCCCGTAGCCTCCCATTCCTGACCTAGAATGCCACACATGGCGTCAAAAACAAATCTCTGTGTAGGGGCATCCCACTGCTCAAAGGTTTCCATGATATCTTGCACGGTATACTCGGGACCCTGCATGATCCATCTGCGAGTAAGGAGATCTAACGCATCTTGTTTTTGGTAATCAGGAAGTAAACTACAGGTCTGCCTACGGGGAAGAACAAGAGTCAGACTTACTGACCCAAAGAGAGGAGAAAAGAGACCAGAAACAGTCTTAACCATCTGCTGACGGACAGAAGGGGAAGTTGGCAGAAAAACAGGAGATAAAGTATGAGATGGAGCAGGAGAGGAGGCAACAGGTAGAACGGAGGTCGAGGGCAAAGGAGGCTGAGGCAAAGAAAGCGGGGCAGAGGATCTGGAAGCAAGGGAGCTGGAGGCAAAGGAAATGGCAGTAGTGGTAGTGCCACAGAGGGCTGTGGTGGAGGTGCAGGATCTGGAGCTGGTGGGAGAATAACAGGTTGCTGGACTGGTAACAAAAGTGGGGGTGCATTAGCACCTTGTACATAGGGCGGGCGATCTTAACAAGTGAGACATTAAAGGATCCTTCTCATGATCTGCATCAGGTTTCGGGGAAGAAGTCAGCAGCACCGGGTAACATTTATCAATCGCCATGCGATGTTGCCTATCTGAGATCTCTATTGCATAATCTACTGCTTTATCTTTAAACTGTTGGGCAGCCTGTATAACAGTCATGGCTCTTTCTTTCCTATCTCTTTTTGCCTGTTTAATTTCTTTCTGTTTGGCTTCCTTGCGCCAAAGGCGAGAAGAGTCAAACATAGCCGGCCGGGCTTTTCTTTTAAACAAAGTAGCTTCTAAATTGTCTAAAATATCAGGCTCAAAACTACCATTATGTGGCCACTGTAAAATACCATCTTTATTCACATAGCGGACCCATACTTCATTAAAGGTGATGGGGCCCACACCATGTTTAGAGTAAAGCTCATAAGTAGGAGTTCCAGCCGGAGGAATTGGACAAGAGTCCTCCAGTCGGGAGTCCATATCGCAACAAAAACAACACAATTTTTTAAACTTACAGAAACCATGCATCGTTACTTCACTGGCTTCCTACAAACAACAAGGGTCTAATCAAAACAGCAGAAACGTACTCACCCCGTGGCTTCGAAAAATGCAATTGTCGAATCTAAGAACCCAAAAACAAAGAAGTGGGAGCTACCCTCCAGTACTTAACCAAATGTCTTCTCACGCCAACAGAGGTCCGTCTAACGTCTCGCAATACCAGTCATCACGGAAAAGGGACTAAGGCAGGGCGGCAGTCAGGGCAGCAGTCACCAGCAGTCGTTGGAAAGGAGAAGCCACACTTCAAAAGACCATCGGTCCACTTTTCAACATACAGGGGTCGCTGGTGTGGGGACGCCTCATCTGGAATTTTGCTGCGGTGGTCCTCACGTTACTGGCTCAATCGCTACCTCTGAAGCCGCCCTACGTTGGGCGCCAATTGAAGAACCAGGCCTTTGGGCCTGGTGGCGCAGGACACGCCTGAAATCTTCGAGTTCACCTGCCTTGTTGCACAGAGACACGGAATACTCTGTTGGCATAGAAAACCAAGTTTATTATCTGCATCTAAGCACAGTTGTCCAAGAAGTACACCAAGTAGGTTCTCAGGAGACTGCCACATTACTCCGTGACTCACAAACTTTTATAGCAAAAATACATTTGTACAAACATACACCCAATGCACAAAGTTTTAGCCAATCAGAAGAGTTTGAAAACAAGGTGTTGTGCAACCAGAATGCTCTCTGCTTACATGTTGTGTGTTATCCAGCCCCCAAAGTTAATCAATACTGGTACCCATGGTTCAGTGTTGCAATGGCAGGACATGTCTGTATGCTTCAAAAGAAAGTTTGTGAAATAGGAAAACACAAGGAGAGAATAGCGATGGCCAAAAAGATAAGATACGGCAAGAGAAGAATACTAAAGGCTAACAGATAGTAGATACGGGGATTAGGTTGTCCAGACAAAGATTAGTTAGGCCGGCTGGTGTCTGAGTTTGGTTTCAAAACAAGGACGGAGGGGGTTTTCGACACGTTGCAGTCCAAAAGGGCAGAGACACTTCGTTCATCGAGCAGCCTGTGTAAAGGCAACACAAAATGGCGGCGAATGTAAGATGGAGTCGAAATTAAAGAACCTCGCCTCCATGTTCAGCCACAGAACCCACATCTATAGAAGCACACGAGAAAACTTGATGCACCGGCCAACAAGTCACAGGTTTTGAAGTACCTGTCTCCAGAGGCGAGAATCAAAGACTTCCCTCTTCTGCTGACTGGATTAAATAATCACTGTTTGAGAAGTTTTACATTTATTTTTCCTTTTAATTTTTGCACTTCTTGCTAGTATAGAGATATTTACTCGAGATGATTAGGGCACTCATATGATGTGGATTTGGTCCGGTAAAATTGTTAATTATGTAAAAGAAATGAGCACTATGCAAGTAGGTTATGACAACGGGACTTAAATTGATAATATAAGTTTTTTTAACCAACACTTGAAAAAAATACTTTCTAGAAATCACATGAAATGTTCATGTCTTCCCAGCAGCACACGAATTCTGTCAAAAGAACACTTATGATATCACAGACCTTGCAATGTGATGTAATGAGTCCCAGGACAATGCAGAGGAGAGGCCTAAACTGCAGCAGCGATAAAAGAAGATATCACTATTGGGGTACGATGAGGGAAGGGTTGGGACCTTTATTTTGGTTCATCCAAGAATCATTTTTGTGACTAATTAGTTGGATTTTCTGAAGAAATTGGACAGTATCAGTGCTTTCCCTGCGCTTCCAGTTTAATCTCAAACACATTGGGGCATATATACAAGCTCCTATTGCCACCACAATGTCACTTTCAGTGATGTTGTAATGTCGATAGGAGCCTTGCCTTATTTACAAGGCAGCGTTAAGTCACTTAACATGGCTTAACACTGTCTTATAAATAAGGCACATGCGTGGTATAAAGAATAAAAAAGTTCAAACACTTACAACTTTTTTATTCTTTATACCACGCATGGGTGATCATAGAAGCAGAAATAAGGTAACTAGGTCCCCAATTCCTAAATTATCAAAACATATAGAACTGTCATACAGTTTATTCATAGCCCCTTTGTAATTTTAATTTTAGATGTCCTTCATTTTCCTGTCCTGACGAGACCCTCACCCTTAAGGGTCGAAACGCCGTCGACGCTACGTGGAATAGAACCCCTAAACAGAGTGCCTTCGATTGTGTAGACTCACTCAGAAAAATTAAATTATATATCTAATTTGGGTCATTTTCCAGTATATGTATTCATTTAAGAAACCACTGTGCCTTTAGAGTACCTATGTGTTTTGTATTGTTTAGTTTGGTTGTTTTTGACACACTTGGGACACATTGCACTTCTATGTATTGTTGATGTCTTTTTTGTATGAACTACTCTGTATGACATAATTGAATATGACTACAAAGTAAAAACGAGAGAGGATTATAGAGAATTGTGTGTATGCCTCTTCTTTCAGCCATCCTCAATCCTCAGTAGTAATTTTTATCGCCATTGAGCCATATAAATTAAGTGTTATGACTTTTGATTTCACCACTGGAACCATTGTTCTTGATATAACTTTCTGCCCTGGTTCCTTGTGAGTAGGGTTTCCCTTGTCTTTTGTGATAGGCTGATTATATATGAGCAGGAAGGTCTCCCTTCCTGCGCATGAAAAATTATTTTATAAAAATGCCATTTTGCAACTTTTTTGCTGCACACATGGAAGTTACAAAACGTCTTTCAAAGGGGTACCTTCCTGCACATAAACACTCTTCCACGCCTAACGCAGACACTCTTGCTCTTTGGTGTAAGGGTACCTGCATTGACGCTAGGCAGCTGATCTCAGTGCCAGCGCTATAGGAAATGCAGAGTACACTGCATTCTTTTGAATACGGTGCATCCCTGCATTTTCAGAATGGAGAAGCGTGGCGTTAGCAATTTATGCTTAAGGCCCTTTTTTTCATTCTGCTGTTATTATGCCTCATAGTATCACCCACAAGTGCTAATGTAGGTTGACATGTTGAAAATTCTATATTATGACATATCCTCGGTATAAAAGGCTGACAGAAAGCTGGTGCATTGCACTCTAGGACAACTGAAAGGGAAGACCTGTGCTGGCAGCAGAGCTGGCAGTGGTGAGAGGCCAAAGCTGCAGAGGATGAGCAGGGTATTAAAGGGGGAAGAGGTGGGTTCAAGGGGACATGACGAGTGAATATACCACATGAAAGCAGAACAGAAGGCTAAACTCAAAACTGAACGTAAAACCAAACTGAAAACTAAATTGAAACTGAGTTAGAATTCCAATTTGACTCCCTACCTTCCACTCTCCTTCCCTTCCCTATCTTTCCTCTCCCTTTCCATTCTCTTCCCTTACCCTCCCTTCTGTTCCTTAAGACTCGCATTCCACCCCCTTCCCATTCTTTCACCTTCCATTTCCGTTGTTTACTATCTCTCCCATCCTCTTCCTTTTCCCCCATTTTCTCCCTTTTCCTTCCCTCCCCTCCCCTTCCCTCCCCTTCCCTCCCCCGCATCTGGATTTCCCCTCACCTCTCTTCCCAAGTTTTATCCTATCTTGTTCATTAATTCCTCTAACGTCATCATGTTCTCTTTCTTGCCTATCCCCATTGTCCCCTTCCTCTGTCCATATCCTTTTCTTCCGTGCCATATTTCCCTTTCCTGAACCCTCTGGCCTTTAACCCCTTCGACACTCATGACGAGCTGGGCTCGTCATGGTGTAGCCCGCTCGCACACTGATGACGAGCCCAGCTCGTCACGCAAAGTGCGATTTTGAAAAACCCAGCACGCTAGCGGAATTCCGCTAGCGCGCATGCGGTTAATTAACTCCTACCTACCTCCCTTCTACTATTCTTCCTCTAAAGATACACCCTTCCCGTGCTTCTCTTAAAATCCTGATCTCTCTGCTGTTTTTTGCTTTAATCAACCATACTGATATTTAAGTGAAGATTTGACGGAATGTATGCATAGCTGAAGTGACAGGAGCTTGTCTATATTAGCTGGCGAAATTTGAGGAATTTTGCATTAAGCTTGTTATTTTACCATGAATGCAACAGAGCACCAGAAGCTTTTTATGATGCTTTTAGTCAAAGGCAAGAAAACGTGTGAGGATGCATTTTGCACTAAAATATAAAGCGAAGTGACAGATTTGCATTTTGAATATTTTCACATATTTTTGCATTATTTTGCCATAATTTTGCATACTTACCCAATGCATCTGAGACCGAGTTAGGACCTCTCTGTGACGCATACCGGTAGAATATCCCTCTGGGCCCTAAGTGGTTGAGTGGGCACAATGCGACCACATGCAGTCTGGCTATTTGATTTAATTTCTGCCATCAGCTGAGGCCATCTAAATGCGACTGCAGTGAACCAGTGTTGCTGAAGAAGGGATACATGAAAACCCCCAACTTCATCTGCTATATTCACAAATCAAGAGGCCCATTTCCCTAACTATATCATTTCTCAGATTGAGATCACTAGAAACCTCTAATATCTACTGCAATTGCCATTACTAAGGTCCTCCGAAGGATCTTACGTTGAGCAGTAAGTGACTAGAATATTCGGGGGGTGAACAATTATCCTATGAGGACCTGGACTAGATAATTGTTAACACTACCTATTGTTTAACATAGCTCATTACTTTTACCAGCCATGAATATAAATTCCTTGAAACAAAGAAAATCATCAAAAAAATGAGACAGAATTGGTAAACATAATTTAGCAAAAACATTTGATTAATTCCTCAAGAATGGCGGGAAGAGCAGAAACATATTTAAAGATCCGATTTATTAACAGGTTGTTAATGCAAAATAAACCATACAGTGCATTACAGTCTTCCTCATTCAAGGGATATATAACCTACGTAGCATGAAATTACAGGTTCAGTTCAGTTGCTGCTCATACAAACCAAACAATGTAGTTTGTTCAGATTCCTCAGGTAAATTTGTTTGTGTCTGTTTTGCAGCACTGATTGCCAGAGCAGGAGTCAAGTAACATTTTGGCTAAAAGGTTGTTTCCATGTGCACGTTTACCAGCCAGCAACAGCACAGGGCAAGGTCACAGTTCGCTTAGGGTTCAGTTTGTTTGAGTCTATTCCATCCAGAACAAGTGGAAAGGGGCAATGAAAAGGAAGCTTACGACAAAGCAAACATGCGTGGATCGATGGACAAGCAACAGCATGCTAGTCAGGAAATGCAAAAAAGTAAAAATAGCCAGCCCAGGACTCCTTCTTAGGACTCCTTCTTAATTGGAGCAAATGTACTCCAATATTCTATAGGTTTATAACCTTTAACGTATCAATTCCATAGTCCATGGGGTTTTATTGGCCATTCACGATGGGCTGTTATGCCGTGATCAGTAAAATATACTAAACTGGAACAACTAAGTAATCCTTGTCTCACGTTTTTCCTTAAGATAATTATGTTCCATTTGCTTAGTGTCTTGTAACATCCTCGGAAGTAGGCGGTATTTTCACTCTTTAGTCATCAGTCCATTCAAGTGTGCTTAAAGTGAGAAGTGAGTCCATTGAGTCTAGAACACAAATGGAAACTTTACAGAAAGTTCTCATAGGGCTTGGGTGCCAGTTTTCACATGATTTAACATTGGCTAGGGAAAAAAAGCTTATGAGGCCTAAATAGAAAACAGCAGAATCGCGATAGTATTAATATTATTTAATAGCATACATTTCCAAATGCTTTTAGCTTTTCAAGTTAATCAAATGCATTCTCTCATGTAATACAAGTCAGTATAAAGCACTACTAAAACCTTTTTCTTCTTTAAAGTTGTATATAAGTATTACTTTTGTACTTTACCATGTGAGTTGTTTTCAGTAGATTACTATTTTAATATATCATTGTTTTGTATCATCTATTTAATAAGTGTAATTAATCAGTTTCCTAGGTAGGAATTGGTGCTGGTGGAGGCATGATGACATCCTTGTTCCATCAATTACTCCTTTGATGGCAAATCTAGAGATCACACAATTTATCTTATCACCATCTCATAATTATTTGATGTCACTTTAAAATTCAGTTGACTTTATTCGTTTCAATCTAGACTGTTCTAGATTCTTTAATTCATCATAGTATCCACATTGTCTATTCGCTAGTTTAATTTCAGATGTATTCCTTTTCTTTCCCCTGTTTCTTTCATTTAATTCTGCTTGCTTGCAATAACAGTAAATCATCATTATTATTATAAGACCAATACCAATTGTTAGTGAAGGTGTCAGTATTTTTCCCACTAAGCTTCCCGCCAATATTGCAAACCAATATCCCAATGAAGAGAATCCTTTTCCAATGGATTCTCATGCACCATCAGCTTTTAGCCATGTTACTTCTTTTCCTAGATTAGTAATGTGGCAAATATATCTCCTCAAATCTTTACTTTTATCAGGGATATATGTGCAACACTGTGGAGCCAGTAACATGTGACAGACTCCGGCCTCTTTTGCGAGAAGTATGTCTAAAGCAAGTCTGTTTTGCACAACCATAGATCCAATACCAACCATTTCAGTATCTATAACAAGAAATCTTCCCCCAGTATCAGTTGTCAATCAACTACAGTTGAAAGTTTCCGAATTGTTTGTGAATTTAGAATGACACCCACTGAAGGGACGGTAGCACCAAAAATATCCCCTATTATTCCAGCAGCACTTATTTCCCTTCTCATGCACGTGTCTTCTTTAATTGGTTCCACTATTTTGTCCCACATGATAATATTTTGGAAACACAATACCCATGAAACAGCTTCCATACCATTGTTTTGGCAGCCTATAATTTTCCCACAAACATAATATACTCCTGGAAATACAGGATCTGCTCCTGGTAAATATTTACCTCACCCTCCTACAAGTAGGAAGGTGTTGAAGGACTGGGCTTTTCTAAGACCCAGCGGTGCCAGGGGACAACACCTGAAACCTTTGTGGGTTACCTGTTCCGGCGTACAAATGACAGAGACACGGGACACTTCCTTCGGCGTCAAAGATCAGGGTTTATTTACTGCAGGGAACACAGAAGTCACAAGAAGTACAACGTATGTAGGTTCTAGGAGACTGCTTCAAATTGCATCTGTGGATCGCTTCTTTTATACAGTTTTTCGTTATACAACAACATGGCAAACAAAAGGTTACAACCCAGTTCCCACAGTAATTTCCATAGGGGGTCGCTTTCATTTATTCAGGGTCCGGAACATAATTACAGTAGCATCGCCGGTTCCCAACTGTAAAAGTACATCTTCCCACCATTAGTGCATTCCATTCCGGCTAAAAACGAGTTAAGGAAGAGTCAGAAACAGGTGCAGAGGAAGACAAAGATAGTCAACAGATTGAAAAGAGTGTAAGGAAGATGATATCGGAACTACAATTGCAGGATCAAAGGAGACGTGTCTAATGAATGCACGGCTGAAACAATAGACCGGCACGGCAAGATGGGCCTCGAGCGGGGCCATCTGCCTTTGCAGTTTCATCCCCCTCGTCATAAAGACACCCTCAAAGGAACACGTGTCTTCCGCAAGAGTGTGGGATTCCCAGGGTCACGAAGCGGACAGCGTCCGTTCGCTGGCTACTTGAGGGCAAGAAACAAAATGGATGCCGTATCTAAAATGGAACCCGTGGGTTCAGATGAAGAAACCCACGAAACAGACGAACGGTTCAGGTTAGCGTAGCGAAAACGCATACACCCACTAAACTCGTCATTTGCGGTTCATAGATACCAAACTCGTACATATTCGAGCGAGTCGAAAACATCACTTACAATTGTCAAGGAACCTCAGACGCTTCTTTTGCCCTCATATAGGCAAGCACTAGTCGATATCAGAATCGATCTCGATATTCATCAGACCATCCAGATGTTGCTGCAACATTATCCTATCCATCAATGCTTCCTTGGTAACAGTTGGCCGCCTTATACACGTCGTAGCACAGAGGCCACATAAGGCAGGATCACACTGCACACAAAGACAACACGTGAACAGAAATGCTACAACAACCCCAATGATCATCAGAATCTTCCAACCCCACGTCGACATCAGGCCCCAAAACCATCCTAGTAGCGTCCAACCACCCACGTCCACGTGTATGGACTCGGAGATCTTATGCAACTTTGAGATGGCTTGATAGACAGTTGGAGCGTTATCAGGAATAATAATGCAGCAACTCGAATGGATCACCTTACATACTCCACCTCTATCTGCAAGAACGACGTCTAAAACCATACGGTTCTGCAACGTCATAAGCCTGTCCTCCTGAAGCTCTGCTGTTATATTACCAAGGGCACTTGCAGTGATATTAGCAGTCGATTCCACAACTCGAGTCAACTGTCTCAGGTTCCTACTATTGATCATAGGTCCCCAAAACGGCAAGAAACCCTTAAAGAAGTCTCCTGCTTCTTGACCGGCAGTGTCTTCTTCGCTAATAACGCCTCTCACAACTCTGGTCTTGTGATAATCCGATCCAACAGTAAAGGTCGGCGGCAACAGATTCGCAATATAACAGGTGCCTGAGAAGTCACGAGGCAACCATGTATATGCGCGGTCGTAACAGACAAAGTATGTACCCTTGGCAGTCAAAAGAACAGGGGAAGAGGCCGTCGGTAAAACATACGTTTCAGTACAGGCACTGCTCCCGAGCTGAGCTCGCGGGCTTCGGCCAAGACCTTTCAAACAGAAATTACCGAGATGGGGTACGATCCAGATCGGAGAAGAGCTTTTAAGCTGCCGATCACCCACTGACATGCTATACTCAGCCTCACTCAGATCTCTGTATGCTCGCACCTCTTCCTCTGGGATAAGCAATGCGTCAAAAATATCTCTATCTACATCGGCAATCGCTCTTGCCAAAGGCTTGTGGTACGGGCCAGGACCATGATCTGCAGTGCGTGGCTCTCGATGGGGGTAGGAATCTAATGCGCTACGAAACATAGTTTGGAATGCTCGAGCTGAACCCTGGGAACTGTAAGGAAGGACCAAGTACGGAATTCCCCTATCCATGGTATGTGTCATTAAACCACACACCCAACAATTGGTAGTGTTCATCACCAACTGATGTTGATGAAGAAGTTGGACAAAGGAGTTGTTCATGGATTCCGCACGTCTAGCCTGCTCGTGTTGAGGTAGAAGGTGAAAGGAATGAGGAGAAACAGTGGGGGTAGGTTTTGGTTCAGAGGAAAGAGTAGGTGAAGCAGAAGGCAATAATGTTTGTATTCCAAAATATACTCCACCCACCAATAACATGGAAATAGTGAGGAACAGCAGGAACACCTGAAACAGAAAGCATTTGGTACGTACAACCCTATGCAGTACTGATCTTTGCGCAAGAGTCTTCTCCACTTCCGACAACTTTGAGAATCCCATCCTCTAAAAACCGTCCGCAACGTTCTTGACGCACTTCGTTCTGAGTAGCGATTATTAATTCCCAGGAGTTCCTAGGAATCGACAAAAGTACCGACCTAGTGTCAGGAACCTGCTAAACAGAAGGAAGAACCCGCACGGCCCTACGGTCAACCCGAATGTAAGGTTCTTTTAATCAAACAATATAATACAAAATCTCGTAGCTGTAGAGAAAAACACACACGTGGAAAAGAACTCAGAAATTAAATGGAGACCACAATTGTTCAGAAATGTTCAAAATGATAATGTGGGGTAACGTGAATTTTCAAAAGGAGAAAAAAACAAAAAGATTTTATTAGTCTTTGGTATGGGAACGAAGAAAATATCTGCTTCTTCCAGGACGAGTCTGCTCTTCAAATAATTGTTCAGGTTGCAGAACAGAGTCCTGTCGGTCAGATGATAGTTCAAGTCTTGAGTTCTCCAATGGCAAAGGTTCAACAAAGTTATCTGATTGTACTGAAGTATCTCCCACAGGCTGAGCGTCACTGAACGGCACAAATTGCACTGGAGTTTCTGTTTCTGATGCGGCAATACCGGTCCTCACCCACGAGTCCGCTGGTAAAGGTATTGGTACCTTCTTTGTGTGGGTGGCGTGCACCCAGTTTTTGCGGCCCTCCAAACGAACTGCAGTTCTCGTGGCAAGTAGAACCTGGAAGGGACCCACAAACCTCGGCTCCAGGTTCCGTTTTCGGCCAAAATTTCTGGTCACCACCCAGTCTCCTGGTTGGAGCCGATGTCCAGGACCCTCTGTCTGTGCCGGCAGTGCTTCAAAGACCTGTTGATGAATTAACCTCAGTTTAGCAGTCAGATCATGAAGATAATCAATTAACATTGGGTACTGAAGACTGTCGAAAGACCTGGGTCTAGGAACCCCCCAAATATTTGCAGGACGGCCAAACACAATCTCATATGAGCTGAGCCCTACTCGAGAATGTACAGTCGCCCTGGTTGACAAAAGAGCCAGAGGCAAGGCATCAGGCCACGACAGACCAGTCGTAGCCTGAATCTTTGCGAGTTTCAATTTTAGAGTACCATTGTACCCTTCAACCAAACCTGCTGACTGGGGATGATTGGCGCTGTGGAATTTTTGTGTAATTCCAAGGCCCTTACACACACTCTTCATCACACTCCCCACAAACTCACTTCCGTTATCAGACCATACAATCCATGGCATTCCATACCGAGGAAAGTATTCCTTCAGTAGGACTTTCGCTGTGGACAGGGCAGTATTATCTTTAAGAGGATAGGCTTCGATCCATCGGGAGAATGCGCAAACCACAACTAAAACGTACTTCAGGTTATTACATCTCTCCATATGGATGAAGTCTAGCTGGATAACCTCAAAGGGACATGTAGGAGGAGCAAAGTGACCAGGTGGGGTAGGGGTGCCCTTGCCAGGATTGTACATCATACATACCATACAATTCTTAACCACTCTCTCAGCACACTTAGTAATACCACCATTCTTTCATACAGGAGACAGCAACTTACATATACCTTTCACGCTAATATGTGACAAGCCGTGTGCCATAGTCACAACAGCCAGCACATATGCATCCGGCAGCATCCACCTCTGACTTTCTGACAAATCAATCCAACATCCGTTCGCATCCAACTTTCCTGTGCTCTCCTTTCACTTAGTCTTTTCAGTTTCGGTGGCCTCATTCTGAATCGCTTTCACACTTTCAACAGTATCCTCACACATACCAGTTTCTGCAGGCCACCTTACCGAACTCGTCAAATACATTCTAGTCGCAAGGTTTCTAGCTGTCTCTTTAGCAATCTCATCCGCAAACGCATTACCATGACCAACATCATCCGTCACCTTACGGTGCGCACTGCATTTAATAATTGCCACCTGCTTGGGAAATGTAAGTGCATCCAAAAGTTCGTTCACAAGCTGTCCATGTTGGATCTTCGTGCCATGCGATGTCATGAAGCCTCTCTCTCGCCACAATCGACCAAAACTATGCGCAACACCAAAAGCATACTGACTGTCAGTAAACACATTCACTCGCTTTCCCTTCGACAAAATACACGCTCTCGTCAACGCAATCAACTCTGCCGCCTGTGCAGAATTCTGATTCAACCTCGCAGTTTCCACAACCGTACTCAATGTTACCACAGCATACGCAGTCGTCACATCACCATTCGGCAACTTAAAACACGAACCATCAACATACAAGGTACCATCGGGGTCTGCCAATGGAGTGTTTTTTAGGTCAACACGACCCTTCGTTTCTTCCTCAGTTCGCAAATAACAATCATGTGGTGGTACGTCGTCTGATTCCATATTGGTTGGCAACAACGTCGCCGGGTTTAGGACATTACAGCGCTTTATTTGAATATGACTTGCCAAAAGCGTCAACTCATAACCGGACAACCTTATGCTCGTCAAGTGTTGAGTTTTTGTATGATTTAAGAGAGTGTCAACTGCATGCGGAACCATCACCGTAAGCATATTATCCATGACCAATCCTGCAGATTGTCGTATGGACACCGCAGCCGCCGCTGTCGCTCTTAGACAACTCGGCAAAGCTCTAGCTACTGGGTCCAAAGTCGAGGAAAAATATGCACATGGACGCTGCTTACCACCAAATTGCTGCGTCAAAACACTCAACGCACAACCCTCTCTCTCGTGAACGTATAGTGTAAACGGCTTGCTGTAGTCAGGAGTACCTAACACAGGAGCCGAACACAACGCATCACGCAGTTCAGAAAAACTTTTCTGACACTCTTCCGTCCATGGCAAAGGAGTTGGAACATCCTTGCACGTGAGGGCTGCCAATGGTTTCGCTAGCAATGAAAAATTTGGAATCCATTGCCTGCAGTATGACGTGATACCTAGAAAGGCACGCACATCTCTCTGAGTTGTTGGCACAGTCATTCGAGCGATTGCTGCAATTCTCTCTGGGGTCAACCTTCTTCCCTCCTTTGACAATAAGTGACCTAGATAGGTTACTTCTTGACAACAATATTGCAGTTTAGAAGGTGATACCTTGTGATGTAAGTCACAGAGATGCTGCAACAACGACACCGTGGCAATTTTGCAGATGTCTTTCGTATCAGCAGCCACCAGCAAGTCATCCACATACTGGATCAAAGCCGCACCAGCTGGTAACGCAAATGCATCAAGTTGACTCTTCAGGGCTTGGTTGTATATCGATGGACTCTCACAATAGCCCTGAGGAGCGCGTTTAAACCTAAAGCTGCGACCACCTAATGAGAAACCGAATAGATCTCTGCTTTCCTTAGCAATCGGAATGCTAAAGAAAGCATTCTTCAGATCGATCACTGAGAACCAAGAAGCAGATGCTGGAATCAGAGTCAGTAAAGTTGTAATGTCAGGCACCACAGGAAATTGTGGGATCACAATTTTGTTCACCTCCAGCAAATCAATAACAAAACGATAAACAGGAGGCTTGGATGGATCAGTGCGTTTCAAGATAGGTAACACAGGACTATTACACACATTTCCCCGAGTCTCCTCGATAACATCTTTCTAGATTAAATCATAGATGATCGCTAACAATGCTCGCTCTCCATCAAGGGAGATACGATACTGGGGAATACATGGCAATCACACATTCGATTTCAATTGAACAACATAAGGGGAGATGTCAAGCAGGCCCACGTCATTGGGACCTGTTGCCCACAAAGATGCAGGAAGAGAACTCAATTCCAGTGGGAGCTTATCAGATGACAAGTACATGGGAGAGATCACTCTCTGACCCAACGTAAGCTCCACTCCCGCAGGAGAACAATACAGAGTCGCATACAACCGTTTCAGCAAATCCAGGCCCAAAAGATTCTCACCACAACCAGTAGTCAAAATCAAAGGAGCTTTCAGCTCACAAGGCCCAATTATAAGGGGCAAAGGGCTAGAGACCGGATTACTAACAGGGGCGCCAGAGAATCCAACGGAAACATTCGTTAAGCCAGACAAAGGTGCGCCAGGGAGTTTCGAATGCATGATGGAACTTTTCGCTGCACCAGTGTCCAACAGAAAAGGCTCAACTACGCCCGATGTGGCAACTGCGATGTAAGGACCTCTCTGATCAACCGGAACTGATACTACTCCCTCTCTTTGTCCATGGCTGTCCTAGTAATTTCCGTCATCAATATCATGCTCGATGTAAAAATCGTCCACATGGTACTGTGCAGATCTACCTGACGATGAACCACGCTGATCAAAGCAATTATTGAAATCAGATGAATTGTTAGGACGCTCATTTTGAGTCTGACCAATACCACGACCTCTACCTCGCGAAGCCTGTTGAGGACCACCACGACCTCCTCTAGATGAACCACCATTATTTCGATAGCGAAAAACCGGACAATCAAACTTCAAATGACCCTCACCTCTACAATAGGCACATTGATTGTATCCAAGCATAGATCTCTGCGAGGAAGAGTCATTCCGCGATTGCGACCTAGTGGATTGCGATTGCAATCTATTCCGTTGTTGAGAATCATTTTGATTTGAGCGCGGAGGATACGCTTGCTGTAACAGAACTTTTGTTTTGAGATCTTTCGTCTTTTTATCCGCACAATCATTTTCCTCCTTCTCCCTATTTTCATAATATTGAGCCGTGGCCAATATCTGAGCAGAGGTAGAAACAGCCCACGAACTCTCTGAATTTTTCAATTTGTTGCTAAGGTCGGGCAACAAATTCGATACAAATTTATCTACGAACAGCCTCTGACCTCCCTCGGTGCTCATATCTTGACCACTGTGATCGATGAATGCCTCCTCAAATCTCGTAAAGGAATCGGAGACACTCTCGTCCTTCTTTTGCTTACAGGCAAACAGTTTATCCCAGTTAACTTTCATTGCTGGCATAAGTGTCTTCATTAGAGTAATAATTCTCTGAGGCAAAGCCGTATTTAACTGCTCAGGCTTAGCCCCACCAGCCTGTAATCCGTCGGCCGCTGTAAGCGCAGCGCAATCACCACCTAACTCAGCTGCGTGATCTTCATGACGTATTATCGCCCAAACCGGTTGAGGTACGATATTGCCGAACAACATGTCGATGTCGGCAAGGTTCATGATCGTAGCATCCACTAATTGGGACAACTCTTTATAGTACCCTGCAGGATTTTTGCGGGGATCAGGCAAAGATTGCTTAACCTCCAAAACTTCCGATCGCTTCCATGGGAGGTGTATCCAAACTCTCTGGAAGTGTGGCAGAATCGGAGGGGCAGCATTAGGGTTACCTGGCATATACACTGGTGGAACTTCGCGCATGGGATACTGACCAGGCGTTGCCATCTACTCCTCAGATTCATCTTTAAACAATGCTCGAGGTATTATAGTGGGACGAAAGGATAGAAGATGTTCTATAGCACGTCGAACATTGCTACTCACAATTATACCATTCGAAAACTGAAGCTGTAGTTCAGTAACATCGATCGGTACTTCGTTTACTTCATCATTTGATATCGCTTTACGTAAAAATTTGCACATTTCAACAAACACAAATCTCTGTGTGGGCTCATTGAATTGAGAAAAGGTCTCGAAAATTATGCGCGGGGAATTTTTAAGGGGGTACCTAATCCAATTACACGCCATTCGAATTAACGTACCACGTTCCCTACCACCAGGAAGCTGACTTCGTCGTTGGGGAACATCAGCAGCATCGGACCCAAAAATCGGTCCAAAAGGAGAATAAAGGTTAGCAACAGCATTAGGAATGCGTCTTCGAACAGATGGAGAAGAGGAAAAAAGTACAGGAGCAACGACATGAGGACTAAATACAGGAGCAGTAGGAGCGGTAGGAGTAGCCACAAGAGCAGAAGTGGCGGGGACAGTAAGATGAGAAGACATAGGCAGTGGAGCAGTAGGAACAGGAGCAGGTAAAGGAATAGGAACAAGAGGATTCGCAGGAACAGGCCAACGACAGGCTGACCAGCAGCCGCCGGGGCAACAGGTTGAGGAACAGGGGGAACCACAGGCACTGTAGTATCCTGTGCATATGGAGGTGGCGACTTCAATAAGTATGATAACAAGGGATCCTCTACTGCTTCCTCTCCCTTCTTATCAGTACTCGATGGTAGAGCGGGATAACACTTGTCCACCGCCATGCGTTGCAATCTATCAGAAACTTCCTTTTCCTTCTCGTCTTTATCTCGCTGAAACTGCTCTGCATTTCTCATCGTCGTAACGATACCTTCCCTCTTATTACGTTTAAGCTGTTTGATTTCCTTCTGCTTAGCTTCTTTACGCCATAACCGAAAGGAATCAAACATGGCCGGCCTTGCTTTCTTTTTGAACAATTTTGCTTCTAGATTATCCAAAATTGCTGTTTCGAAACTACCATGAGGTGGCCAACTAAGGACACCGTCATCTTTAGTATAACGGACCCAGCACTCATTATATGTGATAGGACCCACACCATGGCGACTATATAACTCACAAAAATTTGCACATTTCAACAAACACAAATCTCTGTGTGGGCTCATTGAATTGAGAAAAGGTCTCGAAAATTATGCGCGGGGAATTTTTAAGGGGGTACCTACTCCAATTACACGCCATTCGAATTAACGTACCACGTTCCCTACCAACAGGAAGCTGACTTCGTCGTTGGGGAACATCAGCAGCATCGGACCCAAAAATCGGTCCAAAAGGAGAATAAAGGTTAGCAACAGCATTAGGAATGCGTCTTCGAACAGACGGAGAAGAGGAAAAAAGTACAGGAGCAACGACATGAGGACTAAATACAGGAGCAGTAGGAGCGGTAGGAGTAGCCACAAGAGCAGAAGTGGCGGGGACAGTAAGATGAGAAGACATAGGCAGTGGAGCAGTAGGAACAGGAGCAGGTAAAGGAATAGGAACAAGAGGATTCGCAGGAACAGGCCAACGACAGGCTGACCAGCAGCCGCCGGGGCAACAGGTTGAGGAACAGGGGGAACCACAGGCACTGTAGTATCCTGTGCATATGGAGGTGGCGACTTCAATAAGTATGATAACAAGGGATCCTCTACTGCTTCCTCTCCCTTCTTATCAGTACTCGATGGTAGAGCGGGATAACACTTGTCCACCGCCATGCGTTGCAATCTATCAGAAACTTCCTTTTCCTTCTCGTCTTTATCTCGCTGAAACTGCTCTGCATTTCTCATCGTCGTAACGATACCTTCCCTCTTATTACGTTTAAGCTGTTTGATTTCCTTCTGCTTAGCTTCTTTACGCCATAACCGAAAGGAATCAAACATGGCCGGCCTTGCTTTCTTTTTGAACAATTTTGCTTCTAGATTATCCAAAATTGCTGTTTCGAAACTACCATGAGGTGGCCAACTAAGGACACCGTCATCTTTAGTATAACGGACCCAGCACTCATTATATGTGATAGGACCCACACCATGGCGACTATATAACTCATAGACTGGAGTTCCAACTGGAGGTATCGGACATGAGTCCTCCAATCGGGAATCCGCACCGCAACTTTTAAAGCAACTAAACCAAGCACTACGGCCAGGCATCGTGCACACTAACCGAGTTTCACAAACTTCAAGGGTTATCTATTTACGATATCCTCACAAAAATGCAAGACCCTCGGTCTTTGGCGATTGCAGTCGTCAAATAGAACAACTAAGAACAAAATACGAAGAACCAAAAATGCAATGGAACCATGCAACAACTAAGCACCAACAACAACTAAGGACTCTGGGAGCGACCCACAAATACTTAACTGAAAGGACAATGGCGTCACCAGGAAGGCCCGTCAATCGTCTTGCTGTACAAAGGTCTACGCCAGGCACCAAAACAGGTCGACAGTCAGGGCATCAGTCCGTCGCAGCTGTCAGGAGGCAGGGGATCTTCGCAGGAAAAGTCTTCGGCCACTTATTTCGACAACAGGATCGATGAAGCGGGGTGCACCTTCCCTAAGAGATTTCACACAAAGTTCCTCACGATCGTCGGGCTTTGGACCGGTACCGCTGATGTCGCCCCACTTGGGCGCCAACTGAAGGGCTGGGCTTTTCTAAGACCCAGCGGTGCCAGGGGACAACACCTGAAACCTTCGTGGGTTACCTGTTCTGGCGTACAAATGACAGAGACACGGGACACTTCCTTCGGCGTCAAAGATCAGGGTTTATTTACTGCAGGGAACACAGAAGTCACAAGAAGTACAACGTATGTAGGTTCTAGGAGACTGCTTCAAATTGCATCTGTGGATCGCTTCTTTTATACAGTTTTTCGTCATACAACAACATGGCAAACAAAAGGTTACAACCCAGTTCCCACAGTAATTTCAATAGGGGGTCGCTTTCATGTATTCAGGGTCCGGAACATAATTACAGTAGCATCGCTGGTTCCTAACTGTAAAAGTACATCTTCCCACCATTAGTGCATTCCATTCCGGCTAAAAACGAGTTAAGGAAGAGTCAGAAACAGGTGCAAAGGAAGACAAAGATAGTCAACAGATTGAAAAGAGTGTAAGGGGGGTGATATCGGAACTACAATTGCAGGATCAAAGGAGACGTGTCTAATGAATGCACGGCTGAAACAATAGACCGGCACGGCAAGATGGGCCTCGAGCGGGGCCATCTGCCTTTGCAGTGTCATACCCCTCGTCATAAAGACACCCTCAAAGGAACACGTGTCTTCCGCAAGAGTGTGGGAATCCCAGGGTCACGAAGCGGACAGCGTCCGTTCGCTGGCTACTTGAGGGCAAGAAACAAAATGGATGCCGTATCTAAAATGGAACCCGTGGGTTCAGATGAAGAAACCCTCAAAACAGACGAACGGTTCAGGTTAGCGTAGCGAAAACGCATACACCCACTAAACTCGTCATTTGCCGTTCATAGATATCAAACTCGTACATATTCGAGCGAGTCGAAAACATCACTTACAATTGTCACGGAACCTCAGTGTTATCACATTGTCTGGACGCAACGTTTATTATTGAGGTCTTGTAGCAGGGTTTCCGTTCTCCCACAGAACTGTGCACAGAGATCTAGAACCTGGGTGAGTCAGGGTGACCCAGAACTCACCTTTGTTTCAGAAATCCCCTTACCAAGCTAGCTACAGTGTCTCATCGGTAGTAAATACTTCCCAATGATTTAGACAATCCAGAACATGAACTTAGAATACCTCAGGTATCGTGGAACACATGAACACTCTTTCGTTATATAATCATTACAAACCGAAACTGGGAGGCAGAGAACACACGTGCAAGTTTGAAATGTTTATTTTTCAATGCAACATTCTCAAACGCAGTATCTTATATAATATCAATATACATATTATAAAAATCAGAGTTAGCAGCATAGTCACTAATCCATAATAAGCAAAAGGTGATAGCATGTTATGATGCAAAGATCTATATAATTCTGTATCACCTATATTTCGCGCACCCTAATTAGCATATTATATTATATCTAAGAAGGTCTCATTTGGGTTCTTAGCAGGGCGGACCCATACCTCTAATTCTCAGTAGGAGGAGATCACATCAACCGCTACCAGCTCTCAGCATGCGAAGCATCAAGTGTTTTGTTTCATTCTCTGTAACTCTATCTTAAACCCACGTAGAGCCCAATGTTGGCAGCAACATTATTTGTGTTATGACTAACGTGGTGCGAGGATCAGGCCTTCAACAACCTTGTGTTAGGTTATTCTTAGAGTGTGCAGTTCTCAGTGTGCAGACAGTTGTACCAAGTGTACCAAGCACGACTGATACCCAGGCAATAACATATTATTCTGAAATAAATCACATCTTTCGTCTAGGTTGAAAGCTACAATAACAATTAGGTGTTGTGTGCAAACCGAAGCAAAAAGAAAATATGGCGTTTAAACATTTAATAAGCACATGCTAACTTAACACAATATATAGAAACGTAGTAACCATATGACAGTCTATTTTGCATCTTAGTATACATAGCTCCCTCTATGTTGCCAATCCAGAGCCATATCAGCGTGTGTCTCCCCTTTTTCATTTCAGCCTTCTAGGATCGATCCCCACTCTTTATCAGTCAATTCTTTTTCTAAGTCACTAGACCATTTAGTGTGCAGCTCTGTTAAGGTGGTGCCTGTATGCATTCTAATGCCTCTATATAGAAATTTGGTGAGATGTCACCCGTTGCCCGTGGGGTGTATCATGTGAAACAGTTCATGTTGGGCAGGTGCTTCCATGTGAGGAGCCCAGTGTTTCTTGATATAGTGCAGAACTGCTGCGTGTGTGAGGTATAGCTTGTCTGTGACCCCATTATGCCTAGTGAAATTACGGTGATTCATGAGGACGCCTTCGTCAAACAAGGCACCCACCGTAGTTTTCCCGCCCTCCACCCTGACCAGTATTCTTCGTTCAGTGAGTATGCCGGTGGGGGTAGGTATCCCCAGCAACGGCATGTTATCAGAGTAGGGAGGGCAATTGCATGTATAGCGTATAGATTGTTTCCAGTATGTGAGTGCAATTCATAGGAGTGACGGGACGGTGGAGGGGATTGTGGCCCGGGGCAGCAAAAGTGTGTGCAGGACCCCTCGGTCTAGTTAACCAGGTTGTATAGCCAATTTCGTGCAGATTGCACCCTGCAAGCCAGAATGACAGCCCTTGCACCTGGCTCGCCTAGCTATAGACGAGAAAATCCGGGATGCCCAGCCCTCCCTTATCTGTATCCAGTTGTAGTTTAGTCAGTCCCACTCTACGACAGCCACTGCCCCAAATCAGGACGGTCAATATCTTATTCAGAGAGGTAAATGTATCTGCCCAGGAACACTACTGGTAAATTTGCAAAGAAATATAAAAAGAGGGGCAAGACTACCATTTTTGTGATCGCCATTCTTCCCATGACTGAGAGCAGCAGGGACCTCCAAAATGTGACTTGTGCTCTGAGTGCCTGGACAGTTTTGTTCAGATTCCTATATCGAACAACAGGAGAAGAGTCAAATGGCCTTCTTGCCTAGACTCTCATACTCGTCTCGCAAAAATCTATCAGATAGCTGTCCCATTGACAAGCGATATGGGAAATTCCATCTCCCATGGGCAGACTATAGAGACCCACAGAAAGTTAGTTGAGAGTCTAGGGGACGTATTCTATCCGGTTACTGGGACTAAGTTGCGCCGGAATAAAACACATCCCTGGCACAACCATGCATGTAAAAACTCAAAGAAAGACCTACTCAAGGCAATTAAATCTAAGGATATCCTTAAAATTAGAACAACTAGACTGCTGTACAAGAAGGTGCTCATTAGAGCAAAGAGTGAGTGGGAGGAATCTAGGTGGGAAGAGTTGACACAGGCACTACTCCTAAAAGATTCTAAGACCTTTTGGCTAATTGTTACTTCTTCAGTGACAGGTGAGAGAGACACTGGGGTCTCGAATATTGCCCCTATAGTGTGGGAGGCACACTTTAAGTCACTCTATACAAGCCCTGAGTTGGAGGAAATTGGGTGTCAGCCCCAGGAAGGGCTACCAGAACTGGTTTTGGAGCCTTGGGCCTGTGGGCCACGGGACCTCCGGCATGAGAGCCGACTGCCGGGGGCCCCGGGGTCTGGGAGTTTGGTTCCACGTGCCCGCACGGCCCGGGACCTCCCGCATGAGTGTCGATTGCTGGGGGCACCGGGCATTGGGTTTTCTCCCTGTCAAAATCTTAGCTTTAATCAGGCTTCTGAGATTCCGGTTGCCCCAGACCCCCTGCATGAGAGCCGACTGCCGGGGGCCTTGGGCTCCGGGATCTCGGTTTCCTGCACTAGCACGGCCCGGGACCTCCCGCACGAGTGTCGACTGCTGGGGGCCCCGGTTTCAGGGATTTCCCCCTGTCAAAACTATAGCTCCAGCCAAGCTCCCGAGCTTCCCATGGCCCCAGAGCCCCCGCACGAGTGTAGACTGCCGGAGGTTTTGGGCCCTGGACCTGGACCCACTCTCGCAATAGTGAGAAAGGATGCCCCTACTGGGACTCCCACTTATAGTTCAGACAACATTACACTCAGGGAAGTTGAACTGGCAATTGAGAAACTGCTCCCGAATAAGGCCCGAGTCTGGATAAGCTCCCTGGAGATCTCTTTTGCTCTCAGCCAAAGATCTGGGCCCCATATTTGATGGTTCTGTTTAATGCTGTCCTACAGGGCTCCCCAGTACCAGAGACCTGGCTGGGAGCCGAAATTGTTCCAATTTTTAAAAAGGGCTGTCTGCTCGCTCCATCAAATTATAGACCAATTAGACTACTTGACACTACCCAGAAGCTGCCAGGCCGAATCCTGCTGGAGAGATTATTGGGCTGGATGGAGGAAAACAAAAACTTTGATCACCCTCCAAGCCGGTTTTAGATCAGGGGTCTCGACTCTGGACCAGATCTTCCGACTCCAGGTCCTATACTGGAAAACTGCAAGAGTAGAGGGTGGAGGCCTCTACCTTGTCTTTGTGGACCTGCGGGCCGCATTCGATCTGGTCCCTAGGGAGTGGCTCTGGATGGTGTTGGAGGAACTTGGTCTCCCTCCTTACTTACTAGATGCCTTAACCCGGCTTCACACTGGGAACTACGCCCAGGTGAGGTGTGGGAAAAACGGGGAATTATCCGATCGTTTCCCTGTTACTCGGGGAGTACGCCAGGGTTGCGTACTGGCCCCTACTCTCTTTAGCTTGTATGTCAATGGCCTGATAGATAGACTTAATTGTGTGAGGGATAATGATGCTCCACGCCTGCTACTGGTAGGGTGCCCGCTCTGATGTTCGCGGACGACACCTTGTTGTTGTCGCAGACATCATCGGGCATAAAGCAGGTTCTGGACGGGTTTGTTTCCTTCTGCGCCTCGCGGGGTCTGGAGATCAACTTGGAGAAAACCAAGTTTATGATCTTCAACCCCCGAGGCACACCCGCCCAAACCCCCCATTGAATGGAACCCCACTTGAGCGAGTTAAGACCTTTATATATCTGGGGGTGACTTTGAACACTTCACATGGGACCAACAAGTCTCTAAATCCTCCTTGAGACTTGCACAGATTATGGGTGGCGTAGGCAGATTCCATAGTGCCTCAACCTTTAAACCGGCTACCCCTGCCCTAGAGATATACAAAACACAGGTCAGGTCTGTAGCCTTATACGCTGCTGAACTCTGGGGACACACTAAATCATGTAATCTAATGAAAGTTGAACATTCTTTCTTGCGTCATCTGTTTGGTCTTCCACAAAGCACGCCCCTGCTACCATTACGCTTGGACCTGGGTCTGGAACCTATTACTGATTTGGTGGCAGCTCGACCTATGCTCTATTGGAGAAGGCTCTGGTCTGTGCCGGAGCTTGAAACGTTTAGAGCAGAATTCAATACTATTTGGGGGCAGCTAAAGAACAAGAATATACCTTGGTTGGTACATGTTAAGACTCTCCTTTACCAATTTGGTCTTCCCCAACTTTGGGATACACCGGAGGATAGCTGTATGAGGATGCAAAGGACTGTACTGGTGGCAGCTGTAAAATCGCATAACCTCAAACTGCTATACTGTTCTACTTCCCTGGGCAGATTGTCCACTGAGTTCCTCATAACAAAAGTTGAACACAGGATGGAGGCGTTCTTGGACCTGGTGCAGCCTCCACTGGCAAGAAAACTATATATTCAATTGAGGCATGGCTCCTTACCGGTCGGGGCATTCACATCCAGATGGGCAAAAACGATGAAGGCTAACTGCCCTGCCTGTAATCACGCCAGGAAAGACATTATGCATATCCTCTTTTTTTGCCCAGCATACAGTGAAATTCGGAAGTGCTGGATTATCCCAGTATGCAAAAACTTGGGTTTTAGACACTGTGTTCATGCTTTTAGAGTCTTAACTTATGACACTGCCACTCTCATTGTTTTTGCCGTTTCCCGGTTTCTATTTGGCATGTGGCGGAGAAGAACAGCATTTATCCACAAGGAATAATGGACTACTGTTTTTAAGCTTTACTACTCCTTTGATAACCATTGTTTAATAACTTTTTAATTATGAAGTATTTATGTTTTATTATTGTGCTTGTACATATTCTATTGCACTTTTATGGTCTTTGACCGAAATAAAGTTATCAAAGTGAGTGAAGTGAAGTGTTCAGGTTCCCTTTTAAGAGGTCTGGTGTACCAAGCTATTTGAAATAATGTGGGGCTGTCGCTAGGTAATATTGCCCAAACTCTATCTCTGTCGGGCTTCCCTCTGGGTAAAAAAAAAAGTCCTGTGATTTAGTCTCATTATTGGTATGTCCCGAAATTAATGCAAAGTGTGTAAAAATCTCTGGTATTTATTGCTAGTTCCAACCTCAAATCTTCTATATATAGTATCGTATGTGTGGTAGTAGCCCAGTCGGATTCCCTTCTGTTCCACCTATAGCCATAAATGGATCGCTAGGGGCTCCAATGCTAACACAAACAGAAGAGGCGACAATGGGCAGCCCTGTCGGATGCCCCTGCCAATGAGGTACTCCAGTGAAAGGTGCCTGCCTGTCTGAGCCCTCGTGGTGGGCACTGAATATAACATCTGTATCCATTTTAAATAGTCAGGGGGTATTCCAAATTTTGCCAGTACCGGGATCATATAATCCCACCTAAGTGTGTCAAACGCCTGCAGCAAGTCTATGGTGACAAATACTGCCATGTGATTGTCTGGAGGGATGGATTCCATAACATGACATAGTCTGCTAATATTAAGCGATGTGCTCTTTATAGGCACAAACTCACATTGGTCAGGGTGTATTAGCTTGTGTAAGTAGGGGAGCAGTCTGTGCGAGAGGACCTTACTCAATATTTTGTATTCAGTTGTAAGTTGAGATAGAGGCCTATATCCTGAAATATCAAGCGGCGATTGGCCCGGTTTAGGAAGGGAGACAACCAAGGCCTACATTGTGGTATGGGGTACTGAGAAACAATCGTGGGAAATAGTTATCTCCAGACTATGGGGCCGATTAGGATGGAGGATTTTCCGCCTCCTCCGGGCCGGCGGAAGCCACCTCCGGCCCGGAGGAGGCGGAAAATCCTCTGCGGACTCACCAAAGACCCACCGCCGCATTACGATGGCTGGTGGGTCTTGGTTTCTGTCCACTGCTTTTCCGCCGCGGTCGGATTACAACCGCGGCGGAAAAGCTCTCATTTGGCTGGCAGTGTCTATCAGACACCGCCAGCCAAATTAGGAAGCATTAGTAAACATGCTTTTCCGCGGCGGTTTTTCCTCCCTGGAAAAGCATGTGTACTTTTGATTTTGGGGGCCCGTTGCGGGCCCCCAGGGTGTTGGCGGGTGGGGGGTGCACATGGGGGGTACCTATGGTACCCCCCAGCATTTACATGCACAATGCGGCAGGCACCGCGCGGTGCCTGCCGCTTTGTGCATGTAAATGTAAAACATGCACTTTTAACATTGCGGCGGGTGCTGCTTGAAGCAGCACCCACCGCAATGTTAAATATCCAGGATGTGACCGCCAGGGTGGCGGTCACATCCTAATCGCACATGAGGGAACGCCGCAGCCCCTGCGGACGTTCCCTCATACTCTGGGGTCGCGGACGGACTCAAGTCCGTCCGCGATCCTAATCGACCCCTATATGAATGAAACATACACATCCATCTAGAAATTAATCAATCATTTGATTTATTTAATTCACAGATTCATTTAAAGCACATTATATCAAAAGTATTACGAAAACATGTGTAGCAAACCTTATATCAAAACAGAAAAGAGAAGCTATATGCAAATGACTACATTCAAGTGTGACAACCACAGGCACTCAAGAATCTAACTCAACCACACCTTCCCACACTCATTTCACAAACACAGCTCACTATCACACATATCATCCATACAACACACCAATGCTAATAAAAGCCGGTGAACAAATTCATAAATCCCTTCGCCAAACGAAAAAATCACAATCGTTCCACCCTTCCATACATCAAACAGAAACTAATTTGTTCCGTTGTAAGTTTTATCAAAATTCACAATTTGTTTGGCAGGGACAAACAGATAGGGTCGACGTGTTTCAAACCCAACCCTTTGTCGGGTTCTCATCAGGACCAAGATGTTCTGAAAGTGAAAAGCAAAACACAAACCTTTGTCAATGTACAACCTTAAAGCGGTATTAAAACAACACAAGCTGCCCACCGGTGCCTTCTGCCTACCTGATTTCCTATGCAGAAACTGTAAAGAGTAACTTATGAAGGTGTGCACACATCTAAAGGAGACAAGACATAACACAAAATAATCGGTCAGCCTATAGTCAAGGGAAGATGGCTCGGTGTAACAGCAGCATCATTTACCAATTCATCTTACCAGTATTTGCTCGGTTGCTGTGGATTTCTAAGCGTCGTGGTCAGCTGTTTTTATGCCCGGAACACTTCATGGCGTGGACCGGTGAATCGCAGATTCAAATCTGGGACAAACCAACACAGGTTATGGAATAAGTCTGTGCCTTTGTCGCATCCTCAATTAAAAAAGACTTAAACGTCCGAGGTGTTACCTTGGTTTAGATGGTTCTTGTTTCCATGTTGCTCACATCGCCTACAATTCTGGCGTGTAGCATACCGCTCCCGCATCGTCTGTGGGATACGAGTGCAGCTAGGGAATTGTAGTTTAAATCCTGCTACCAATCCTCGTTTCCGTCTATGCCCCACGTGGCTCCACGTGGCTTGGTAACCATTGCTATAAACAAATTCTGTTGGCATATGGTTGACTTAGGTAGTTGGGGATTGTAGTTTTGGCACAACAACCAATCCTTGTCTTGGTCCGCACAGCACGTGGTCGGGTTAGCAAATGAGGAGGTACCGTTACTAAGAGGCTACTAACTCACGTACCATGTTATGTGCGTCTGGGGAGTGGGGGCTGATGGGAATTGTAGTAAAAATTGGCCCCTAGGTCCTTGTTTTAGCCCGGGTGTCACATGACCATTGGAATACACTAAACTTTATTGATAACATGTACAAAATTCATATTTAACACTTCCGTGTCTAAAGGGCAAACGCACCCAAATTTGAATGGTGTCACGGACATTCTAAAAATCACCATTATTAAATAAATCTCCCGTGGGTCAGCCGCACACTTACACTTAAGCTTTGTGCTTGTTACACAATTGAGCATAACACGGACATTGTGTTCAGTTGGCAGAACAATGCAGAGCAAAAAAGCGTGAGGCCTACCCTTTCCCCGAGGGCCTAACCTTTCCTGGTATTAACTTACATTAATACTTCATGTCCGGAAAATTTCCGACACCTCATTAAGTCCATGAAACGCTGTATTGAACTTCATGATCAGCAGAGTTTCCTATTGGCATAGTTTGGCCTCCAAGTCTCCTCCTCTAGAATCAACCTCAACTTTTGAAATCACCGTCCATCACAAGTCTTTCTATGTGTGTTCCAAAGTCCTCCAATGGTTGACCAAAGGTGCATTCAACACATTTCTTCTCAGTCTTGATTTATGTTGGGTAATACGTTGACGTACTTCCTGACAGGTTTTTCCCACATATAGTTCAGGACAAGGACAAAGTATCTCGTAGATCACGTTTTTCGACTTGCAATTCGAAAAGGTGTCATGTTTCCAATGAATACCTTCATGAGTGAATATTTTCTCTTCAATGGTCTGTTCACAACAAACACAAGTGCCACACTTGTGGTGTCCTTTTACCGGTTCCAATCCTATCATACTGCGTAGGGCCGCCCCTTCCAGATTTGTCAAAGCAGCTCTCACTACATAGTTTGCGATGCTTTTTTCTTTTTTTAATGCAAACAACAGTCGCTGTCGTAGTCCTTCATCCAAATTGTTTACCAAGTGCCAATTTTGATTTATGATCTTCTTCAGCTGGTTTGCATTTGGGCAAAATGTAGTCATACAGACCATTCTCTTGATTTCTGGTTCAGTTCTTTTTTTGAGCAGTGTCTCACGTGGCACCCACCAGGTATGACGAAGAGCGGGCTTCGATAATTTTTTTGGGTAACCTCGGTCAGATAGACGGTTCATTAAGTTGTTCGCATGCTCAAAGTATTCATCTTTAAAAGAGCAACTGCGCCGTATCCGCAAAAATTGCCCAAAAGGGGGATTTTGCCTTAGACTTTTGGTATGGTTGCTTGTGTAGTGCAGCACCTTATTTCTGTCTGTTTCTTTTCTAAACAATGTTGTTACCAATCTCCCTTCTGATGCATACACTTGCACATCTAAGAATGTAATCTGATTTCTTGCGGTATTACAACTGAATTTTGATATCTTCTGTTCTTCCATTTAACCAGTGGAGAAAATCCTTCAATTGGTCCTGTGACCCTGACCAAATCAAAAACACATCGTCAATATAGCGCATATAATTTGTAATGCACTCTGAAAAAGGGTTGTTATTGTAAATGAATTTATCCTCGTACAACCCCATAAATAATATCGCCAGCCGCGGGCCAAAAGGGCAGCCCATGGCGACTCCCTTTATTTGGTAGAAGAATTCCGATCCAAATGCAAAATAAGTCTTCTGAAGGGCAAACTCAGCAAGCTCGATGATAAAATTTTTGGGGACACGTACTGGTTTATCCCTAGTCTCCAAGAAAAATGTTAATGCCTCAAGGGCCTTCTCCTGAGGTATTTGGGTGTATAAGGACACAACGTCCATAGTCACCATCATCTGTTTCGTGTCATCATATTCAATTGTTGCAAGTCTGTTAATGAATGCCGTAGTATCCTGTAAATGCACAGGGACTGTTTGGATGAAGGGTTTTAGAAACAAATCAATGTATTTCGAGATAGGTTCTAACAAAGAGTCGCAACCGGATACTACAGGCCTTCAAGGCGGGTTGGTATCGCTCCTGTGAACTTTAGGTAATACATAAATTACCGGGATTCTCAGATTTTTGTTTTGTAAAAAGGAATATTCCTTTGGCCCTAAGAACCCTTGGTCAAATCCTTCCTGTAGGATACAAAATAGTTGGCCCTGAAGTTCTGCTGTAGGGTTTTTTCAATCTTCGTATAGCATCTGTCATCATCCAGCTGTCTCATCACTTCATCTTTATAACTGGCCATGTCCGACAGGACAATTGACCCTCCCTTATCCGCCTGTTTAATTACTAGTGATGTATCATTTTTTAAGGAATTAATTGCATCCTTTTGAATTTTTGGAAGATTGAACCGTACATATTGTCTTTTGGACTCCATTTCCATAATCGCTGACAAAATCGTTTTCTCGAAGGTCACCACCTCCTTTGGGATTTTATTGCCTGGAGGGCAAAAAAATGAGTTTTTCTTTAAGCCTGTTACCTCTACCTTCCCTGTCTCTATCTCATCTTTGAAAAAGGTTTTTAAGCGGATCTTGCGACAAAATTCCATGGCTTCCAATTTCATTTTAACCAAGTCCGTACTTCCGGAGAGAACGAAAGAAAGTCCTTTTTCGAATACAGCTGTCTCTGCAGATGTCAGCACTCAATCAGATAAAACAGGGGTGACAGTTTCAGTTCTTGTAATACTGTCATAGGGTGGTTATTTCCCATGGCTGTGTGTTGTATCTGGGCCGGCCCCTTGTTCTTTGTTGACCTCTGCCTAAAAAAGGCCGCGGACTTTGTTGCTGGTTTTGATTATGCTGGTTGCCTCGTCTATTGATGATGAATCTAGATTCGCTTGAATCAGTGTCAGCTCCAAATGGCGAAGAAGTATTCGAAAACGTCAGGAATTTGGATCTCCCCTGGGAGTTTTGAAGAAACCGCTGTGAATCAGTCCACATGAAAAGTCTGTTTGTAGATAGGGATACTAGTTATCCAATGAGAAATTCTTTTTATCCAGTTCAAATTTGTTACTTTTGTGTGCAACAGTATAGTCCTTAAATTCTAAGATTTCCTTTTCGACCTTATCTAGTAAGGTTTTGGCATCCGTAACTAATTGATTGTTTTTTATTTCTGTTTTCAGAGCCTCTATTTCTTCTAGTTCTTTTTGAGATATCCGTTGTGCCGTCTCCACTGTCAAAACCATCAAGTCTCTATTACATTTAGTCTCAATGAGACTGTATCCCTTTTTATATTCAGGGTCATCAATAAAAACCACTGGGATATTACGGATTTGAAGCCCTCCTGGAATAGTCCCGGCTCTTAGGTGTTGTACCAAAAAATGTCTGTGTAAGTCAGTTCTTATTTGTTTCTTTTTCAGTCTAATTCATTTATCAGACTCATTCTGAGTTTTTGCGCTCAGACTCAAGGTAGCAGATGCAAACACCGGTGGGGCGTTTATAAGTCGTTGTATATGTTCTTCACTGTACGCGAAGGTGTCACTCTCAGTCATAGTCCTACAACTCACCAGTCAACAAAAAATAATAAAAAAATACAAAACTAAAATACATATCAAGATTTCCTTCACCATTATATACTTTTGAAAAGTGCTCAATCCATTGGGCCTCACTTATAGCTATTTCGATGGTTGGGCCGGCCTCGCATAAAAGAAAAGGTTTAACAGCCTTCTAAAATGCCATGCCGTCATTTGCCAATGAGGCCGTGTGTAATGCCTCCCAGGCCTTCTTCTTCAAAGTATTTTTTCTGGCCTTAATTGCTTGGTTATAGTCCCGTCTAGCTATCCTCAGGTCAACCAGGTTTCTAGGGGATTTATGTAGCTCCCTTTTTAAGTGGGAATGAGTATGAGTGCACCTGGAATCAAACCATCCACTCTTTGATCGATTACTATTTTTGCGCCTGAGAAAGGGATTCTTTTATAGTATTGGATATTGCCAGGAATGAGGCTAAGATGTCAGGGGTGGCTGTTTCTGACAAACATGTCTCAATGGCAATTTTGAATCTACTCACCACTGTCTTAATTATAGCTACCTCATCCACCACACTCCAGCGCAGTGAAAAGCCATTCACACTCCCAAGGGTGATCAATAGTATTGGATGTGACCATTTCACTTGTAGACCACTTAATTGACAAGCATAAAGGGAAGTGATCACTGATGGAAATATCTGAAACATGAAAAGAATGAAGGCTATGCTCAAAGTGAATGTTGCCGATCTAGCAGGATTAAGGCAGGATTTCAGTGGTCCGGGCACGGAGCTCGCTCACACTGCATCCGCCATGCTTGCCGGCTAGCCACGCCCCCACCTAAAATATGCCAGTTTTGGCGAAGCCAATGTTTCCCTGTTTTTAGTACATAGCATATGCACTTTAGCACTGGTTAGCAGTGGCAAAGTGCCCAGAATCCAACAGTCAACAAAAATGAAGTCAGCAAAACTGGAGGTCAGAAGGCAAAAAGTAAGGGGAAACCACGACAAGGATACCAGGTCTAACAATCAACCTTTCTTCAGGTTTTCAACTTTCATCTTTTTTCATCTCATTTTGAAATGGTGACAGTTTCGACACAGTGGTGCTGGCCCTAAAGTGTTCAACAGACCCCCAGAAAAAGAATAGCATAACATTTGTGAATTTTTCCAGGTATACACCGCCCGCAAACTGACATATGCAGATTTTCTGCACAATAACAAGGATATACTACACACTTATATGGTTCCATCAACAGGGGATTCGGTATCCACGACTAGCCATCGCTGTGGGCATGCAGATGCAAATTCACGTGTTTGCAGAGTGTATTGTCATCCCAATTTTCTGGGAGGAAGTATTACAGAAAAATATTATTTGCAGGTCAAAGTTTATTAAAACGACCACTAGTATTTTGTTTGAACTGGATCCTGCGACATTAACCTACTACATACTAAACTATGCAAATGAATGGTAAGGCCTTATGTTGGTTACTGATCGCTAAGCAGTAGTTAAGGAGGCACCCCCATCTTTATTGTGGTTGCAAATTTTTCTGGTGATTAGCTATTGACCAAACAATTGCTAAGGTAATGAACAATATATCAACAATATACCACATAATGGAGGATATGGTTGTCGTTGCTTGATTGTAGGTTTGATGCATTCATGTAATTAGCTCAAACTACTGATTGCCATATGATGTTCCTTTGAAACCTAATTCGATCATTACTAATATGGGATGTAACTCTTACTATTAAGACTCTTCTGTAGCTAAATGTCAATGTGAATTGTCAGTGACTACTGCTTTAGTTATTCTACTGTGACACTGTAGTTCGGCTTCAAGAAGACTAATTTATGGTTTGTAAAAGGATGTATCTTTTCTGTGCATATTGGTTATTTTGTCTGTTACTTTATATGGTGTTAGTGTTAAATTTGATGGCTAAGAAATCATTCAATGTTTTTCTACTACCTGTAAAAAGCAATAAAAAAGGACCAAGCAGCAGAACAGAGCGGGATTCAATGTACAATATCTCCATTGACTTGGAATCTATAGACCTCCTCTTAAGTTGTTCCAGCATCTCTATTATTTATAAGGCCTTACACGCCTTTATCCAGGCAGCTATTAACACTGCTGTATCATCTGTCATTAAGTAGGCGATTGCTGTGTTGCAACCATTCCTCCATGATCATTCCAACCGATAAGATGGGATTTGCAAAGCCAGTGGCTTTACCCCCAGAACCTTAGAGGGAACCCTTTGTCCCATGTTGAACATAGACTGCAAAGATGCTGACTGTTGCCTTTCTATTTTAGACCTGAAAGGAAGGAATCTTTTCTGCACTACTGGCAATGGAGAAGACACACAGAACTGCTGAGGGGACCTATACAACAAAGGCCATGTTGATATCTTTAAAGAGAGTGTTGCATATGCCCCACATATTGGGCTATACCAAAATCAGTAACAATGACATAGTAGCCACCACACAAAGAACTAGGATCTCATGAAGAAGCGAAAAGGGTGTATTATCAAATTGACGTTGGAAATTAGGCAATGTTTTATTTTAAATTTCTGTAACACCTTCCAGATTGGTTTGATGAGGGGCATGACTGCTGCCATTGGGGAATCATTCCCTACCAGGGAAGACCTTCCACTTGTTGGGGAACCCTTTTCTCCCCGAGTTAATGGTCCGGAAAGTCAACCAATGTTTGGCTCGAGCTGTGTTCAGCATCCCTATGCCATTTCCTTGCTGCCTGTTGGCACGTGGCACCTAGCTAAGGCACAACAGAAAATGCTTTGTCTGTGTACTGTCACGCCATGGTGAACATAACCATCTCTGCTCTCTCTCTCTCTCTCTCTCTCTCCAATTTGGAACGTATTCCTGCAAACGTTTAGAGGGCATTCCATTATTTGCCGATGCACGGTTTATATCACCCTGCCTGAAACCTAGATATTTCAGAGAATAAAGGTTAATCTGCAAGCATATATAATTAACGAGTATTGGAACGGCTATGTTAATTAAAATGAAACATAAATCATAAAAATGCACTTTTCAGGCACAGATTATTTAACACAAAGTACACAATACTTGACAATGTGTACTACGAGATAGTAGTGTAGGGAAACTGTATGAAATGTATTTTTTTCACACAGAAGCTAAGGAAACGTTTTCCATGCAAACAATTTAGTAAGATAGTAATGCAATGATTTATCGCTTAAGTGCTTATGTACTGGACTATGAATAATGTTGATATTCTTTGGGAAATGGGATACAAACACGGTGTAAATGATGTCAAGGGAATAAGTCCATCTTGCTGTCTTTGTTAATGTAATTAGCCCCTTCAGTGATGTCGCCAGCTCTTTCACGTGTATAGAGCCGAAGTTTCAATCACCAAAGGCTAAGGTGTGCTACCTTTACTTCGCAGGTATTACATCTGGAATTGTTATATGACAGATGTATAACATAATGTAAATATGATTACAGTGAAAAATAAATAAAAAATTGATAAATACTTTTTATTAAGAAAATATATGTGTCTGTGCATGTACGCATTCCTGCCAATGCATTGAAAATGATTTTGACACGCATGTTAAAACTGTACTAATACACGATCAATGGCGCATCTAGTATTGGAAAATTCAGTTTACTGCCCTAGTATATCAAAACCGTCTTGAGAAAGCACTGTTTTTGCCTCACAATATGCACATGACAATTACTTCACACATGGAAGGAACTCTCCTCATAGTCATAAGACTTCTTCAGTGTGATCGTAACTTATAGCACACATTTAACCCTTAAAAATATGCATGAAAAAACCCATGGTATAAGCCACTATTTAATGGCCTGGGAGCGGACACGCGCAGCCGGCGCGCCAAATGTAAGTCTGCCTGCGCCGGCCGGGACCAGGGGCCACAACCCCTGTTCAATTCAACACAATGGGGATAAGGTACTCATCTAAATTAAACAAAGCCCCTGCTAACTGTCAGCACTGTAGGTTCTCCATTATGGGCTCAGTTTACAATGTCTACCAGGACAGGGTTCGACCCCTCGGCAACTAACCTGGACTCTGTAATCACACTAATTTAGCAGGGAAGACCACACACTTAGGTACACCTCCACTACCTCAAGATGTTACATTCTACAGCATTAACTGTCGTTCGTTCCCGAGGCATAAAGCTGACATTTTTGATCCTCTATTAAATATCCAACCAGATGCCATTTTTCTAATGGAAACCTGGTTACATGACACTTCAGGGCCTGATGTGGCAACTGCACTCCCTGCAAACTACTCCATCTTCAGGAAGGCCTGAAAATAAATCAAGAATGAAGGGTCATTGCTATTATTCACAAAACCTTTATTGAATGCAATTGCAAAGATTTTTCTGCCACTGACTGTGAAGCCTTATTATTCAAACTCACAGCTAAGTGCACATTGTCTGGTACACTAATGTATCCCCCTCCGGGTCCACTGGGCCTTGGCTTGGTCACTGTCCTTCCCCAACCTTATAAACTCCCATGTTCTGAAGGCCGCCAATTTTACCATCTTGGGTGACCTGAATCTTCATTTAAATGTTCGTGTGTGCACCAAAAGTGCTGTTTCATTGCTGACCTTGAAGCAATGAATATTCATCTCTGTAATTCAGGTCCCAATCACGTAGCAGGCCACCTGCTTGTCCCAATTTTTTCCAATTTCTCGGATCTTATGTGCTCCCCCTGTTTTCCCACTGTGCTGGTCTGATCATTGTGTGGTTACCCTTCTGATGGAAGTTGCAGCCGGCCCACCGGTAGTCGCTTCTGGATCAAAACTCAAAGTCAGACACTGGGCAAAGCTCAATGTTGGAGCCTTAAACAATCTCTTAGATGATTCTAGACCAGCTATAAAAAAGCATTCCACCTCAGATATGGGCTCTATACAAAGCTAGATCTCACAGGCAGTAGACACCTTCCTTTCTCTCTCCAACAAAGATTTAGGTAACCATCGGCTGAAAGCCCACTGGTTTACGGAGAAGCTCACGATGGAGAAATCCAGATGTAAAACTCTGGAAATGCAGAGGAGGAAACACTACCAGACAGATGCTAAGATAGCCTACAAAAAGACTGTAAGTGACTATCACACTCTGTGCAAAGCAGCTTGTGCTGAGTTTGTCTCTCAAAAGATTTCTCAAGTGCAAAACTGCCCTAAAACCCTTATTAAGGTACTTAAAGAACTATCCGGGTCTAATTCTCAGACCACCCCTTGAGCTCTAACTGCATTGCAATGTGAGAACCTCACTCACTTCTTTGTGGAGAAAGTTGAAGAAATATATTCTCTACTAGCAAGTGATAACTTGCTAAATACCCCACACACTTCCAACACCAACCCTACTGTCGCCAGTCTCTGAATTTTTTTTACCCCTCTCAATTGGGTTTCAGAGCAGGATTCTCCATGGAATCTACTTTACTTGGAGTTACCGAAATGCTGAGACATAATCTGGACCACTGCGATGCGATGGCTCTCATTTTACTCGATATCAGCGCCGCTTTTGACAGGGTGTCTCACACTGCGCTGCTGAAAGCCTTGCAATCCTTACTTACTCAAACTAAATGGAAACAAAACTGAAGTTATGATCCTTGGAAAAGAGCAAGATCTTTCGGGATCTCAACACTCAGTCGGTACATCAAGTTTGCAACCTGGGTTTCATCATTGACGACCACCTGTCAATGAAACAACAAATCACTAAGGGGGCCTCAACCTGCTTTACGAAGAAAATTCTGTGGATGATACATATCTCTGTTGAACAAACTGTAGTCCATGCCCTGATTACGTCCAGTCTTGACTATTGTAATGTTCTATACTTAGGCTCAAACAAAACTATAGTACAAAGGCTGCAGGTGGTGCAAAACACAGCTGTCAGGCTGCTGTGTCGGGTCCCAAGGACTGTGACAGCTACCGACATTCTTCGCAATCTTCACTGGCTTAAAGTGGAGAATCATGTTAAACTTAAAGCCTTGAAATGTATGTTTACATTTATATCTGGAGCAACCACACAATATTTGCAATCTTTAATCCAACTGTATACGCCTCCTTGTCTTCTGTACTCTGCTTGACAGTCCAAATTTGTTATTCCCAGAATCAAACTTACTCGGCTGGGCGGCATGTCCTTTTTGTTTCTGAGACCCTCCCAATGGAATTCTCTTCCTATCTCAATACGGGAGGAACTCATTCTTGGAAATTTCCGAAGAAGAGTAAAGACCTGGCTATTTAATCCGTAATTCCTACGTAGCCGGCGCCGGGAAACCCCTCAAGGTAGCTGTGCACCTTATAAATTTAAATAACATAGCATTGTTGGAGCAGGGGATCGTTGTTACTGCTACTCAAAGATTAGCCTCCTGTGAGTTATGAATCTCTGCACAACTGTATATAAATGTATGACCCAGTTGCCACTGGGTAATTATAATTTGGTCAGCTGTTCCTTAGGAAAAAATCTTTTGTGTTGCTGAAAACGTTGGCACTGTTTGATGAATCGCCGCAAAACTTTTCAAAAAGGTGTTATTTTTTGACCAGATCAATTCAAATCAATAAACTTTTTCGGTTAAAATGTAGCAACCATAAAAGCAAATGTACATATACAGATTCAAAGTCCAAATTCATTAAGAACAGCAAGAAATCAATTAAAGTTTCAAAATGTCACTAAAACATTGAACATTTCTCAGAGTTAATTAAACTTAAAATAAATGTTACAACATAAAAACTAATCTCGGCTCTCTTAGTGTAAACAATAGACTCATAGCAGCATTAGTGGTTTTGGTGTTGTATTTCATAAACAATGGTTTTAAATAGACAATTCTAAAATTTAAGTACAGGTCACATGGAGGTAGAAAGTACAAGGTGCTCTATTAGTATGCCCATCCCATGGTCATGGGGAGACTGGTCACTGTTCCAAATTAATTAAAGGCAGTAAAAATTCAATTACAGTTCAAAATTTCATTAAAACATCATACTTTTCCTTATTGCAGCATAAAAACAAATCTCAGGCTCTTTTAGCGTGAACAATAGGCTCATAGCAGCATTTGTGGTTTTGGCATTATATTTCCTGAACAATGGTTTAAGATAGACGATTCTAAAATTCAGGTACAGGTCACATAAAAGTAAAAAGTGCGAGGTGCTCTGCTTAGTATGTCCATCACATGGACACAGACAGACTGGTCGCTGTTTCATTGTGGGGAATGCTACTAAGTGGTGGACAAGGCCTTGTCTAATTTTTGTTAAAACAAAATGGTGGGAGGGTCTTGTGACAAGTGTTAGATAGGTTTGAAATCCATTGGTATCTAGTTGCAGATGGTAAAGCTGGTACGTGGTTTGCTTCCCTACTGTTCTCAGCCTGCACTCTTTCTTATGGTGCAGGAAGGTATTCTTTATCTCCTGTTTAGATTATCCTGTTACATCAGTTGTGTTTTCCATGATCATTAGATTGAATAGATCTCTATAGGTATTAACTAAATATTTAAGTCAGGGAATCTTAAAACGGTTGTCCAGTCTCAGGCCGTCTTTAATAATTGATTTAGTAAATATAGTCTCCTAATTTGACCATATTGATCTCCACAACAGTAGGGGTCTCAGTGCAATCAGGTCTGCCAAGTAATTGAGCCCCACTTCACAATGGATTAGTTCAGAGGATGCTGAGGCTGGCAGACATAAAAGCTTTTTTAAAAAGGAGTTTTTCTCGGCTTGCAATTCTTGACTTGGGTGATGGCCCCAAACACCTGCCCCATATACTGCAACAGAGGTGCATCTAGCTTTATAGATATAGACCATGTCTTCAACCTCTTCGGTACTCATGACGAGCCCAGCTCGCCATGATTCACAATGGAGCTGTGCATAATGGCTTTGAGCCGCCCACGGGCGATTGATTTCCCGCCTGTGCGGGCAAATTGATCAGTGGACGGGGTCTTGACGAGCCCAGCTCATCATGAGCATGGCTCCACTGTGACTCATGATGAGCTAGTGTCGTCACGTGCGCCGCGGCTCCACGCTCACCCCCCCGCCTATCCCGCACCATGGGGGAATTACCCCCGCAGCAAAGGAGTTAATACGGCCATGCCCTGAATTAGATGCAAACCCCAAGCACACTTTTGGTCATCTTAGCCCAGATGTTAAACATTTCACGGTTACATTTCCGGGTCACTGGCAAAAGATAGCCCTAAATAAAAAAAATTATCTGCATTTTGCACTTTTTGCCATCAATTAAAAAGGATTTCATAATACTGGATTTCGAACCATAGACCATTGAGTATGTTTTAGCCTTGTTAATCAACAGCTTTCTCCCGTTAATAAAATCTGCAAACCCATCAATTAACCTCTGAAGGCATACCTGTGTTCTGGATAAGAGCACAGCGTCGGATGCAATATCCTGGCCCTCAGCTTGGGGGGAGTCCGCCTGTATCATTTTAAGTACTGCGTCTACTTCATTAATAAATAAGGTAAAAAGCAATGGTGCTAAGACGCAGCCTTAGCGGAGTCCACTTTTTATATTAAAATTAGGGGTGCATTTGCCCCTTTGGCCATACTGTACTTTAGTCGATAGTTTCTTGTACAGCCTGGCTAAAAAAGTGAATGATTGGCTCCGGGGCACCGAGATTAAGTAATACTGGCCATAGAATAGCATAGTCCACTAAATCAAAAGTGCTGCTAAGATAAGCAAAACATTAAAAAAGCTGTTCCTGTTTAGCGCATGTATATTTTCCAATTAAAAGCTCTAGGTTAATACACTGCTCTGTCGTGCCCAGCCTCTTTTGAAAACCGTATTGGGCCTGTGACAATATACCATTATCCACAATCCTCTCTTCCAGTCTTACAAGTAAAACCCTACTCATGATCTTTACTGATCAGTCAAGCAGGGAAATTGGCCGATAGTTCTTGGCCTCTGATGTGTTGCCCTTTTTATAAATGGGGATAATAACAGATTCAACCAAGGTAGTGGAAGATCCCTCTGTTACTGCAGCATTAAAAACTCTTGTTAGTATCGGTCCCCATAGTTCAGGGACAGTTTTATAAACATCGATGAGTACACAATCCGAACCTGGTGCTTTGCCCCCTTTGCTGCTTCCGATACCTAGAACAACCTCATCAAGGGTAATATTAAGAGGAATGGCGGGCCATTTACTTGGGTTAGCAGGATCGTTTATAACTGTATAGCATGGATTAAAAATGCTAGTGAAGTGTGCCACCCACTCCTCGCAGCTGACAAGGCACAGAAGATCCGGAAATGATTCGTTTTTAAAGAATGTCGAGTTCACAGTTTCCCAGAACAACTTATTAGTAGAGGAGTCTGCAGCCAGCGCAAGATTATCCCATGCCTCCTGCGTGTTAAGTTTGATATATATTCTAACCTTAGTTTTTGTACTAACGCCGTATCCCTGGGTCTGCTGGAGAGTGCTAGTTTCAACTCATTCAGAGAGTCGGTACAGGAATGTTTAAACCAACCCCTGATCGGCATATGTTTCCTGCGTGGTGGTGCAGTAAATATTTTAGAAATTGAATCATTGATTGTGCTAAAATTAGTTAGTATCTTGGCTGGTTCAACCTCAACTTCTAAACTATCATAAATCTCTTTACGACATTCTAGGACAATATTTTTAATATTTCATCTGAGTTAGTACCTTTCCATCTAATTCTAGTGCTGTTTGGTCTGCACGGGGCAATATTACCAATAGCAGTATGTTGTACTACTGATGTATTCCCCCACACAAGCAATGGCATGAACATGCAGTTGTGATCACTCAGGGACAATACATCAATCCATAGAGTAGAACAAAGATTTACAATATTGGCAGCTACTATTACATGATCAATAATACTATTTGCAGTTCTTCTAGTAAAGGTTGGAATCTCCCTCCCTTGCCCATCACGTGCACATTGCATAATGTCAAGTTCAAATTTCGCCAGGACAGTATTTAGGGTGTCACCATAGGTGTTGTGTGGGACATGTATGCAGTCATCCCCTTTGTCATTCCAAAACCCACAAACTTTTGTCATAGACAGAGGACAAATTGCAATATTAATATCCATGATCCATACAATAGCAACATTTGTATTTTTAGCAGTGACCAGTGTATCTATTTCCATCTTTAAATTGGTGACTACATTCTGGCGAGTTGAATCAAATACATTATTATAAAAGTTAATTAGTAAAACGTCCTGGCCGTCCTTATGGTTTAGCCAAAGTAGCTGCGAATGGTACCCTACATTGATAACACTTTTGACTCTCAGGGGTAAATTATTTTTCAAAAGGATTAACAACCCACCCTTCGCTCTGCCAGACATAGAGGGAGTTGCTGGTAAATCGTAGGAGGTTTACCCTTCAAAATAAACTTTATCGGTACTCCAGGTTTTCTGCAAACAAATTATCTCATGTATATTAATAAACTCCGCCCAGCCTAACATATCCTTTTTACTTGCCAATCCGGCTATATTCCTGGTGACAATGGCATAACCGCAAGCTGACGGGTTTCCTTGTAATTTACAAGTATCAATTTACAATTTACAATTTACTATCAATGGGCTGATCATTTATTCTACTGCTGGCCACTCCGTTACTAGTAAAGGAGAACAATACAGGGGGTTTGGGATCTTTTCCGTTATTTGCCCTATATTTTCATCTAGGTGGACCCCTACGCTTGCAAATAACTTATTTTCTAATAAATGTGATAAATGTGAGGCGGGCATATTTATGTCCCTAAATGAATAGTTGGCCATAATTAGATTATCCATGACCTTGTTATGCACACTATCTGCAGATAGCCCTAAGCCCGTCAACCCAGTACCTCCCTCCCCTCCCTCGGGTAGACGGGCAATGTCATGTCAATCATTAACATCAAGTGTGCTATGTGGTAATCCAAAGTTTGGCTTGGGTAGCACTGCTGATTTAATTCTACATAGCTCCTGATCACCTCCCATATTGGGTGAGGGTCTTAGATGTCTATAGAAGAAGCCAAGAGGCAAAAGTGATACAATACGATCTTTATGCAGGGATGTAGCTGCTCTTTCCAGGGAGGTTTGGACCCAATTAGGATTCTTAAAATTAATAATTATGCAGTCACCATGCAATGATTTTCCTGAGGGCCCGATCCAGTTCACTTTTCTAGTCAAGAGTATCTGATCAGCACAACCCACAGGAAAACCACAATTTTGATTTAACCAATGGACCACTTTATTTTTTAAAGTGTCATGTATTTCCTTTTGGCCCGGCTCTTTTGGGGGTATGTTTGCCAAAACTGCCATGTATGGACATTATTCTGGGGATAAGTTAATCAGCAAATCGTTTTGTCCCTCTTGCTCCTCCCGCTCCTAGGGTTTATTAGGGGCCTGTTTTGACTCTACACTTACAATCCTGTTCCCTCTGTTTTGGCAGGGATAGCTACTCTGTGTAGCTTTCTGTCTGGGGCCTGTTGCGGTCGTATTGGCAACTATCATCGGCGCTTGCTTGTTAATACCTTGGCCCTCACGGTCTCTGTTAAGGCTATTGGAGTTGCTTGAGATACTAGATATTGTATTTGCAGTTGCAGTGGTTATACCTAGTTTAGGGTGCTCATACGGTCCCCTCTGTGGTCCATTCACATTCTCCCGTGGGTATTCACTGATATGTTTTGATATGTTGCTAAGTTTAGTGACTTCTCCATTAGGTTTATCTAGTTTATCATGTAGTGGTTTAATTGACACTTCCAATTTTTGTGTCAAAAGAGCTACAATATAATTAGCTTGCTAATCAGACAGGGGTCCTGTGTCAGGAGGTTTCTCTGATGCCTTGACAATAGGATTCGATAAAGGGCTTTTTTTACTTTTACTAATGGTCCCTGTTTACGCTTGGCTTTCCCTACAGCTCCTTTTCCTTTTCAGGGGCGGTGTATGAACTTGGAGATTGTGATCACTGTATTTCAGGGAGTAAAGGTTAATCTGGATCAAGAACAAAGGTCCCAGAATTCACAAGGAGAGTGAATTCTTGCTCGTTACTTGGGGTGAACTCTACTTCCAACCCCGTTATTTCTTCTATCACTGTACCTACACCTAGTGAGAGGCGGTGTTCCACCATATCTATTTCAACATTGATGGCGCTAACCTCCTTTACTAGGTAGGAATCAATAATATAGCAAGATGAGTCAACTGCAGTTTGTCTTCTTTTTTAGTAATTTAAGTTTTCGGCATCCAGATAATTAATAATATGCCACAAGATCCCAAAACAAGGACAGCAAATGAGACCTGCTGTGTTACCTGTGGTGTACATATTGCGATTAGTACAACCACATAGAGCTAAATGCCAATTGAATAAAATGCTTAGAGTTCCTAAAGAGTGCAAAAATGCAAAGTGCATACAATTATATCACCAGGACAGTATTTAGGGTGTCACCATAGGTGTTGTGTGAGGAATGTATGCAGTCATCCCCTTCGTCATTTCGAAACACACAAATGTTTGTCATAGACAGAGGACAAATTGGACAAATTGGAATAATAAAATCTCCAATCCATACAATAGCAAAATTTGCATTTTCAGCAGTGACCAGGTTTATATTTCCATCTTTAAATCGGTAACTATATTATGGCGAGTTGAATCAAATATATTATTATAAAAGATAATCAGTAAAATGTCCTGGCCGTCCTTATGGTGTAGCCAAAGTAGCTGTGAATGGTACCCTACATTGATAACACTTTTGACTCTCAGGGGCAAATAATTTTTTAAAAGGATTAACAACCCGTCCTTCGCTCTGCCAGACATAGAGGGAGTTGCTGGTAAATCGTAGGAGGTAAACCCTTCAAAATAAACTTTATCGGTACTCCAGGTTTTCTGCAAACAAATTATCTCATGTATATTAATAAACTCCGCCCAGCCTAACATATCCTTTTTACCTGCCAATCCGGCTATATTCCTGGTGACAATGGCATAACCGCAAGCTGACGGGTTTCCTTGTAATTTACAAGTATCAATTTACAATTTACAATTTACTATCAATGGGCTGATCATTTATTCTACTGCTGGCCACTCCGTTACTAGTACAGGAGAACAATACAGGGGGTTTGGGATCTTTTCCGTTATTTGCCCTATATTTTCATCTAGGTGGACCCCTACGCTTGCAAATAACTTATTTTCTAATAAATGTGATAAATGTGAGGCGGGCATATTTATGTCCCTAAATGAATAGTTGGCCATAATTAGATTATCCATGACCTTGTTATGCACACTATCTGCAGATAGCCCTAAGCCCGTCAACCCAGTACCTCCCTCCCCTCCCTCGGGTAGACGGGCATTGTCATGTCAATCATTAACATCAAGTGTGCTATGTGGTAATCGAAAGTTTGGCTTGGGTAGCACTGCTGATTTAATTCTACATAGCTCCTGATCACCTCCCATATTGGGTGAGGGTCTTAGATGTCTATAGAAGAAGCCAAGAGGCAAAAGTGATACAATACGATCTTTATGCAGGGATGTAGCTGCTCTTTCCAGGGAGGTTTGGACCCAATTAGGATTCTTAAAATTAATAATTATGCAGTCACCATGCAATGATTTTCTTGAGGGCCCGATCCAGTTCACTTTTCTAGTCAAGAGTATCTGGTCAGCACGACCCACAGGAAAACCACAATTTTGATTTAACCACTGCATCACTTTATTTTTTAAAGTGTCATGCATTTCCTTTTGGCCTGGCTCTAGTGGGGGTACGTTTGCCAAAACTGCCACGTATGGACAGCATTCTGGGGGTAAGTTAATTGGCAAATCTGTTCGTCCCTCTTGCTCCTCCCGCTCCTTAAAAATATTAGGGGCATGTGTTGATTCTACACTTACAATCCTGACCACTCTGTTTTGGCAGGGATAACTGCTCTGTGTAGCTTTCTGTCTGGGGCCTGTTGAGCTCGTATTGGCAACTATCATGAGCGCGTGGTTGTTAATACCTTTCTCCGTCGCGGTCCCTGTTAAGGCTATTGGAGTTGCTTGGGATACTAGATATTGTATTTGCAGCAGCAGTGGTTATACCTAGTTTAGGGTGCTCATACGGTCCCCCTTGTGGCCCATTCCCATTCTCCCTTGGGTATTCACTGATATGTTTTAATATGTTGCTAAGTTTAGTGACTTCTCCATTAAGTTTATCTAGATTAATAGATACTTCCAATTTTTGTGTCAAAGGAGCTCCAATATAATTAGCTTGCTCATCAGACAGGGGTCTTGTGTCGGGGGGTTTATCTGATGCCTTGACAATAAGATTCGATAGAGGGCTGTTTTTACTTTTACTAGTGGTCCCTGTTTTCCCTTGGCTTTCCCTACAGCTCCTTTTCTGTTACAGGGTCGGTGGACCACTAGGAGATTTTGATCGCAGTATTTCAGGTGGTAAAGGTAAATCTGGATCAAGAACAAAGGTCCCAAAATTGACAATGGGAGGTGAATTCATGCTCGTTACTTGGGGTGGACTCTACTTCCAACCCCGCTATTTCTTCCACCACTGTACCTGCACCTAGTGAGAGGCGGCGTTCCACCCAATCTATTTCAATATTGATGGCGCTAACCACCTTAACTAGGTGGGAATCAATAGTAGAGCAAGATGAGTCAACTGCACTTTTCTTTTTTTTTGTTGTAATTTACGTTTTCAGCATTCTGATAATAATAATGTGCCTCAGGATCCAAAAACAATGACAGCAAATGAGACCTGATTTAATAAATGCGGTGTACAGATTGCGATCAGAGAGCTAAATTCCAACTGAATAAAATGCTTAGAGTACCTAAAGTGTGCAAAAATGAAAGTACATACAATTATATCACAAGGCCTAAGATAGTAATGTAGTAAGATTGCGATATTAGTACCATAAAGTGCTAAGTGCCAGCTTTATAAAGTGTATAAAGTGCCAAAAAGTGCCAGACGCTAATAAATACAAGCGCCGTTGCCGGGAGGTCAAGGTAAAAGAAGGCTAGACACAAACATAAATTGCAAAACCTATACAATTGAGTTAAAAACAACTGACTTATGTTAAACATCTGAATATATATGTACTGTTAATAAACGATTCAAACACACTTCGAAAGTACCGGTAAGCTACACAAACCTTAGTTCAGTATCTTAACTATCTTGCTTTCTAGTTAACCAACTTAAAAAGAATGTGGTACTTCAATAATTGTCTCAGCGCTATTCAGTCCTTTAAAGAATTGAAGGTGTTCTGCAAGGGCGACGCTCAGTTCACTGTAGGAAGTTATTCAAGGCTATTTCCAGAGCACAAATTTCAGAGGCCAAATAAGGTTGCTCTGCCCTGCCATGGTCTGATGCGGATGGGCGCAGATGGGCCGGCCCGTGGCCCAAGCTTCGCCTAGACACGCAAGCGCATGTCTCGCGCTGTGGAAGTGGCAGGAAAGCTTTTGAAGGCGCAGGGAGGGTGACGTCACCTCCCGCACCGAGAGTTTACCCGGGCCAGCTGGGGGATGGAGCCTCACCCCAGCTGTATGCTGTGCTCACCAGGACTGCTGCTGCTGCAAAGCTCCCCTGGGGCAGAAAGAAGGTGGTGGGTATAGCGTCGGGGCTAACAAGCCCCAAAGAAGTATCCTGTTTTTTGCATAGAAAGTTTCTGGGTGGTTGGTAAAGTCGGATTGTGAAAAAAGAGGGGTCACAAAAAGGAAAATCCCCATGTAATTTCCATAGTCTTCTTTAAACATCGTTATAGCAAACACTGGTGAAATTAATTATACCAACTTTGGCAGGAAGCTAGATCTTGGTACGCATATTGTACTTTTTGTGATTTGTTATAAATCTTTTCAGTAGTTGTTGAGAAATGAAGGTGAAAAAAATATAAATGTCAGCATTGTTGGGTCCGTGAGAGTCTCAAAAGACTCTTGCGGGAGCACTAAATTAAAAAAGAGCTTTTGGATTGACCCTGGGAACTTTATTTCCCTTGGAAAATCTCGCTCCCATGGGCAGGGAAACCTTTGTTTGCTCCTACTTGGCAGGAGCATTTTTGAATATCCCAAGTCTACTCCTAGGAAGTAGGAGCTTACTGTTTTCCTACCTCCACAGATAAGGGCAGGAAAACAGATCAAGAGATTGCCACCCCCCCCCCCCCCCCGGAGGGAGCATCAAAAATAGATGCTCCCTACAGGTGGGAGCAATGCCGGCTCCTACAGCATGTGGCAACCTGTCTGGGGGCCATGGGCACCTGGGGCTACCCCTGGCCCCCCAGAGTGTATGGTGCGTGCCCTGGGTGAGCACAAGGGCACCTACCTTTAATGAATGTGGTCCGCTGGGATTGGAGCCTTGAGTCTGAAAACAGCTCGAGGAGAAAATTAAGAAATGTAGTGGCCCTGGGGAATGGGGTCACCAGGGCCTTTTGAAGCCCCAGTGAAGGGGGCAGCCCCCAATTCTTTAAATAAAATATTGGGAATTGGGAGCGCAGTGCCCAATAAGGCTCAGGGAGGAAGGCCACACAGTCTAGTCGCCTTTAATAAAAAAATATGGCCCTGGGCATGGGGCCTCCAGTGCCTAAAGGGACTTGGGGAGGGGACCACACAGCTCACCTCCCCTCTAGAACTAAAAAAGCAGCCCTGAGGGATGGGGTCCCCTTGGCATAAAGAGGGTCAGGGAGGGGGGCATGTGGCACCCTCCCTGTTAAAATACATAAGGCACTGGGGGATGGGATCCGCAGTGCCTATTGAGGCTTGGAGAGGGTGGCCACATGCCCCCTCTTCTTTTTTATTGGTATCTTCCCAGGGATGGGATCACAGGGCCTAGTAAATCTCGAGGAGGGGGTCACATAGCCCCCTACCCTTTTTCTTCTCTTTGGCCACAGATGGGGTCCCCGGGTCCCAAAGGGGATGTGGCCACATGACCTGGATGCAGGCCAGGCCCTGCTGCCAAACCCTGCCATGTATGGCCTTTGGGCGTGCGCAGCATGGGGTTGGCTTTAGATATGTTAATAAAATATTACTTAAATTTGGGGAAAAATAGAATTCACTGTAAAAAAAACTAAGTTTAAAGTAACATTATAGTTAGGTGTGATAAAAAAGATCTGTTTTTGTTTCAAACAAAACAGTCGAAACTCACTGAATAAAACAAATGTTAAAGTAATGTTCTAGTTAGGTGAAAATGTCATCGACAACATTAACGATAATTAACTAAATATACCACAGACATTCACCAGCTATAGTTAGCAGAGCTAACTATAACTTGTGCCCTCACCTTGCCCTGTTTATGATGTCACATAATATAATACATCACTCATGACATCTCAAGTGACATCATTGATGTCATCACTCATGACATCTTCCAGTGAGTGTGCTACTTTATTTTACTGTTTACACAGAGGCTGGTAGCTACCATACTACTTTTCTACCTAATTTTGTACAGACTGTGTCTAGGTACAGGGTGTAACTGTTTACATAATGGATGTGCTCTAATGCATCATAGATGTGTAGAAGCACTGAGCATGCTATAAACCTTTGTATTGACGAGTAGCTCTGTGTCCAGATAGCAGCTGACTAGTTCTGTCGAGTAGGTTCTACACAAGTTTTTTGGCACTTCAGAAAAAGTTTCCAGGAAGGCAAAGAGTCTACATATCAGATACTAAGTATCGTAAGCTGCCTCAAGTTACTAGATAGATTCATCTCAGAATGACAATGTCTACATAACATAGATGTCTGTGTGCACCAGGTACTAACCTGTGCCTTTTTGCTTCAGAAGATGGTGTATCTGTAAAGTTTTCATCACAATATTAAGGCTGCAGGTAGTATGACGTTTAGCACCCTCAGACCGTGTTTATTTTAAGTGAATAGTGTCTTTTTGGAAACCTTTCCCATTGAGTGCATACTGTTCCGAGTAAATACTTTTAAATGCACTTTGATATATTTCTCATGAGAGTTTCACTGTCTGCAAACATTGTGGTACAGAATAAACTCTTGCCATACGGTAAACGTTGTTTAAAGTACCCATTTTCTCACTCATATGAACCTAATTTGTCAATGTAGGTTAGGTGACTATGAGTAGTTTGATGCAGTTAAGTTTTGTTCGTAGTAGCTTATTAATTTTGGAACAGATGTTGAGAATCTTGAGAGCCTTAGCTTTATCTGCACACGTTGACACAGAGTGAACTCTGTGTGCAGTAAGGTTTTCTCCTATGTCTGTGATTGATTGTTAATATGAAGTAGGCTACCCGTGAAGTGTATGCTATAGGGTCAATGTTGTGCATAACTCATGCCTGCTACACCCAAGTGAGTTGTATCTTTGATGGCAATAATGATGCGTCATATTGTTCTGAGCTAATTTGTACTTGCTTTCAGGTCTCTAATGCAATACTAGTTTACAGGGCAATGTGTGCAAAAGAAGCTTGGATGATGTCATCAGTGATGTCAACTCTGATCTCATCAATTAAGTACTTTGAGATGTCATCAGTGATATCATAAATGATGTCATAGAACATATCATGAGTGATCTAATATATGAAGTCATACGCAGTGCTCGTCAGGGGCTCAAGTTATAGTTAACTCCGGTAACTATAACAGTATATTTTCTGAGTTTTTAATGCATAACTTTTTAATGTTTTGACTGACATCTTAAACTAACAGTAACGTTACGTTCACTTTGTTTTTTTCAGTAAATTTCTAAAGGTTTAAGAAAAAAGAAAAACAGATCTTTTCATCACTGCTAACTATAACATTACATTAACCTTTGCTTTTTCAGTAAAAAATAAATATATATATATATATATATATACGCACGAAGTGTGGGTAAGAGAAAGATTGTTAAATATCTCAGATATATTGACGATATTTTTATTCTTTGGCAGGGCAGTGCAGAGGAGGCTCAATTGTTTGTGGATGAAATAATGTCAACTCCCTCAATCTGCACTTTACTTCGCATATCAGTCCCTCCGAAATAGAATTTTTGGATGTCAAGGTATATATCAATGCTAACAGAATAGAGTCCACTCTATTCCGTAAACCCACTTCAGGCAATACCACACTACATGCCTCCAGTCTCCACCCACAACACATCATATCCAGTATTCCATATGGAGAAATCCTAAGGATCAAACCTATCTGTAGCTCTGCCACTGATTTTGAAAGGTGCATTATTGAACTAAAGGCCCAGCTAAAAGACCGAGGCTACTCTGATCGCACCTTTAACCAAGCTTTGCTAAAGCAAGGTTGAGAAGTAGGGAGAGCCTTTTGCCAAAAACTGATGTTGATTCGGAAGACACTGAGTCTGTTGCCAATACAGTTTTGAAAAATACTACCTGTCCGAGATTTATCACAGCCTACAGCAGTGATGAAAAGGCCATTCAAAAGATTATCCGGAAAAAATTGGCCAATAGTCTTAACTGACAACATTCTCAATTCCACTTTGCCCCGTACACCTACTGTCACCTTTCGACGGTCTAGAAATATGGGAGTTTCTTTATATACCAGCTGCCCGGAGCTGAAATCAAAGGGCACATGTCTAAAAACTAAAGCAGGTTTTTACAAATGCACATTGCAGAGCATGCAAATTTGGTGTAAACATGACTCACTATCGCACACCCTTTAGCATGAGTGAAACTCCTATCAAGGGCAACCATGATTGTAAAACTGATTTTGCAGTCTACGTTCTGACGTGCACCTGCGGATTAAACTACATTGGCAGCACAAAAGCCCAGGTGCACGTCAGAATTCTTCAACACCTCAGGGTAATACTCCACAATGATCAAGCCTACCCAGTGGCGCGTCATTTTGAGCTAAAACACAATCAAGATCTGCA